>NC_060141.1:533599936-534224936 GCF_021461385.2 Schistocerca piceifrons | reverse complement strand
AGCTGTCCTGCGGAATTTTTTCAGGAGGTACATGTTATTGCTGGTGGGTAGAATGTTATGCGAACTATCTTCGATGTTTAATGATACTCATAACTTTTGAAGAAGGCCGATATGTGGTAGAAAATAAATATGCGTACAGTTGGACGTGAACAGTCGACTATAAGGTTTGAATTCGCGACCACGAGCTCATACAATCCGACAACCTTTCATAAGTAGACAACACTTCCGCATCTTACAGTATTGCCAGATTGTGCCGATGGCAGGACTGAAGAGTTGTCACGGACGGTCAGTTTTATTGGCCACCTTAAGTGAACGACTCGACCTTCATCTCTGTGGTGTCCGGCCTGCGGTCAATTTTTATGTCTAAGACTGTACGTGTACATGTTGCGGACGTAGCCAAGTATATGTTGAGCCCTAAGTCTATTAATTTCTGTTATGTCTACATCTATGTGTGTGTGTGTGTGTGTGTGTGTGTGTGTGTGTGTGTGTACGGGTGTGAGCGAGAGGGAGGGAGAGAGAGAGAGAGAGAGAGAGAGAGGGAGGGAGAGAGAGAGAGAGCACATACATGCTTGGACTTCTTTTTTCCATTGGATTTGAATTTTTATTTACATGATTTATGGAAAGGATCATGGGCAAATGATTGGAAAGGCGATTGGTGGTTATTGTTATTATTATTATGAAAATGATAATAGTCCTTTGTTGTAGTGTCTATTATTTTTTTCTGTTTGTGTAAACAATGAGTTATTTACTATATGTACTTGACCATTCAACAGGGTATAGTTTTCTGCTTTGGTTTTCAGTATGTGGTAACATTCTTCCAGGTTTAGGTGTTTTCACTGTTGATTCTAAATATTCTCGTGTCTTCTTGTGTAGTGGTTCGTTTGTGATGGTGTCCGCTTAGGTGCTCTGCAAATGTGGAGTGGTTTGCCCATACTTCCTGGCTCTCTTGTGTTCTTTGTATCTGATATCTAATGTTCTGCCGGTTTGTCCAATGTATCTGCCATCACGAGTGTTACACTGAAATTGGTATATATCTCCGTTCTTTGTCATTTTTTGGGTGTAGTTTTCGATAAATTGTCTGTTGTTTATGCTATGTTCATTCCCTGTCTTTTCAAAATGTTGGTGATTTTATGTGTATGTCATTGTGTGCCATCTTATGTTTTCTGTTATGTTTTCCTTATTATTTTGTCTAGTTGTTATGGTACTGAGTGATTGTGATTGTGCTTAGTTCTGTTGTGATAGTACCTATGGTTTTGTGCTTTGTGATTTTTGCTTTTATTTTACTTTTAATTTTGTTGTTTATCTTTGTTTCAATGTTACTGTTGTACCACTCGTTTTGGGCAGTTTATATTATTAAGTCCATATCTTTTTGAAAGTTTTCTTTGTTGAGTGACACTGTGTTGAGTCTATAGAGCTTGTGATGCAGTGCTGCTTGTGTGTGGGTGATCGAGAATTTGAGGGATCTCATCCATATACCGGAACCATAATAGTACAGTGTATTCTTTTGCTGCTGTTTCTGTGAAAATGATTTGATAATTGTGGTTTATAAATATATTTTCCAAGGCTCCTGACCCTGGAAACCCCATTAGTTGTCAATTTTCTTGTATATAAAATTCATTATTGAGTTGTAAATCATTTTGGTCGGTTATGAGTGTTATTAATGTGAGTATTTACTTAATCTGTTCATCAGGCAGTTGACTACGTGTTTTCACGTTCCTGTCTATGATTTCTATTGTATCTGGAACTGGTATGTTGGAATACATGCTTTCTACATCAAACGAAACGAGTGTTCGTATGGCTGGAATTTTTGTATCTTTTATTTGTTAAATTAGTTGCGCAGTATTGTTAATGGATCTGTCTTCTTCTACTTTGAAAATTTCAGTCGGCAATTTGAACATGTATCCTGCAAGCTTATAATTGGGAAAGTCTCTGAAATCCAATAGTAATCTCACAGAAGGATTTGGTTTGTGGATCTTTGGTTGGCTTCAGAGGACAGGCGCAATAGAATTAATCTGTGTCAACTTTCTTTCATCTGTGTTATCCAGTGTGATGGCTATATATTTCAGTGTTTTTTTTTTTACTTTTGTCTGGAATGTGTTTGTTGGGTCTGATTTCAATTTTGGATTGTTATTTTGTGAGACGAGTTCTTGTGGTTTTACATTTAATTATTCTTTGTCTATAAATACTAATGTGTTTCTCTTGCCCTCTTTTGAGTGTTATAGCTTCTGTGTTAGTGTTGTTTTGGAGTTGTTTTCATATTGGTTATTATATTATGGATTTCGGTTTTTACTACTACTCTTCTTAATCCAGTGTTGACACTACTGTTTTCTCTCCTATTTCCCTTGTCAAAACCCTTTCTGTTCTGTTATTAGATTTTCTTCATCTGTTTCTGGATTTACATTCTATTTTAATCCTTTCTCCAACCACTGTCTTTCTTTACTGTTTATTTGTGTGTCCGCAAAGTTCGCGAATCTTGAGTACAATTTGTGTGTATGTTTTGTTGATTGTGTATAAAGCTGTTATGTTGTGTGAGCCGGCCGCAGTGGTCTAGCGGTTCTAGGCGCTCAGTCCGGAACCGCGCGACTGCTACGGTCGCAGGTTCGAATCCTGCCTCGGGCATGGATGTTTGTGATGTCCTTAGGTTACTTAGGTTTAAGTAGTTCTAAGTTCTAGGGGACTGATGACCACAGATGTTAAGTCCCATAGTGCTCCGAGCCATTTTTTTGTTATGTTGTGAATGAAGTTTTTTGAGTCGATTAATCTTTCTTCTATGAACTGTTTCCATTTTTTGTATGCATTTTTTGTGTGACTTTCTGTCTTGTTAACCAGATGGGAGAAAACTGCCATATTATTTGCAAGCTGTAAATGTGTCGTATGTAACTTAAAATTTAGCTCTTTGGAATTGAACCACATTTTCTGAGCACCATTCATTGCTTTTTGAGCACTGGGCCACCTACTTTTAATTTTTATTTCGATATTTTTAGGTACAAGGTCATTACATTTGTATATGGCGTTGAAGTTTATGTTTTATATGGTTTTATGAACATTCAGGTGAAGTATTCTGAATTTCTGGTAGAAACCGTACGGAAATGCCTGGTATGGTGTGAATAACGAGCTTGTTTGCGTGGACATCCTCTGAAGCAAGCACAGAAGTATTTGTTTTGTAAAGGAAAGAAAACTTCTCTTGCTGCATTGAATTTTATTTTCCCAGGTGCGTTCGCATTTTTCACTTCAAGGTATCATGAGGGGACCTGTAAAGGTACATTTATGATACAATTTTGTTTTAGTAAGTGTTATTCGTAGATTATGTAAATGAGTGATAACTTAGTATTCTTTCTGTTTTTAGTTAGCATCGGTGTTTCCTCTCATCTGGTCAAATGGATGTCGCACTACCGCTCTATTTTCCAAGCATAAGCATGTTTTTGCGGTTCGAACATCTTTCTTCCCACTTTTCATTTTGTTTATATTTCGTATTATGACGCAGTGTGTGTGTGTGTGTGTGTGTGTGTGTGTGTGTGTGTGTGTGTGTGTGTGTTTTTGCGCGCGCGCATGTGTGCGAACGTCCCAACCTACTTTCCGTTGTCGTGTCTATGAACCTTTCCACAAAACATTTAAACCAAAACTGAAATCAAATCAAAACGATCTATACATGCACACAGTGTCTCTCTCGCTGACGCACACACACACACACACACACACACACTCACACACACACACACACACTCACTCACACACACATACACACAGATATAAACATAACAGAAATGAATAGACGTTATTTTTCAGCATATACTTCATTAGGTTGGCAACATGTACATGTATGTAAACAAACCAAACAGAATGAGATACACAGTGAACTCAGAGTGGTTATGACCATATTAGTGTTGGCCTATATTAGCGACAGAAGACCGACAGTGCATCATAGCAACAAGTGCAAACAAAATGAAATGTGGGAAGAAAAATGTTAGAAACACAAAAACGTGCTTATGTTTCGAAAATAGAGCGGTAGTATGACCTCCATGTGATCAGATGAGAGCAAAAACACTGATGCCAACTAAGAACAGGAGGATCTGTAAGTAGTCACTTATTTACATAATATTCGAGACGTTAACTGCTTTATTATCTACGAATAATACACACAAAAACAAAAATTGATCATAGCTAAACCATTATAGAGAGCCTTAAACAGAAAAAGGGCCAAATGGGCCTGGGAAAATAAACAGAGTCTGGGAAGAGAATATGTTTTTATTTGTAATACAAATGTTTTTGCTTAAATTTGTCAACAATTACAGACCTCATTAAGGCGTTCTCTGTTGAGAAAATATTGATGGGTAAGGGGCTACAATTGTTTCTGGATATTTCCAATTAGTACAGGAAATATTTGAAGAGTTTAGAGATTTTTTACGGCCACTCACACAACTATCAGAAACAAGCATGAAATTTTAGGGCATTAGAGGGCTTGAAGAAAACCAAAATTTCGATTTCCCACGCTATCATAAGACTTTTATGCTGTCTTGTGACATTTTCAGTCAGACATTAGCGTATGTTTTAAGTCAGATAGTAAACATCCTGTGGTTTATGCTTTGTGGCAGCTGCGTGAGGCTGAAAATGACTAATCCAAAACACTGACAGTAATACTCAACGTCATGTACAGAATAATGTATTATTGGAGCTTTTTGTATGGGAAGACATTTTTTGGAGATAACTTGTAATGCAGCTCTAAAATTGTTATTAGGATTGATGGATCCTTCTAGCAGGCTCAAGTTGATCGGTTTTTGATTATGAAGTTGTACATGAGCATGGCAAGAAGCATGTTAACACGGTTAGTTTGAGTAGGAAGGTGGTAGTAATACCGGAACGGGGCCACAGTCGTTATGAGTGGAAGGCAGTGCAACCTGCAGACACAGACTGGAAGCTGTACGCCACGCAACCACTGTTCAGTATGTCTTAAAGGCTGTTATATAAGTCAACTGGGACGGGTTTAAACATGATAGTACCAGATAAACTCAAAGAAGAAGTGTTAAGGGAGACACATGGCCAGATTCTATCTGGTTATGAAGGTCTGATGGTAATAAACTGGAGGGTGACAGGATGGTGCATATGGAAAAGGAGAGAGGAGGGAGCATAAAGAACTGTAGACAGTGTCAACAGCGTGCAGACATTGACCATAAGCAAGTATTATTACAAAAGTTAGCACAGGCAACTGAACCATTTGAAATAATAAGGATGGATATATTATGTATATTGAATTAGACTCCAGTGGAAAACAACTTCGTGTTAACGATTATCGACCACCTTCATCATATGTGGAAATCATGACTATCCCGAATCGGCAAGCAACTACAGTTGTGCAAGCCATGGTCAACGACAAGCGTTATTCATGGATAATCCTTTATTTACAGTACTAATCCTAATTAATATATGATTAAAAGCGCCATTCACAATTATATTTATTCGAGCAAATGTAACTTAGTTTCGGTGTACCGGAGATGTCAACTTCAGATCAAGTAACAAATTTAATATTTGCTACTGTTTCCAAAACTAAGAACTAGTCTGCTGCACCCACAAGCTAATGGTTTACAAAATTAATAACTAGTCTGCTGCACCATCAAGCTAATAGCACAGTGGAGTGTGTGCACTAAGATCGTACCATAATGGTTGGGATACGTGCTTGTCAGTTGTTTTGGCAGCTTACATCTCGAAGGTTCCCACTACCACCGTCATATCTCCTTATTAGGTGGTGTATGGAAGGAACACGTCTTCACCGTTTGACATGGTCAGACCGAAAATAGGTGGGCACAGAGAGCCGGTTACCGAGGTGTGGAGAGTAAATATCGAAGCATATCTCCTTATAAGGTGGTGTATGGGAGGAACACGTCTTCACCGTTTGACATGGTCAGACCGAAAATAGATGGGCACAGAGAGCCGGTTACCGAGGTGTGGAGAGTAAATATCGAAGCACTTGGGCAGCAAGAGACGTTGGGGAAACACAAAGGGAAGTTACCACGTTATAGGGTATGAAACAGGTAACGTTGTGAAGCCTTTACACGCCACAGGGTGAACAATATATTTTGTGACAAGGTACCAGGGACCATACCAAGCAGTAGAGACAATGTCACCAGCGAACCTCAAGCTTCAGGTGCCAACTAGAGCTACAACAGTTCATGTTGAATGCCCACAGTCATTTCAGTTCAATCCATTTTCATGGGCACTAGTATCAACACCCACAGTGAAGAAAAAGGGGAAAGGAATTGAGAAAAACTGAAGGCTCGAAGCTGTTGTGTGACCCTTGTGGGAAATACCGTACCCATTAAGGTCGAGGAAATGCGGAGTAATATTGTTTGTAATTACTGTTGAGTAATGGCTTGCATCAAAATCAGTACTGAAGAAAATGAAGAAAAGCCCTGAGGAAAACTGTGGGGTCAAAGCTGCTGTTTGACTCATGTGAGAAGTACCATGTGGATTAAGGTAGAGGAAATGTGGAGTAATTTTGTGAGTGCAGTGAATTACGTCAAAAATTCGTGCCAAAATAAAGAGTTATCCGACAGTGTACCATTGAAACAAATGAAGCTGCGTGAATCCAAACCCGCGAGCGAACAACCGTCGCATAAAAAAAAAGTTGTCACACAATTTCCGTACATAACTAATGATGAAAAACTATCTGCATTCGACACAGGCAGTGGTGCCAATTATAATAAACAACGAGAGACAGGTCCACTCCAGCGGAAGACATTACTGAACGTCAATTTCTGGCCAACGGCTGGGACCCACCCCTCCATATAAACCAACAGACATTCAGAAATCGGAAAGAAACCTAAAATTCAATGTTAATTTAGACCATTTGTGATGAAGTGACAATTTCGTGTATGCATACAAGCATTAAGATGTGCAGAAAATGCTCGAAACGCTTTGCGATACGTTAAATTAAACATAAAATAAATAAAAGTAACTGGTAGAGGAAAATACAAATAAATAATTATTCCACACATTCACGATTCCAATAACGTAGCCAGTATAGCCACGACTAATCTGTCGAATCTTAAAGGTATCTCATCTGGTCATAATGCCTCCCACTGCTAAGCGATGGTAGTTGCTTTTCTCCTCAACGATCGATTATCTCAATACCTGCCATTTGACTTTCGTACGATGAATTAAAGGAGGGACCGTTTTACGATCTTCCGTGGTGAAACAAATTCGGAAGGCCGTATTCTGTATTTCTGCATTCTCTCTGCTACCTTCCGTTTTGGTGCCATCATGGACATTCAGTGACTGAACAGATGTTTCTGAACCGCTTCGAGTTTTTGGTCAGATCGTTTGACAAGTCAACGTCAATGATCGATTCTCTCATTGCTCTCCTTACCCTCATTTTTGCTTCGTTCAGCTTTTATATGTCAGCTATGTTCTGACTACACTGGAATCTATGATGAAGCTCTCTTTGTTTCTAAATGTTCAAATGTGTGTGTGGATTCCTAAGGGACCAAACTGCTGAGGTCATCGGTCCCTAGACTTACACACTACTGAAACTAACTTATCGCTAAGGACAACAGTCACACCCATGCCCGAGGGAGGACTAGAACCTCCGGCTACAGGGGCCGCACGATTAGTGACATGGCGTCTCTAATTGCGTGGACACTCCGCGCCGCTCTCTTTGTTTACGTACCTGATTTTTAATGTTGTTGTTGTTGTGGTCTTCAGTCCTGAGACTGGTTTGATGCAGCTCTCCATGCTACTCTATCCTGTGCAAGCTGTTTCATCTCCCAGTACCTACTGCAACCTACATCCTTCTGAATCTGCTTAGTGTATTCATCTCTTGGTCTCCCCCTACGATTTTTACCCTCCACGCTGCCCTCCAATACTAAATTGGTGATCCCTTGATGTCTCAGAACATGTCCTACCAACCGATCCCTTCTTCTGGTCAAGTTGTGCCACAAACTTCGCTTCTCCCCAATCCTATTCAATACTTCCTCATTAGTTATGTGATCTACCCATCTAATCTTCAGCATTCTTCTGTAGCACCACATTTCGAAAGCTTCTATTCTCTTCTTGTCCAAACTATTTATCGTCCATGTTTCACTTCCATACATGGCTACACTCCACACGAATACTTTCAGAAATGACTTCCTGACACTTAAATCAATACTGGATGTTAACAAATTTCTCTTCTTCAGAAACGCTTTCCTTGCCATTGCCAGCCTACATTTTATATCCTCTCTACTTCGACCATCATCAGTTATTTTTCTCCCCAAATAGCAAAACTCCCTTACTACTTTAAGTGCCTCATTTCCTAATCTAATTCCCTCAGCATCACCCGACTTAATTAGACTACATTCCATTATCCTTGTTTTGCTTTTGTTGATGTTCATCTTATATCCTCCTTTCAAGACACTGTCCATTCCGTTCAACTGCTCTTCCAAGTCCTTTGCTGTCTCTGACAGAATTACAATGTCATCGGCGAACCTCAAAGTTTTTATTAATTCTCCATGAATTTTAATACCTACTCCGAATTTTTCTTTTGTTTCCTTTACTGCTTGCTCAATATACAGATTGAACAACATCGGGGAGAGGCTGCAACCCTGTCTTACTCCCTTCCCAACCACTGCTTCCCTTTCATGTCCCTCGACTCTTATAACTGCCATCTGGTTTCTGTACAAATTGTAAATAGCCTTTCGCTCCCTGTATTTTACCCCTGCCACCTTTAGAATTTGAAAGAGAGTATTCCAGTCAACATTGTCAAAAGCTTTCTCTAAGTCTACAAATGCTAGAAATGTAGGTTTGCCTTTCCTTAATCTTTCTTCTAAGATAAGTCGTAAGGTCAGTATTGCCTCACGTGTTCCAGTGTTTCTACGGAATCCAAACTGATCTTCCCCGAGGTTGGCTTCTACTAGTTTTTCCATTCGTCTGTAAAGAATTCGTGTTAGTGTTTTGCAGCTGTGACTTATTAAGCTGATAGTTCGGTAATTTTCACATCTGTCAACACCTGCTTTCTTTGGGATTGGAATTATTATATTCTTCTTGAAGTCTGAGGGTATTTCGCCTGTTTCATACATCTTGCTCACCAGATGGTAGAGTTTTGTCAGGACTGGCTCTCACACGGCCGTCAGTAGTTCCAATGGAATATTGTCTACTCCGGGGGCCTTGTTTCGACTCAGGTCTTTCAGTGCTCTGTCAAACTCTTCACGCAGTATCGTATCTCCCATTTCATCTTCATCTATATGATTTTTAATATGGCAATTTAATTACATTCGGTCTTCTAAGATCTTGCTGGGAACGTACTTATCTAAAGCATATTGAATGGTGCTTTGCAATATTTCCATTTGTGCTGCACATCTAAGTTTCAGCACTGAATATTTGCTAGCGAAGCTAAAATACATTCCTACCTTTCTTAGCATTAGTTGCAATAACTCTAGTCGTAGGTGTTATCACAGTCTTATGCTCACTGGTACCTTACTCCACGTTAACTGATTCGAAAAGTTCAGGTCTGTTTGTTGTTAGGAGGCCTGAGATATTACTTTCACAAATTGGTTCTCTAATTATCTGCTAGAAGTAATTTCGAGGCAAGACTTTCTGAATAACGTCACACGAGTCCCTGGTTGTGGCACCACTTTTTGTCGTATGAGTCATCCACTCTAATGTTGACAACCGAAGTAACCTTATTACAACGGCATGAACAGGAAGCCATTATTATTCTGCATGTTGTCTCTGATGACAGATTAATTCATTTGGAATCGGTGTTAATGTCGCTTGATATTAATGAATTTTTTACTGCAATAAATACGCCGCTACCATTGCCGATTTAACTATCCTTAAGATGAATTATCAAGTCTGAACTGAGTATTTCATGGCTATTCTCTTCAACAAATACTATCTGGGCATTATAACTTTCAATTGTTTGTGTTGTTGTGGTCTTCAGTCCTGAGACTGGTTTGATGCAGCTCTCCACGCTACTCTATACTGCGCAAGCTTCTTCATCTCCCAGTACCTACTGCAACCTACATCCTTCTGAATCTGCTTAGTGTATTCATCTCTTGGTCTCCCTCTATGATTTTTACCCAATACTAAATTTGCGATCCCTTGATGCCTCAGAACATGTCCTACCAACCGATCCCTTCTTATAGTCAAGTTGTGCCACAAACTCCTCCCCAATCCTATTCAGTACCTCCGCATTCGTTATGTGATCTACCCATCTAATCTTCAGCATTCTTCTGTAATACCACATTTCGAAAGCTTCTAATCTCTTCTTGTCCAAACTATTTATCGTCTATGTTTCACTTCCATACATGGCTACACTCCATACATATACTTTCAGAAACGGCCTCCTGACACTTAAATCTATACTCGATGTTAACAAATTTCTCTTCTTCAGAAACGATTTCCTTGCCATTGCCAGTCTACATTTGATATCCTCTCTACTTCGACCACCATCAGTTATTTTGCTCCCCAAATACAAAACTCCTTTACTGCTTTAAGTGTCTCATTTCCTAATCTAATTCCCTCAGCATCACCCGACTTAATTCGACTACATTCCATTATCCTCGTTTTGCTTTTTTTGATGTTCATCTTATATCCTCCTTTCAAGACACTGTCCATTCCGTTCAACTGTTCTTCCAAGTCCTTTGCTGTCTCTGACAGAATTACAATGTCATCGGCGAACCTCAACGTTTTTATTTCTTCACCATGGATTTTAATACCTACTCCGAATTTTTCTGTTGTTTCCTTTACTGCTTGCTCAATATACAGATTGAATAACATCGGGGAGAGGCTACAACCATGTCTCACTCCCTTCCCAACCACTGCTTCCCTTTCATGTCCCTCGATTCTTGTAACTGCCATCTGGTTTCTGTACAAATTGTAAATAGCCTTTCGCTCCCTGTATTTTACCCCTGCCACCTTCAGAATTTGAAAGAGAGTATTCCAGTCAACATTGTCAAAAGCTTTCTCTAAGTTTACAAATGCTAGAAACGTAGGTTAGCCTTTTCTTAATCTAGGTTCTAAAATAAGTTGTAGGGTCAGTATTGCCTCACGTGTCCCCATATTTCTACGGAATCCAAACTGATCTTCCCCAAGGTCAGCTTCTACCAGTTTTTTCATTCGTCTGTAAAGAATTCGAGTTATTATTTTGCAGCTGTGACTTATTAAACTGATTGTCCGGTAATTTTCACATCTGTCAACGCCTGCTTTCTTTGGGATTGGAATTATTATATTCTTCTTGAAGTCTGAGGGCATTTCGCCTGTCTCATACATTTTGCTCACCAGATGGTAGAGTTTTTGCAGGACTGGCTCTCCCAAGACCGTCAATAGTTCTAATAGAATGTTGTCTACTCCCGGGGCCTTGTTTCAACTCAAGTCGTTCAGTGCTCTGTTAACTCTTCACGCAATATCATATTTCCCATATCATCTTCATCTAGATCCTCTTCCATTTCCATAATATTGTCCTCAAGTACATCGCCCTTGTATAGACCCTCTATATACTCTTTCCACCTTTCTGCTTTCCCTTATTTGCTTAGAACTGGGTTTCCATCAAAGCTCTTGATGTTCATGCAAGTCGTTCTCTTTTCTCCAAAGGTCTCTTTAATTTTCCTGTAGGCAGTGTCTGTCTTACCTCTAGTGAGATAAGCCTCTATATCCTTACATTTGTCCTCTAGCCATGCCTGCTTAGCCATTTTGCACTTCCTGTCGATCTCATTTTTGAGACGTTTGTATCCATTTTTGCCTGATTCATTTATTGCATTTTTATATTTTCTCCTTTCGTCAATTAAATTCAATATTTCTTCTGTCACCCAAGAATTTCTATTAGCCCTCGTCTTTTTACCTACTTGATCCTCTGCTGCCTTCACTACTTCATCCCTCAAAGCTACCCATTCTTTTTCTACTGTATATCTTTCCCCCATTCTTGTCAATTGTTCCCTTATGTTCTCCCTGAAACTTTGTACAAACTCTGGTTTAGTCAGTTTATCCAGGTCCCAGCTCCTTAAATTCCCACCTTTTTGCAGTTCCTTCAGTTTTAATCTACAGGTCGTAACCAATAGATTGTAGTCAGAGTCCACATCTGCTCCTGGAAATGTCTTACAATTTAAAACTTGGTTCCTAAATCTCTGTCTTACCATTATGTAATCTATCTGATACCTTCAATAAGCGATATTATGTCTGTGACCGCCCGCTGGTTGCTCCTACAGGTTACTAATACCATATTAACGTCCCATATTTCCTATCTGGGAGGACGGGAATTCTCTGAAATCATTATTGCCGATGTATCTTCAAATCTAGCAGTAAATTCGTCTATGATCCAAAAGGACGGTGAAATTCCCAGAAGTACGCCACACATACTCCGCTACCCGAGTAGTCACCCCCTTTGGGTAGTACACGCCAGACATATGAAGGAGAACGCTACAGTTCTCAAACCATTAGTGTAAGTTAAGATATACGCATCTGATACCATGACATAAACGTCTGAGTGTCTGATTTCGACCTTCCACTCTGCTCTAAAGCAGAGGAATGGGATGGACCATATGTAAAAGGCTACAAATAGTGAACTTAGCCAGATCTCCGGATGCGATTCTAGCTGCCTTCACCATATACACCATCTGACGAAAGGATCTGAAAATATGTTCAGAACCCAAGTGGCAGGGTCATTCGTGACGATATTTGTTACTATTTGCAGCCAGTTACACACAGTGCGCGCGATAGCTGCCGGTAGAGGCTCTTTCGCGTCTTGAACGAGACATCTCCGGCAAACGTAGTGCAGACTGGCATTCTTTCCCTCCTTGCATGCTGTTCCCGTGATGGTCTCCATTACTCGCCTAACGTTGGAGTTCCCTATCATTAGCATACCAGCCCTTTGCATCTGTCCAGACTAGGTAGGAGAATAGGCTGCTGGCCCAACAGGAGAGGCAGCCCCTTCCAGCCGAAAAGTGTTATCTAATGTGGGTAGCTCCTCGAACGTATTACTTAGATGTAAGGAACCAGCTGCGCCGCCCATTCCCTCTTCAGCCTTCCACCCAGTGACATGGGAACCCACCACTGTCCTCCGCTCACTTCAGAGTGAAGACGGGCCACACAGATGGGCATTTCGGAAGACGAAGTGACGGCCAGGTGAGCAGCGGATATCAACGCCACCAAAGGTGTCGCAGGCGTCGTCACCGGCGCGCTCAAGTCACTACACTTTGAGTAATAGCCAGAAGGCTCTCGATAGTGCCGAACGCAGCTCCCAGCTGTTTCCAGTCAGCAAACAACTTTCCCTGCGTCTGCTCACAACAAGCCCTATCCTCACTTTTTTTTTTTTTTTTTTTTTTTTTTTTTTTTTTTTTTTTTTTTTTTTTTTTGTCATCAATCAGTCTACTGACTGCTTCGATGCAGCCCGCCACGAATTCCTTTCCTGTGCTAACCTCTTCATCTCAGAGTAGCAATTATTTGCTTGACGTATTCCAATCTCTATCTTCCTCTATAGTTTTTGCCCTCTACAGCTCCGTCTAGAACCATGGAAGTCATTCCCTCATGTCTTAGCAGATTTCCTATCATCCTGTCCCTTCTCCTTATCAGTGTTTTCCACATATTCCTTTCCTCTCCGATTCTGCGTAGAATCCTCATACCTTACCTTATCAGTCCATTTAATTTTCAACATTCGTCTATAGAACCATATCTCAAATGCTTCGATTGTCTTCTGTTCCGGTTTTCCCACAGTCCATGTTTCACTACCATACAATGCTAGTATTCCAGACGTACATCCTCAGAAATTTCTTCGTCAAATTAAGGCCGGTATTTGATATTAGTAGACTTCTCTTGGCCAGAAATGCCTTTTTTGCCATAGCGAGTCTGCTTTTGATGTCCACCTTGCTCCGTCCCTCATTGGTTATTTTACTGCCTAGGTAGCAGAATTCCTTAACTTCATTGACTTCGTGACCATCAATCCTGATGTTAAGTTTCTCGCTGTTCTCATTTCTACTACTTCTCAGTAGTTTCGCCTTTCTCCGATTTACTCTCAAACCATACTGTGTACTAATTAGACTGTTCATTCCATTCAGCAGATCATTTAACTCTTCTTCACTTTCACTCAGGATAGCAATGTCATCAGCGAATCGTATCATTGATATCCTTTCACCTTGTATTTTAATTCCACTCCTGAACCTTTCTTTTATTTCCGTCATTGCTTCTTCGATGTACAGATTGAAGAGTAGGGGCGAAAGGCTACAGCCTTGTCTTACACCCTTCTTAATGCGAGCACTTCGTTCTTGATCGTCCACTCTTATTATTCCCTCTTGGTTGTTGTACATATTGTATACGACCCGTCTCTCCCTATAGCTTGCCCCTACTTTTTTCAGAATCTCGAACAGCTTGCACCATTTTATATTGTCGAACGCTTTTTCCAGGTCGACAAATCCTATGAAAGTGTCTTGATTTTTCTTTAGCCTTGCTTCCATTATTAGCCGTAACGTCAGAATTGCCTCTCTCGTCCCTTTACTTTTCCTAAAGCCAAACTGATCGTCACCTAGGGCATTCTCAATTTTCTTTTCCATTCTTCTGTATATTATTCTTGTAAGCAGCTTCGATGCATGAGCTGTTAAGCTGTTTGTGTGATAATTCTCGCACTTGTCAGCTCTTGCCGTCTTCGGAATTGTGTGGATGATGCTTTTCCGAAAGTCTGATGGTATATCGCCAGACTCATATATTCTACACACCAACGTGAATAGTCGTTTTGTTGCCACTTCCCCCCAATGATTTTAGAAATTCTAATGGAATGTTATCTATCCCCTCTGCCTTATTTGACCGTAAGCCCTCCAAAGCTCTTTTAAATGCCGATTCTAATACTGGATCCCCTATCTCTTCTAAATCGACTCCTGTTTCTTCTTCTATCACATCAGACAAATCTTCACCCTCATAGAGGCTTTCAATGTATTCTTTCCACCTATCTGGTCTCTCCTCTGCATTTAACAGTGGAATTCCCGTTGCACTCTTAATGTTACCACCGTTGCTCTTAATGTCACCAAATGTTGTTTAGACTTTCCTGTATGCTGAGTCTGTCCTTCCGACAATCATACCTTTTTGGATGTCTTCACATTTTTCCTGCAGCCATTTCGTCTTAGCTTCCCTGCACTTCCTATTTATTTGATTCCTCAGCGACTTGTATTTCTGTATTCCTAATTTTCCCGGAACATGTTTGTACTTCCTCCTTTCATCAGTCAACTGAAGTATATCTTCTGTTACCCATGGTTTCTGCGCAGCTACCTTCTTTGTACCTATGGTTTCCTTCCCAACTTCTGTGATGGCCCTTTTTAGAGATGTCCATTCCTCTTCAACTGTATTGCCTACTGCGCTATTCCTTATTGCTGTATCTATAGCGTTAGAGAACTTCAAACTTATCACGTCATTCCTTAGTACTTCCGTATCCCACTTCTTTGCGTATTGATTCTTCCTGACTAATGTCTTGAACTTCAGCCTACTCTTCATCACTACTATATTGTGATCTGGGGCTATATCTGCTCCTGGATACGCCTTACAATCCAGTATCTGATTTCGGAATCTCTGTCTGACCATGATGTAATCTAATTGAAATCTTCCCGTATCTCCCGGCCTTTTCCAAGTATACCTCCTCCTCTTGTGATTCTTGAACAGGGTATTCGCTATTACTAGCTGAAACTTGTTACAGAACTCAATTAGTCTTTCACCTCTTTCATTCCTTGTCCCAAGCCCATATTCTCCTGTAACCTTTTCTTCTACTCCTTCCCCTACAACTGCATTCCAGTCGCCCATGACTATTAGATTTTCGTCCCCCTTTACATACTGCATTACCCTTTCTATATCCTCATTCACTTTCTCTATCTGTTCATCTTCAGCTTGCGACGTCGGCATGTATACCTGAACTATCGTTGTCGGTGTTGGTCTGCTGTCGATTCTGATAAGAACAACCCGGTCACTGAACTGTTCACAGTAACACACCCTCTGCCCTACCTTCCTATTCATAACGAATCCTACACCTGTTATATCATTTTCTGCTGCTGTTTATATTACCCAATACTCATCTGACCAGAAATCCTTGTCTTCCTTCCACTTCACTTCACTGACCCCTACTATATCTAGATTGAGCCTTTGAATTTCCCTTTTCAGATTTTTTAGTTTCCCTACCACGTTCAAGCTTCTGACATTCCACGCCCCGACTCGTAGAACGATATCCTTTCGTTGATTATTCAATCTTTTTCTCATGGTAACCTCCCCCTTGGCAGTCCCGTCCCAGAGATCCGAATGGGGGACTATTCCGGAATCTTTTGCCAATGTAGAGATCATCATGACACTTCTTCAAATACAGGCCACATGTCCTGCGGATACACGTTACGTGTCTTTAATGCAGTGGTTTCCATTGCCTTCTGCATCCTCATGTCGTTGATCATTGCTGATTCTTCTGCCTTTAGGGTAATTTCCCAACCCTAGGACAACAGAGTGCCGTGAACCCCTACCCGCTCCGCCTCCCTCTTTGACAAGGCCGTTGGCAGAATGAGGCTGACTTCTTATGCCGAAAGTCTTCGGCCGTCAATGCTGATTATTTATCAAAATTTAGGCAGTGGCGGGGATCAAACCCGGGACCGAAGACGTCTTGATTATGAATCAAAGACGCTACCCCTTTTTTATTTTTTTTTTATTCGTTTTCGTTCGTTGTATCTGATCGCGGCGGACGTCGTAAGACACCCTTTTAAGTTCGTTGTTGATTTATTAACTCAGTTTTTTTTTTATTACAGAGGGCGGCTAGCCAACTGACCAAACACGCTGAGCTACCGTGCCGGCCTTTTTTATTTTGATCGCTTTTGATCGTTACATCTGCTCGGGGCGGACGTCGTAAGACATCCGTTGTAGTTCGTTGTTGATCGATTAGCTCAGTTATTTTATTACAGAGGCCTGCTAACCCTCTGACCGAACACGCTGTGCTACCGTGCCGGCACTAGACCACGGGTATCAGTCTATCCTCAGCTGTGTCATGGTAATTAAACATCAGCGTATGTTCTGAGAACACAGAAACATGGCAGTCAGGAGTAATTGAGAAAGTACAAAAAAGACCCCTCCCCTCAAAAAAAGAGAGAAAATTGCCGAGCTGTACCGCTGCTGAGGTTGAAATGTTACCAAAATACATGCGTGGAGAATAAATTGACACTTAAATTCACTCTACAGAGATCTCACTACAGCCTAAGACTGCAAGATATGCTCTTAAAACAAAAATAAACTTCTCTACTGAAAATGAATATAGCACGAGTTACTTTCTCCTATGATCTCTGCTTACGCTACTGAAACAACGATACATACAAAAATATAAAGAAGAAAACAAAAACTAGTTGATCTGACTTTTAGCTGTCGCTGAAGGCGATACTATGAGGGTTGACTGAAAAGTAATGCCACCACCTCCGTAACTCTTCAACAGTTGGCAGCATTGGAGTGCGGCAGGTACTGGCTTGTTCCGTAGCCTCTTCCCTACAGCTCCAGTTGGCGGGAAGTCTTAGCACTGAACGGTTGTGTTGTTACAGGGTAAACTATGAAACCCACCGCAAACGGTCGGTCAATGCGATTTAAGCAACGTGCAGTCGCTGAACTCTTGACAGCAGAAGGTGTCACCCCAAACGAGATTCATCAGAGAATGGAAGCAGTTTATGGTGACTGTGTTGATGTGAGTACTGTGAGTCGTTAGGCGAGTAAGTTTAAAGATGCTGAAGCGGGAACATCTGACCTGTGTCACAAACAAAGAGTTGGATGTCCTGTAACAGCAACTGCCGAGTTTCATTGATCATGGAATAACAATATATTCAGAACGTTACATCACAACGCAGCGAACTCTGAAACGACGGCTAACAAGGGTCCAAAAGGAAAAGGGAAATGTTTTCCTGCAGCACGACAATGCCAAACCAAACACTTCACTTGCCTCCACAGCATAACTTCAGAGACTGAATCTCACTACTGTACGGCATCTTCCATGCAGTCCAGAATTAGCACAGCCTTACTTCCATTTATTCCCGATAATGAAAGACGATCTGCGGGGACATCATTATGCTTCTGACGAAGATTGAGAGAACTGTGAGACTGGTTGGGGGAACAGAGTGTCGACTTCTTCCGTGACGGCTTCAGGAAACTTGTTCATCGTTGGCACAAATGTATCCAGTTGGCTGGTGATTATGTGGAAAAGTGAATATTAGTAACTAAATATCACATTCTACGGATTGTTTCTGCGTTTGATCTGTTAAAATATACCCATCCACACCCAAATAACGAAGGCGGAGGCATTACTTTCATTTAACCCTCGTAATAAAAGAAGTCACAAAAAGTGAAATGATGATAAGGAACTGATGGCTGGGAGGTCCCATACGGGGAAGTTCGGCCGCAGGTTGCAAGTCTTATTGCAGGTGGACGCCACATTGGGCGACTTGCGCGACAATGATGATGAGGACAACACAACACCCAGTCCACGTGCGGAGAAATTCTCCAACCCGGCCGGGAATCGAACCGGGGCCCGAGGCATAGTAGGCAAGCACGTACCTCTCAGCTACGGAGGGGGACAAAAAGGTCACAAAATGAAAGGGACAAATTGCTACATGCATGCAGGACAAAGAAATTAGATCAAGAATAAATTCTGGAAGGACGACAATCTCTTTATTGAATGGAATTCTCTGGGACAAACACGTAACAACTGATAACAAAATAAGGATCTTTAAAACAATAGTTAGGAGCATTATTACATATGGTTCAGAAGTGTGGACAACAAAATGGCAACTGAAATCAAAATTATTAGCCACAGAAATGGATTTCTGGAGACGTTCAGCAAGAATATCAAGACGAGAAAGAATAAGAAATGAAGTAATCAGAGACAAGATGAAATGTAAAAATTCAATTATTGATTTCATCGAGCACAAACAACTTAAATGGTATGGACACATCAGACGAATGGAACAGGAAAGGCTACCAAAATGCATAATCGACTGGATACCAATTGGAAGAAGAAAAAGGGGACGACCACCTGATACATGGATACAGGGAGTTCAGTCAGTAATGAGGAAGAACAACATTCCTGAAGATTTATGGACAAATAGAGAAGAGTGGAGAACAATACTTACTGTAATCTAGAATAGGTGCTGGAAAAATGTACTCACATTGTAAATCCAGAATAATAATAATAATAATACTAGCTCAGTGAACACAGCACAAATCCGACGGCCAGACAACAGACATTGTCAACTGCAGTCGTAATGGATCACGTCGTTGGGTCAGTACGGGAAAACGCGAGGGTATTCTTTTGCAGAGGCCCATGTTGAACAATGTGAGCTGAACGATGTATTCTGAGACACGTGTCTGCAGAAGCACTGTACTCTCTCGTCAGAGTAGTCTCACTTCACAGGATGTTCTGCACTATAAAGAGGGCAAGACTCCAGACATCAGAGTCTCTGATGGGACCTGGACAACTAAAATATTACCTCCTACGAACGTCACCGTCCGTCTGTTACTTTTCATGGATGCTCACGATAGTATCACACGACCAACCGATCAGCTACACCGTTTCTAGGATACTTATTCTCACACTCCGGTCCATAGAAGCCTGCCTTCATTAATGTCGCTTTTGTAGGTGAACTTCTACGTTGGTATCCTGCATCGTCGTTAGTAAGAATAAGCAGATATATTTTTGTAACATGTCCACTTTGTCTTCAAGTGGAATTGTCAAGTGAAATTATCGATACAGTAGTCGAATGAAAAATTCCTGAAATAATCAGAATGTTTGCAACACATATTTATCTATTTATTGAGAAGTTTCTCCATGCCATTATTGTGTTTCTTAGCCTCTGTTACCGCACTAATGCACTGTAAGGCACAACTGGCCAAGATTTCGGCTCGCGGCCCGTGCCAGAGCCCGAGTGCCAAAGTGCTCAGTCTTGCTGCGCATTTCCTCCATCGCCACTCCACGCTGTCTGATCGCGAGCAGGAGGAAAGAGGGAAAACTGTGAACGCTCCACATTTAAACGGCAAAGCAGTGGTATTGCATACTATTTGGTTTTATTCACATTTCTCAATAACATAGATCACAAATGAAACATTTTCATCATTAATTAATTACATTTGATGTGCCGAAGACATAGTACCACCTTTCGGCTTACGGGCAGCTGCAGACAATTTCAGATACTTTCGCTTTCTGACTACGATTTAATCGTGACTTGTTTAGTTTCATAATCGACAATTGTCTTTCACGCAAATATGTCGATGGAAATAATGAAGCACTTTTGAAACCCATTATGGAAACTTGGAAATTGTACCTGGGGAAAGCGATGTAGACGCCTTACACAATTTTAAGGTACAAATATTTGTCATTAACACTGCAATTACCATGCACGTCAGTTACATGCACAGGGGCCCTTTAAACTCAAAAGACAAAAGGTCACAAAAATAGATGTAAGACTGACATTCTTCTCAAAACCTTTAAAGTAACCCTTTAAATCTCTCAAGACCATAATGAATTCTTCAAATTTCCCGTTTTCTTTAACGGCATTGAGCTTAACAGAGAAAGTGTCCCTGTTACCAAAGCGCCAAACAAATTGTTATAGGCATGCGTATTCAGAGATTGTAAACAGACACAATACGGCGCTGCGGTCGACAACACCTATATGAGATAACAAGTGTCTGGCGCAGTTCTTAGATCGGTTACTGCTGCAAAAATGGCAGGTTTTCAAGATTTACGTGACTTTGAACATGGTGTTTCGCACAAGCGAAAGGACACAGCATCTCCGAGGTAGCGATGAAGTGGGTATTTTCCCTTACGACGATTTCACGAGGGTGCCTTGAATATCAGGATTCCGGAAAAACATCAAATATCGCACATCGCTGCGGCAGGAGAAAGATCCTGCAACAACGAGACCAACGACGACTAAAGAAAATCGTTCAATGTGACAGAAGTGCAACCCTTCCGCAAATTGCTACAGAATTCAGTGCTGGGCCGTCAACAAATACCAGTGTGCGAACCATTCAACGGAACATCATGGGTATGAAGCCGAAGGCCCACTCGTGTACACTTGATGACTGCGCGACACAATGCCTTATACCTCACCTGGGCCCGTAAACACTGATATGGGATTGTTGATGACTGGAAACATGATACGTGATCGGACAGGTCTCGTTTAAAATTGTATCGAGCGGATGGTAGTGTACGGGTATGGAGACAACCTCATGAGCCCACGGACCCTGCATTTCGGCAGGGGACTGTTCAAGCTGGTGGAGGCACGGTAATGGTGTGGGGTGTGTGCAGCTGGAGTGATATGGGACCTCTGATATGTCTAGATACAACTCTGAGAGGTGAGACGTACGTAAGCATTCTCTCTTATCAGCTGAATCCATTAGTGTCCACTGTGCATTGCGGCAAACTTGGGCAATTCCAGCAGGACAATGCGATATCCCACACGTCAGAGAAAGTGGCTCCAGAAACACTTTTCTAAGTTTAAACACTTCCGCTGGCCACCAGAGTCGCCGGACATGAATATTATTGAGCATGTCTGGGATGGCTTGCAACGTGCTGTTCAGATCTCCCCCTCCTCATACTCTTACGGATTTAAGGACAGCCATGTAGGACTGATGGTGTCAGTTTCCCCCAGCACTACTTCCGACATTAGTCGAGTCCATGCCACGACGTGTTGCAGCGCTTCTGCGTGTTCGAGGATGCCTTGCACGATATTAGGCAGGTGTACCAGTTTCTGTAGCTCTTCAGTGTATACCGCGACTTTATTTTTAAATGCATCCTCATCAAATCAAAAAGAAGCTGTTTCTCACCTTGGAGTTTCTTACTCTGGCCACTGTACAGTCAAGTGAGGTCTGCAACCCATTCTGGATGTTTTACTTTTCGTTCCTGCCTTCCTTTTTTTTCCTTTAAAATTTCAACAATTGTGTGTTTTAAATCGAAAAGTCATTACACGTACGTACTTTTCTGTAATATCTAAAGTTTCCACCCTCTCCGTTCAGTTCCATCAACAAGTGTTGCAAATGACAGTAGAATAATGCATGCAACTTCACAAATTTTACTATACATACCGTCAATTTCTTCAGGTGTGTGTCCGCAGCTCGTGGTCGTGCGGTAGCGTTCTCGCTTCCCACGCCCTGGTTCCCGGGTTCGATTCCCGGCGGGGACAGGGATTTTCTCTGCCTCGTGATGACTGGGTGTTGTGTGATGTCCTTAGGTTAGTTAGGTTTAAGTAGTTCTAAGTTCTAGGGGACTGATGACCATCGATGTTAAGTCCCATAGTGCTCAGAGCCATTTTTTTCTTCAGGTGTGGGTGCATGAAAATAAAATACCAAGTGCTTCTTGAATGAAAATTTTACTCAGCAGCGGAGTGGATGCTGATATGAAATTTCCTGGCATATTAAAACTCTATACCGTACCAAGACTCGAAATCGTGACCTCAGTTTATCGCGAGCAAGTGCTCTACCCTCTGAGCTACCCAAGCACGACCCACGATCCGGCCACGCAGCCTTAATTCCGCAGTTCATCGTCTCCTACCTTCCGAACTTCGCAGAAACTCTGCTGCAGACCTTGCAGAACTTTCACTCCTGGAAGAAAGTTCCATATCACCGCCCATGTTGCTGTAGAGTGAAAATTTCGTTCTGGAACATCCCCCAGGCTGTGGCTAAGCCATGTGTCCGCAATATCCTTTCTTCCAGGAGTGCTACTTCTGTAAGGTCTGCAGGAGAGCTTCTGCGAAGTTCGGAAGGTAGGAGACGAGGTACCGTCGGAATTGCCGCTCTGAGGAGTGTCGTGGGTTGTACTTCGGTAACTCATATGGTAGAGAACTTGTCCGCTAAAGGCAACGGTCCCGTGTTAGAGTCTCGGTCAGCCACACAGTTGTAATCTGTCAGGAAGTTTCAAGTGATTCTTGATGTACCGAACAATGAAACCTGTCTGTCGATCGTTGTAATTTTATGCTCTTTCATTGTCAGCTACAACTTTTAATATTTTGTGTATGGTATTGCAATACAGTTTCATATCACTTTGCAGTACCTTCTGCAAGGCAACATAATAGATATTGAGAACTGTCATCCCTCTCTTCTGTGATTTCCATTCCAGCTTAAAGGCTTGTGACGATAGATTGCTAGACCTCCTCTTTTTGTGTGAACATCCACTCGACCTGTCAACGTCCATCACAGCATGAGCAAATAGCGATAGGTAAACAGCGCTGATACCACGATTCTGCCCAACAGATGAGGAGTTGTACCGACCAAAAACGCCACACCACAATACTGAATGCAATGTCGCGCTGTACCGAGTACTCCCGGGAACGAACGAGCAGAGTCGGGAAAGCCGAGCCGTGGCACGCCTGTGCCCAAACATTCGGCTCGCGTGAAGTTTGGAAGGCCATGGCTGGACCTCCTGCTCTAAGACAAAATAAAAGAAAGGTGGTCGTGATGTACACGCGAACAAGTGAAGTTATAATCTTCTTGATTATTAGGCCGCGTCATATTTCCTATAAAATATTTATTTTTAGAGGAAATACGACGCTGCCTAATAACCCAGAAGATTTTACCTTTAGTGACAACTGCCCCAAAAGCCTGCAGACATAAATAAAACGCAAATGAATGTTTACTATTTCAGAAAAATCTAGTGTTTTATTGAAGAGAAAGTGCTTCACAATAGTGAACGGTCAATTACGTCTTGGTACACCTCTGGCCTTTCGGCAAGCTATTATTCGAGTTTTCATTTATTGCCAGACTTGTTGAATGTTCTGAGGGATATGGAGCCAAATTCAGTCCAACTGATGCTTTAAATCGTAAAAATCCCTGGATGGTTTGAGGGCAATGCCAATAATGCTCCAAAGGTTCTCAGTAGAGAAGAGACCGCCGATCTTGCTGGCCAAAGTAGTATTTAGCAAGCACGAAGACAAGCAGTAAAAACATTCGCCGCGTGAGGGCGAGCGTTATCTTGCTGAAAGATAAGCCGAAGACGGCTTAACCTGAAGGGCAACAAAACGGAGCGCAGTATGTCGTCGACGTACCGCTGTGCAGTAAGTAACATGGATGACAACCAACAAACTAAATGTCGTGGACTCTGGTTGACTGGAGCAGAATTGTCTCGAATGACGAGTCCCACTTCGAACTCAGCCCCGACGACGTGAATGTAGACACCCCAGAGAGTGATGGGATACCAACCTGACTGTCACCCTCCACACGGCCCGACAACCAGCAGAGATGGTCACGGGTGCCATTTCTTGTCGTAGTAGGACTCCAAGTAAGGTTGACATCAGAACCACCTTTACGGCACAGCCGTATGTCGAAGATATCCTACTCCCCGATTTGTAGCCCTTCTTGGCAAACCTTCCTGGGCTAGCGTTTCAGCAAGATATTGTCCGTTCGGTGAGGGATTCTAGTGCTTGTCTTCGTGCTTACAGAACATTATCTTCGCCAGTGTTGTTGTTGGATTGACAGCTATTGTAGCATTGTGGGCAGGGCCGTCCAACCATCTCGGGATTCTGAACATCTTAAGTGCCAGTTGCAACAGAATTTGGCGCAATATCCTTCTGGAGGACATCCAATAACTCTGTCAATCAATGACAAACAGAACAACCCGCTTGTATAAGGGCCAGAGGTAGACCAGAGCGTTAACGGCTTGCCCAATTTCTAAAGCTCTTTCTCTTTGAATCATTCAACTTTTCTAAATTGTAATCATTTGTTTGTATATGTCCGTCATTCGGAAAATTCCTTCGTGATGCGTCTTTTCTTTTTTTCTTTTCGTGGACGTCACCAAAGTCCCCACCTAGTGAGTGCAAGAAACCCGCTAGTTACATTACTTCTATACACGTATTCATTATAAATGAGATAACGAAATAACTTTGTAATCTACTGTTTTTTAATTACATTGTGAACTGTGACATCAAATAGCTACGTTAAGTGTCTCACCAGTGATACCAAATCGTTAAGCTGACTGTATCGTCCGTCAGTCACATTTTTTTGGTGACAAGTAGCCTATCACGAAGTTAACATTTACCCACAATAAATGAACCATCTTCTACCAAAGAGGAGGCACCATTTACAGTCACTAGGCTCGTGTTACAGGGAAAACAGCAATGTATGCCAGCCGGTATAATGCGTAGGATTACCGCTTTAAAATACTGCCTAAGCAAGACCAACTTAATATAGATGGACCACAGAAGGAAAAACTGGGTACGTTTTTCTAGGGGGAATATCTGCAACGGTATCCTATGGAGAATTAACTACAAAACTTGCTAGTTCAGTCTCATACATTATATTAGACACAACATGATCACAACGTCTTAAATTGCTTGTGGTGGTCAGCTTCGGTATTCGTGAAGGATGAAAAGTGTAAGACACACAGCATGGCGGACGATAACACTAGTTTTTAGAATGTCTGAAAAAGAAGTCTGACGAAAACTCGAAAAATAAAAAGAAATAAAAAGTACAAAATGTATGGTAACAGCCGTCTTGGTGATTTGGCATTTAACGCAATTTTCCGTAGGTTCATAATCTGCATTCTTATGACTATACTCTTTTGTTATGAACCTTTTTAAATTATTATCTTATGTCGTTTATTAACTATTAACACTTTTGCGACAATAATCTATGTTTCCTGATCTCAAGTGATCTCTTGGGATCCCAGATACAGTATATTAAAATTCTACTTGGGGCACTGTCAATATTTTCAGTGTCCATATTTTAACAGATATTAACTGTATTACAAATGCTACTTTTCGTCGTGTCTTGATCAGAAGCCAGTATTTTAATTAGGGATTGCTTAAAATGGAAGCCAAAATGCATTGAATGAAATGTGGTTCACAATGTATGAAAAAGTGTAATTCTATCCTGAAGAGTTATGAGTTATTTTATACGAGGTCCGTTCCAGCTCACAACTCAACTAACGAAGCTACTTGATACATTTGATTTTCGGTATCTGATGAATTTATCTTCATGGAAACGAAGGAACATGACAGACTTAGTAATTTTTATCCCTGCAAGAAAGAAAAAGTAATTATGATGAGAACAAAGAAGGTACTGGATAATTAAAACATCTTGCCTTCATTTCGTTAAAATATTATTACGTAATTACAAATCTGATAAGCCCCAATCTACTTTATAGCTTTAATAAACAGCAGGACAAAGGGTTTTGAAATACTGAGGCAAGGAAATTGCTTCTCAGAATTAATTAAAGTACAAAATTAAGACAAGAATCAGTTTCATTTTCTCTTACTTCACACCGCCATAAGTAAAGACGAAAGAGACAACGAGAAGTCCAGAGAAAGATAAAAAGCTATGAAAGCAGCTACAGTGGCAATAAAATAGGTAGAATAATTCCGGTATGCAAGGTATGCCAAAGATCTCGAGAACAGTAACATAAGATAAATATTTATTTATTTATGTGTAAGTGCAATGATGCTGTAATGTATGTGTGTACATACGACTGTACCTGACTGTTGTAAATGAAATATGAAAGATTTTAGCAATAAAAGTGGCTTAAAATTACTACTCTAATTCAGAAGTGGCTAGTAAGGACAGGTGACGTTTGGCGCGATGGAGTTTCACTTATATCTAGACTCAGCGAGTTTCCATTCTTGTTACGAACAGTTAAGTTCAATTTCCTTAGTTTTCGTAGTCATTACATACGGACGTTCTGAGGTATCTTCAACGTAGTGCCAACAACTTCCTTCCTTTATTCTCATTGTAAATAACCGCCTTGCTTGTAACAAAATCTGTCGACTTCCCTTTTATGGTAACTGCTTTGTTTCAAACGCTGCGTTCCACTTATTTCGACAAGAGCACAAGAGCTATTTCTTTCCATCGAGACCTTTACGTGTTTCGTATGAAATTTATCAGATATACTTTTTAACTGTGTAGAAGCTTTATTCCTTAGCAAAGACTCTTGTCTACGGTTTTACATTTGGCAATAGCTTTTTTCTTAAAATGTGAATTCCCACCTCTAAGAATATCGGCAAAGAAAGTCCAATGAAAGTAGAACAGAATGTATTGTTAATGTACCTCAGCATTATCATCCTGAAACACTTTTATCGCAGAATGATGATGGCTTCTCAAGCCGCGTGTCGAGGCTTGCCGCACTTGTCTCGAGGTTATTCACGTAATCTTGGTTCTCCTCTTCTCTCTAGGGAGTCTTTGGATGTCCCTGTCCCATAGATCTGGTGGCCTCCCTCTGTGTCTTCTGTTTCTACATTGGTTCGACTGCACTGAAACACCAGTTATCTCCACCTGTCGTCCTGGACTCTGGCCACCTGAAGCTGCCTATCCCAGGATAACGGGCGAGGTGTCGCAGTGGTTAGCATGCTGGATTCGCGTCGGGATGATGACAGTTCATATCCGTGTCAGGCCACCCAGATTTAGGTTTTATGTGATTTCCCTAAATCGCTCCAAACAGAGGTCGGCGTGGTTCCTTTGAAAGGTTACATCCGATTTCCTTCGCCATCCTTGAAAGGGGCAGAGCTTGTGCTCCAATGAAACCGATGTCGAAAGGGCGTTAAATGTTAACATTTTTTCCTTCCTGTTCCAGGATGTTAATGGCATTAGTAACAGGTCGTGAGTCACATGACCTATCTTGTTTTGGTTTGGGTTTTTCAAGCCTAATGTGGACCACCTCAGAGTCTCTTGGCCGGTTTTGAGGTTTCGTTTGGCGTCTTCATCCAATATATAAATGTCGGTGCCATAAATTAGTCTGGATGGACGTACTGCTCATAAACACATAATCCTAGCCTTCAAATGTACTTTCGTATTTGGTCTACAGACATATGAATTTTTCATAAACTTCTCAGTGTTAATTAATATGATGAAATGTTTTAGATCTTACATCACCCTTCCCGTTAACGAGCTGGCCGATACAGATCGACATTCTTCGGAGGGATACTCCTAAGGAAAGCATTACATGTTATGACCTATATGTTGGGAATTAATTTGCTTTTTCAGGGGTTCTCTAGAGGACAAATAGATTAAATTTGATAGCTTAACGAGTAAACCAGTATTAACCCTCCTGAAAGTCGTTCGTTAATGATACAATACCCTTGAGCATTGGTAGTAGATGTGCCGTGCTGTGTATCTTTTTCATAATTTGCTTCCCCCCTTGTATGGGCAGATGAGGAAAGCTTGACTCTTCTTCCTAAGTGAAAATTTGTTGTCCGTTCTCCAAGACTTGCAAACTATGAGGATGCGGAAATGATATGTCGCACTCGCATATATTGTTCTGCCTGCCAAACCTGCAGCACCACAAAGCCTACATACAACAAACGTCAAACCGGCATGAAGACTACTACATAGTAGGGTATTCAAGTGATTAATTTTCCGGCGCACCCACAGAAAGTAAGTGAACTTAATGGCATATACATTCTGTATCTAAACGAAGATGACTTATTGAGTTTTCCATTCAGAAATTGTACTTGAATATTGTTGTTTCGGTGATGATCGTATTATATTTCATATAAGGAGGAGAAAAACGTAGTTGGAATTCACTAATAGCAGGATTGTGATCTAACGAGATTGCATTTCATCGTTCCACGACAATGCGGCTGGCATTGTCGCAGTCCCGTGACCGTCAAGCGAATATATAATAATTGGGTTCAGGAGAGCCTTTCTTAACGTGATGCAGGATCTCAACTGCCACACGCGACTACCGACAGAGAGGACATAACCTTTTCGCTGGGCCATGATGGAGAGTACGCTTACGTCCATTACTTCAAGATATGACCTTCTTCGCTGAAAGACAAGTATCCACACGAACGTTTCAAAAATATCTGGAGTTCCACAGATTGGCATTGTGGCAAACAACGCTGCAACTTCTTCCGAACGGCAATAGAGAGCGCGCGAGAGAGAGAGACAGAGAGAGACAGAGAGAGAGAGAGAGAGACGTAGCGACAGTGGTGCGCCCAATGGATTCAGGAGCGTCACCTGTTGTTTTCGAAATGAGGCTTCATTCTGGATGTAGTATTATGGAGGACGTATATGTGCGGTGGCTCGACGTGGTCGGATCTGACAGCATCTGTCACCGTTGTATATGTCAGCATCTTTTGTGATGCATTTCGTGCCGTTCGACACATCACACACACACACACACACACACACACACACACACACACACAGAACACGATCAGTTCTGATTCACTATAGTCTTGAGAGATTCATCAACTGTGTAGATGTTTGAGGTAATTCTCATTTATTGTTCCGTCTCACCTTGCAACTTTCTGAATTATAATTGCGTAGGCTTCCGCGACCAGAGTCAGTCGACATAAAAGTTTTCTGGGTTTGGTACCGCGTCATAATGTAAAAAAACTACTGCTGCTGGAGAAAAACCTATGTTTCGGCCACGATTGCAGCGGCCTTGTTCTGGGTCTCCAGCAGTAGTTTTTTACATTACGACGCGGTACCAAACCCAGAAAACTTTTATGTCGACTTTCTTAATTAGAATACATGTTTCGATCATCATCTTCACATTTAAGTAGTTGCGTTAGCAACTGTCTTACCTAATCAGAACCACATATCAAAGTACCTCTGATATGTTGCTCTAAGTAGACAAGACGAGGTGCTGATGCAATTGCGTAGATCTGATTATGATCCAGAGTGATCGAAATATCTTGCCTAATTAAAAAAAAATGTGCAACTGAGACGTAACAATAAATGAGGATTATCTTAAGCTTCTGATTCACATAGCTGGTAATTAGGACACCGGCCGTTACACTGCTGGCGTCTCAAGGCCGCAGGATGTGTCGTATCTTCACAGTGTTGGTAACTTTATTATTCTATAGGACAACGTAAGACCTCAGTTTGCCTCTGATCATCTGACCTTACCTGCACTACCACGAAACAGAGCATGTTGGGCTGCTGCCTTGTCCAGGACTTACTCCTGACCTCCCGCCCGCTGGAAATATCTGATCATGGGTGGATGCGAGTCACTCAGACTGATAAACTCAGGCATAGAATAAACGTGGTGTGACGTATCCGTATCCGTCATCCAGATAAATTCGACTCGATGTCCAGCAGTGCTAGAACCACTGTGTGCTAAATTTCACTCACGGTGTAACTCCAAATCACCTGCTAATGTGATCATATATGCCTACCTATTACACTTGCGTGTACAAAAGAAGTTCACTTTTCTTACTCCTTCCTTTTGTTCCAGTTTCAATGGCCAGATGTGTATTAAGTTTCAACACACTGCTCCACTACGATTTGTATAAGCGCCACGTAACATAGTAAATCTACCAGAAAACAGACGAATTTGATTTTGTATGTGTGTGTGTGTGTGTGTGTGTGTGTGTGTGTGTGTGTGTGTGTGTGTTTGTGTGTGTGTGCATGTCTGTCAAAAATGCATAATAACGGAGAAGAAATTTGAAGCTAGCCAATGTTTCATTCTGTGGAAGACAGAAAGTGAGTAGCAAGGCCAAGTGAAAGGAATAGAGAGGGTCTTTATAAAAAGTTATGAGACGAACTACAGCAAAAACAAACCAAAGACAATGAAGTATAGTCGAATTAAATTAGGCGTCAGTAAGGCGACGTATTATGGAATGAGACACTAAAAAAAGGTAGATTCAGTATTGCTATATGGGCAGCAAAATAACCATTTCTGCCTGAATTAGAAACGGTATAAAACTAAGATTAGTAACAGCACGAAAAGCGTATATGGAAAAGAGATGCTCTTTAACATTTAGTACGACCTTGGGTTTTATAAAGTCATTTTCTGAAAATGACTGACTGGACTGGACGGGACTGAAACTTCGGCAACTCACAGTACGGTGAAGAGAAGAAAGGAAACATTTGAAATGTGGTGTTGCAGAAGAATAATGAAGATTAGATGGGTAGATCTGATAACTGATGAAAAGGAATTGAATCTAATTGGAGAGAAAATAAATTAACGGCATAACTTAACTATAAGTAAGTATTGATTGGTAGAACACACTCTGAGGAGCCATAGAGAAAATTTTGTAATGAAAAGAAGTGCACTGGGTATAATTTAAAGATGGAGATCAAGGCATCACTACATCAGATAGTTTCAATTGTGTATACGCTGCATTAGTTACAGATGAAGAGGTTTGTATAACATAGACAAACGTTGAGAGCTTCATCGAACCAGTATTCGTACCTCAGTGAAAACTATTTAATTTTGAAAGTGAGAACAAAAAACCGTAACAGATGATTCCCGTGTTGTATCTTTTACTCTCAATACCATTATCGTAACGTACCTGAAGAATTGAAACCGCCATGTTTAGAACATTGACTTACACAGGGTGGAAGTTAATAAAACCGACAAACTGCAGGGACGGGTATGGAAGAAAAAAGGTCCTATGAGCGTATGTCCGGAAATGGACGGTGTGCGTCCAACGACAACAAATCGTTGCGGAATACACTACAGAGCTGTATCGTATCCACATCACAACAGATTTTCAAAGTGGCCTCCATGGGATTGCAGGTGACTGGGATAGTAACGGTTGTAATGAAGGATACACGTAATCGTATTTCAGCTTACAGCCATTTGCCTAGAGCTTGTTCTACATCTACATCTACATCTACATCAATACTCCGTAAGCCACATGACGATGTGTGGCGAAGGGTACTTTGAGTACCTCTATCGGTTCTCCCTTCTATTCCAGTCTCGTTCGTGGAAAGAAAGATTGTCGGTATGCCTCTGTGTGGGCTCTAATCTCTCTGATTTTATCCTCATGGTCTCTTCGCGAGATATACATAGGAGGGAGAAATATACCGCTTGACTCCTCGGTGAAGGTATGTTCTCGAAACTTCAACAAAAGCTCGTACCGAGCTACTGAGCGTCTCTCCTGCAAAGTCTTCCACTAGAGTTTATCTATCATCTCCGTAAAGCATTCGCGATTACTACATGATCCGGTAACGAATCGCGCTGCTCTCTGTTGGATGTTCTCTATCTCTTCTATCAACTCTATCTGATACGGATCCCACACTGGTGAGCAATATTCAAGCATTGGGCGAACAAGTGTACTGTAACCTACTTCCTTTGTTTTCGGCTTGCATTTTCTTAGGATTCTTCCAATGAATCTCAGTCTGGCATCTGCTTTAACGACGATCAACTTTATATGATCATTCCATTATAAATCACTCCTAATGCCTACTCCCAGATAATTTATGGAATTAACTGCTTCCAGTTGCTGAACTGCTATACTGTAGCTAAATCATGAAGGATCTTTCTTTCAATGTATTTGCAGCACATTACACTTGTCTACATCGATAATCAATTGCCATTCCCTGCACCATGCGTCAATTCGTTGCAGATCCTCCTGCATTTCGGTACAATTTTCCATTGTTACAACCCTTCGATATACCACAGCATCATCCGCAAAAAGCCTCAGTGAACTTCCGATGTTATCCACAAGGTCATTTATGTATATTGTGAATAGCAACGGTCCTACGACACTCCCCTGCGGCACACCTGAAATCACTCTTACTTCGGAAAACTTCTCTCCATTGAGAATGACATGTTGCGTTCTGTTATCTAGGAACTCTTCAATCCAATCACACAATTGGTCTGATAGTCCATATGCTCTTACTTTGTTCATTAACCGACTGTGGGGAACTGTATCGAACTCCTTACGTAAGTCAAGAAACATGGCATCTACCTGGGAACCCGTGTCTATGGCCCTCTGAGTCTCGTGGACGAAAAGCGCGAGCTGGGTTTCACACGATCGTCTTTTTCGAAACCCATGCTGATTTCTACAGAGTACATTTCCAGTCTCCAGAAAATTCATTATACTCGAACATATTACGTATTCCAAAATTCTACAACTGATCGACGTTAGGGATATAGGTCTATAATTCTGCACATCTGTTCGACGTCCCTTCTTAAAAACGGGGATGACCTGTGACCTTTTCCATTCCTTTGGAACGCTTCGCTCTTCTAGAGGCCTACGGTACACCGCTGCAAGAAGGGGGGCAAGTTCCTTCAAGGTTTGGCCTCAATATCCTGTAGAAGCCAGACCTCTAAATCTGGTGTATGCACAGTTCCCCAATCCCCTGTACGTTCATCCGTTTGATGGGACCCACGATCACACAAACTACCGAAAAAGGGCTTGAAATGAGGTGTGATGCAGTTGGTGCTTTGAGGGTACTTGTTTTGGAGTAGCTGTGCTGCCTCTCGACAACTTCTATATGCTTGGTTGTAGACGAACTCCATCTAGGCATGTTCCGGACATGAACACCGAACCGTTCTGCTGCTTACATCACGCTACCTCAGTCACACAGCCTTCAGTACACAAGAAACACACTGCCCGTGGTCAACGGAACTGTCATTCGCCATTCAATCAACACATTTCCGGACACATGTTCATATCCGCCACTGAAATTTCTCGGCTTTATTAATGTTTACTTCGTTTGACACGTAGAACTCAGCAGCCAGAGACAGTGGTGATGTTTGTGTGAGTTGTTTTTGAGTGAATGTGTCTATGTTGTCTACTAGAGAAAAAGGCCTTTTGGCCATAAGCGTACTAGTTCAGTAGTCTTATTGTTGGCCTGTGGCAACTTAATATCCTCACTATATTGTGAGTAACAAACTGTCTCTTTCATAATATAGTTATTACCTTTGAGGGCAGGTCGATTTGATACTCATTTTAAGTATCACTATCAGTCAAAATAAACGAAGAAAGTAATATAATAGTGATTATTGTCCCGTGTGGTGTATAAATACAAACGTACAATCAGCTGTCCGTTATTAATTCATATATGGCTTCTCTGTGAACGTAAGAGGTACACTACTGGCCATTAAAATTGCTACACCACGAAGATGACGTGCTACAGACGCGAAATTTAACCGAGAGGAAGAAGATGCTGTGATACGCAAATGATTAGCTTCTCAGAGCATTCACACAAGGTTGGCGCCGGTGGCGACACCTACAACGTGCTGACACGAGGAAATTTTCCAACCGATTTCCCATACATAAACAGCAGTTGACCGGCATTGCCTGGTGAAACGTTGTTGTGATGCCTCGTGTAAGGAGGAGAAATGCGTACCATCACGTTTCCGGCTTTGATAAAGGTCGGATTGTAGCCTATCGCGATTGCGGTTAATCGTATCGCGACATTGCTGTTCACGTTGGTCGAGATACAATGACTTAGCAGAATATAGAATCAGTGGGTTCAGGAGGGTAATACGGAACGCCGTGCTGGATCCCAACGGCTTCGTATCACTAGCAGTCGAGATGACAGGCATCTTATCCGCATCTTTGTAACGGATCGTGCAGCCACGTCTCGATCTGTGAGTCAACAGATGGGGACGTTTGCATGACAACAACCGTCTTCAAGAACGGTTCAAAGACCTTTGCAGCAGCATGGACTATCAGCTCGGAGACCGTGGCTTCGTTTATCCTTGACGCTGCACCACAGACAGGAGAGCCTGCGATGGTGTACTCAACGACGAAGCTGGATGCATGAATGGCCAAACATCATTTTTTCGGATGAATTCAGGTTCTCTTAACAGCATCATGATGGTCGCTTCCGTGTTTGGAGACATCGCGGTGAACGCACATTCGAAGCGTGTATTCGTCATCGCCATACTGGCGCATCCCCCGGCGTGAAGGTATGAGGTACCATTGGTTACACGTCACGGACACCTCTTGTTCGCGTTGACGGCACTTTGAACAGTGGACGTTACATTTCACATGTGTTACGACCCGTGGCTCTACCCGTCATTCGATCCCTGCAGGATAATGAACGACGGCATGTTGCAGGTCCTGTGCGGACCTTTCTGGATACAGAAAATGTTGGACTGCTGCCTTGGCCAGCACATTCTCCAGAGCTCTCACCAATTGGAAACGTCTGGTCAATGGTGGCCGAGCAGCTGGCTCGTCACAATACGCCAGTCACTGCTCTTGAACTATTGTATCGTGTTGAAGCGGTACCTGTACACGCCATCCAAGCTCTGTTTGACTCAATGCCCAGGCGTATCAAGGCCGTTATTACGGCCAGAGGTGGTTGTTCTGGGTACTGATTTCTCAGAATCTATACACCCAAATTGCCTGAAAATGTAATCACATGTCAGTTCCAGTATAATATATTTGTCCAATGAATAACCGTTTATCATCTGCATTTCTTCTTGGTGTAGCAATTTTAATGGCCAGTGGTGTATATCAAAGTATCTGTACCTTACCTCACTTTTAACGAACGTACTTAACTGGAAAAGTATTCCTCAAATATTTTTAGGAATATTTATCTGCCCGGATATGAAAACTTCATGAAGTTAATAGCGACATCTCTTTATCACCTACGAAAAATGTTATTTTATATTACTGAGAATGCACTGAAATGTTCTCAATCATTGAATATTTATTTATTTCGAAAGCATGAAATCAGTTGCTAGAAACATAAAAATTCTTGAGTACGCGTCGATTTTTTTTTGGTACCAGATATTAGAATGACAGTTATCGTAAAGCTGGTGAGATGCACGTGCTTATCTTTTAATGATTTCTGAATCTTACTGTGATTTAGCTTCTTTCCAAAGTATGTCGCCAACGAATCTCACCATGACGTTTTACGCTGTACTGCCACAGAAAATAAAAAAAATCGCACCCAATTAAGAACTAGCTCTTAGCTACAGGTTTTTTCCGGTGACAGTCTTCACATTTTTATAGGAAGAAATAAATTAAGTGTCAAGAACACTTTACTTTAATTACTTCAGCACTTAATTACAGATTATAGGTACATACCCAAAATGTCCTTGGTCTGCACTGATTGCTCTGTCCTCTTCGTATCAAGTTTATAATTGCCAGTAGTAATACTGCAATACTGCAGATTCTTGCTGTCGTGAATTACCTTTTTTTTTTTTTTGTTAGACTTATTCAGCACTTTTAAGGCATTACTGTTTCTTAGTGTACCCACCATTCACCTTCGGATGGAGTGTCATTCACGAAGCCTGAACTTTGCCCTAATGCAGAACGTTTGTGATCTGTAATTCACATTCGTGTACATCGAATGGTCATCGCAAGTATTATCATGATGTAAATAATTAAAAAGATTAACTTGTCGTTCTTATTCTATCATCAACAACAACTTTTTGCGGTTGTGGTATTTCGCGACAACCGACATACTTGATGTTTTTCTTTGGAATAAACAGTACTTATCAAAAAATATCCTTCCGAAGAAAGATTCTCTTCCGGAGACAGTCCATAATAGCTGTGTACCACAGTCGCACAAATATCCACGATAAAATGTTATTATTTTTAAATTATATTCAATGGTATCTACTCAAAGCCTAATACAAAATGCAAGGGTAGGTTGCCGAACATCAGTATCTAGAGATACACCTTGTTTCTGGATTAGAAAACCCAGTCAACGTTCGTGAAGCTTAGAGCAACAGAATATTAATGATTTTATGCAAAATCGGCATTGAAAAATATGAAGATGTCTACTAAAAGCGTACTCATAGTTCCACAGCAGACACAATTGCGTGTGAAAGGGTATGTTTACCCTTTACAGGCTACGTTGCTGAATAAATCGGCGGCCGCGATTACTCAAGAGCGGAAATTGTATGATTTGTTCTTTCCATTTCTGTGTATTGGACGTCAACCACACTTGTGGCGCTTTTATTCTTGATGGAGAGATTGTTTCGTTTCACGCTTCCTGATCCGGATGCAGTTCTCCTCCACTGTTCACAGGCGCCTGTAAAGATTTACTGGTATTGACATGTTAAAGGCAGCTGAGAGCAGTGCTTAAATCGGTTACCGACGAAGAGAGATTTGTGCACAGAAAATAAATTGAGAGGAAGTTAGCAAAACGATTGATACGGTTGTCGAACGTTTTGATTCGTACAGTAACAAGACAAAATATATTTATTTCCTTTAAAGAAATGCAAATATAAAAACCTATGTGCAAACCCGCATTTCAAATTTGTTTCCTTCACCTGTTTCCACCTGTCCCACAGCCATTAAATGGCGTTAGAATAGACAACTTACGGATTGTGAAGAAAACAAAATGGAAAATTGTATTCTGACATTACTACTTTTTAGCTGAGATAGTAGATGACGCATCAAGTAACAGAATGATTATACAACTAGTACCACTGGTGATCTTTGAAAATTTGAACAGTTTAAGTCAGGAAATACAGTTGCTACTGAAAATAAGATCAATCCAGAACTGGCACGAATGCGAATAAACGAGAGGTATGTTGAAAACATGTTTTAATTATAGTGGTTAAAGATGGAGGTCACGTTAAACAAGGGAAACATAAAAACGATTTGCAGAATGCCTGTGGAGAAAGACATATCCCGAAAACTGAAATAAAACTTTCATTGCTTTACAAGAAACTAGATAGAAAATACCCAAAAATAAAATTACTGCTGGTTTCGTTTCCTCATTGTGGAATATATTGATCTAAACTGTTACCAATTAACGGTTAATAATTATAAGTCGGGAAAAGTTGAGCGCTGACTTTTGAAGCAGATATGGCACAATAAGCTACTTGAAAATTAGAAAACGAAATATTCTAATAGCAGGGCTGCATAAATTTTGAGATAACTGCGAAAACGAGGGCACTGATTCAACCTATTCTAGCGAACTGAACAATACATACAGCTCTGGCATAGGCTTTATTACATTTTTTTAATCACTAAGCTACTAGGCGAGGAGAGACTAAGGAATTGACAAACGAATCAAGACATAATTATGTTTCAATGAAAATTAAAGGGAGGCGATCAACACATGTAGCCAGGAGAACAGATGATATATGACCCAAACCTGTTCTTTGCTAAATTTCTAGAGATGATAACGAACCGGAGCGAGGATAATTGGGTGGCTTATCTAACATTAGGAAACAAACTGAAACGTTGGGGAAGCGGATAGTTGCGACGCTTGGAGAGGTCTGGAGGAGGTGTTACCTACTGTATCACTTCAGTCCGTGGAATGGCGTTTCACCGTGCCCGCGAAATTACAAATATTAGAGCATATAATTCAATGGAATGGGAGGGGAGAAAATAAAGTAATACCCTAATGACCCTTGGCCATACGCCTTACTGTGCAATGATGCACATTTTCATACAAGTAAGACACGATACTCCTATAACTTGAGTCTCTTAAACTAGTTCCTGGCGCATAATAGTTCCTAGAGGGGAATTTACATTGCTATATTTCTAATATTCGAAAAATTGCTTTTAAATAATAGAGTTTTCTACATTTAGCTGTTCGTTACAATTGTTAACTGATCTAACTTTATTAGTATGGTGTTGTTTGTGTAACCTCATATTATATTTTTTATTTGTAAATAAAAGAACACATGATTTATACGGATATATTTGTTAAAACATACATCAAGTATAAAACGTTTTCATTTTTCGGTGACAGTGCTTTTTCTATAATGGTCTCAAAAGTTTCATAATTTTTGATCGTAATGCTCACATAAAGAAAAGAATAATACTAAATACATTTACACTATCCTAATTCTGGTCGTAAGGTATAGTTGGCTTACATGTAATATACAGGATAAATAATGTTCATTAGATGTCTTCTCCATCATAGAAGCACCTTTCACTCATTGGAGCAATGTTTTCAGTTTCAAATGCATGTACTGCACCGATGTTTAGTTCTCCTATCTTTGGACCTTCAACTTGTTATGGCCTTGCTTTGTGACGAAGTTCTTTTATTCGCAATGTCACTGAAATTTGTGTTGAATTTCCGTTTGAGCCTCACTGGAAGATTTAGATGAAAACTCTTTACAGTAGCGAAATTTCATACAGCTTAACTTTTCTAAGACGTAAACAGTTGAAAACCACTTACTGAACAACTGAGTAATAGATAAGAAACTGACAGACGCCTTTTGCTGACTGGTTTGATGTGTCCCGCCATGAACTCCTCTCCTGCTCTAATTCCTTCATCTGAGAGTAGCACTTTCGCCTTACGTCCGCTATTATTTGTTGGGCTACGTAAAACCCAGTTTACGTTAATGTTTCAACCTACCGTATTTGTGAAAAACGGGGAGATGAAACTATTGTCGTGGTGTTTGATAAACCACTGCGACGAAAATCGCGTCTTTCTTCCTCCACAAACGAAGATAAGTTGATGCTACCTACAACAACGCCGTCTACACCTTGCAAAAATAGCTAAGTGATGTGTTCTGGTGCAAATTATGATCCATCTGTTGACGAAGTTGAGTAATACATCGATTAAGTGTTTGAAACCTCAGCGCAGTCAGGAATTGTTAAAGAGGTATCGTTTTTCTAGCAGCTTATCCGCAAAGGAGGAGTACAGTGAGGTAATACACTTGAATTTTATCAGTTAATATGTTTTGCTAGAGAGGCATCGAGTGAGACTAGTGAATGCATGTTTGTAAGGATATGGAGCCTTAACAGCAAAGAGGAACCGGTCTTCAGCTTCTTGTTTGGTATATAGTGTATAACATTAGCATAGGCTCCGCCACTGTACTCCTTGTTACTGGATCATCTAATGTGCCAAAAGTGAGGTCGAAGCCCCATTTTAACGCAGTGACCCTATGTTTAGAAGAATGTGGAATCCCAATAGCAAAGAAGCAACTGCCTTCGACCTCTCTCTTATAGTTTATTCGCTACCTATCCTGCGGAACGTTTCACTCTAACTTATAGCCATGCTCTTTCATAATGGATTACTAAGTAGTATAAGAGTGAGTGACCTCTTTACCTTTAGAGAAAAAGAAAACCGTAACCGCTCGGTGGAAGTTCAGCTGTTAACTACACAGAAATATATAAACCTCTTCTCGTAAATCATTTGGCTAAGAATTCATTTGGATGCTTCAACGTTTGTGTCTCAACTTCACTAGGTTATATGCTACTTCACATATTTCATGCCCATCAGTGGGATGGAAATCAGTAGTTGGAAATGTCGTTTAGTGAACTGCGTATATGCCGAAAACAGCTCTCCAGCAGTGACAACATTTTCCAACGCGCATCACTGGTGTAGTCGAATGGAAGATTAGCAACGAGACATCACAGGTTAAACATTAAGACGATAGCAGTCCAACAATAACAAATTTGAATAAAATGTTGGCACTACAATTAAAATAAAATTATACACATGACTGAGAATTTTCTGAAGCTTTACATTTCCACGATAACTAATTTTTATATCTTGTAAGTGGGTGATGTGAGCTTCAAATTAACTGGTCGGTTAAACATCGCATCCGGGCCGGACTATCGGGAATCAGAGCCCCCTCCACGGGTTCAGATACGTAATATCAAAATCTCCTAAATGGATAACGCTGAAAAACCTCGTACATGAACGATGGTAACTTGTCTTGCATTAATTATTGAAATGATAGAGGGGCGGGGATTACGTTACTCTGGAAGAGAGACAGTAAAAAAAGGCTTACTCAGTTTAATATCATGGGTGATCAAAAAAGTTTCTGTTCCAGAGCATTGCTGCAGCGTCTATGCAACGTGGCGCGACTCCGTTGCGGGTAAATGAGCACCGACATGTAGGGAAGGGACAAGTGTAGCATTCGTGTCTTTCCTACGTGCGTGCGGTAAGAGGGGAAACGTTAACTATGGACACTTTATTACCATAAACGTCCAAACATGACCAACGTCCCGTTACTCATTTCTTGGCCACTGAAGGCCATATACTCTGGCAGAGATCCAGCGGAGAATGAAGAATGTGTGTAAGGCAGCATGTCTGTCGAAAACCAACGTAGTGTAATGGTGAGTGAGAAGGGGTGCTGCTACTTTATGATAATGCACGTCCCTATATGAGAAATGTCGTAACGCAGAATTACGGCAACTCAAATGGGAGACACAGGAGCACCTGCTCTATAGCCCTCATATCTCCCCGTGCAATTATCGCGCCTTCGGTCCCTTACAAAAGGCCTTGATGGATTCATATTGGACGAGGAGTCCAGCAGGCAACTACCGACTTCTTCAACATTAGGACACGATATTTTACCAAAAGGGTATCTTAAACCTTGTGCATCGGTGGAATGATTGCCTCAAGGCTCACGGTGATTTTGCCAAATTGGCATAGCGATTCTGGTTTGTACGGCCTTTGCAAGAAAACTTTTTGATCTCCGCTTATGTCTCTATGTTATTAACAAAAAGAAATCAACACAATATTCACACACGGCAGAGAAACAAACCATTAATGAGCATGGGAACTTGGATAATAGATGAAAGGTTTATTGATAGGACACGGGAAAATGAGTATGGTAAGAAATATTGCAGCTCTGAGGATCTTTGGCATATTTACATTCTCCGGTGGTGCACAAATAATAATTATTTGTGTAATTATTGCATGGATTATGACAACTGAAAAAAATGTTAATCACACACGTGAGAAATTAAGGGCATGCACTTGGCACTGCATGAGGAATCTTGCAGAAGGGTATGGACGCGATTCTAAAAGGCGATATCCACTCACAAGTCGGACAACGGAATAAAAGGAATCATTGGTGTGTAACTGAGTAAATCACGCGCCTCCTTAAAATCTCTTCAGTATTACGAAGGCCTGCTCGAAGCTACATCCTATCCCTCAAAAGAGAGTTTACTAACAAAGATCGGAGTAAGAGTTTGAAGGCAGCATCCGCGCCCGTCGGCACCAGTATCCGAGTAGTATGCGACCTGGTCGGAATTTCGATTCAGAATCAGAACATCTGAGCCTGTCGAGATATGAAACCAAGGACGAAGTGTCTGCATCTGTCGTAGTGTGATATCTAAGTGCCGATAAACACCGTTTCGCTACCCTCCTGAGCGTTCCAGTAAAACGCAGCGCTTTAAAACCGAGTCACATGACCAATAGCCAGTCAGAGAGAAAAGGGGAGATCGACTCCTCGAAACATTGTCTTAAAAACTGTCGAAAATATCCAACTGGATGTTCCCTTTCAAGAAGAGAGAGAGAGAGAGAGAGCTGTTTAACGGCCAGCATGGACCCATTTATCACAATATACATGTATTAAGGAACTTCGAAATTCCACAGCCTAGTTGTTTCAGAAGAACGAGGAAGTTTCGTCCCTGGGCGTATCAGCCGATTCACAGCGGCATGTGGACACCTTCATTCCACCTTTCGCGGGGCAAGGTTAGCGTTCCTCACTTAAAACTACTGAAGATCTTACTAAGTCAGTGTCTGTACAAAGAAATGGAGAAACTTAAGAGATGGCGCCGATCAATCGCAACGAGCCGATACAGAAAGAGTTCTCCAGTTTGTAACTGACAATTTTTCCAACACTCAAGGGAGAGGCGTGTCTTGAATTGTTCATGACACATGGCGCCTTACAGCAAGTCACTCGGTGCGTAAATTGCGTCTGTCCTTCGAAGTTTCCGTCCCTAGAGACTTTTTAAATGCAAATTAAATGAGCTAAATAATGTGAAGGAACACAAAAGAAGACAGTGGCTTGGTTATGGATCCCGCAGAGATACGTTTAATCAGAATATGTGGGGTCTCCGACGAAACCTGAGTCACGCTGCTTATACAGATTTGGCAACCAAGAGATGCATCGTAACGAATAGAAAAATTGTTCATGCTTTGCCTCCACCTCGAGATGCATCTAAAGTGCAAACGAATGTTCGTGTGCGTGATGTACTAGCAATTAATCCTAAAGAATTATTTCTGCTGTTTCTTTAATTCCACATCATTCCTTTTTTTTTTTATCAGAGTGGCGGCAATTGGTATTACATGAAACGAGCCAGGCAGGCCACTGGCAGACGCTTTTAAATCTGTAATCATCGCGTTAGTACAACGGTCTGTATTTGGAGCTTTGTTGTTAACTTATCCAGTGAAGCAAATTCGGATGGTAAAATACAATAGTACAGCTTTGTTGTTGGCCAAAATTATTGTTGTTGTTGTTGTGGTCTTCAGTCCTGAGACTGGTTTGATGCAGCTCTCCAAGCTAGTCTATCCTGTGCAAGCTTCTTCATCTCCCAGTACCTACTGCTGCCTACATCCTTCTCAATCTACTTAGTGTATTCATCTCTTGGTCTCCCTCTACGATTTTTACCCTCCACGCTGTCCTCCAATACTAAATTGGTGATCCCTCGATGTCTCAGAACATGTCCTACCAACCGATCCCTTCTTCTAGTCAAGTTGTGCCACAAGCTCTTCTTCTCCCCAATTCTATTCAATACCCCCTTATTAGTTATGTGATCTACCCATCTAGTCTTCAGCATTCTTCTGTAACACCACATTTCGAATTCTTCAATTCTCTTCTTGTCCAAACTATTCATCGTCCACGTTTCACTTCCATACGTGGCTACACTCCATACTAATACTTTCAGAAACGACTTCCTGACATTTAAATCTATACTCGCTGTTAACAAATTTTTCTTCTTCAGAAACGCTTTCCTTTCCTTTGACAGTCTACATTTTATATCCTCTCTACTTCGACCATCATCCGTTTTATTGCTCCCCAAATAGCCAAACTCCTTTAGTACTTTAAGTGTCTCATTTCCTAATTTAATTCCCTCAGCATCACCAGCACTACATTCCATTATCCTCGTTTTGCTTTTGTTGATGTTCATCTTATATCCTCCTTCAAGACACTGTCCATTCCGTTCAGCTGGTCTTCCAAGTCCTTCGCTGTCTCTGCCAGAATATCATCGGCGAACCTCAAAGTTCTTATTTCTTCTCCATGGATTTTAATACCTACTCCGAACTTTTCTTTTGTTTCCTTTACTGCTTGCTCAATATAGAGATTGAATAACATCAGGGAGAGGCTACAACCCTGTCTCACTCCCTTCCAAACCACTGCTTCCCTTTCATGTCCCTCAACTCTTATAACTGCCATCTGCTTTCTGTACAAATTGTAAATAGCCTTTAGCTCCCTGTATTTTACACCTGCCACCTTCAGAATTTGAAAGAGAGTATTCCAATCAACAAAAGCTGTCTCTATGTCTACAAATGCTAGGAACGTAGGTTTGCCTTTCCTTAATCTTTCTTCTAAGATAAGTCGTAGGGTCAGTATTGCCTCACGTGTTCCAACATTTCTACGGAAACCAAACTTATCTTCCCCGAGGTCGACTTCTACCAGTTTTTCTATTTGTCTGTAAAGAATTCGCGTTGGTATTTTGCAGCTGTGACTTATAAAACTGATAGTTCGGTATCTTCAACTTTTTGTAGTCCTGTCTTCCTCAGTTGTATGTAATATTACGGTATATTGATAATTTTTATTTATGGACTGTCTGACAGCAACTGAATAATAAAGTAACAATATTCATGGATGAAGAGCAATACATCACAAAAACCAAGGAATACATAAACACCAATGCCATACAAAAACTGAAGTCAGATCCAACTACACGATTCCAGGCAAATGTGAAACGAACGCTGAAAAACATTGAACACACACTCGCACACTCACAGACAAACAGAAACACTACTTAGCACAGAAAAACCCACAAGCACCAACACTCCGCAGTCAACCGAAATTACATAAAGACGGAATGCCAATGAGAGCTGTTGTCAACTTGAAGAAAGCCCCAACATACCGCATAGCCAAACACCTCCAAAAGTTAGTTACAAAACACTATAAAGTAGAAAACAACAGAACAGTGATAAACACAGGAAACCTAATGGAAAACATACAGAACATACAGGTGCCACACACAGCATCACTGATTTCATTCGATATAGAAAATTTGTATACCTCCATCCCTATCACAGAAACAATAGAAATCATAGAACAAAATCTCTCATCCCACAGCATCCTCACCACAGACGCAATAAAGGAAATAACAGATATGCTCAGACTGACAAATGAACAGAACTACTTTCAGTTTGAGAAAGAATATTATCTACAAACTGATGGACTGCCTATGGGATCCCCAATATCAGGAACACTAGCAAACATTTTCACCAGTCACCTAGAAAATCAGATATTTGAAAAGATAACCACAAATGAAAGTTTCAAAATTATATATTGGTACAGATATGTGGATCACATTATTTGTCTGGTACATGAGCCAAGTGAAAAAATAGATGAACTCCATTCAGAAATAAACAAAGCTCATCAGAACATAAAATTACACTTAAAAAAGAAAAAGAAAATCAAATAAATTTTCTTGACATTACAATTAAAAAAGAAAATGGCAAACATACATTTAACATCATTAGAAAACCAACAGCCACAGACACAATAATACATTCCACATCCAACCACCCCTACAGCCAAAAATGTACAGCACTAAGACACATGTTACATAGATTAAACAGAATCCCACTCAGCAAGAGAAACTATGAACAAGAAATGAGTACAATAATATAAATAGCTAGGAACAACAGGTATGACACACATGTGGGACACAGGCTCAATCAAAAAATAAAAACACAAATACAAAACAAACACAACATGACCAGAATACAAATGAACTCACAAGCTGAAAACTTACAAACACACTCAACAAACACACACAATGACAACGCCACACAGAAAAGAACCAGATGGTACACCATGACCTACACACATAAACTAACACACAGAGTTGCAAACATCCTAAAGAGACAGGGTTTCAAAATAGCATATAAGCCTGGGCAAACCCTTCAATCACACCTAAGCCAGCCAGCTACCACGAGGGACAATTTCCAACAATCAGGAATATATAAACTTGAATGTCAAAGTTGTGATGCAGTATACATAGGCATGACATGCAGGAATTTTGAAACAAGATACAAAGAACATATCAGATATTAGAAGTATGAAACAAACCATTCCACATTTGCAGAGCATTTAAAACACTATAACCATCATCATACAAACATGGAACAAGAAATGAAAATAATGAGAATAAGCAGCCATGACAAACATCTTATACAAATGCAAGAAAACTTCCACATCCAGAAAGCCATAGCAGAAAACAAACATGTGATAAATGAACAAACTCACATCAGCACAGGCTTCCTTCTACACTTAGTAAAGGAAATGATAACATAAAACCAAAAGACTCATCCCCACACCATCTGGACGCACACACACACACACACACACACACACACACACACACACACACAACAAAAAAAATTATACCACACCATTATACAGACACAAACACACGCACACAACACACACACACACACACACACACACACACAGCACAAAAAAGTATATCACAACAAAACACACACACACACACACACAGAAACGCGCACGCATATACATACACGAACAGACCACAGATACTTCAATAGTTACACTCATAGGGTTGGCAATAACATTCGATCTTTGGTAAAAACATTTGACAGTCGGCAACGGAAACCAAAACATTGCATTAAAACAAACGTTCAGTTCACAGTGCTGTCGAATGTGGAAAAAAAACCGCAAATTGGCGTTCATAAAAAGAAGAACAACACATAAAATGCAACAGGGGCGTAATATGTAAGAAATTGTACACGCAACCCGTAAGTACAGTTCAAAACACTACTACTTAATAGGAAATACCAACCACCAGAACTGTTTATAACCTATAGGCACAGTGACAAAAATGTAAATTAAATTGCTAACATATGTGCATATTCCAGGCCACTGATAATGCTTTGCAGAAAATAAAGGCGAAACGCGTATGGCACTAAAATTGTGTTCTGTTCAGTTGCCGTCAGGCGGTCCATAAGTAAAAATTATCAATATACCGTGATACTTCGGTAATGTTCACATCTATCAACACTTGCTTTCTTTGGGATTGAAATTATTATATTCTTCTTCACGTCTGTCTCATACGTCTTGCTCTCCAGATGGTAGAGTTTTGTCAGGACTGGCTCTCCCAAGGCTGTCAGTAATTCTAATGGAATGTTGTCTAACCCCGGGGCCTTGTTTCGACTGAGGTCTTTCAGTGCTCTGTCAAACTCTTCACGCAGTATCATATCTCCCATTTCATCTTCATCTACCTCCTCTTCCATTTCCATAATATTGTCCTCATGAACATCGCCCCTGTATAGACCCTCTACATACTCCTTCCACCTTTCTGCTTTCCCGTCTTTGCTTAGAACTGGGTTTCCATCTGAGCTCTTGATATTAATGCAAGTGGTTCTCTTTTCTCCAAAGGTCTCTTTAATTTTCCTGTAACCAGTATCTATCTTACCCATCGTGAGATAAGCCTCTACATCCTTACATTTCTCCTCTAGCCATCCCTGCTTAGCCATTTTGCACTTCCTGTCAATCTCATTTTTGAGACGTTTGTATTCCTTTTTGCCTACTTCCCTTACTACATTTTTGCTTTTTCTCCTTTCATCAATTAAATTCGGCATGTCTTCTGTTACCCAAGAATTTCTACTAGCCCTTGTTTTTTTACCTACTTGATCCTCTGCTGCCTTCAGTATTTCATTCCTCAAAGTTATAGATTCTTCTTCTACTGTATTTCTTTCCCCCATTCCTGTCAGTTGTTCCCTTATGCTCTCCCTGAATCTCTGTAGAACCTCTGAATCTTTCAGTTTATCCAGGTCCCATCTCCTTAAATTCCCACCTTTTTGCAGTTTCTTCAGTTTTAATCTACAGTTCATAACCAATAGATTGTGGTCAGAGTCCACATCTGCCCCTGGAAATGTCTTACAATTTAAAATCTGGTTCTTAAATCTCTGTCTTAGCATTATATAATCTACCAGAAACCTTCTAGTATCACCAGGGTTCTTCCATGTATACAACCTTCTTTCATGATTCTTGAACCAAGTGTCAGCTATGATTAAGTTACGCTCTGTGCAAAATTCTACCAGGCGGCTTCCTGTTGAACTTCTTAGCCCCAATCCATATTCGCCTACTACGTTTCCTTCCCTCCCATTTCCTACTCTCGAATTCCAGTCACCCATGACTATTAAATTTTCGTCTCCCTTCACAACCTGAATAATTTCTTTTATCTCATCATACATTTCATCAATTTCTTCATCACCTGCAGAGCTAGTTGGCATATAAACTTGTACTACTGTCGTAGGCGTGGGCTTCGTGTCTATATTGGCCACAATAATACGTTCACTATGCTGTTTGCAGTAGCTGACCCGCACTCCTATTTTTTTATTCTTTCTTAAACCTACTCCTGCATTACCCTTATTTCATTTTGTATTTATAAACCTGTATTCACCTGACCAAAAGTCTTGTTCCTCCTGCCACTGAACTTCACTAATTCCCACTATATCTAACATTAACCTATCCATTTCTATTTTTAAATTTTCTAACCTACCGGCCTGATTAAGGGATCTGAAATTCCACGCTCCGATCCGTAGACCGCCAGTTTTCTTTCTCCTGATAACGACGTCCTCTGGAGTAGTCCCCGCCCGGAGATCCGAATGGGGGACTATTTTACCTCCGGAATATTTTACCCAAGAGGACGTCGTCATCATTTAATCATACAGTAAAGCTGCATACCCTCGGAAAAATTAGGGCTGTAGTTTCCCCTTGCTTTCAGCCGTTCGCAGTACCAGCACTGCAAGGCCGTATTGGTTAGTGTTGCAAGGCCAGGTCAGTCAATCATCCAGACTGTTGCCCCTGCAACTAATGAAAAGGCTTCTGCCCCTCTTCAAGAGCCACACGTTTGTCTGGCCTCTCAACAGATACCCCTCTGTTGTGGTTGCAGCTACGGTACGGTTATCTGTATCGTTGAAGCACGCAAGCCTCCCTGCCAACGGCAAGGTTCGTGGTGGGGAGGACATAGATAATATAGTTACAGAAATACTAAAACATAGATAATATAGTTACAGAAATACTAACTTCGTTGTAATCACAGTAATTTAAAAAAAAAAAAAAAACGTTAAAATCGTCTCAGCGCTACAGCACGAAACCACACAGTCACGAAATCGGCTAACACTTGGGGGAACATTATAGTACGGTGTTAAATGTATGAAAGCAAACACCTCGCAACAATTTTCAGAAGGGTCCAGGCCGCAGGACGGAGACTTTCTGTCTAGGGAAAGTTTTCATGGCATTCCATGGGTGCTCTCACCTTTCTGAAGGCACAGTGGATCAACACAAGTATGCATTTATGTTTCAGGATTTTGACAGATGGTCACGTGAATGTGATTGAATACCCGCCCGAATTAACGTGCCTGTCACAGCTTCCAGGATGGTTGGCAAATTGAAAACGAGGGCCGTTTCCCGGTCAGCCTGGGTGTGGATTTTAGACGGCTTCCCACCCTCACGAGGTGAATGCTTTTTGGTACCCATTTCCGATTCAGATACACGCTACTTAAACATTTGGAGAAACTTTCTCACACTTGCGCTTAGAATTCAGTATAATCGCTGACTGAGGCGGTACCATGATTCTGTCCTGTGGAGGGGCGAGCGGGTGATGGATGGAGGGGGTGAATAGGAGACTGATGACCGTATGAGTTTAGCCTGAAAGCCACAAACATCACCAGCAGCAAAAACATTATAATTTCGAGTGGCTCAAAGACAGCAATCAACCGGACGCCGCTTCGGCAGCTTGCGTCATTCTAACATACTCTAATACTTGTGTAGTGGAAATGGTACTTACAATTAAAAGTAGTATCCGCTCCACTTGGCTTGTCTGGAAAATTTTCACATTATTGAGAGGATCCCACAACCTTTCGGTTTGCAGGAACACGATGCCACTATAGACCACTAGATCCGTCTAACTGCAGAGTAAGAGACATAGAAACATACGTCTTCGACTATGGAAAAAAAATTAGAGTTTTGGGGCATGAAAGGCACTCTGCTGTTTCATTGCACTTACTTAACAGTAAATAATGACGATTAGTTACTTTGAGCTGCTGTGAGAACATCTTCATGAATCCAGTGTTCCATCGGGTGACGAGGCTGTGAAAATGGTGCTGGGGAACTGATCATGTTTTAATGCAAGTCTTCGTTATATATATATATATAGCAGTTTACGAACCTCTCACCTAACTTCTCAGAATAATATAGTATGAAATCTAAAAGTCTCTAAAATTGTAATAAATTCTGCAAAATTATAAGCTGTGTTGAAAACAGAACACTTTTCAGATGCTTGTCTGACGCTGCCTAGCCCACGTAGATGGTGACCTGACCAGCTGCCGATAACATTTCAACAAAGTAACGGCTACATTCTCAACGTGACTGTACCTCACAGGCAAATAAGCATATCACAGAAAATTCAATCGGGCAAGACAGAAAGGGATATGGTCTCTCAGGTTTTGTCGGTGCGACTGATTAATATAGGGCTTCCGGGACCTTGCACTGATATTATGCGAATCGCAAGTTCATTCAGCGTTTTTCGTTTCTGGTGGACGTGGTAGCCGGCGACATCTTACTAAACTGAGTGCCGTATACAAGCGTAATTTAAATTGAAACCTTCGTCACTATTTACTAGATTTTCTTATGTCTTTGTCTCAATAGTCTCCTTACTACGCCAACCCAGAAACTTGGTATTCGCACCACAATAATAGACACCTTGTATCTCAAGTCATGATGATATTCGAGGATGCGCTCAGCGACAGCTAATTTGCTTCGATGTCTTCGTTGGTATTGTGTGTCGCTGATGTTCTTCGTGTCTCTTGAAATATAACCTTAGAAAAATTTATGAATTACTGTGCTGGTAAACTCCTTACGTTATTTGATTTTCAAACAGATGAGCAAAACTGAACGTACTCAGACATTTCTCCCTTTACTTATTCTGATCATCACTAAACTGAGACACAATATTTTTAGTGCAACGCAATCTGACTTTTAATAATCCTTACAAAAGAATGGCCGTGACTAACAATAACCTATACCCTTCATGAATCACTTACCTCACAGAAATCTTCGTTACTCCAACTACTGCAATACAGCGAGCGCCAATACTGCCAGCTAAATAAAGGATTCTAACTACTGACGGCACTAGCTACTAATAGGCATAGTTAGCAAATGAAAGATTTTGACAGAGAACAAACAATGTACTCACCTTAATAGTGCTCAAAAGTCATTATGACATCTAGTCTCACAAATTTACTCTCTCTGACGGACACACGTCCAGACCGTCCGCTCTCAAAACTCTACCATCTCTCTTCCCACATCCACCACTGATGGCAGCTCACCTCCAACTGCGCAACGCTACGCGCTGTTCACATCCTACTGCCTAACGTTACAACAGCGAATATTCCAACAATGCCAACCAGCCACAGACTGCACACTGCACAGTCAGCGATTTTCATACAGAGCGCTACGTGGCGTTACAAACACAAAAACCTAGACAGCCTACTTACACTTTCCTCGACTGTTCTGATAGTCTGCCCCACGTATGACGCTACAGTCGCAATAAATGTGATGTACACCGAGTCCGATATCGTCTTTATCATAACAGAACACAGTTTGTATCATAGTTCAACGGAGCGAAACAAATTGGATGCCATGTTTCCATGGGAGACAACAAGAGATTCTCGATATCGGTTCAGCATACGACAGCTAGGCGACTTTTGGCTTCCCTTCCTTGGTGTCAATCTCAACCTCTTTCTCGTGCGTTCGTCATTTTGACGGCATCGCCTTTTCAGTTCGATAACCTGATTGCCGATTTATCCGTCTTACTATTCTTACGTGTTTTAATTTTTTGTTTCTTAAGATAAAAAGTGTTGTTTGTAAGTTGAAACGATCTAGCCTTCCGAACGCTGGGTGAGTATTGTACACCTTCCGAACATGTCGTACGTAGAGCTGGCTATCAGAACAGTCGAGGACTGATGCGTGAAAGCTCAACGACACACCGCATTCAAACAGCCAAGCAAATATGCTGCTGCCGAGCACAGCCTAGACAGTGGGGGCTCGTGAATATCTACGCTTGGTGTTCACAAATTTTGAGATTAAGATAAATATGAAAACGTAAAAGTAACAGCATCTGATAAATAATAATTATGCCTATCAACATATTTATACAACTACAGTCACTGATAATAGTAATAATAATAATAATAATATTAATAATAATTGATCGATGTGTGGCTTTGTTAGATGATACGGGTGTTTTCTTTCTCCAATTTCATTTCAACAGATACGAAGAAAGTAAATTGGAAAAAGAAAACACTACGTGGCAAGCACCCGTATCATCTAACACAGCCACACATTGATCAAGACGCATCCAACACATGGCTAAGAAAAGGCAATGTATACAGTGAAACGGTAGGATTCATGATTGCAATACAGGATCAAACAATAAACACCAGATATTACGGCAAGCATATTATTAAACATCCCAATACCAAAACAGATAAATGCAGACTTCGCAAACAACAAATAGAAACAGTAGATCACATCACAAGCAAATACAGAATACACCAGAAGACATGACAATGTAGCAAAACTAATATATCAACAACTTGCCATACAACATAAACTAATAAAACAACACGTTCCCACATACAAATATGCACCACAAAATGTACTGGAGAACGATGAATACAAATTATACTGGATCAGAACCATTGTAACAGATAAAGCAGCACCATATAACAAACCTGACATCATACTCACCAATAAAATGAAGAAATTAACACAACTAATCGAAATATCCATATCCAATACAACAAATATACAGAAGATAACAGGAGAAAAAATTAAAAAATACATCCAACTGGCTGTGGAAGTCAAGGACATGTGGCATCAGGATAAAGTTGACATTATACTAATTATATTATCAACTACAGGAGTCATACCACACAATATCCATCAGTACATCAACGCAATACAGCTACATTCAAACTTATATATACAACTACAGATATCTGTAATTATTGGTACATATTCAATTACCTGAAAGTGCCTTATTGCAATGTAACATATACCGTACAGTTAAAAGGAAGTCACGCTTGATCAAGGTCCGCGTCACTTTCCATTTTTAACCAGACATAACGTTTGAGAAAGGAAAGAAATAATAATAATAATATGCGTAACTTCTCTGAAAAAGAAAGAAACGTTTTGGTGGAATTTTGTTGTTTTGTGCACAATTAAATACAGTTTAGGGCAAAAACGAAATGATGATTAAGCTTTTGCTATTCCCTGTCTCGCATTTTTGCGTAAGTGGTAGTTTTCGTACTTTATTTTTTCGGGCAAATGTACAAGGTACCTACCCTATTTATTAGTTAAAGAATTAACTTCCGGGGTGAAAATGAGACATTCTTATGTTCCAACCACACAGCAACTTATGCTTAGTATACTCTTCTGTGTTAAATGTTCCCTGGCAGTCACGATTATATGATTTAGGAACTTTTCCAGTCAACAGATTTGGTCTGGAGGGCCCTAGTTCCTTTGCGGCTAACTTTTCGTGGGTATTTTCTTTTCTGTTGGCATTTAAAACAGATTCAACAGAGTTCATGTTGACACTGCCTACAAAAGCCGATTCCTGCAAAGTAAACTACCACCTCCAAATACAATCAGCCGCTTGTAGAAATATTAAATACAAGCAATACTTTCTACCAAATCGGCACTTCACTAAAATGCAAATGCGGCGCAAAGAACCGTAAAGACCAAAAGCACATCGTCTTCGATCTCACATTTAAGTGAATATCAGAGAAATTTTTCGTGAATGTACACTGTGAGTCTACATTACAGATAAACCTGACCCACCATGAGATGTCAAAGTTCGCGTAAGGAGGGCGATGCGTGAAGCGTTCAGTGAATTCGAAAGTCAAATTCTATGTACCGACTTGACAGAAAATCCTAGGAAGTTCGGGTCCTACGTTAAATCAGTAAGTGGCTCGAAACAGCATATCCAGACACTCCGGGATGATGATGGCACTGAAACAGAGGATGACACTCTACTGAAATATTGAACACCTTTTTCCAAAGCTGTTTCACAGAGGAAGACCACACTGCAGTTCCTTCTCTAAATCCTCGCACAAACGAAAAAATGGCTGACATCGAAATAAGGGTCCAAGGAACAGAAAAGCAACTGGAATCACTCAACAAAGGGAAGTCCCCTGGACCTGACGGGATACCAATTCGATTCTACACAGAGTACGCGAAAGACCATGTCCCCCTCCCCCCCCCCCCCTCTTGTAACAGCCGTGTACCGCAAGTGTCTAGAGGAACGGAAGGTTCAACATGATTGGAAAAGAGCACAGGTAGTCCCAGTCTTCAAGAAGGGTCGTCGAGCAGATGCGCAAAACTGTAGACCTATATATCTGACGTCGATCTGTTGTAGAATTTTAGAACATGTTTTTTGCTCGCGTATCATGTCGTTTCTGGAAACCCAGAATCTACTCTGTAGGAATCAACATGGATTCCGGAAACAGCGATCATGTGAGACCCAACTCGCTTTATTTGTTCATGAGACCCAGATAATATTAGATACAGGCTCCCAAGTAGATGCCATTTTCCTTGACTTCCGGAAGGCGTTCGATACAGTTCCGCACTGTCGCGTGATAAGCAAAGTAAGAGCCTACGGAATATCACACCAGCTGTGTGGCTGGGTTGAAGAGTTTTCAGCATACAGAATACAGCATGTTGTTCTCAATGGAGAGACGCCTACAGACGTTAAAGTAACTTCTGGCGTGCCACAGGGGAGTGTTATGGGACCATTGCTTTTCACGACATATATAAATGACCTAGTAGATAGTGTCGGAAGTTCCATGCGGCTTTTCGTGAATGATGCTGCAGTATACAGAGAAGTTGCAGCATTGGAAAATTGCAGCGAAATGCAGGAAGATCCGCAGCGGATAGGCACTTGGTGCAGGGAGTGGCAACTGACCCTTAACATAGACAAATGTAATGAATTGCGAATACATAGAAAGAAGGATCCTTTATTGTATGACGATATGATGGAACAAACACTGGTAGCAGTTACTTCTGTAAAATATCTGGAAGTATGCGTGCGGAACGATTTGAAGTGGAATGATCATATAAAATTAATTGTTGGTGAAGCGGGTATCGGGTTGAGATTCATTGGGAGAGTCCTTAGAAAATGTAGTCCATCAACAAAGGAGGTGGCTTACAAAACACTCGTTCGACCTATACTTGAATATTGCTCATCAGTGTGGGATCCGTACCAGATCGGGTTGACGGAGGAGATAGAGAAGATCCAAAGAAGAGCGGCGCGTTTCGTCACAGGGTTATTTGGTAACCGTGATAGCGTTACGGAGATGTTTAGCAAACTCAAGTGGCAGACTCTGCAAGAGAGGCGCTCTGCATCGCGGTGTAGCTTGCTGTCCAGGTTTCGAGAGTGTGCGTTTCTGGATGAGATACCGAATATATTGCTTCTCCCTACTTATACCTCCAGAGGAGATCACGAGTGTAAAATTAGAGAGATTCGAGCGCGCACGGAGGCTTTACGGCAGTAGTTCTTCCCGCGGACCTTACGCGACTGGAAAAGGAAACGGAGGTAATGACAGTGGCACGTAAAGTGCCCTCCGCCACACGCAGTTGGGTGGCTTGCGGAGTATAAATGTAGATGTAGTGTAGAAATGTAGATGTGTAAACAGATATCAGAAGCACGAATAAATGCTACAGTCTCACAATGGACGATGATTTGTTTTATGGTTGTCAGTGCCTCAAATAAATTATTATATGATAAAAACCAAAACTTAATATATCATATCTCACTCAAAATCCCTCAAAGTAGGTGATCTATCAGTGTAATTATAACGTGTACTAATGTCCGACCTAATTTCGCTATATATTGATTCAACTGACGTATCTGCAGAGGATGATCCTGACTAGCGGGATTTATGTCAAACGACAGGGGATCAGTCTGCTGCAGTGTGCTGTCACCTGGTGGCATTGACGTAAACTTACAGTTGAGTGGTGAGGGCTGGCTGCGCAAATTGTTTACCAAATCCGTATATGTTTGGCCAGTAAGACAATTACGTCACGCCAGTTGTGCATGTGCAAAAGCCCCTTAAAAAGTGCAAAAGTGAACGCGCGCTTACGAGCCCTATGTCAATTTTCACGGAGTCTATAGGTTGAACAATGTTGCATATGTATTTCAGACAACCGCATTGACGTTATGTTTAACAGCATTCAAAGAAAAATAACCAATAAATCCACAAGGTGTCAAAAGTTGAAATATTTACGTGTCCTTGTGCTCTTACACAAATGCCGCCGCTGATCCTAGAATATAATCATGAAATTAAATACGATGAGAACAGTATCGTGTGTCAGACGTCAAGTTTCTGGAACATCTTAATGAAGGTGTCTATCGAAATGAATGTGTCAGAAGGCCTAATAAACAGGGACGGTGGTTGCAATTTAAATAACGCTTGGGGCTCCTGCTGTTTCTTAGTTCTCTTGCCGGCCACTCTATCGACCAGCGCCGAAAAATGCTCAGGAAATACGCGTTTCACAGAATATCAGTGCGAGCTCTGAAACACAAAAGGGCATCATAGAGCGTAGCGAAGACTGAGAACAGGACTCGGTTACAAATATCGCTGCCAGACGAACAATGGTTCGCATTGTGGTTGGAGCGCAGACGGAGAGTTCACGTAACAGGAAGATTGGCAGCACCTAAAATAGGCGTTTTGATCGGTCGTAGAAATATTGAGTATAAACTGGAAACAACAACTTGGCAGAACATACGGAAAAACACCGTTAACGAGTTAGTTTATTTTTGAAAATCAGTAAAAACAAAAAAAAAAATGGCTCTGAGCACTATGGGACTCAACTGCTGAGGTCATTAGTCCCCTAGAACTTAGAACTAGTTAAACCTAACTAACCTAAGGGCATCACAAACATCCATGCCCGAGGCAGGATTCGAACCTGCGAGCGTAGCGGTCTTGCGGTCCCAGACTGCAGCGCCTTTAACCGCACGGCCACTTCGGCCGGCTCAGGAAAAACAGTCTCGACACGTTTTCAGATTTTTTATTTGTAAGCAACCGGTTTCGGCCCCTTCCTCAAACCATCTTCGAGCTTACACCGCCACTATGGCTACTGGTGGCGGCAGACGGAGCGATATCCATAGAAGTACGGTTGTGCAACCGTACTTCTACAAACCTCGCTCCGTCTGCACCGCCAGCACCCATAACAGCGGTGTAAGCCTGAAGATGGTCTCCGGAAAGAGACGAAACAGGTTGGCAACAAATAAAAATTTGAAAAGGCTATCGAGAGGGTTTTTATTGATTTTTCACATTTTATACCGATCGCTGTGCTCCAGTCAAGAACGCTTTCTCAAATTTTATTAATTTTTCATTCCCTCATGTAGGGAAGGAAAGGTGCTGATAACAGCCTGACCCCCTCCCCCACGCGGATCCTGTACGACCTTATTCCGTTCCCCCACCTCCTCCTCTTCCTCGATCGGATACGGATCCTGTACACCTCCTGTAATCTCGATTCTCCTCACCCGCTGGTCTCTCCCAACCTCTCCCGCCCCCGTCCGGTGCCGCGCCTGTATTTCCACATCCCAACTGCTCTCCATCTCTCCACCCTCCTTACCCTCACCCAAGGTGGCTTCCGCCAGCTCCCACTCCCTGATCTACCCGTCCTACCAACTTTGATTCTCCCTCCCTCTTCCTCTGTTTGTTCCTATGGGCACCCTCTCTCCCTTCTCTCCCCCTTTCTCCCTCCTCCCTTTCTCCCCACTCCTCCCCTGGGCTTCCCCGTACCCCTCCTCCTACCATCTCCTCTGCCATTGGCATCTTTGCTCTTCCCTCTCCCTCCCCCACCCCCTTCTTCCCCTCTTGGCAGGTCCCCGGACTCGCACACGTTACGTGGACATTCGCGCGCCGTAGATCATCGCCTAGTGTTTGTGTGTGGCGTCGTGTTCGTGCTCAAGTTTTCCAGTGTTTATTCGTGTGTGCTCCAACGTTCGCATGCGCCATCTATCATCTCTGTGCGTGTCCACGTGCCTGACCATTCTTATCTTGCACTCTGCGCCCGTGAACGGCTCCGTGTGTTTAATTTTGTATGTCTACGTCTGTATATCCACCCTGCCTGTTCTACGATTGTCTTCATTTGTATCCTTAGTTCTCTCTGTGGTCAAAGAGCGGCGTAATATGCCGCTGCTGGCCTACCTGTATCAGGTGTGAAAATAACAATAAAGGAAAAAAAACAGCCTGACGCAACCACCCAGTGTGATATTTACGACCTCCTGCAGACAGTTGGTGGGGCACGTGTCGAATCGGTTTGCTGTGCTGCACATTGCCCTGTCTCGTGCGAGTGCGCTGTCCGCGATGAACATTTCACTGCCGCCCTCGCTACGGTTATAATTTTAAAATTCACGGCCGGGAATTGAGCCACATGACAAACCGGCAGAGTTTTAGAAAGTCGTAAATTAAAAGCCATAAAATATGCATGAGGTCACAGTTGTGAGTGGCTGCCGGTACACCGCCACACGTGCCGGGTGTATGGCCTGGTAGCGCTGGCGTCCTCTGACGTGGCGAGGGGTCGGGGTAGGGGGAGGGAGGGGGAGGATCGGGAGGAGCTTTTCGGCGTGGCCCGAACCAGGGATGTCGCGCGCCGGGCGCCGCGCGCCAGCTGTTATTGGCATTTGTGCCGCTCCGGCAGGCGCGTGCAGCGGCTGACGCGTCGCTGATGGGCGTGGGCCGTGCAGCACTGGCTGTGGGGTAGGGACGGGTGATGGCGTCGGGTGCAGGGGCGGTCTGCGTGGCTGCGTAAACAGCTCCAAATCAAAACGGTGCCTCGCCTGCGTTGGCCCCCTCACCCGCTGCCAGATTCCGCCCGCACCCGCGGCGTCGCCCTGTCGAAAACATATACACCACCGTCAAGGGTGCTGTGCTAAGGGACATCTCTTTCACAACTCAGCAGTGGCTCTTTGCATCGTCATTATAAAGCAACGTTTGGTTTATGAACATCTGTGCTTGTATTCCATCGTATTTCGCGAGCGTATTCGTGACAACATTATTTCTTCTTATATTTCAGTCCACAACTTTCTACATCAACGCTCGTGTAGAAATGTCTCAAAAATATTAAACGCGAATCTGCAAAAATAAAAAATAAAAAAATAAATAAAAAATATAAAAAATAGAAAATTACACAGTAGTGGAAATCAGTACAATGGCAGGGATCCTACAAAAGTAATACCACACTGTCTCGGTTCCAGGCGCTACAGTCTGGAACCGCGTGACCGCTACGGTCACCGGTTCGAATCTGGCCACGGGCATGGATGTGTGTGATGTCTTTAGGTTAGTTAGGTGTAAGTAGTTCTAAGTTCTAGGGGACTGATGACCACAGATGTTAAGTCCCATAGTGCTCAGAGCCATTTGTACCATTTTTGAACCACACTGTCTGCAGTATACTTTACCGAATTTATTGTGAAAGTAGTTAATACGCATGACATAAACAGTCATGACGGAACTATATAGTTTATTTCGTAACGCAACTAACAAAATAAGACGTTTGCATTTCCTGGGTGAACACTAGTATAAAGGTGCTCAGTGCTTTGCTGTCTTACTGCATTGATCGTACTTTCTTCCTAATTACCTTAAAAATTCTCTTCGGCATTGGTTTTGTTAGAGTTGGTTGTCCTTGGAGTGAAATTGTCACGGACTCTACTCGTTTAACTTTTTCCAGCTTCCATACAGCGTCAAATGGCCTTCCGATCCGATAAACGCGGCTTGAAAGTATTTGTCAGTGGTTTTGCATGGGGTTCATGTCCGGGCTACGTTCAGGCCAGGATAGGTGATCGATATCGTTATTACAATGAAATGAATACCCATAGCTGCATACAGGCGATGATATAAGTCAACGGGACTCGAACCCGGGATCTCTTGCTTACATGGCAGACGCTGTATCCTTCTGAGCCACCGAGGACAGAGAGGACAGTGCGATTGCAGGGACTTATCTCTGGCACGCCTCCACTGAGACCCACATTCCGAACTTACAGGTTCAAATGGCTCTGAGCACTATGGGACTTAACTTCTGAGGTCATCAGTCCCTTGGAACTACTTAAACCTAACTAACCTACGGACATCACACACTTCCATGCCCGAGGCAGGACTCGAACCTGCGACCGTAGCGGTCGCGCGGTTCCAAACTGTATCGCCTAGAACCGCTCGGCCACTCCGGCCGGCTATCTTAAAACACCTTTTGGCTTTAGCAGAAACATGCACAGATGCTTTATATTGTTGAAATGTTAGACTTTGGTTCCATAGCTCCTCAAACATTCTAATGAAGTCAGCCTCTAGAGTTCAATGTAATGTTCAGCCAAGCAATATGAGATTTACCGGTGGTCTAGCGGTTCTAGGCGCTCAGTCCGGAACCGCGCGACCGCTACGGTCGCAGGTTCGAATTCTGCCTCGGGCATGGATGTGTGTGATGTCCTTAGGTTGGTTAGGTTTAAGTAGTTCTAAGTTCTAGGGGACTTATGACCATAGATGTTGAGTCCCATAATGCTCAGAGCCATTTGAACCATTTTTTGAGATTTACCTTCAGAGCAGAGGGCTGCCTAAATCACCGCACTTCCACCACCAAAATTTCTACTTATACTTCTACGTGCTGTTCTTTCTTCAGATCATATCAATAATATTCAAATTCATCCAGCTCATCTAATTTAAAGATCTCCCTATTACTGATGATCACTTAATCCCATTCTGAAGTCCATATGTTATTCAGCAAACTCCAATCTATTCTATTTCTGGATGTTGCAGCAGGTTTCTGCAATCGTTTCTCGAGCGCAGTATGTTTTTCATTTGACAAAATTTGTCGTACACATTTGGCAGTTATTGACAACTGTAAATTAACAACAAGTTAAGAAGAATAATGGCTTGCGGCCTTCGCTTTGCGCAAAATGAACCGTCTCGATGTGTCAGATAATTTTCTACTTAGCCCATATTCTAAGTTCCGTCAATACCGTACGACCAATCTAACGAAATTGTCAGTCACTGCACTTGAGCGGTTGAACTTCTTGGCGATGTGACGATTCTGGAGTCCCACTTCCACGTACGCACCAGATTTTACTTTTTCGTTTCATGATAACTGTTTTCCTCGTGGCATTGGCACAATCGTCGTTATGTACACAACACGCACGGTCAATAATCATGTCTATTCCTATCTGCAGTAAAGGGAGATACGCACACACTAGCATCACACAGAGACTTTTGTTTTTATACTGAGTTCCACTGCCTCGTAAATCTTTGATGCCTTGTTACATATTGTACTACTGACATCAAATTCCATAACATTTGGCTGCATTTGTCACTATGCTGGATCTCAAACGTATCACATAAACTCTTCACAAGTGATCCAACAAACAATGTTAATTTTCCTAGAAATATCCATGCCCTTACATTGATTTCCACTACTGTATTAAATCCATACAACCTTTACTCTATTTTTCCACGTAACCGCCACCAAATTGTAGTTACTTGTCCCATCTTCTTACAAGATTTCTTATCCGCTCAGAAAAGAGCTCCGTACCTTGATTTAGAAGCCAATTTTGTATGTTTTTCTTGCCTCTTCGTTGCCTTTGACAGTGATGCCGCGCAAAGCTTCTTTTATCGGACCAAACAGAATAAAATCCAAAGGGGCATTACTTACTCAGTGATGAAATTTTGCGTTTGCAGTGTAGTGTACGCTGATATGAAACTTCTTGGAAGATTAGAATTTTATTGCTGGTCGAATCTCGGAATCAGGAGCTTTGCCTTCCGCCTGCAAGCGTTCTACCGGTAGAGCACTTGCCGGCAAAATGCAAAGGGCGTGAGTTCGTCCCAGTCAGGCACACTGTTTAAATCTTTCAGGAAGTTTCATATCAGGGTACAATCCGCTGCAGATTGAAAACTTCATTCTGAAAACAAGCCCCAGTTTACTGGTAAGCCATATCTCCCTAACATCTTTTCTTTCAGGGAGGCTGGTCCTTCAAGTTTTGCAAGATAACTTCTGTAAAGATTGGAAGGCAGGAGACGAGGTAATGCCGGAAGTAAGCTCTGAAGCCGTGAATATGGGTTATGAGTCGTCCTGGGTAGCTGAAACGGCAGAGCAATTGCCCGCGGAAAGAAAAGTTTCTGAGTTCGAGTCTGGCACTCAATTTTAATCTGCCAGGAGGTTTCTACTTTCGCAGTGGTTTACAGCGTAGGTTGTGCCTTATGAGGTGAAACGTAGCCTTGAAGAGGAGGCACGGATTTCCTTTGCCATTCTGCTCCAGTGTGGGCTTGACTTGGTTCTCAGTGAAGCCTCAGTGGCACAGGCTGTTGATCACTGACCCCCCCCCCCCCCCCCTCAGAAAAAGAAGAAAGAGACCCAGAGAAAAATCGGACCACTGCCACCCCACAACATGGTTTACATTACCTTACTAGACGACGTTGGCGTTCTGAACTTCTTGTGGACAGGCGATTCGTGGTGTTTGCACTCAATGTGGGACGTTGCACTAATTGGTTCGTCGCGCCACGCCCAATACAGCCTTATCTTTAGAGCGAGGACTACGCAGCTATCGAAATCACGAGGTAGAGACTTGATATCGGACGGCCGACGTCAGCAATGGAGGTGAAATGTGGCAGTGAGGGGTGTGCATGCGTCAATTTTGAGTTCGGTGTGCGTGCTGGACATGAGCCCCCCCGTATCATGTATCCTACGGTTCGTTGCCAATTTGTTTTCTGAACAAGCGGGGCATGTTTCCGAAGAGAACGTGGGGAAGTCAACTCACCGCACTCTCTGAGGATGGCAAGTAGGAGGAAGCAGCTTGCTGCACCGACGAGCTTCAGACGACACAGGGAGTTATTAGAGTTCTCGGTTGTAGCTTAACTGAGCAAGGGTCATTTTGAGTAGTGACTACGTCTCAGTGTTTGGCTTTCCTAGTGCCCCTCCTGTTGCAGTAGCAGCCTTTCATTGGGTCATTGCTCTGTCACTTAACGATGTGCCTTGCCGCCCGATCGTGCTCGAGCTCAGCCTCCCGATTAGAATTTTGTGGTGGCCGCCCAGATGCCGTCTCTAAATTTGATTGTAATGGCTTGCTTTGCCGCGTGCACCACTTCTAATCACTTTCTAGCGGGCCACACTGGCGTAGCATTTGCCTTAATGTTGGACAAATTACTGTGTAGACTTTGTTAAATTTTTATACCTTGTATGTTCATTTGTGGTTTAAGTAAAACTATTGAATTCATGTCCTGCTTCCCAGCTATGACTCACGTATGCTTTGAAACTTAAGTCTTGCGCATTCTCTAGTAAATTTCGCGAACCATTAATTACTACCGCCTACCAATAAACACTTTCTGGCAGAGCACGGCGCAATTCTCCAGCAAGCCTTTCAGTTGTATATTTACACACGAGTTGAGTCTGTCCTGCGTGCCGACGCGTGGGTTAGTCTTCGATACACTCCAAGGGCTTAGTATTTGAATTAGGTTAATGATTGGCTACAGAGACCAAGTGGGCAGGATCCTTTCCCACCTATTAAATTTGAATGAAATTTTCACTCTGCAGCAGTGTGTGCGCTGATATGAAACTTCCTGGCAGATTAAAAATGTGCACCAGACCGAGACTCGAGCACGGGACTTCTGCCTTTCACGGGCATTAAATTTGTTACGTCGATTTATGACGTCTTCTTATTAGAAATTACTCTGAGTGCAATGGGTCGTTTACTATTGCCATTATTCTGGGTGGTGTTCACAGATTGTACAGCCACAGGTAGTGTTTAGCATGGCTCTGTAACTGGTACTGAATTTTTTTCCTTATCATGATAGTCTTATGTTTTAATTACCTTGGTCGTTTTGGTGCTGTCTAATGTAGCCGCCTGTGTTCCGCCCCTGATTCCAACTTGTCTAATTGTTAATTATATTATGCAGCTGTATGGTCACATGTGTCTGCTTTGCATTTCCTACAAGGCGAGTGGCTGATTCCTCAGCCATTCCATTTCTTAACTGTTCTGTGTCAGGCCAGCAATGGCGGACACACTGGATGTGTTTCGAATAGGCTTTCGAAAATTTCTGCTGTTTTTGGCCTCCTTGTACAACAAACTAAAGTTCCGTACTTGATATTATTAAATGTTGTTAATCTTGTCAAACCAGTTTCATGTTTCAGTAACTAATCAAACGTTTCCTTTTAAAATTAACTGGCTTAAACAGTTTAGTTGAGTTAATTTCACTCTTCAATATTCAAAAAATTTTATCTTCTGTTCAACTTGGTATGTGTTTAATTAAATGTAAATAGAACTTAGTACTGTTTTGAAATTTGCCACTGTTGCGAATGATGTTCAGTCCCACCTTTTCCCAGTCCTTCCACTTGTAAGCAACCTGTCGTGAGTCAAGCGTCACAGCATGCTTTGACGTTTCGAATTCGGATGAAATGATGTAAACAAGTCTCATCATAGACTAAAATCCTGCCAAAAAGTGTATCTCCTTCGCTACTGAAATGATTTCTTTTTCGCTCAGTGCAAATGCAAGGCGCCTTTTTTCTCTTTGTGATGAACGGTGAGCCCTCTGCAAAACCGCCTAGTACAAGTCTTAATGCAGCTCAGTGTGTCCTGAATGACAGGATGCATTGTACCTCCACTTTTTGAAGTTTTTCACACATTTGTTTCAATTGAAAGTAAAGGGTCTTATTGCACAAGTGAACAAAAATAAGCCTGCGCCGACGAGTTAACTACAACTACCGTTCCCCCGGAGCGTGGCTCGTCGGTTACGCTTTAGAGGAAATCTTTAAACTTTTCTCCTCACGTGTAAAAACTCATACAGTTTTAAAGACAAACACTGTTAGCAGAGTTACCAACTAACACCTACAACAGTTTCTATTCCCTGCATTGGAGATTGACTTCACTATGTGTGTTTTCGGCCTTATTTATGAGTTACCTTTGTAAATTATCCGGAAGCTACTGTACAGTGGGTAGCGGAGGTAACTCTACATCTCAGGTTAGTCTACATTGTACCAATGTTATCAGTTTTCCTTCGCATTCCATTTATGTACTGACAGAAGGAAAATATCTACATACCTTTGTACACACCCTAATCTCTCTTGTCTTTTATTTTGTGATCCGTACGTAAAATAACCATTGGTGGCAGTGTTATGGTTGCACAGTCATTTTCGAGTACAGCATCTCTAAACTTAAAAGAAAGTATTGAGATGAAAACATGGTGCAAATGGGCTGCAATCTGTTTGTTACCCGTGTAATTGGCCAATTTTAACCGTGCAGCATTTTCAAGTACATATTTCAAGCTTCAAGCATCACTTCACATTCTGATACAGCGCTGATGAGTGAAGATAGATATACATCGTATTTCTGTGCCGTGTATTATCTGTCCACATACACTAGCGATGTATTTCTGATATGAAATGAATCATGGAGATTAAAATATGTGATTGAAAATAGCCCACTGACGAAACTGGCCAATTACACAGATACTGAAGATATTACAGCCTCCTTGGACCATGTTTGCATTCTCAAAACACGCTGAAGCTGTGGACCACCACAAAAACGAAGTCTTAAAAAACTGGCCAAAAATTTTCGTGAGGTCTGCGTCTTCCTCCGAGTACGCCGATTTAAGTTTCCGGAGCACGTCTGCCAAATTTTCGTATCTGCTGTAGACACCTGTTACCATCCTAGCAGAGGACCCCCGATATATTACATGTCTGTAACACGCCCACTTGATGAGTCAACACAAGAATAATATTCTTAAATTGGTCAGTCTAGCGTGTTCTATGAGATTTCCTATACGGATGCACCGTACTTTTATATACTCCTTCCCAAAAATCTAAGCCTTCCTTCGCCTTCGCTAATGTTGGCTTCACGTCATCGTACCATTTTATACAGCTTGTTACAATTATGCAGCAGTTAGTTTCCAGAATAAATGTAGAATTTAGAATTGGCCTCATTTCTTTAAAAGGAAACAGTTTGTGGATTCTGATTTTAATACGAGTTTTCTGCTTGGAAAAAATAATGTATGGCGTATGGGAGACCATTCACATGAATAAATTGAATAAACAGCTTATCTTTCGAGTGCCAATATAATAGCTGTAAACTGCCAGAACAGATAGTCACCTCACTAATTTGTTCCTCATTTGTGCTTTCATTCCGTTAAGTGCGACATCGATTGCACCTTTAGTTAAGTCAGCCGTTATGTTACAATTATATATAGAAAAGCTGCTTCGAGAGGCTTGGAATGGTAGAAAGGGCGCCGGTTTCGGCGATTAGGCGTAGGGGTATCAGGTTTCCACACATCACGGTGCCGGGGACACATAACTTAAAGCGTATCCACGTGTAGACAACTGTGAGTTGTTCTCGTCCTTAGCTTGTGGAAATTATTGGTCAGTGGTGGTTCCTTTACGTCACCTGTGCTTGAGTTGGTAAACTGTATAATATGTTGGGGTGGGAATCTTTTGCTGTGCCGAGAGAGGGAGCTGTAAGCAAAGACTCTGAAACAATTGAATCAGTCACACAGTTGTATAGGAAGACTCGCCCCTGTGTTACGTCGCAGAACTAAAATATCGTCTGCAAAAATTTACATTTATTGACATACTCCCAAAACAAATTCTCCCTTGTACAAAAAGTCACGCTAATGGTGCAAAGGAGCTCTTAAAATGAAAGCAGCATGCACTGAAGGTCGTAAAGGGAATACCAATTAATATACTAAGTGAATTAGTGGAACCATAGACCAACATGACAAACCGTAAGCTTTAGCTGATACTATGATGAAGTTAGAATCTATACCATACTTTTTGTCTTCAGTCGGAAGTACGTCCCTCTCCATCCAAATCAGCAAGCCAAGTGATCATTTCTGCCATTCGAAACAGACCTTCTCCGTGTACTCCATGAAAAGCTACGTAAATGGCCAATCCGGAGACTATCTTTCTGCTGCTTCTTTCTTAAGTATTGCTCTTTTCAAGTTGAGCTACTGACGATTACTTCAGATTTCAACATGTGAGAACCGCACTACATCCATCCACCAATTTGTTAAGACTTTTGGTCGTAGCCTCGTACCCAGAGACAGGATATACATGTCAATGGCATTTCTCGTGTTCAACCTAGGATTACCTTTATTAGGGCTCATTTCTCAAGCCAAATCCTAGAGTAAGCGGCCGTTCCTTCCACTGGCGCCTCAGGTCTGGCCTGTGAGAAAACCGGATCAGTGTCGTCAGACTTAGAAGTTTTCTTTGTATGATACCATAACAAAGCTATTCTACAGAAACTTTGGTTTCACCAGTATACATTTTTTTTAAAGTATGACATGGTACGATAACCAGGGATACTTTTCTATCACATGTCTCTGGCCTCGGAAATCTATCAGCACAAGGTCATTGAGATGCAGAGCTTGTATGAGAACCATGCCTTAGGGATGCAGAGCCGATGCCAGAACCCAAATCAAGGTCTAGTTGGTTGGTTGGTTTGGGGGGATTAAAGGGACCAGACTGCTACGGTCATCGGTCCCTTCTTCCAAGTACTAAAAAAACACCCGCAGAGAATAAAATACGAGTAACAGAATAGAGCACAGACGACACTGAACAAGAGAAACTGAGACAAAGACCAGACAAAACGAACTAAAAGCACACAGAGTGTGACGGTGGTTGGCCGACCATGGAAATAAAAAAGGAAAAGCCAACCACTTGAAACACATTAAAAAATCAGTTTAAAACCGGAGGCCAAAGGCCAGAATCAACACAAAACAAGAAGATAAAAACAGAAACACTCAGATTAAAGAATAAAAACCCCCTGCCCGAATAAAACGTAAAACTAAGTCAGCCATAGCCGAGTCATCAGTTAAAAGGGCAGGGAGCGAGTCAGGCAGTGCGAACGACTGCCTGACCGCAGCTAAAAACGGACACTCCAATAAAACATGAACCACGGATAAAACGGAGCCGCAGCGACATAGAGGCGCGTCCTCACGGCGCAATAAGTGGCCGTGCGTAAGCCGAGTGTGCCCAATGCGCAGCCGGCAGAGGACAACAGACTCCTTGCGAGAGACCCGCAAGGAGGAGCGCCACACACCGGTAGCCCCCTTGATGGCCCGAAGTTTGTTGCGTGAAGGCAGGGCGCGCCATTCAGTGTCCCAAAGGTCCAGAATTTTGCGGCGTAGGAACGCTCGCAAATCTGTCTCCGGGAGGCCAACGTCCAGAGATGGTGCACTAGTCGCCTCTTCCGCCAGCCGGTCAACATTCTCGTTGCCGGGGATCCCAACATGGCCTGGGGTCCACACGAAGACCGCAGAGCGGCCGCAACGCGCAAGAGTATGCAGGGACTCATGGATAGCCATCACCAGACGGGAACGAGGAAAACACTGGTCGAGTGCTCGTAAACTGCTCAGGGAATCGCTACAGATAACGAAGGACTCACCTGAGCAGGAGCGGATATACTCTAGGGCTCGAAAGATGGCGACCAGCTCAGCAGTGTAAACGCTGCAGCCAGCCGGCAAGGAACGTTGTTCGGAATGGTCCCCTAGAGTGAGCGCATAACCGACTCGACCAGCAACCATCGAGCCGTCGGTGTAAACAATGCCAGAGCCCTGATACGTGGCCAGGGTGGAATAAAAGCGGCGGCGGAAGGCCTCTGGAGGGACCGAGTCCTTCGAGCCCTGTGCCAAGTCGAGCCGAAGGCAAGGGCGAGGAACACACCACGGGGGTGTACGCAGAGGCGTCTGGAAAGGAGGCGGAATAGGGAAAAACCCAAGCCCGCAGAGAAGCTCCTTGACGCGTATGGCGATCGGACAACCCGACCGGGGCCGACGTTCCGGCAGATGGACGACTGACGGCGGGAACAGGAGACGATAGTTAGGATGCCCGGGCGAGCTTAGAACATGGGCAGCATAAGCGGCTAGCAAACGTTGGCGTCGGAACCGCAGTGGAGGGACACCTGCCTCCACGAGTAAGCTGTCCACAGGGCTGGTGCGGAAAGCACCAGTGGCAAGGCGTATCCCGCTGTGGAGAATTGGGTCCAGCACCCGCAACGCAGACGGGGATGCTGAGCCATATGCCAGGCACCCATAATCCAGACGGGACTGGATTAACGCCTGGTAGAGCCGTAACAGGGTAGAGTGGTCGGCTCCCCGGCGGGTGTGGCTCAAACATCGCAGTGCATTGAGATGCCGCCAACACGTCTGTTTGAGCTGCCGGATATGAGGCAGCCAAGTCAACCGGGCATCGAAAACCACCCCCAAACACCTGTGTGATTCCACCACCGAAAGAAGTTCGCCGTTAAGAGAAAGCTGCGGCTCCGGGTGGACAGTACGTCGCCGGCAGAAATGCATAACGCAGGTCTTGGCTGCCGAAAACTGAAACCCATGCGCTACAGCCCAAGACTGCGCCCTACGGATAGCGCCCTGTAGCTGACGTTCAACAGCTGCAATGCCGGGAGAGCTGTAAGAAAGGCAGAAGTCGTCAGCATACAGGGAAGCGGAGACAGAGTTTCCCACGGCCGCAGCAAGACCGTTAATAGCTATTAAAAACAGACAGACACTTAAAACGGAACCCTGTGGCACACCGTTCTCCTGGACGTGGGACGAACTATACGAGGCCGCGACTTGCACGCGGAAGGTACGACACGACAGAAAATTGCGGATAAAAATCGGCAGAGGACCCCGAAGACCCCATCCATGAAGCGTAGAAAGAATGTGATGACGCCACGTCGTATCGTACGCCTTCCGCATGTCGAAAAAGACAGCGACCAGGTGCTGACGGCGGGAAAAGGCAGTACGGATGGCCGACTCCAGGCTCACCAGATTGTCGGCGGCGGAGCGGCCTTTACGGAACCCACCCTGAGATGGAGCCAGAAGGCCCCGAGACTCCAGTACCCAATGCAAGCGCCGGCTTACCATCCGTTCAAGCAACTTGCAAAGAACGTTGGTGAGGCTAATGGGACGGTAGCTGTCCACCTCCAGAGGGTTCTTTCCAGGTTTCAAAACGGGGATGACAATGCCTTCCCGCCATTGCGACGGAAACTCCCCTCGACCCAAAGACGGTTGTAAAGATCGAGAAGGCGCCGCTGGCAGTCCACTGAAAGGTGTTTCAGCATCTGACAGTGGATGCCATCTGGCCCAGGAGCGGTATCAGGGCAAGCAGCGAGGGCACTGCGAAATTCCCACTCACTAAATGGAGCATTGTAAGATTCTGGGTGGTTGGTGCGAAACGAAAGGCTCCGACGTTCCATCCGCTCTTTAATGGAGCGGAAGGCCTGGGGGTAATTCGCAGAAGCGGAACTCATAGCAAAATGCTCTGCTAAGCGATTTGCAATGACGTCGGAGTCAGTACAAACTGCTCCATTCAGTGAGAGCGCAGGGACGCTGACAGGTGGCCGATAGCCGTAGACGCGCCGAATCTTGGCCCAGAGCTGCGATGGAGTGACATGGAGGCCAATTGTGGACACATACCGCTCCCAGCACTCCTTCTTGCCTTGGCGGATAAGGAGGCGGCCCGCACACGCAGCCGTTTGAAGGCGATAAGGTGGTCGAGGGAGGGATGTCGCTTGTGACGCTGGAGCGCCCGCCGGCGATCTTTAATCGCTTCAGCGATCTCAGGCGACCACCAAGGCACAGCCTTCCGCCGAGGGGACCCACAGGAATGGGGAATGGCAGATTCGGCGGCAGTAACGATGCCGGTGGTGACCGATTGAACCACCGCATCAATGTCATCGGTAGAGAGAGGCTCAAAAGCGGCAGTGGAGGAGAACAAGTCCCAGTCAGCCTTATTCATAGCCCATCTGCTAGGGCGCCCAGAAGAGTGGCGCTGTGGTAGTGACAAAATGATCGGAAAATGGTCACTACCACACAGGTCGTCATGCACACTCCATTGGACAGACGGTAAGAGGCTATGGCTACAGATTGAAAGGTCAATGGCGGAGTAGGTGCCATGCGCCACACTGAAGTGTGTGAAGGCACCATCATTTAACAGCGAGAGATCGAGCTGCGACAATAAATGCTCAACGATGGCGCCTCGACCTGTTGCCACTGACCCACCCCACAGAGGGTTATGAGCGTTGAAGTCGCCCAATAGCAAGAAAGGTGGCGGCAATTGGGCGACCAGTGCAGCCAGGACATGCTGCGAGACATCACCATCCGGTGGAATGTAAAGACTGCAGACGGTAACAGCCTGTGGCGTCCACACGCGTACAGCGACAGCCTCTAAAGGCGTCTGGAGAGGGACAGACTCGCTGTGCAGAGTGTGAAGGACATATAAGCAGACGCCACCAGACACCCTTTCATAAGCTGCTCGGTTCTTATAATAACCCCGATAGCCACGGAGGGCGGGGGTTCGCATTGCTGGAAACCAAGTTTCCTGGAGAGCAATGCAGAAGAAAGGGTGAAGGCTGATAAGGTGGCGGAGCTCAGCTAGATGGTGGAAGAAACCGCTGCAGTTCCACTGGAGGATGGTGTTGTCCATGGCTGGGAAAGGCGTGACGGGACTGGGAAGGCAGATTACGGCACTGGGTCACCTGCTGCCTCCGATGGAGCATCCGTGCAAATGCCATCCATTGCGTCCGCGGGACCGGCAAGAGCGAGGTCCTTAGCGAGACGCCAGAATCTCCACCTCGTCCTCAGAGGCAGAGCTTGTAGGAAGCGGCGGGATCGGTGCCACCGCATTACCGTTGGTCTTGGGGACTTTCTTCTTTTTCTGCTTGTCACGCTGTGCCTTCGGCGCTTCAGGCTGCATGGGCTTCACTGGGTCAGTCTCAGGGACAGACGACGACCGCGAGGCCCGACGACCAGGGACTGCCGGTTGTTTCAACCACTTGCGGGCGTCCGCTTTTCCAATGGTCGGAACTTGCGAAGGGAGGTCCCCAAGGGATCCCTTCCTGGCGAGAGCAGCCGAAGAAGTCTTACGCTTCTCCGGCTGGGAAGGGGGAGCTGATGTCCCCGAAGGTTGGGAGGATGTTGCTCCTGAAGAAGATGGAGCAGGAGCAACAGGGTGTGAAGTGCCCCCCACAAGCAAGGGGGCCGGTGGATACTGACCGATCTTAGAGCCGATTCGTGATGACGGGAGAACCGTCGTTGCAGCAGCGGCGTAGGTTGACGGCATTGCCACAGGATGGAGCCGCTCATATTTCCGTCTAGCCTCGGGGTAGGTCAGCTGGTCCAAGGTCTTATATTCCATTATCTTCCGTTCTTTCTGCAATATCCTACAGTCCGGCGAGCAGGGGGAATGGTGTTCTCCGCAGTTAACACAGATAGGAGGCGGGGCACATGGAGTATCGGGATGCGAAGGACGTCCGCAATCCCGACACGTCATGCTGGAAGTACAGCGAGATGACATGTGCCCGAACTTCCAGCATTTAAAACACCGCATCGGAGGAGGGATATATGGTTTCACATCACAACGGTAAACCATCACCTTAACCTTTTCGGGTAAGACATCACCCTCAAAGGCCAAGATGAAGGCACCAGTGGCGACCTGATTATCCCTCGGACCCCGATGGACGCGCCGGACGAAGTGAACACCTCGTCGTTCGAGGTTGCCGCGTAATTCATCGTCGGACTGCAAAAGAAGATCCCGGTGGAATATAATACCCTGGACCATGTTCAGACTCTTATGCGGCGTGATGCTAACGGAAACATCCCCCAACTTGTCACAATTGAGCAACCTCCGTGACTGGGCAGAGGATGCCGTTTTTATCAACACCGATCCAGACCGCATCTTGGACAAGCCCTCCACCTCACCGAACTGGTCCTCTAAATGCTCTACAAAGAACTGAGGCTTCACGGATAGAAAAGATTCCCCATCAGCTCTGGTACAGACAAGATATCTGGGCGAATACGTCTCAGTGTCACGCAATGCCTGTCGTTCCTCCCATGGTGTGGCGAGGGAGGGGAACGATTTGGGGTCATGAACGTTACCTTTAAAATGGGCTCTCGAACGCTTAGAGACTGCTGACGGCTGGCCGCCAGCGACAGATGATGTACCACGCTTCATTGCGGGTCATCCGCCCTGATGCCACCTACTCCGACCAAGGGCCCTCCCCACGGGCGCCACCCAGCCACAGCAAAGGCCACCTGGCAGGATGGCCATTACCGGGAGTCCCGATGCCCCAGGGCGATGGGCATCTACTCCTTGGCATACGTGGGGAGTGAACGGCGCAGGCATCAGTAGAGCGATCCCTGTGTTGTCAGGGGGCTACAACCAAGAGGGTACATGGCGACCCCACCACAACGGACTGGCTACCGTGCTGGATCTTAGGTGCAAAAATGGCCAAGGTCGTCGTCACAGTTAAAAGAAACACTGCAGAGTGCAGCGTGGTAATCGCCCAAGAGATCGAAAACGAGCGGGACACCATTGCAACGACGAGAAAGACGGCTATAGGTCTAATTGCACGAAGGATACAGTGCACCATGTAAGGTGCCCTTCCCCAATTGGCTCGCTCTTCGGAATAATTTAGATAGATGGAGGTCAAACCCGAGAGGGGACCATCACATAAGGCCGAAACGTTTGAGACTCCTTTTAGTCGCCTCTTACGACAGGCAGGAATACCGCGGGCCTATTCTAACCCCCGAACCCGCAGGGGGGAAATCAAGGTCTATTCCGGTTGCTTGTTATCATCTCGCCCCGCATCTCGAGGAACTGCGTGATGCAACGGGTGACATGTCGCCACTGCCTCTTGGATTGCGAATGAAAGCCACCCCATTCCGCTGTGCGGGTACGAGCGTAGGTAACAATCCAGGCTAATTTCATGTATTAGCAAAAATTGGAAAACCCATTCTCTATCTCTCTCTCTCTCTCTCTCTCTCTCTCTCCCTCCCTCTCTAAGCCAATTGCAAAACATTAAAATGGTGGAAAACCCCTTACCATTATCCTTTTCTTTCTAGAGCATTTCATTTTTAATCTGTACTCCGTAGTGAGAGGAAGAAAATGACACAATACGTTACGAGATAATGTACCTTGACAGTGCAGTATGTGACTGAACTACCACAAAATAAAGACATCGTGACAGTTTATCTTATCACTGTTTGCTACAATGCTAATGACTGTCTCAAAATACCCACGCTCCCATTCTAATATATATGTGAAAGAAGTGGAACGCATTATTTTCACAAAATAAACTCATAGAACAGGACGCTATTTTAGCAGATGCGCCCATGTCCCGAATTTGCAGTGTATCAAATTACGTACTCTTACTTAATAATGTGGTACACCGCTATAAGACTGCCCATAGTAAACTCGGAAAAAACTATCCTCTCATAATACAACGATAAATATACGCTTGAAAAAAATTCCCCCCCCCCCCCCCCCCGAAACCATGCCAAGATGAAACCCACAGTTTCCACCGTTACTCTCTGCCGTTCAAGAAGGACCGCTAACTAACCACCCAGGACTTGATGCCCAACACTCTGCCATCTTTCATCATTTCTGCTCTCTAGCCGTCGACCGCGACCTATCACAATTAAGAGACTACGAGTACCAACCGCCTGGTACCAGCAGCGATGCAGCTGTCGGCTCAGTACGCTGAGCTGGTGTGCCGCCGTGTGAGTTTCATGTCGGCGAAGGTAAAGTTGACACCAAAGCCCGCACTTCCCGCCTACACCACAACTCAGCTGGCAGAACGTAACAAGTAGCCAGCAAGAGGCGAGGTCACCGATCCACTGCATCGATTCAGGAACAGGTAATCATCTAAGATGTGTTCAACTTCCTCTTTTCCCTCTGTACACCAATAAGAATCATGTTCCCTATTCTCTTCCCGGCCCCTTTCCTTTCTAGAGTACCGTCATACGTATTCTATAGAGAGTAGAAGCAGTAAAGTTATTCTACCAAGAAAATGATAGCGTATGTCCAATATTAATGTTCGACACTATCGCTGGAAACATAGACAACGATAAAGTGTACAGGAGTAGATTCTGGAGCCAAAGCACATTCTGGGTTTCGATGCATTTGCAGATACTTAAGGAAACACATCATACACGAAAGAAGTAGAAATGGGTTTCTAAATACTTACTACACACGTCTTTTTTACTTCGGTCTGAGATCATTCTTGTAATCAGTATATAGTAACAGGTACATCAAAACACCCGTAGAACAGGGAGTACTCCAGTACTAAGTTTCCCAATTCGATCTTCCTTATACATCACGCCCCATACAAGTGTTTTACGTTTAGGACCTTGGAATTTTTTTCTTATTATAAGACCTTGCAATGTTATGGAGGGGAAAGTAGATATACTAATTTGAGGTCTCCACTGCATAACAATATTAAACGCAGAACATCAATGCACATTTTCCTATACCTAGTTTGAGAGCTGGTTTAGGTGAGAGTAGCGCACAGTATATCTCTTCCGTCTGTTGCAGTAACATTGAAGTGAACCAATGACGAAAGAGAAAATAATTAATTCAGAAACAGACCAATTACTTGGACGTCATTCCTCAGATGGAACATCTGCTACTCTTACGATTTAATATACGTCCCTACACCACTCGCCAATAGTTAGACTGAAAGCAACTGCCTGTAACAGGAGTGACCAAGATTTCGAGTGTGCGCTGATATGAAACTTCCTGGAAGATTATAACTATGTGCCGGATCGGAATTCGAACTCGGAATCTCTGCCTTCCGCGGGCTAGTGCTCTCTGGTAGAGCACTTGTCCGCGAAAGGCAAAGGTCGCTGGTTCGAGTTTCGGTCCGGCACAGAAGTCTTACTCTGCCAGGAAGTTTCCAATATCCTTGTAATTCGTTCAAGACCAAGATGAATTCTTCGAACCTCGCATGTTCTGTAACGCCAGTGAGCTTAGGGTACTAGACTGTCTTTGTCAGAGTGTGTTCCCTCTGCAACGCGATTTTATTTTTAAATGCGTCCCCACGAAATCAGAAAGAAGTTAGCCTTCGATGACTTACTGTAGGCAGTGCGCAATCAAGTCGGCTTAAAATTCAAAGTCTGCAATCCATTCTGGATGCTCCAATTTTCGTTCCTCCACTTCACTTTCCTTCATAAATTCAGCAGTAGCGAGTTTTAAGTCGTAAAATCGTTCCAAGCCCGCCCTCTTGGCTTACCAAAGTACTTTGCAGCAATATGTGAAATCTTCATACTGTTTGTTCAGTTCCACTGAAAACGGTTGCAACTCATAGTGGAACACGCTACAGTCATGGACTGGTTGGCAGGTCCCGGCGGAGGTTCTAGCCCTCCCTCGGGCATGGGTGTGTGTCTGTCTTTAGGATAATTTAGGTTAAGTAGTGTGTGAGCTTAGGGATTGATGACCTTAGCAGTTATGTCCCATAAGATTTCACACATAGTGGAACAATGCATGCAACGTTACTATTCGTACGACCGAATTCTTCACGTGCTCCAGGCCTGAAAGTTCAGCACAATGTCATTTTTATGTACAGAACAATGAATTCCGTCTGTCGATTATTGCAATTTTTTGCTCTTTCATTGCCAACTAAATGCTCAAATTGTCTACTCTTGGTACTGTAATGTGGTTTTATGGCAAATATGCAGTACCTGTACTTATACCAATTCAGAATTCTCACCCCTCTCTTCTGTCACTTCCATTCAGTTTAAAGGACTGATGCTATACTTCGCTAGATTTTCTCTTTTTGTGCAAAGGACCACTGGCCCTACGAACAAATAGCAGAGTTTAAACGGTGCTGACAACACAATTGTGCCGAACTCAGAGAATTGTGCAGACCAAAAGCTGCCGTCTGACAGTGATAAATGAAATGTCGCGCTGCTTCGGATACTTGCGAGAAGGACGGAGTAAAGCCACACACGCTGGACTCTGCAGTTTGCCACGCCGTGCCCGGACCTCGTACATAAGCTTCCGTACAAACCCAGATTTCTCTTATATCGTTTTCGCATCCTAAATCGAGATGTACGTTGGTGGCAGCAGGATCGTAATGCAGCCTATTGCATATGCCGGTTCTCTGCACTTTCCCAAGAGTCTTTCCCGAAAATAAAGGCTTCTGTTTACCCAACCTTCATAAAACTAGCAGAAAACCTCTGAATTGCTTCCATTTTAACCTTTAAAACAACGTCATGAGGGTTGCAGACACTCAAGGAGCAGTGTTCTCAATGAGATATCCTTTGTAGATCATCCACACTTTTCTAGAATTCTGAAGTAGACCTTTTGTTCTCATTTCGCATTGCACAGAGAGGTAGTTTAGAAGTCTGTCACTAATATGTAAGCCTGTAGCTCACATACAAGGCGTCCCCAACCCCACTCCAACGAGAAATCAGGCACGTTTTCTATGGCGTATTGGCAGATATATGCGATTTCGTTTTTATAATGTGCAGCTGGAGTCCGTTCAGGCAAGTACTGCTCATCAAGTCATTCATGCGACGACCAGTGTGACGGAAAGTGCCTGTTTCGCTTTACAAACAAATCGACTTTTAAAACTGGAACTTTTCGCGCTAATCCGACAGAGTGGTCCAGAATTAGTCTAGGGTGATATTCTTTTCAGTGCTATGTAATAAGCGAAACGGTAAAACAGACAGAGTAAGCAGTATTCCAGCAGTGACTGCACCACAGTATCTTTTTAAGCTATATGTTTTCTATCAGTGGTATTACTTGGACAACATATAAAATTTTGTGTAGAACCAGTGTGTTTACAAGTTCACTCCTTTGAATAATGTTCAGTATTTTTTTACCATTCGATATCAGAGCACTTCCTAATTTTTCTACCACTTCTTCCGTCGAAAGAAATGGGTATTGATTTGGTAGCAGTATCTGTGGTTGCTTGTGGAAACTTGAAGTGGTGTAACACATTACTTAGTTAATCATGTCTGATGTAACTGAGGAATTTCTCGAAAGCGATGTTCTGTAGCCATAACGTTTATTCGTGACGCTCTCGTAAAGAGGCTGTTTCTCTTACACTGTTGCACTTTCTATTTTGTCACTGTTTCCCGACACAGTGCCGTAGGGGACCGCACCGCCACTTCCCAGCAAATTAGGGACACTGTTGCTCCTGGGGTATCGGCGAGGACCATTCGCAACCGTCTCCATGAAGCTGGGCTACGGTCCCGCACACCGTTAGGCCGTCTTCCGCTCACGCCCCAACATCGTGCAGCCCGCCTCCAGTGGTGTCACGACAGGCGTGAATGGAGGGACGAATGGAGACGTGTCGTCTTCAGCGATGAGAGTCGCTTCTGCCTTGGTGCCAATGATGGTCGTATGCGTGTTTGGCGCCGTGCAGGTGAGCGCCACAATCAGGACTGCATACGACCGAGGCACACAGGGCCAACACCCGGCATCATGGTGTGGGGAGCGATCTCCTACACTGGCCGTACACCACTGGTGATCGTCGAGGGGACACTGAATAGTGCACGGTACATCCAAACCGTCATCGAACCCATCGTTCTACCATTCCTAGTCCGGCAAGGGAACTTGCTGTTCCAACAGGACAATGCACGTCCGCATGTATCCCGTGCCACCCAACGTGCTCTAGAAGGTGTAAGTCAACTACCCTGGCCAGCAAGATCTCCGGATCTGTCCCCCATTGAGGATGTTTGGGACTGGATGAAGCGTCGTCTCACGCGGTCTGCATGTCCAGCACGAACGCTGGTCCAACTGAGGCGTCAGGTGGAAATGGCATGGAAAGCCGTTCCACAGGACTACATCCAGCATCTCTACGATCGTCTCCATGGGAGAATAGCAGCCTGCATTGCTGCGAAAGGTGGATATACACTGTACTAGTGCCGACATTGTGCATGCTCTGTTGCCTGTGTCTATGTGCCTGTGGTTCTGTCAGTGTGATCATGTGATGTATCTGACCCCAGGAATGTGTCAATAAAGCTTCCCCTTCCTGGGACAGTGAATTCACGGTGTTCTTATTTCAGTTTCCAGGAGTGTATGTCTGTACACACGTCTGAAGATGAGTAGAACATGTTCGAAACGCGTTGTATTATGTTAGGTTAAACATAAAACAGAAAATAAAAAAGTGACTGGTAGGAGAAATTACATATAAATGGTTACCCCACGCAGTCACGGATCAGAAACGTAACCATTATGGCCGAAAATAATTATATCTCACTCTGCCATCCCCAAACAAAGATGTGAGGAAGGTAATGAATGAGTGTGAAGCTTGTAAAGTTGCCAAGCCGAATTGTCACGCACAGAAACGTTTCCTTCATTCTACGTTGGCTGAGAGACCAATAGACAAGAAGTTCATTGAATTTGTAAAGCTGCTACCTTGTATGTATCAAGGTAATAAATATGTACCTATCATCATAGCTGCCTTTTTGCGTTTGTTATGAATGATCCCTAGTGAGGAACAACAGCTGGACTAACGATTTGGCATTTTAACAAAATCTTTTACATATTTGGGCCAATTAAGTCTATAGTGAGTGGCAGTGCACCTGCTTTTGTTACGAGGGAATTTAAGACATTTTTCTTTCAGCATGGTATATCTCATATGACGACCAGTTACCTTCAGTCTTCTTCTATTGAGAGGCCGAATATTAATCTGTGACTTTAATATTCACATCTTCTGTGAGTTCTCCCTTGTGAACATTTGGTCAGTGTACAATCTCCTTCTGCAGCAGATGAGTCCTGAACTATTCAGGATAATTAAGGAGCCCAGCGATTAGTATTGACTGTGCGCATGAGAGAGAAACATAGTGACACAGTTTAGGGAAGACAACCCGCCCAATTGAATACAGGAGACGTAGCTTTTACTAAGAATTTTAGTGCCCAAGTGAAGGCCGATAAGAAAATCTCAAATAAATTGTTATCTGATTTTTGGGACCTCGTAAGATTTTAGAAGTACTCACTACAGTTAGCTTTCTGATTGTGAACCAATGCACTGGTAACACGCTCCGACTACACACTTAGGATTTTATAAACCCCTTCCTGGGAAAATATTTTAGTTTAAGGGGGCGAGGGGAGATAATTAGCCACGCTGGCTCTTGGCGATATTCGGCTGCTACCTAGGAACACTTTCATGCGCCGTTCCTGAGAGTGAATGCGTGGCAACTTCGCAGCCTGTTACAGGAGTACCGTGGTCGCGCATAGGTTCCTCTGTCTCGTAGTCAAGAAGGAAGCCTCCAGCTAGCAACAGGAACACGGAGTCCATTTATAGTGGACAAACTGAGTGGGCAGCCACCAGGACAGCGTGTAGCAGATTGCACGATACCGGAGTGTGTTGGACAGGAGACAAGTGGGTGGCTGTAGAACGGGCTAAGGAATATTTGGGTCACAGGAGACAACAAAAGGAAGTCAGATGCAAGAGTTTCCAATTGGAAAAGCCCTTGTTCAACCAGAGAGAATGTAAATTGTCAAGTACATCTCGGAACTTTTCCTGTTGCTACGCATCTTCGCTGCAGAGCTGACTTTTGCATGCAGTAGTCCTGCTGCAGCAGGACGGGTCACATCACGTCTGTGTTGTATATAATTTAGGTTTCTTTCAGAGTATGCTGATACAATACCACCATGTTCAGCAATCACACAGAATCACTCGCTCGTCCAAAGATCTGTACCAGAAGACTGGAATGTTAAACAAGTCACTCTAATACCCAAGGAAGGAAACAGAAACAGTCCGCTGAATTACAGAACCGTGCCGCTAATGTTGATTTTCAGTAGGATTTTGCAACACATATTGCCTTCAGACGTGATGAGCTATCTCGCAGAAAACGATTTTTTGACAAACAGCCAACAAGGATTCAGAAAATATCATTGTTGTGCAGCATAACTAGCTCTTTGTTCTCACCAAGTATTGAGTTCCACTAACAGGGGATGCCAAGTTAATTCTATATTTTTAGATATGCAGATAGCTTTCGACATCACTCCTCACAAGCGACTTGTAATCAAACTGCACCCCTATGCAGTATCTTCTGAGTCGTGTGACTGGATTCGTGATTTCCTGTCAGAAAGGTCACAGTTGGTAGTGACTGACAGAAACTAATCGAGTGAAACAGAAAAAAATGTGACACTCCACACGAACGTGTTACAGACCCTCTGCTGTTCCTGATCTACAAAAAACAAATTTGGAGACAATCTGAGTAACCCTCTTAGATTGTTCGCAGATCGTCTTACAACGTCATCCAATGAATAAAACGATTTTGAGAACATATCTGTGTGGTAGATATCGAAATAGATGACAGAGGGATAGAAAAACAATTAAAATCGCTCAAAAGAGGAAAGGCCGCTGGACCTGATGGGATACCAGTTCAATTTTACACAGAGTACGCGAAGAAACTTGCCCCCCTTCTTGCAGCGGTGTACCGTAGGTCTTTAGAACAGCGTAGCGTTCCAAAGGATTGGAAAAGGGCACAGGTCACCCCCGTTTTCAAGAAAGGACGTCGAACAGATGTGCAGAACTATAGACCTATATCTCTAACGTCGATCAGTTGTAGAATTTTGTAACACGTATTATGTTCGAGTATAATGGCTTTTCTGGAGACTAGAAATCTACTCTGTAGGAATCAGCATGGGTTTCGAAAAAGACGATCGTGTGAAACCCAGCTCACGCTATTCGTCCACGAGACTCAGAGGGCCATAGCCACGGGTTCCCAGGTAGGTGCCATGTTTCTTGACTTCCGCAAGGCTTTCGATACAATTCCCCACAGTTGTTTAATGAACAAAGTAAGAGCATATGGACTATCAGACCAATTGTGTGATTGGATTGAAGAGTTCCTAGATAACAGAACGCAGCATGTCATTCTCAATGGAGAGAAGGCTTCCGAAGTAAGAGTGATTTCAGGTGTGCCGCAGGGGAGTGTCGTAGGACCGTTGCTATTCACAATATACGTAAATGACCTTGTGGATAACATCGGAAGTTCACTGTGGCTTTTTGCGGATGATACTGTAGTATATCTAGAGGTTGTAACAATGGAAAATTGTACTGAAATGCAGGAGGATTTGAAACGAATTGACGCATGGTGCAGGGAATGGCAATTGAATCTCAACGTAGACAAGTGTAATGTGCTGCGAATATACAGAAAGAAAGATCCTTTATCATTTAGCTAGAGTATAGCAGGTCATCAACAGGAAGCAGTTAATTCCATATATCATCTGGGAGTAGGAATTAAGAGTGATTTAAAATGGAATGATCATATAAAGTTTATCGTCGGTAAAGCAGATGCCAGACTGAGATTCGTTGGAAGAATCCTATAGAAAGGCAATCCGAAAACAAAGGAAGTAGGTTACAATACACTTGTTCGCCCACTGCTTGGATATTGCTCACCAGTGTGGGATCCGTACCAGATAGGATTGATAGAAGAGAGAGAGAGGGAGAGAGAGAAGATCCAACGGAGATCAGCGCGCTTCGTTACAGGATCATTTAGTAATCGCGAAAGCGTTACGGAGATGATAGATAAATTCCAGTGGAAGACTCTGCAGGAGAGACGCTCAGTAGCTCGGTACGGGCTCTTGCTGAAGCTTCGAGAACATACCTTCACCGAGGAGTCAAGCAGTATATTGCACCCTCCTACGTATATCTCGGGAAGAGACCATGAGGATAAAATCAGAGAGATTAGAGCCCACACAGAGGCATACCGACAATTTTTCTTTCTACGAACAATAGAAGGGAGAACCTATAGAGGTATTCAAAGTACCCTCCGCCACACACCGTCAGGTGGCTTGCGGATTATGGATGTATATGTAGGTGTAGGTGTAGATGTATCACCTGTCGATAAATTCTCCGGGCGTACTACAGTTGGTAATGGAATAGCAAGTTTCTCTCTGACGCCGATATTGCTCTCATAGTTTCTGGTAGACCCAATGATGCGCTCCCACTGGGCCACACCTACAGTTTCTCTGGACTGTTAGCCCTCTCTGCTGTCGCACTATAGGACGACCGCCGGCAGATAGCCAATCCACTTGCACTTGGAACCTCATCGCTACGACAACATCGTTCATTTTCGTACAGTGAGCCTCTTATGGTTGGTGGTTTGACAGCTGGGCTCTGTTTCCTTCCGCATTGTTTGTAATGAGTGTTCGTACGCTTGGAGAAATTTTATTTAAGTAAATACTCTGTTTGCTGTGTGGTCTTGTTCACTAATCATTTCTGCTCCTATCCAGCTTTCTTGCGACGACAGTTCGTTCTTCACTCTGTACCCTGCCTCTCCTTAACGTTGAGTATGAAACCGTACACAACAATCTGAATGGTGTGAAAAGTAATGATTGATCCTAAATAATGAGTAGCGTGAAGTCATCCACATGAATTCTAAAAGGAATCCACTGAATTTCGGTTACAAGATAAATCACGTAAATCTAAAAGCTGTAAATTCAACTAAATACTTGGAAAACCATCAGTGTGATTTATTGGCAGAACACTTGGAAAATGCAACAAGTGTGCTAAAGAGGCTGCACACACAACGCTAGTCTGCCCTTATCTGGAGTACTGCCGGGCAGTAAGTGTTTCTTACCAGACAGGGTTGGTAGAGAACATCGAAAAGGTCCAAAGAAGGGCTGCCAGTTTTGCGCTTTCGAGAAATGGGGGAGAGTATGCCAGAGGTATATACGGGAATATCGCATGGTAGTCATTGAAATAAAGGCCTTTTTGGTTGTGACAGGATTTTCTCATGAAATTTCAATCACCAACTGTCTCCTCAGAATGTGAAAAATTTTTCTTGTTCACCACCTACATAGGCATGAATGATTATTATAATAAAATAAGAGAAATAGCCGGCCGCTGTGGCCGAGCGGTTCTAGACGCTTCAGTCTGAAACCACGCGACCGCTACGGTCGCAGATTAGAATCCTGTCTCGGGCATGGATGTGTGTAATGTCCTTAGGATAGTTAAGCTTAAGTAGTTCTAACTCTAGAGTCCTTAGAGCCATTCGAACCATCTGAATAAGAGAAATCAGAGCCTGCACGGGTGCATTTACGTGTACGCCGTTCTCTGCACACTGCTCGAGTGTAGAACGATATAGAAATAGCTTCAAGGTGCTTCGATGAACCGTCTGGCAGGTGCTTGCCTCAGAATTGTAGAGTAATCAAGCAGATGTAGTTGTAGATGTAAACAGTGCAGTTCGTTTAGTGCTGTTTGCAGTAACTTCAATCCCCATCAGTATGCTGTCTCTCTCTTACTTGGTGTTTGTTATTGGCGGCGGACAGTGTGGAAAACAGTCAATTACTTCTTGTTTCGTGTTAAATTGCTTCCGTCTGTTAATTTGTTCCTGTTACCGTGGGCTGGAATTAAGGATTATTTACTGAATTGCCCGATAAATCCGCTGGGCCGAACAGGTGATTAGAATTGTGAAAAGGGCCTAATAAGGTGTCTGTCAGTTTCACTTCAAAATTGTAATTTATTGTAATTTAATAACACCTTGAAACCAAAACGGCACATAGCCGAACCGTTACAACTACGAGTTTCAAAATCCAGTTCTTTCACCGCTGAAGGCCCCCAAACAAGAAACCAAAGTGGACAGAACAAACATATAAAAGGTGCAATACAAACGGCTGAATGTCACAATTAAATTTTAAAATATATTACCATAATTTTTTAAGGCAGAAGGCCGCAACGTTTTCGCTTAAGGGGAAATTTTGAGAATAAGGTTTTAAGCGGCTGAAGGCCAACAATTTATTTACATAAAACACAATAAAAGTTTTTCCTTTAAAGTATTGGCTGTAATACATTATCAACAGACCATAAAACATCCATGAAAAGGTATAGACAACGACACTCAGACGCCTTCAGGTGGGGGGGGGAGTAGGCCTGCCCCCGAACATTGCCGTTCACTTAGGTGAGACAGGTGTTGGGCCCAACTAGACAGTCACGGACCGACCGACCAAACGACTTCCTAGACACCAATCAGTACAAAAAAACTCTAAGACCAAACTGTTACGACCGTGATTATCCACAATGAAATATGTATTAAACTGTCAGAACTACACACCATGTTGGACAGCGACAACAGGTGAGGAAAGGACGCTACCTGAATTTATGTCAATGGCCAGGGCAGGTAACCAGAACACTAACGGACACATGTCAGAAAATTCTGCTGGTGCACTTGAATTGTAGTGAACCAATTTAGTTAATTCCACTGTACATGGGCTCGATTTCACCACTACAAGCCGGCCGGTGTGGCCGTGCGGTTAAAGGCGCTTCAGTCTGGAACCGCGAGACCGCTACGGTCGCAGGTTCGAATCCTGCCTCGGGCATGGATGTGTGTGATGTCCTTAGGTTAGTTAGGTTTAATTAGTTCTAAGTTCTAGGCGACTGATGACCTCGGAAGTTAAGTCGCATAGTGCTCAGAGCCATCACCACTACAAACACTCACTCTTGCTCACAGGTAAAGCTCCCCAACAGCGATCCATCGAAACGAACGACACTACATGAACGGACGTGGCTTGGGCACTTAACACGTCACTCAACTTTGGCGTCCTGGGTCGATGAGCCACGAAGCTTACAGCGATCAGGCAGCCCCACACACGCTCCGACACTGCGCAGGGACCGCCAGCGGACCCAGCCGACTGCACCGCGGATGATATCCTCCATGGTCCGCACCAACCGACCGACTGCCCTCAGAATGCCGACAATATCTAAAACAGTCGTCAGTGGAAATAACGTCAACTACACACACAACCTGACAAACACTTGCACAAAGACGTGAACGATACCCAACTTGATGGTGGGAACATGAGCCACGCATGGCTCATTTACCATAGGTTTAAACTAGCCGTTTACTCGCCTGAGCCGGCCATTGTTGGCCGAGCGGTTCTAGACGCTACAGTCAGGAACCGCGCTACCGGCACGGTCGCAGATTCGAATCCTGTCTCGGGCATGGATGTGTGTGATGTCCTTACATTAGTTAGGTTTAGGTAGTTCTAAGTTCTATGGGACTGATGGACTCAGAAGTTGAGTCCCATAGTGCTCAGGGACATTTTTTTACTCGCCTGAGTACCGTAGTGTATGGGAAAAATGGATTTCAGCACTGTATCTAGTTTAAGCTTGCTTATTGAATACATTCGCTTTTAAGATTTTTCTTGTGTGACCATTGTAACTTGTCCTAGTTAATGCTGAACCTTTCGCCTAATTCTGTTTGATTAAGCTTCCATCATTAGCACTGTCTCTTGCACGTTAAGACCTAGTTGTAATACACTTGCACTCCCGGACTTATCGTGATTAGTTTATTACTCCAGAGCGAGCAGGTATTGGCCTTACGTACAAGAACTATTCTTTTAACTTACTCTTATTCTTACTTCTGGGGCTTAAATTATTTATTAGTAATGTGAAAGTTTATTCTAAATATATATCTGGGCACAGGCAATGAAGTATGTAATCCTGTGTGCTTTTGAAGAATCACCCGCTTTTATGAACAGATGGTTGTGCATTTGTTGAATATATTCTCTTAATACGTTTCAGAAGTATCAGTAACTGCACTGTTTCGCTACCGTCCTGCAGATCGGCGCTTCCAGTACTGTGAACTGGTGCTGGGTTTGAATCCTGCCAGCACTGGTTTGGTTGTGAAAAGATGGTACGTGGACACATGCTGTAATTTATAATAGCACTGTGAAATTTTGGGCAACCGATTGTGTTTTGTTACTTAATGAGAGCAGTCCTGGTTGATTTTAATAATTTATTTAACGGCATATCCCTAACGATTCCCAAGCACGTAGCTCACTGGCCATTTTAACCCCACTCTTCTACTATTAGGAAAATGGCTGAAGTCTGCTCGACACATTGCTTCCTGAAGGAACTATCCGTTTCGGTATAGAACTTTCATGCCTGGTATATTACTTTATCAAGGTTAAGGTTCATTTGGGAAACAAAATATATTCCCCTAAGTGGATGGCTCTAGTTGGCTAATTTTCTGAACACCTATGGAATAACATTGTTTTTAGAAGCCAACCTTTGTCGGTGGTGTATCTATTTGATAATATTGTTGAAACAAAGTCCTAGATTGAGAAAATAAATTTATTTCTCCTGACGAAATACGATGCTTATGTATAATCCATGTGTCATCTTTATTGAAGTCTGCATTATAATTTTCACGACTAAGTCCACTGTTTGTGACACAGACTAGTTTTCTTTTTATATTTCTAGCATCGTCAATGTGCAGCTGTCACAATAGTCCAGTCTGATGTTGACTATCTCCAATTTTTATGACATAGCCTTGATTTTTAAAATACACTACTGGCCATTAAAATTGGTACGCCGCAAAGAAGACGTGCTACAGACGCGAAATTAAACCGACAGGAAGAAAATGCTGTGATAAGCAAATGATTAGCTTTTCAGAGTATTCACACAAGGTTGGCACCGGTGGCGACACCTACAACGTGCTTACATGAGGAAAGTTTCCAACCGATTTCTCATACACAAACAGCAGTTGACCGGCGTTGCCTGTTGTGATGCCTCGTTTAGCGAGGAGAAATGCCTACCATCACGATTCCGCCTTTGATAAAGGTCGGATTGTAGCCTATCGCGATTGCGGTTTATCGTATCGCGTCATTGCTGCTCGCGTTGGTCGAGTTCCAATGACTGTTAGCAGACTATGGAATCGGTGGGTTCAGGAGGCTAATACGGAACGCCGTGCTGGATTCCAATGGCCTCGTATCACTAGCAGTCGAGATGACAGGCATCGTATCCGCATGGCTGTAACGGATCGTGCAGCCACGTCTCGATCCCTGAGTCAACAGATGGGGACGTTTGCAAGACAACAACCATCTGCACGAACAGTTCGACGACGTTTGCAGCAGCATGGACTATCAGCTCGGAGACCATGGCAGAGGTTACCTTTGACGCTGCATCACAGACAGGAGCGTCTGCGATGGTGCACTCAACGACGAACCTGGGTGCACGAATGGCAAAACGTCATTTTATCGGAACCTGGGTGCACGAATGGCAAAACGTCATTTTATCGGAAGATTCCAGGTTCTGTTTACAGCATCATGATGGTCGCAACCGTATTTGGCGACATTGTGGTGAACGCACATTGGAAGCGTGTATTCGTCATCGCCATACTGGCGTATCACCTGGCGTGATGGTATGGGGTGCCATTGGTTACACGTCTCCGTCACCTCTTGTTCGCATTGACGGCATTTTGAACAGTGGACGTTACGTTTCAGATTTGTTACGACCCGTGGCTCTTACATCATTCGATCCCTGCGAAACCCTACATTTCCTGCACGGGCCTTTCTGGATACAGAAAATGTTCGAATGCTTCCCTGGCCAGCACATTCTCCAGATCTCTCACCAATTGGAAACGTCTGGCCAATGGTGGCCAAGCAACTGGCTCGTCACAATACGCCAGTCTTGATGAACTGTGGTATCGTGTTGAAGCTGCATGGGCAGCTGTTTCTGTACACGCCATCCAAGCTCTGTTTGACTCAATGCCCGGGCGTATCAAGGCCGTTACTACGGCCAGAGGTGGTTGTTCTGGGTACTGATTTCTCAGGATCTATGCACCGAAATTGCGGGAAAATGTAATCACATATCAGTTCTAATATAATATATTTGTCCAATGAATACCCGTCTAACATCTGCATTTCCTCTTGGTGCAGCAATTTTAATGGCCAGTAGTGTATTTCCAGCACTGCCTTGCCAATTTTTTCAATAAATGCCACATGATGTCACAGTATTGCTCCTTGGGTAGGGAAATGTGACAGTTTGACACAACGTCGCTGGAGGGTTCCGTCCATCCGCTATTAAAGCACACACATGTGGCGTCACCCATGCGTATATCTAAAATTACACTGAAGTTCTACAGCTTCTGCCACTAACTCCAATGACTCCCTCTGTGCACTTGTTAGAGGTATGGTACGGACGGTTTGTGTGGTGACAGAACCAGATATTTTTCTATTCAATGCACCACGACATGGGCTGCTACTAGCTTAGTGGAGTCTACATGCTGCCTCTGATGTGCTATCCTCACATCACATCCCACTTGTTAGTCGAATCAGAACCAAATAGTCTACCATTAGCACACCGTGAGATATAAAATGGCTTTTGAAGCCTGTGGAAGATCATTCACGCCGACAAACAGTGCTCCTTTTAGTATTTCTAGATACATCATAGACCTTTGGAAATAGAATGTCAGCAGCCGTAACCTTCCTAATCTTTGTATTATCAGCCGGCCGGTGTGGCCGAGTCGTTCTAGGCGCTTCAGTCTGGAACTGCGCGACCGCTAAGGCCGCAGGTTCGAATCCTGCCTCGGGCATGGATGTGTGTGATGTCCTTAGGTTAGTTTAAGTAGTTCTAAGTTCTAGGGGAGTGATGGTCTCAGATGTTAAGTCCCATAGTGCTCAGAGTAGATTAAGTATCATGTATTTTGAACTGTATATCATGGACTTCTCTTTATTAGGCGTGCACACTCAAAATGCTCGTCAACTACTGACAGCTGTTGTGCATTTCGACTGCATGTCGAATAAACAGAAGTCCATGGTATCCAGTTCATTATGCAGGGCTATTCAAAAAGAAAGAACAGAATTCAAACATTTATAGCTTTCACGCTGCAAAAGATAGAAATACAAATCTAACGGTCCAGGAAAGAGAAAAGTTCAAACTCTTATGCATTCAATGTCATTATCACGTGTAACACGACAAATATCAAACGGTGGCTCATATCCTGCCACACACGAAGCAGCTGGTCTCTCGTTATTGAATTCATAGCTTCAACAATGCGACGTCGCCGACTTTCAGATGTATCATGCATAGGGCGGATTAAAACGCGATCTTTTACGTAACCCCACAGATAAAAGTCACAAGGTGTGAGGTCTGGGACGTTGGATTAGAAGAAGAGGAGCAGAAGATGAACTTCATCGCCGGTGGCCTCCCAAGTTTCCAGACCTCAAACCATGTGATTCTGGTAACTAAGCAGTCTGTGTGCACTGAGTATAGGGATAAAGTCAGCATGCACAGGGTTATTTCAGATCAGTTTTCTTTGTACATTTAGCTCACTACTTAAGCTACATTGTGTTGGTAAATCTAGACTACAGGTTCTGATCGTTTGTCAGATATTTTCGCAATCAAACCCACCAGATAAACGTGCATGTTTTGTACCACTTTTTTGCCGTCGTCGTAAAGTATTTCTTGTGTGAGATGTCTGTTATAGCAAGATAGAAAACAATTTTCAAGGAAAGGGAGCCTCAGAGTCATTGTCTTTCATAATGCTCAACACAGCTATCTCTGACACCTGGCCACCCCCGCGGCAATTGTTTCTAGTTAGAACATATATCAGGATACCAAACGTGGTGGACCGAAATTAACATCGAGCCTATTATTTTGTCTACTATTGTCCCCTGCAGTACTGTGTTCAGTGGAACATTACTCTATGCGGCTGTTGTTCACTGCGCAAAAAAAAAGAAAAGGAAAGTGTTGCCCGAGAACCGATGGAAACTGCCTAAGGGGACGCATCGAAAACTGCTATTTATGCGCACAGCGATTCAAACAGGAAACAGGTAATATGGCAGTGTTGTGATACGCATCTACGGCCACACAACCAAAGATAGGTTTCGGAGAACAGTTTGAATTCTACACCTGAAATCTGCTTTCCGATCTGTTCTTCTGTGTTCCCCAAATGTATATTTTTCCATGCGCCGGATGGCATCCAACAACTTCTCAGTTAACGACAGCATAATATGGTGTCAATTTAGCATTCGATATGAAGATAATCTCAACAAATCCACCACTAATATTTTTATCAGTGTAAAAGGTGTAATTTTGAATCAGCATATTTTTAAATCTTCTAGGTTGAATGAGAATGCAGTAAAGACAACATGGTAATAATTCGCTGCGATTTTGCAGTGACCTGTCACTCTAAATGGATATGTCAAATTCTATCAAACAAACAGAACGACATGTAGTAGGAAGTACTCCGCTTGAACCCTGTCGTAAAGTTCACAGGGCAAAATAGTCTTCGTGGTGATACTGTTAAACAGTTGTATATGTAAGAGACTCTGTCTGGTATTTCGTAATAGTTTTGAGAATTTTTTGAGGTAAATGGATCGCTTTACCTATTTGGTGCATGAGAGGTGCAGTGCAGGTGTACTGCGGGACTCACATGTGTTACATTTCTTCCCCTCCTATACAAACACAACACAACACACACACACACAAGAGCAGATTCCCGCTGGCGTGATTCCAGCTCGTTCCGCACACGGTGCGGTGCAGTATATCATGGCTCGCGCTGCAGTACGGTGCAGTATCATATCGCGGAGATAATCTTTCCATCACCAACTGTTCGCTTAAGCCCGGTAGAAATAGAGAGAACAGGTAGAGCAGAGGCTTTGAAACCGACTGTCCGCTATTTGATAATTATCTTTTCCTTGCCTGTCAGTTGGTTTAAGCTTAAATACCGCATGGTCAGGAATAAACTCACGGTGATGAGAGTGTTGCAGTGCGGCGCTGTATAGATTTCAGAACATGCAACATGGTAGATATGATTATTAATTGGTGCACTTGTAGAGTACGCTGAAAAAATACAGCTTCACATTCTGCCACCAGGCGAAAATATGACGCTGTAAGCAGGCAGAATTTGAAATGTCTCCTGCTTGATGTCACTATGCCGTTTGTTGTTTGGCTACGCACATTGATTTCTTTTGTGAAGTGACTGTTGGTGTGAAGGATCAAAAATGCTGACGTTTTCCGTACGAAACACAAGGGCTATTGAAAAGTAAGATCGTACAATGGTGGCAATCTCGTTTTATATCAACGGAAGCAATAGTAACACAGCATTGCTTGCATATCACCGACAGAAACAGCACAAAAGTAACCCTGTGTCATTAAATGGCCTACAGAATATGATGAAGAAATTTGAATTAGATGGTGCAGCAGTGAGTGGGAGGTGGTTCATTCCAATGGCAGCTGATGAAGTTGCTGTAGTTATAGCCGACCATACAGCACATGCCTCAAATTCTGCATCCGGTGCTGAAAGTGTGTCACGAGAATTTTCTCTGCCCTGATCAACAAGTGAAAAGTTTTTGCTGCGCATTTTGCATTAGCATCCCTAAATGACTGAGAACGTGCATAAAATGTTTGTAACCGGGGATTTTTTTTAAATTTTTATTTATTTATTTTTTTATTGACGAGGTATATGGTGATGGTGTTTTCCTCCGCCACATGTTGTGCAGGAATATCCAATGCACTCAGATTCTATGACTGTTTGTCTTTGCAGAGATGACACCTCGCGGGCCCATTTGGTGCATAGTGACATCTGTATGTTATAAAGACGTCCTTGTGGAACACATGATTCCAGCTTTGCAAGAACGCAGCTGTGTCAACACCACTGTTTTTAAGCGAGATGTGGCCACACCGTATGTCGGTTGCGAGGTGAAGGATTTGCTTACAGAAATTTTCGGTAATGACAGCATCGTCTCTAGGCAGTCTCAAGATGTGTGGTCCTCCAGATCCCTCGACCTAAATCCATATGACGACGGTACTGAAAACATGTTGTAAATTTTGATCGTTATGTGTTTGATCGTTCCTCCTCTTTTCAGGAACCCACACCATAATCTGACTGCATACAGTGCCATATTTTCGTCTGGTTGCAGAAAATGGAACTATTATTTTTTCAGCATTCACAGTGTGCGCACTGATTATTGAACAGACTGCCGATGTTTCTGCGTCTGGTTGTCCATTTAGTCCGCCGCATCTCTCGGAACACCTTCAGTTTAATTATAAGCACCTGATAATACTTCGTACATGAAGAATCAGCCAACTAGTAGCAAACCAAAGCTTTACTTAACCCTTGACCTAGGTTTCGATATTTATAAAAATATGTTCCTCAGAAGGAGTGAGCCCTCAAAATGTGTATAAACGGTTACAAAGTTTTTTAACATACGTAACAAAATATTAAGAACAGAAAAATATATGTGAGGTAAGCGTACTCACTTGTTACGTCAAGTGGTGGTAAATTACAGTAACTGAAGCTGAGCGGCTCTTGTCGTATATAAAATTGGTATATAAATCAGAAACTTCAAATGCCATTGTTTAAGACAGCAGCCTGATTCCATTCAGCGTACGTGAGAATAAATGCACACATGTATTCGCCCGCTGTTTAAGGTTCTTGTCTACATATAAATGTAATAGGAGTCCTGAGAATAAAATATTTTTATAATATAACTATTCGCCATGCCAGAGACAAAGCCAGTTGTTCAAAGGTATAGGCTCAAGCGATAGGAAAAATTGAGATGCAGAGAACGCTGAATACATGAGCGTAAGAACTGTGCCTTGTTTGTGTTAAGTAACAGGATTTCACATTAAAGTAAAATGAAAATTTCTTCTACAAGACTACTAATAATGCAGTAAATTTACAGGTATACCTTACGTACAAAATTTCTAATACATTAGCTGACAGAGTAATATCGTACGTAAATTCAGCGTGCAGAAGCTACTGCAGTTCTATTTACAAAGGCCCATTTTTACAGTGCGTGGGAAAACCAGAGCAAATATGTGCTAAAACAACGTCACTAAAAAGAGAAATATGCGCTTAACACTACGGAAGCTTAGGCGATATTGAAAAATTGGAATGCAGTGGGGGCTATATATGTCCGCGTAAGCAGTGCGTCTTGCTGGTGTTACGTAGCGTAATTTTAAATGAAGGAAAAATGACAGACACTTATTGATGGCCAGTAATGAATGCAATAATCTTAAAAGTATAAATTAAATTCAAAATTATCTCCAAAACGTTTATATAGGAGAGTGGTACTGCACGTAAATTTAGTGTGCAGCCTCGCGGAGTGGCCGCGCAGTTTGAGGCGTCATACCAGGAATTGAGCGGCCCCTCCCGCAGGAGGTTCGCGTCCTCCTTCAGGCATGTGTGTGTGTGTGTGTGTGTGTGTGTGTGTGTGTGTGTGTTTGTTGTTCCTAGCATAGGTTAGTTTAAGTTAGTTTAAGTTGTGTATAATTTCTAGGTCTCAGACTGCTGCAGGTAAATCAACAGCAACAATTTATTTCTTTATTTGGAAACATTACACGAAGGCAAAGCGGCTAATAGTCAACCGCATTCATTTAAAAAAACAAATGCCTCACTACGCTAAATAATTGCCCAGTACTTTCTGTAATGCTTGGTATAGTTATTTTTAGGTAAGTAATACCTCAGTAGTCTGGTCCCATAGAAATTCACACACACACACACACACACACACACACACACACACACACACACACACACGTTTAGTGTGCGCAAAAATAACAGTTCTAATACAGAAAATTACTTCTGTTGCAAAAAGGTGGAGGAAAGAGTAAAATGGATAAAGTTGCATCACTACACAAAAAAATGAGAACCTTCTGCTTAACTGTACGGAGGCTTACACAGAAGAAATGTAAACCATATCACAAAATGCAGCTTCTTTCCTCGAAAATGAAGCCCAGTGATACCGTAGCGCAACAGTAGAGAGTAAGTATTTTGAGAGAAACGGCAGATTCGCCAATGTTAACAGAGATCGGTAAGCACGTATTACGTGACCGTCAGCACCGGTATATGTTTCGACGCCGAAAGATAATTTTTATGACTGGTACTACGAAAAGGCGGAAACGTTTCGCTAGTTGGTAAACGCTTAATTTCTTTGTTAACCTTGATACTGTCTCTCAATTTTTGAAAAATAATGTTGTATATTTTGTCATTCGATATTCCATAAAGTGAGAGCTATTGTTGGAGATCCCTCGCTGAGCGCCACTTATGCAGTGACACTGTCAGCCATTTCAATAATTTCTAGGTCTCAGACTGCTGCAGGTAAATCAACAGCAACAATTTATTTCTTTATTTGGAAACATTACACGAAGGCAAAGCGGCTAATAGTCAACCGCATTCATTTAAACAAACAGATGCCTCACTACGCTAAATAATTGCCCAGTACTTTCTGTAATGCTTGGTATAGTTATTTTTAGGTAAGTAATAGCAAGCGTGCCCCTGATTACAGCTGCGTGTACACCTCCACATGCCTCTGAGAAAGGAAGAGCTGCAGCTCGGATGGCTGAACCATATTAAGAATGATTTCAGCATGCGGGTCTTCTGCTCTCTCAGCATTTCCAGCAACTTGTGCTTCAGTAGTCTGTAGACTCGTTAGAAAAGCACTCCGACTTCAGGCCACGAGTGGCCTACCGGGACCATCCGACCGTCGTGTCATCCTCAGTGGAGGATGCGGATAGGAGGGGCGTGGGGTCAGCACACCACTCTCCCAGTCGTTTTGATGGTATTCTTGACCGAAGTCGCTACTATTCGGTCCAGCAGCTCCTCAATTGACATCACGAGGCTGAGTGCAACCTGTAGACTCGTTAACCTTCAGTTATACAAATACAGAGTTATATGGATAAATGACCTTAGTTGGTGGTTCAACAGAGACGTCTCCGTTGTTTAAAATAGTATGTATTAGTTTTTTAACTGTCAGTGAATGGGTATTTCATCTGTGAGGCAAAAGTGGTGCCACTCCAAGTGAAAAGTGCTGAGTCGTCCAGCGTTTGTCACGATGGTTGGAGGCTCTCGCATCCTATTGTGGTAGGGAGACTTCCACTGAAAGCCCGTCATGAACCAATCAGGAAGCAAACAGTTTACGTCTTGACACGAGCTTTAATCATGAACATTTAATTATTGGGAATCACAGGAATAGACAGCCGTGATATCTTCCAAGGCAAATGTCAAATCCTAATACACAAAAATAACTGGTAAATGTACATATATTGTTTTATGTTGTCATTAAAAATCAAGCAAAACTTGGTTCGCGAAGTTAGACCAAATTTATATCTAGGGATTTATTTAAATTACGAAACACTTGCCCATCTCGCCTGAGCATCAGGGTTAGATGGACATACACGCGAGGGATATATCTCGAGCTGGCGATGCATCTTAAAAATAAAGAGGAAATCATATTAAAAGAGTATTCAATAACATTAACTTGTTTCTACTGAAATACTCGTTACACGGGAGTTTTATAGAGGAAAATATAGGAAATCACACAAGTCATTCCTCGCTAGCTAAACCCAAACAGGCAGCTCGACTCATTGCAGTTTTCGAATCACAAGCTGTTTTTATTTTTCTCTCTAGTTTTTTTCCTTGGAATATTACACTCTGTAGAATCTTTTCTTACTAAATAACTTTTTTTTTTTTTTTTTTGGTCATCAGTCTACTGACTGGTTTGATGCGGCCCGCCACGAATTCCTTTCCTGTGCTAACCTCTTCATCTCAGAGTAGCACTTGCAACCTACGTCCTCAATTATTTGCTTGACGTATTCCAATCTCTGTCTTCCTCTACAGTTTTTGCCCTCTACAGCTCCCTCTAGTACCATGGAAGTCACTCCCTCATGTCTTAGCAGATGTCTATCATCCTGTCCCTTCTCCTTATCAGTGTTTTCCTCATATTCCTTTCCTCTCCGATTCTGCGTAGAACCTCCTCATTCCTTACCTTATCAGTCCACCTAATTTTCAACATTCGTCTATAGCACCACATCTCAAATGCTTCGATTCTCTTCTGTTCCGGTTTTCCCACAATCCATGTTTCACTACCATACAATGCTGTACTCCAGACGTACATCCTCAGAAATTTCTTCCTCAAATTAAGGCCGGGATTTGATATTAGTAGACTTCTCTTGGCCAGAAATGCCTTTATTGCCATAGCGAGTCTGCTTTTGATGTCCTCCTTGCTCCGTCCGTCATTGGTTATTTTACTGCCTAGGTAGCAGAATTCCTTAACTTCATTGACTTCGTGACCATCAATCCTGATGTTAAGTTTCTCGCTGTTCTCATTTTTACTACATCTCATTACCTTCGTCTTTCTCCGATTTACTCTCAAACCATACTGTGTACTCATTAGACTGTTCATTCCGTTCAGCAGATCATTTAATTCTTCTTCACTTTCACTCAAGATAGCAATGTCATCAGCGAATCGTATCACTGATATCCTTTCACCTTGTATTTTAATTCCACTCCTGAACCTTTCTTTTATTTCCATCATTGCTTCCTCGATGAACAGATTGGAGAGCAGGGGCGAAAGGCTACAGCCTTGTCTTACACCCTTCTTAATACGAGCACTTCGTTCTTGATCGTCCACTCTTATTATTCCCTCTTGGTTGTTGTACATTTTGTATATGACCCGTCTCTCCCTATAGCTTACGCCTACTTTTTTTCAGAATCTCGAACAGCTTGCACCATTTTATATTGTCGAACGCTTTTTCCAGGTCGACAAATCCTATGAAAGTGTCTTGATTTTTCTTTAGCCTTGCTTGCATTATTAGCCGTAACGTCAGAATTGCCTCTCTCGTCCCTTTACTTTTCCTAAATCCAAACTGGTCGTCACCTAGCGCATTCTCAATTTTCTTTTCCATTCTTCTGTATATCATTCTTGTAAGCAGCTTCGATGCATGAGCTGTTAAGCTGATTGTGCGATAATTCTCGCACTTGTCAGCTCTTGCCGTCTTTGGAATTGTGTGGATGATGCTTTTCCGAAAGTCAGATGGTATATCGCCAGACTCATATATTCTACACACCAACGTGAATAGTCGTTTTGTTGCCACTTCCCCCAATGATTTTAGAAATTCTGATGGAATGTTATCTATCCCTTCTGCCTTACTAGACCGTATGTCCTCCAAAGCTCTTTTAAATTCCGATTCTAATACTGGAATCCTTATCTCTTCTAAATCGACTCCTGTTTCTTCTTCTATCACATCAGACAAATCTTCACCCTCATAGAGGCTTCAATGCATTCTTTCCACCTATCTGCTCTCTCCTTTGCATTTAACAGTGGAATTCCCGTTGCACTCTTAATGTTACCACCGTTGCTTTTAATGTCACCAAAAGTTGTTTTGACTTTCCTGTATGCTGATTTTGTCCTTCCGACAGTCATATCTTTTTCGATGTCTTCACATTTTTCCTGCAGCCATTTCGTCTTAGCATCCCTGCACTTCCTTTTTATTTCATTCCTCAGCGACTTGTATTTCTGTATTCCTGATTTTCCCGGAACGTGTTTGTACTTCCTCCTTTCATCAATCAACTGAAGTATTTCTTCTGTTACCCTTGGTTTCTTCGCAGCTACTTTCTTTGTACCTATGTTTTCCTTCCCAACTTCTGTGATGGCCTTTTTTAGAGATGTCCATTCCTCTTCAACTGTACTGCCTACAGCGCTATTCCTTATGGCTGTAACTATAGCGTTAGAGAACTTCAAACGTATTTCGTCATTACTCAGTACTACCGTATCCCACTTCTTTGCGTATTGATTCTTCCTGACTATTGTCTTGAACTTCAGCCCACTCTTCATCACTACTACATTGTGATCTGAGTCTATATCTGCTCCTGGGTACGCCTTACAATCCAGTATCTGATTTCGGAATCTCTGTCTGACCATGATGTTATCTAATGGAAATCTTCCCGTATCTCCCAGCATTTTCCAAGTATACCTCCTCCTCTTGTGATTCTTGAACCGGATATTCGCTATTACTAGCTGAAACCTGTTACAGAACTCAATTAGTCTTTCTCCTCTTTCATTCCTTGTCCCAAGCCCATATTCTCTTGTAATCTTTTCTTCTAGTCCTTCCCCTACAACTGCATTCCAGTCTCCCATGACTATTAGATTTTCGTCCCCCTTTACATACAGCATTACCCTTTCAATATCCTCATACACTTTCTCTATCTGTTCATATTCAGCTGGCGACGTCGGCATGTATACCTGAACTATCGTTGTCGGTGTTGGTCTGCTGTCGATTCTGATTAGAACAACCCGGTCACTGAACTGTTCGCAGTAACACACCCCCTGCCCTACCTTCCTATTCATAACGAATCCTACACCTGTTATACCATTTTCTGCTGCTGTTGATATTACCCGATACTCATCTGACCAGAAATCCTTGTCTTCCTTCCACTTCACTTCACTGACGCCTACTATATCTAGATTGAGCCTTTGCATTTCCCTTTTCAGATTTTCTAGTTTCCCTACCACGTTCAAGCTTCTGACATTCCACGCCCCGACTCGTAGAAGGTTATCCTTTCGTTGATTATTCAATCTTTTTCTCATGGTAACCTCCCCCTTGGTTGTCCCCTCCCGGAGATCCGAATGGGGGACTATTCCGGAATCTTTTGCCAATGGAGAGATCATCATGACACTTCTTCAATTACAGGCCACATGTCCTGTGGATACACGTTACGTGTCTTTAATGCAGTGGATTCCATTGCCTTCTGCATCCTCATGTCGTTGATCATTGCTGATTCTAGCGCCTTTAGGGGCAATTTCCCACCCCTAGGTCAAGAGAGTGCTCTGAACCTCCATCCGCTCCTCCGCCCTCTTTGACAAGACCGTTGGCAGAATGAGGCTGACTTCTTATGCCGGAAGTCTTCGGCCGCCAATGCTGATTATTTATCAAAATTTAGGCAGTGGCGGGGATCGAACCCGGGACCGAAGACGTTTTGATTATGAATCAAAGACGCAACCCCCTTTTTTTTTTTTTAGTCTTCTTCGTCTTGTTGGCGTAGAAGCAATCTTTTGGACCAAAAAAAGAAAAAAAGGTTTCTCAAAGCCAAAATCAAATTTCTTTTTCCTTTAAGAACAAATTATGAAGAATAAATAAGGAAAAGTGATTTTTTTAAATTAAAGTCGTCGTGCGACTTGTAGATAAAGCCCAGTTCTTACAGGAGCTCCTGAAGTGTATCCCCCTACAGCATGCCAGCTCGTCCAGACGTGTCTTCTCATGGCGTTGGCGTGGGTTCCGGGTAGCAAATCTATTCAGTTCGGTTCGGTTTATACAGTTTTAAGCTTCTCAGGGCTTGGACGTTCCAGCTACTAGGTGGGTCATTGAAAGTGCTCCGTAAGAAATTGGAAAAATATTGTTTATAGTGTGAGTTGCGTATCAGGACGCAGTGTCGTTCGTTGAGATAAGTCCAATATCCTAGCGTAGACTTGTCGCCAGAAGTAAAAAGATAGCGGATCGTGTGGCCACAGATCCAATTCACAGAGTGAGTTTTGGCGGAGGGGTAGAAAGTCTTATCTGGGTACAAAAGCATGTGGACGTCGATCTGAGCCGGTGTCTGGCGAGTAATAAACGCCAAAATTCGCCGCGCAAGTGTCCAGACGTCGAACGCTGTGCCACAGTGGAACCGGTGGACATCCGTGTCATCCACTCCACAGTGGGTGCAGAGGGATGAATCGGCGAGATGGATGCGGTGCAGACGATCTCGGTTAACTTGTTTGCCATTCACGATGATGTACCACGCTGATTGGACGTCTGATTCAAGAAAACGTGCATGGACCGCCTTCCATATGTGTCGCCACACGTACTGTGGATACTTACGTTCGATGGGGTTGGACGGGCGGCACTGTTGTAACAATTCGGAGACTGTTTTCGTGAGGTACAAACGTGTAAGTGGTAAGGACCGGTAGATATAACCGAACTCCAGGAAAAATCGTTGGATGTAATAAAAGGGGGTTGGAATGGTCGATACCAGTACTGGGGCGGACAAGGAGGCCGGTGCAAAGTTGTGAAGCAGGAGGCTAGTAAGGCTCTGCGGGCAACGATGCCAAAGTTTTAGTTGGGAACTGACGTATAGTGCCTTGACATGAGTCGGCACGTGGATGAGTCCCACCCCGCCACGATCTCGTGGCAGTGCAAGGGATTCATACTGCACCTTGAATAACATCCCCGAGCTGACGAAGAGCCGAAAGCCATCAACAGTCTTCGCACCAGGAGATTTGGGACTGGTAGTACTAGAGCCACGTGTGGTATACGGGAAGCATGATACATGTTCACGTATTGCGCGCGTTGGATAACGTCGAGAGCTCGTAGCTGGTGATCTGCGAGATTTGCTCTGATTGTCTGTAGCAAGCGTCTACCATTGATAGTCGGTGTGCGGCGCAGGTCTGCTGTGAAATCAAGACACCGTATGGTTGCGGCGACACTAAGGGGAGCAACGCATCTCTCCGGCAAGCCCTCACCAATGAGCAGGACCTTGGATATTGACACGTTGAGGCAACTCCCCGAAGCTTCACCGTAAGTCGCCACCCATGTCACTGCTGCTCGTACTTCATCTTCACTGCGCAGATATAGTACTATGTCGTCTGCGTAGGTTGTACAACAAAAACGGTGGCCTTGCACAGCCATGCCTTGCAAATATTGGCGCATGCCCTGGAGCAGGGGTTCCAAGGCGAAAAAAACAAACAAAATCGTGGAAAGAGGGCAGCCTTGTCGTACAGATCGTGCGATGACCATGGACGGTGTAAGGCGACCATTGTACATGATTTTAGAGGTTGCACCACTCAACAGGCGCATAACCACTGTGACAATACCGCCAGGAAAACCCATATGCTGAAGAACTGTCCGTAAATAGAAGTGGTCAACACGGTCGAAAGCCTGGCTAAAGTCCAGTGAAGCCAAGGCGCCAGGGAGACGCTGATAATTCGCCAATGCTATCATGTCTCTGTAACGGCAAAGGGCCGTACGGATGTTTTTGTCGCCTCCTAGGGAAGTCTGGTCGCAGGATGTGACGTAACGGGCGACCTTCTTGAGTCGCGATGCCAGTAGCCGTGTGAATATTTTCATGTCGCTGTTGAGCAAAGTAATTGGTCGATAGTCCTGGATCCTCGATAACCCACGCGGTTTATGTACGGGGATAATAATGCCTTCTAGAAAGGCGCTCGGGACCACTGTCTTCGGTGACATCAGCTCTTGTGCGACTGCCGTCCACGGGAAGCCAACAAATAGTGAAAACTTTTATAAAATTCGATGGATATACCGTCAGGTCCAGGAGATCTGTTATCGGAACCCGCCTTGATAGCATCTACCACTTCATATGTAGTTACGTCGTCTTGGAGGTCATGCACTGCATCCTCAGGAAGAGTGTTCGTAGTAAGCTGAGCGACTTCTGTGATCAAAGCTGCAGAATGCGGTACTGCTGCGTATAGCCCGGCAAAATGAGCATGGAGAGTACGACCGATGCTTTGTTGGGTGTCGTGCCGGCGCCCTTCCACATCAGTGACGACTTGGATCAGAGCTCGTCGTCGTCGTTGTCTTTCCTGAAGGAGGTGGAACATCGACGGACGTTCTTGAGGGATACGATTAGAAGCTCGAGAACGGATTACAGTGCCTTACAAGTTACGCCGCGTGATCAAGGAGATCTGCGCCTTCGTGTGATGGACCATCGACTGCCGGGCTGGCGAGAAAGGCATCGTCGTACAGTCACGTAGAATGGTGTAGTAGAAGTGCAGGGTATGAGTTTGCCACGCCTTTAATTCCTTCCCATAACTCATCAGAGTCTTCCTGAGGGTCGGCTTTGCACAGGAGAGCCACCATGATAAGGTGGAGTCATAGGCTTCGCGACGATGGTGGCAAAGTGCCCACGCATCTTCGACCATACGGCGACAGTCTGAGGAGGTCAGGTGAGTTTCCACAGACCATGACTATGCCACACTTGCTGTCGGGTGAGAGTGACGTCACAGAGGTACGCATCATGGTCTGAAAAGGCCAAGGGCCAGACCTCCGCATGACGTGTACCATCAGCAAGGGAGCGGGTAACGTAGATGCGATCTATGCGGCTTGACGAGTGAGAGGTGTAGAATGCATAGCCTGGTTGAATTCCGTGCAGCTTCTTCCATGTGTCAACAAGTCGTAGACGGTCGATGACCACTGAGAGAGATACTCAAGGGGAATGTCGCGGGAGTTGGTCGGCGGGTTCTTGTGTCAAGTTAAAATCCCCACCGAGTACCAAATCGTCCTGCGGACCGGTGAAGAGGGGTGTGACGCTTTCGGCAAAAAAAGTTTGTCGGTCATGACGGCGGCCAGTGCCGGACGGGGCATAGATATTAATAATACGCACGCTGAACAGTGTGAGGGCCATACCTCGCGCAGTGGGGAGGTAGATGACGTCCTCTGCAGGGAGTCCGTCGCGCAGCAGGATGGCGACGCCGCTACCGGTATCGGATGCGGGGGAAACATGGGCGTTGTATCCGGTGGGAACTAGGATGTCAGCCCAAAACACCTCTTGTAAGAGTGCTATATCCACATCCGCAGAGTAAATAGTGTCTCTGAACATGGCCAGTTTATGGGGGGCACGAATGGTGGCAAGATTCATCGTGGCGTTACGATATTGCTGTGTACGGCCATCCTCAGTATTTTCAGAACGTGGGGTAGAAGTAGCCGGCAGGTGGAGATCCGCCGGTGGTCCCGCAGTGGTGATTATTACTGGCGGGACGCCAGCCCCATTGTCGCCGAGGTGGACTCCTGTGCAGACACGCTGGCAGTTTGTACCACTTCTTCTTCAACGTCATCGGCCCAGGAAGCTGACGACGTGGACATGTGACGGTCACGTACTTCCGGAACGGGTGTTGTGGATTCCGCAACATGAGTGGCAGGGGGACAGCCGTCATCATTCGTTGACAACGGCGAGGACACGTCCCTGGCTGGGAGAGTAGGCGTCACTGGAGGGGGGCCTGTTGCTGCCACATCGCGTGACTGAACGCAATGTGGGAGATCACCGTCAGACATCAGGTCGACATCTCGCGGGGCCGTCGGAGAAAGGGCGTCATCGGAAGGTGTTCGTCGTCGTTTCCTGTGTTTGCGAGGCAACCGTTGTTTTCTGACGTGGCCTTCTGAATCAGAATGTGGTCGCCCGTCGTCGGACGCCGAACCCGTCTGGACAAAGGCAGACGTCGGCACGACACCGAGGTCGACGTCCATGGTTCCAACAGGAACATCGGTTTCGGTCTGCAACCCGGACGGTCCTGAAGCGAGCACGGGAGACGACGCCGTGCTTGTGTCCTCGGCGCGTTGTGCTACGGCGGGTGGCGTTGACGATGCTGCTGGCGCAATCGAGATTGGTGCGTTGGGATCCTGTGCAACTTTGGCGTAGGTGATGGGTAAGGACGTGACCGTCGAAGCCTGGGTCTCTTCACGTAACGGCGTCTGTATTATACGGCGGTGTAAGCATTCGGAACGTACATGTCCCTTCTGGCCACATCCTGCGCACGTTCGTGGCTGTCCATCGTACATGACGATGGCCCTCACACCGCCAATCAGCAGGTACGATGGGACATGTTTCGTCAGCCGGACGCCATTTAATACGGGGTAGGTCGTAAATGTTTGCCACTTCTCCGCGACGTGACCCAAGACGGTGCCATATGGTTGGAAAGCGGCAATGACCACATCCTGAGGCACCTCGAACGGGAGCTCAAACACCCGCAATGTCCGGAGACCGAATCCAGCATGGGCGACTGTGACAGCACCCATATGTCCATGAGAGTGTTTAAATTTCAGTCCAGTGGCATGACGGTGAATGATGTGATTGCAAATTTCCTCCGTCGACATCTTGATGTAGACAACACTTGCAGTGATGGAAAAGTGTATGCCGATTACGTCCTGGGGGTTCAAACGTAGATCCTCACGTATGAACTGTTCGACATCGAAAGCTCTGGGTCGTGGATGTTCGGCCTGAAACGTTACTTTGATCGTTGCACGGCGGTACGAGTGCGCCATGGTGTACGTTAGTACTGGACTCGATAGACACAAACACCGCGACGCGGAAGTAAACACCGCCGAGAGCGGAGCGTCACACGGCGCGCGGAGCAGCTCCGCACGCTAGCACGTCTGCGAGCCGACTGACCCCTAGACCACGGGTACTCAGTACTAAATAACTATGATATTATAATGTAGGCTTTCACGGCCGCTATAGTCTTCACTTAAAATTTCCGGGCTGAACATCCTCCGAGGTAAAGCGGCGAACTGCAGTAGTTTTATACATCGACCACGGCCTGTCAGCCCAGAAGTTTTAAATGAATTCTAATCATCTTTTCCGTGTTAATAGTAATTTGAAGTCTTCTTCTCTCTATCTGACTTTAGTGGAACCAATCTTGGGAATGTACTTGGTTGGCATCTGTTAAGAAATAAATTTTTGTCAAAACTCAAAAATCAACGAAGTTTTACAGGCTGGCTAACTGTCTCAAAAATGGTATAGCCATCTCTCCCAGTCGGCAGCGAAAGAGAGATGACTATAGCGCGTCATATACCATGTTGGACTTGAACGCAAATAGAAACAAAATGACTGAAACGTAAGTTATCGTAATTTGTGAAGTCTAACTTCGGAAAAACGGTATTGAAGTGATACGCAGGGTGACCATTAATTCCTGACTGTGAATGAAGCTTAAAAGGTCCCATCAACATGTGTCCGGTAATGGACGGTGTGCGTGCAACGACAACAAATCGTCGGGGAACACAAAAAACGTTCAAAGTGGCTTACATAGGGTTTTAGCTAATAGAAATAGTAGCTGTGTCATGATGGATACACATAATCGTTCTTCGGCCTAAACATGTTTGCAGACCATTTTCCTGGAGCTTGTACTAGGGTCCGTCTCGATATCTTGTAGATCCCGGTCCTCCGTATCTGGTGTACGCACGGCCCTGCAACTCCCTGCACTTTCGTCTGTGTGAAAGGTCCAAACATCAAACAAAGGCCAGAAAGGCCTTTAAATGTTGCGTCAAGCGGTTAGAGTCTTTGAGGGTACTTTATTTGGTATAGCCGTACTGCCTCTCGACCGTTTCCATCTGCTTGGCCGTACAAAAACACCAACTCTGCTTGTTCTCCACATGAATACGGAACCATTCTGCTGGTTACAGTACGCTGCGTCAATCATACGTCTGCAACACACTAGGAACACACGGCATGTGGTCAGAGAAACGTTTATTCATCAGCGCCATCTATCGTGGCAACAATGGGTTTCCGGACACATGTTCAGAGGATCTTCCTCCCTCCATTTTCGGTCGGAAACCCGTCCCTGAAGTTTGTCGGATTTATTAACACATGTGGCCGGCGTAGCTCCGTCTACGTTCGCTTTAATGGTTTTAATCTTGACAGACATAATCTTATTGTTTTAATTTTTAATCTGTGACATGGCCAGTGTTTCGCTCTCAAAATAATTTAATTTTTTTTGTTCTGAAGAAGATTCCACTACTGGAGTCGAAACCTAGGTAAACGAGTAAAAATTACCTTGCAACTGAAGGCTGAAAAAATTGTTTATTGATTTTATTAATGTTCCATAATGTTAAGGTGTATTAAAACTAAAATCATGAAACATACTGAAACGTCCCCTTGGAGAACTTTATGAATTACTTTGCTGGTAAACTTCTTACGTTATTTGATTTTCAAACAGCTGAGCAGAACTGAACGTACTCAGACATTTCTCTCTTTACTTATTCTGATCAACACTAAACTGACACACAATATTTGTAGAGCAACGCAATGTGACTTTCAATAATCTCTACAAAAGAATGGCCCTGACTAACAATAACCTATACCTTTCATGAATCGCTTACCTCACAAAAATCTTCGTTACTCGAACTATTGCAATACAGCGAGCGCCAATACTGGCAGCTAAATAAAAGATTGTAACTGCTGAAGACACTAACTACTGATAGGCATAGTTAGCAAATGAAAGATTTTGATAGAGATCAAACAATGTATTTACCTTAATAACATTCAAAAGTCATCATATATATATCAGTTCATGATATACAGTAATACAAATTTACTCTTTCTGATGGACACACGTCCAGATCATCCGCTCTCTAAACTCCGCAATCTCTCTCGCCACATCCACCACTGCTGGCGGCTCACCTCCAACTGCGCATCGCTACACGCTGTTCACATCCAATTGCCCAACCCTACAATAGCAAATATTCCAACAATGCAAATCAGCCACACACTTCACACAGTACAGTCAGTGATTTTCATATAGAGCGCTACGTGGGGTTACCAACATGAAAACCTGAACAGTCTACTTACAATACTTATTGTTGAAATAAATAATCAAGGGAAGCATAAAAGTGTCCCTCGCGACAAAGACTCATTATCAACTGACCGGCAGTGCTGTAAAACTGGTAATTGGAGAACTACAGTAGTTGGGTCATCTCCCCTGTAAGGCTGTCTATCCATGTTTTATCCTAGCTCCAAACATCAACCTGCGATCATGAGGCTTGGGTCTAGTCCTTCTCTACATATTAACGGTAAAGTTGGTATTACATAGGAGAATACGCATTCAATGCGAGATTTATCCGAATGATGGATGACTTGGTGCAGATACTGATTGTAGACGTCTGTATTTTGATCTTCAGGGAACATCGAAAGCCACTCCCACTTCATTCAGGAAGTGCATGCCACGCACTTATTTCTTCGCTCAGGGAAACAGGAAAATGCCATGTCAGATGAATACGAGTCGACGCAAAATTCACCAGCCCAGAGGAGCAGTATGTGTGTTCCCTGTGCAAAACGAGCTGTGACAGCTTCTACCACTTCATGCAATACTTTGGTTTGACAGCCTCCTGCAATCTCATCACGAGATTTCGGTAGTGTGCTGCTGCTACGGTTTGCCTCCTACAAGCGCAATCTGACAGGACCACACCGCTCCCACTGGGGGTAGTGTCTTCGCTCATTTCGGCTGCGGTGGATCTACAGGTTTCCAGTGCTTGTTTTGTTATTTTGCATCGAGGTCCTAGTGATACTCCCAATACTCGTTCTAGTTGATCAGGGGGCTAAAATCTCATATGGCTTAGTCTCACCCAGTTGCTGCATTATTTGTGGTGCTGCTTCGATTTGGCGAGCTTTTTGAATGGGTGTCAGCGGTAACAGAGTGCAGCGGACGTAGGCTTTGTGTTGTTAAAAATGTCGTACATGTTGCTAAAAACTGATTAATTACTGAATTTTACTTTCACTTATTGACATTAAAATATTTGTGGATATTATACCGTAATCGGGTGAATTTCTTGTCGAAACCCAACGTTTCGTCCCCGTTGTGGAGAGCATCTTCAAGTGGTGTTTAATTCCTTGCGAGGACGACTGGACACGCAGTCCCGAGCTGCGAAATCAACTCGCAACACTGGTAGTTGCTATTCTGTTGAGGCTGATGGAACATTTCGAGACCGCAGTGTGCGACGCTATGCTGGCTGCGAAGTCAAGTAGAAACTAAAGTTGGTAACGCCAGCAGCAGCAACTAGGTTCTTCGAGGTTTCCCTTGGTCGTAAGTCGAATGTCGCTTCCCTTTAATCCCCTTCGTATAAATTCCTAATTGTGAGATATAAGCTAAAATGCCCCCCCCCCTCTCCGCCTCCCTCAGCAAATAATTCATGTTTCATCACAGAATAAAATAGTTCTCTTAGGCTAAATAGAGTAGTACTATAAACGGCCCGCCCGTCTTCGTCAGAGTCGGGGGGAAAAATCCGTTTGATAATCCAAGTTCTTGTTTCTTTTCTCAGTTTAGTCTCGATTTCCGTACACCAGTGTCTCCCATTTTCTTGTCATTCCCTAGTCTCCGCAAAGAATTAGTCTATCACTTCTTCGTCATTCATACGCATTTGACCACATTGGAGGCGCCTGCGCTGCCAAAACACCGTTCCACCAACTCAACATCGATTCCTGCAGCGTGGTTTCCACTTCAGCTGCAAAAAAGACATTATCACACGACACTCCACTTTGTCAATTGAATGCGCCGTTTTGACTTGGTTCTTCTAGCGGCGTGCTGTGGCGCAGGTAATTCAACTGGACTGCAGGCATGTACCTATAAACAACAAAGAATCAGTAACATGACTTTCACGTTTCCAGGTGAAAAACATATCCTGCTGCGAAAGATCTGGCGTAAAACTCAGCAGATGTCATCAGCAATATCAAAACAATAACTATGTAGCTTTTTATACATCCTCATATAACTGTTGAATCTTCACTCCTCTGTACCTTCTGAGACTCCGCTGCGGTTTTTGTGCCATCAGTCGAATGTAATACATTCTTCTGACACCGGTAGAGGCTACTGACGCCATTCGAGCTTCTTACAGGCTCTCACATATTGGTGGTTGTCTTGCGACTGCAGGGCTTATTGGATTTCACCTGGACGACATAAAAAGCCCACTAGGCAGTCTTCATCGGTTCTCAGGCGTTACACATGAACCGCATGGTGTATTTCTTCAGGCATCACAGCGGTTAATATCAGAGAAAATGGTGGGCATAGTTTTAACTTTGGCCTTGTACCTTTCGTAGCAGACAGGGAGTGCAGAAGATTCTGCGCCTGGTTACAGATGGCATACAACGATTTTATGGCTGCCTTACATGGAAAAGTTCGCTTTCTTAGCTGAATAATCAGCGCGGTTGGCTATCATGTGAAGCACCCGGATTCTACCGATTACTAGCGGTTCAAAAGTCAAGAGGCGCAACAACGACAAGGAGAGGGGTGTGCTGACCCTCACTACTGCATTCTGTGACAGAGCGATCGGTCGCGCCCGACTGGTCCGTTCCCAGGTAGATCGCAGACCTTCAACCACCCACTTTTCCACAGGAAGTTTTTTGCAGTCTTACGAAAAACAGGGGTCACACACAAGGAGTATTTACACAACAAGGGTGGCATCACAAGTTGTACATAACATGCCAGTGTTCCTGGTGAAACCAGTTGTGGTAGTAGCTTATAAAAGATCAGAGTTTGCGGTGTAGTTTTGCCACCACGGCACTTTTAGGCTATATGTACAAAGAACTACGTAAATGTACAAAGAACCTAGCTGGAATAGCCGTATGTTTACTAACCCCAGCCACATACATAGTACCAGCTTCACAACTTTTCGAAAACTATCCCTATTAACACCTGCTCCATCTCGTCACTGTTATGGATAGTTCAATTTAAAAGAAAAGCGTACTGATCGCATTGTGAAAAAAAAAATCAGTATTACCTAGAAAAAGCGTCGCACCATGAAGGGATTTCATTTACGTAAAAGTGTTATTTCGATAACTTCGACCTGAAACAGTGTATATTGCTCAGGCACCCTCTATTTAAATATTGCTGAAGCTCGGTTTTTAGGTACTGCTTTATACTACTACCTTCCGGCTGTACCGATAGGGGAAGGATGAGTTAGGCTGAGGAATCGTCTTCCAAGAGTGTAACTTTGAAAGAAGAATACAGAAATCTGTTAAACACATTGCCTTGTTTATTCGTAGATTATGAGTACACAGGGCGTATCGAGGGAAGCCGCCAAATCTGTCTCACGTGGCCAGTACTGTCGAAGCACGGAATGGGAAAAAGAGAAAGTACGAGAAGATGTGTTGACGAGTCGGGACACAGCTGCAGATATTGAGTCCGTTCTGAGACCTCAACTTTGCTCTCACCTCCCGAGGTCTCGCAAGGATTTGCGGCTTTGATTTGTTGCCTGTTGAGCGGATGTGGCTCTTTATTGGGATATTTCATCTAAGTACATTAATTTGGGAGAGCAATATCTGACACATTTAAACTAACATCATATCAATCATGCAGGAATTCATCTGACTATAAAATCGAACAATGATCACCAGAAACTCACTTTATTACAGTCCTTATCTCTTTGCATGTAAGTGATGACGTGAAGGCCGTACCTTAATTCCTGTTGGTTTGCATACAAAGGAAGACAATACTACAGATATAGTGACATGTGCATCTATTGCTGGAGTTGAAAGCATGCTGGGCTTATAAATGTAAATAAATCTTCTAAATTAAAACAGGAATTGCTGAATGTCCTTACGTAAACTTCGCCTTTTCCTACAGTTCGTTTCAGTGTTGCGGCTGTATTTCATCATATTTACAGTTTATAAATAACAGCAGCGGCTGCTTCAGAATCAGTGGCTGACTCGGTACCAACAGCTCATCTCTGGCGAACTCTAAGTTCAATCTCAGCCGGATGAGAGCTTCTCCCCGGGCCTGCGGAATCAAAACAGAAGTGTGACCTAGAAGTGAAGTCCAGAAGAGAAATGTCTATCTGCTGAGCACTTCCAACAAGGAAAATTTTGAACTCAATAGTTTTTGGCATTCCGTAATTTTGGTTGGCGGAATACTGATTGTCATGGGTGCTGACTAGTAAGATGTCTTTTAAGAAGCTGGCCTCCCTTCATTACTTAGATTCTCGTTGGTTAACCAGTTACAAACCCGTTAGTGTTGGGGTCCAGGAGTGTGTATGCTTTACGTACACTCTCACTGCCTTCGTTTATAAATTGACCAATACAGTTATGTCTGTGTAAGCACAGTCGGACTCTATGATCTTACTCTTCGACTGATTATATGAACCAATAGGTGCTGTATTTACATTTCTTTAGACATTAACTTAGTTTGCTGTCACCTGCTTGAGTGCTGGCATCTTACGCTAAACGAAGAAGTCCCAGCATTCTGGTCCTGTTCCACTTCCTAAAACAGTACCCGAAAAGCATGTGCTTTTCTGCGAAGTTTCACTTCCCGCTGTATACTGCTACAAAAGTGGTTATTCCGAATCTCTGGCCATTAAGTGGCAAGTATCTTGTTGCCCGATGACAATAAATTCTGTTAGTTGCACATTCCTGAGATGTACTCCGCATTGTCTGATGGAAGGCCCAAGATACGAACTATGTCGGAGTGGCTTCCTTCCTACCTCTCCCACTAAACAAAACACCGCTCAGGCCGTTCTCAGAGTTGTCTCACGTTTCCCTTCACATGTGGAGATGAGCGTGTGGTTCTGCGAATGATACTGGGGTAGACTTCCTGAAGGATCTGCGACCTACACAGGATTCTTCGCTCTTACAGTCGTTAAACTTGCTGTTCCAGTTGCTTTACATTCAGCTATGCCTGAAGGTTAGTAAATTAAATCGAATTCCAAGTAGTGTTGGAGATCACTAATGCTGATTCATATTTTATTACTCAGTGGGGATTAATTTATTTCGATTTAACTTTACTACCTCTTACTGGCATTACACACTACACCACAGCCTAGGGGATGTTTCCAGAATGAAATTTTCACTCTGCAGTGGAGTATGCGGCGATATGAAACTTCCTGGCAGGTTAAAACTATTTCCTCCTGGCTGTGACTAAGCTATGACTGCGCACTATCCTCTCTCCAAAGTGTGTTAGTCTTGCAAGGTTCGCAGGAGACCTGTGAAATCTGGAAGGTGGGTGACGAGATACTGGCGGAAGTAAAGCTGCGAGGGCGGGTCATGTGAATCGTGCTTGGGTAGCTATAGAACACTTGCCTGCGAGTAGCAAAAGTCCCGAATCGGGGTCTCGGTCTGGCACAATGTTTTAATCTGCCTGGAGGTCTAAAAGTGTAACCACGCCTGTAATTTTTCACCCATACGATGGTGTAACGTAATGTGTGAACTATCACCACTATGGCCTTTCCAATAAAACGTGGTGTATCCTACCCTGACACCATACACAGTAATGAGGAAAAGGATTCAGTTAACCGTTGGAAGTTAGTTTGCGACCCTCCACCTGAAACGCGTACGTTTCATATTTATTCATTACCAGCGATGGCGAGGCATGACAGAATCTCTGACCAGAGACTTATTTTATCGTTGCTAGTCTGCGCTTGACTGCGCGAGAGTTCAGTTGCGAGTTACACTCTGTCTGCAGTAGTAGTCAGTCGGTAGTAGTGTGTGGCGAGTGGGCAGAGAGAGTAGTCAGTTGGATAGCAGTAGCAGTCTGGTGCAATTGCGTGTAGCGACTGGACGGTTGTACTGAGCGGGCTTCGGCATGCGTCGACGGCGTGCTGGTGTTCCGAATTTCGTCAGGAATGTGGTGGACGGTGTGTATTATTGTAGAAGGTAATGAAGCAGCATTGCGCTCAGCTAATAACGTATGTTAATTGTAATTAATTTGTTCAAAATAATGCCCCAATAATAATTTTTCTATAAAGTAACCCTTTTAAAGAAAAAGATTCATTTCAAGTTAAATAATATTTCCTATGCATTTCCTCCAAGAATCAAAATTAAATGTAGGCCAGCATTGCACGGAGCTGTGCCGGAACTATTTTAGATAAGAGCAGATATAGATGCAGTTTTACAGAGGTAAGAATTTATCAGGTTTAATTATTTCACAGGGCCGAAGGTCAGCGCTGCTGCCCTTACAAAAATTTATCAGGTTTAATTATTTGTGTTGAGATGTTACATTCAGTTCATGGTTCATTATTTAATTAAAATTATTGTGGGTTTAATGAGCAATCTTCATTTCTTAATTTTGTGGGAAGTTAATACCTGGCTCAATTTTCATATTTTTGTTTAAGTATTTCTGTGGGGACGATATTGCTTCGTGGCTTCATTTCAATTTAACGATATATGGGTCCATTTCCATTTATATTTTTATTGTCATATTTTCACGGGGAGGTTACACACCATAAGGGACTTTCTCTACGTATCATGCACACAGTTCCCGACAAGGCTATCTTTGTTGTCCTATACTGGCGCTGTAAGCGAAAAATCCTCAGCAATGAATATAAATAGAACATCAAAAACAATATTAGTGTTTTTCGTTTGTGATTGTGACATTAATTTTTCAAGCTGTTATGGAAGTGCCCACCTACAGTGCCTTCCAAGGACAGAGTTCGATGTTATTCAAGCATAACATATCTACATTCAGATAACGCCAATATTCAGGGTAGATGTGGCACAATAATGTTTCTCAGATTTTACGAGAAAGTGTGTCGCCAGTCGTTTTCTATAATACATGAATTCTTTGACTGTGAGAGGGAGAGAGAGACAGACAGACAGACAGGCAGAGAGAGAGAGAGAGAGAGACAGAGATAGATAGAGAGAGAGAGAGAGATGATCTAAAGTCGTACTGGTGTATACAGTGTCCCAAAAATACAATGTACGATATTTCCAGGACAGTTAATATTCTGACTTTCATTATCTTCGGTATATTAACCTTATACGAAATTATGATATGGCTTCTATCATATTAAACTCCACTTCTCTTTAACGAACATTCACTGTGAAAGATTTTACTTGAAGAATGCTTTTGTATCATACTAAGAGTCACTGGCAGAAACCAAATGTATCATTTTTCAACCGTGTTTTTTTCCGATACACAACATTACTCATCAGAATTAATGACTGAGACATCATTTTCAAGATTTAGTTCACACTAACGACGAAAAATAAATACATACAAAAAATTTTAAGACATTGGTTCCCATAAAAACTTTATTTTCAAAACATTATTATAAAAGCAATATTTAAGATGCAAAAATGGACAATTTGTTTAACTAACATGCACGACAGCTTTTGCATTTATTTATATTCTTTACTCAAGCGTACCCTAGCATGTGAATTCCGTCATACACGTCGTTGTAATGAATTTAAGAGATGGCGTCTATCGCTAATCCAGTTTCACTAATACGCACAACAGCGGTTGGAGTTGTTTACTTTCCTTAAGCAAACATTATATTCCGCGCGAATAAACTGAATTACATCTACGTTCATCACCACAGGTAAGTACTGTTTACTTTTATAACGTAGTGTACTCCTTTCTTTATTTAACGTGTACTTCGTCACTAATTTACAAGGTTTACAACCTGCGTCAGCGAAGTGACCAAATTTCCTAAATTTTGTTACTGCAATTTTGATAGTTTTATCAGTACCATAGCAAATGCCGCAGAAATCAATGAAAAAATGTGGCGCAGTTCTGTTCAACGATGGATCTGTGTTTAGCTAATGGAAATAGGACAACAATTAATGAATACGTCATTTCCATTTTGTTGCCTGGAGAGGCAAAAGTTTATCCCAATTCTTAGGCTGCCCAATTGGAAGAGATAAACAAGGTTAAACTGTACAATGTAGAGATATGGAACTAGAAATCAATCCGTCCGTTTTACCACCACATTAACTGCTGTTACAGAAACATGCTATTATTATTATGTTAACTAGAATACTTAACGCTAGCCATGGATTATTTAATGGTGTAAAATTAGTGGTAACTCATTTAGGCGAGTTAATCAACAGTGATAAATTCATTGCCCCCGATAAAACTGTGCTCAAATCTCGCTTTAACTCACGCCTTCTTATCCAACCATGCCTTTAGAAACGATACGAAAAAAATTCCCAATAAAAGTAGCCTTGGCTATGAGCTCAACGTAAGCATAAGATCGGACGCTTCGAAGGGCAGGATTTTACTTGCGGGGACCTGTTTGTTTTCCTGGACAGTTATACGTGGCCTTTTCACGAGTTCGCACATTCGGTGATACTTACGTTTGTGCTAAAGAGACATACAGCCGAAAAGTCAGTGTACCTTTCACAGCGTAGAGCTCGACGTTCTCCGCTGTGTGTCATATTGTGGTTTCCTCCGTACCACATTCGCATGTACTGTTTTCAAAATAACCCCACCTTTCCAAGATGTAACCAGATTTCCCTCGTCCATTTCGTATGCGGTTGAGTCTCAACCATTCGCGAGGGGATGTATCAAATCTTACAATCTATGTCCTTGAATTTCGAATTACCTGGATGTTAATTCCAGCGTTCTTCCCACGCTCGGTACATCGGAAACTGCCATGAACTCAAGATAGACGCAAAGTTGTGTCCGTGATTTCAGACGGCTTGAGTAGAAGCAGTTCTGATAGAGCCAGTAATTGTCCTCATGGATTCATTTAAAAGCACATTTATCTTAGAAATGTTGTGATGTTTTCCCATGCAGGGCCGAAATATTCAGCAGCTGAGTACACATGTGAAACTTCAGGTCAAGTAGCGTATCTTCAGTTTGCTTCCCAGCAGTTGGGGGCTACTTTGTGAGCTGGATTTTTGATTGAGCCAAGTCTCCTTGGTAGTTTTGTGCTGTACTGCTTAAATGAAAGTGTCTGAATGCGGATCACAACCAAATATTTAGGGTCGTAGTTAAGGGGAACTTCGAATCCGCCAAACAAAACGTGGAATTTCTTGTATTCCTCTTTGTTGTGGAGATGGAACGCTTTACATCTGTTTTACTTGTCTTTCGTTCGGAATCTCCGTTTGGGAAAATATTCGGTGAATATGGTGTCACTTGTGAGCGTATTTTGTCACTACTTGACATCTTTTTTCTGTCATATTAACGCCAGAGCGTCTGCTCACGTCATCTTCCTGAAGTTATTAGGCGGACTGTTGTGGAAATACATTTTAGACACTGTGGGAGCCAAACCTGATCTTTGAGGACACCGGCCATTGTTCAGGATTCTCTTTCTGCTAACTTTTCTGACAAGAAAAATTGCAAACTACCGATCAGAAAGCATCTAGTTGATTTAAGATACTAGTTTCTGACATGGAATTACACGAACAAACTTAAGCACCATAGCGTTGACAGATCGACGAAAGCTGCAATCAGTTTAATATCGGATGAAATTTCGTTAGTAAGGGAGCTTAATAACCGAGTATAATATAATATTTGCAAATAAACAAGCAACTGACCTTGTAACTATGGCAGAGAGCTTCAGTACTATAAATTGAGTTGATGATTCGCGTAGTGTACTTGTTAAACGTGACATTTCACTAGTTTCTGGCGTGAATCTAGGTAGCAGTTTTATACTAAGCAGTGTTTTCATCGCCGTTGATTTGTACTATGCGGATACAGTAGTATGACGTCTCCAACAGAAACGAACTTCAGTCAAACTCCTTTTCGTTAAGCTGCCAGACACTGAAGGTCTCAATCCCACTGCTCCTCAGGCATTCTCTGGAGGCAGTGTTTACCTCCTGAGCTCCGATACACCGGAGGTAACAGCTTTTAGCCACAAACAAGGGAAGGGATTGTTAATCTCCAACCCAGGGTCTTCTTTCTCGTTTCCTTGCGGCAGCGGTAGCACTCTCATCACAGTGGAAGCGCACACCGCAGTGGCTCTGTTATTTCAGAGCGCGTTACACCACGCCTCACTGGCTAGGCCGCCCACTAAGAGCTGCCCGTCTCCTTCGCTCGGCAAATACCTCTTCTCTCTCCCCATTTTCTTCAAGCGGCCCACGCCAACCAATTCCACGCGCTCTAGAGAGCCGTCTCGAGATTTTAAGATACAGAATTCCGTCGTTGTTCCTGCTGGGATTTAACTTCCGGCGTGACGACTCCGCCAAATTACCTGGCGCCCGTCGTTTTCCGGACGCCTCAGCGACTTGATTGGACGTCTGTCTCATTCCGCGTCCTAGATTCCAATGAAGGAGTGAGAATGGGTACTTTCACAGCGCCTGGTCCCACCTCTTGGTAACAATGCCTACTCTACTGGGCGAAAGCGGACTCCACCGACAAAACTGGGGAGCTCTTGTATTGTTTCAGAAGAAATAGTACATGTATCAGGAGGGCGAGGCAGGAGGAAAGGTACATGTCGTGAGGTGCGATGGTGCTTAAAAAAAATGAGGCACAGGACCAATTTCGGTGATAATAATTAAACACGGCGATCTAATGTTCTGTTTAATTGTGTAAACTGCCTCACAAAAGACGTTCAAAAGTTAATCATCAACTTCAATGTGTTTTGCAGATCTTTTAGACGGCTGCGGTGTTGCTGATCAGGGTGCATTCGTACGGAACGCTCTATTCCACGTATTCTGTTCACTGATGAGTCAACGTTTACATTCAACGGAATCAGTAACACGCGCAACTCTCGTGTGTGAGGAAAAGAAAATCTGCGCGCAACTATGGAAACAAATTATCAACGACGTTTCTCAGTGAACGTGTGGTGCGTTATTACCGGTGAACAACTAATTGGTCCAGCTGTGTTAGACAAGTCTCACTGGAGTAGGCTATCCTCCCTCCTTTCAAAATGTTTTATCATAAAACTTGGAGATTATTCCTTTGGCAGCACGACATCGCGTGTACTTTCAGCACGACTTATGCCCGTGATTTTCAGGTACCTGTATGTCGAATACTTCACGAAAAAGGCTTATGTTTATTTGAAGTTTTTATTCAGAATCACCGTCACTATCACTCCTTAAAGCAAGTAATTTTCCTCCTGACTCATCCTGTAGACTAAATCGAATAAAAATTTCGTGTAACAGTGGTTACAGAGATAAGTTTTTGTTTCGTATGTTGGTACTAAAAATGGTATGGGTTTATTTATTGATTTTCACTTTGCTCTAAAAGTTAGTCGAGGAACTATTTGACAATATTAAATATTGTAACGAGTATGACAGTGTGAAAAGCCAGTAACAGTAACAGTACTGTTATGGAGGAGGCAGCTGCTTCGCGCATTATAGCAACTACACAAGTCAAAATCAGAATTATATTGATCCGCTGTCTTGTGTTTGTATATGAGATTTGTGTCGTTGATTCACCTACGATGGAAGTCTCTAACAGAACACGACTCCGTCCTATCGCCGAGTTACGTTTGTTACAGTAGCAGTTTCACTAAGTTGAACCAAAGGACGATATAGATTAGTTGGGGTGCTAGCAGCCATAAACTCAAAGAGCTACCACTGGTAGGTGCTACAAGAATCATTATAAGGATTTAATTAAAAACTGGGGAGCGTCGTTGAGGGGTAAACCGGCTAATCGCAAGCAATAAGCTCAGCATTTTACAAGGTGCAGACATAGACAAAAGAGGTACATTGTTGCATACAGCAACGGGTTGCACCTATGGAGGAGACAAAAGAAAATAACCGAATTATTTTAAAATGGAAAGTGAGCTTACTATTCGAGCTTAAGAGTATACAAATAAAATAAGCTATGAAGCGCTTTCAAGAGGATATGAGAAGATAAAGTGAAACATTTGGGTAAGGAGAAACAAGATAAAATTTTTCCCAGTATACATCACACTTCATCATTTAGGATGTCATATGAACAGAAATTAACTGCAGATATAAACGGGTGAACAGCAGAAGTTTTATTTAAATATCTGTACGTATAGTTCGAGAGATGTACCACAAACATAGTTAATAAAGGGAGTAACGATATCCTCAAGGTAATGCCATCAGAGGCAAAAGGAAACTTGCCATTTGATTGGCCTGAAATAAAAATTAGTTCTTAAAGATGGAATAAAATAAGTACAAAGGCAACATGTAAACTTATATACATTGCTATCCCAAGTAGCAATTTCTAAAAACTGGAAGAAACTTGTGATTGTTAGTGCTGTCAAAAGAAGACAATATTCGACAGCTGTAAAAATCCCGTAATTGTTCTGTTCACAATCAAAGACTACGAGGGAACGTCAATATTGAGTAAAATTATAACAAATCACGAAGAAAGTACATTGGATACTAAGTGAGCAGAGAAACGAGTTGACGTTATAACACAAGCATCACAAATCGCGAAATAAATTACGGAGAAAAGAGTAACTATAAAGTAGCAATTTTTCCTATATTCTTGGAATTTGGAACAGCCTTCGACTTAGCTTCAGCTAAATACGTACCATCAATGCCATAGATAAGGTATATTGCTTTAACCTCTGGCAGTATACCTAGGAAAATAGACACCATTGAGAAAGGCACAATTTAACGAGGAGTCCAGGAAACTTGCCTACTTGCTACCAGAATCTTTGCCAGCAATCTTAGATCACCGATCATTAAGCTGGGAAACAAAATGAGGTATCCTTGTCAGTGCAACATAATCTGGCCCACCTTCGCTTTGTTGCACAGTTTGTAAGGTTTGCGTCCAAAACAGCTAAACATAAACAACTCATGGAAGAGATTAGTAGAGCAAATTTGGAAGCAGGTAAGAAAACCTACACTAAGGAAAGGATAATATATAATTATCACTTTTTTTTGATTGATTGATCAGTTTCATGACTGGTTTAATGCATTCCGCGATGCTTCATCTCAGAGTAGCATTTTCTCGTGGTTTTTTTCTCTTTCTTTTTATTTTAGATCAGTTTCCTTATTGGTTTAATGCATCCCACCAAGAATTCCTCTCTACTGCCAACCCCTTCATTTTAAACTGGCACTTGCATTCTGCGTTCTAACTTATTTGTTAGACGCATTCCAATCTCTTCTACAATGTTAATCCTCTACAGCTACCTCTACTGTCATATAAGTTATTCCCTGACTTATTAACGCATATCCAATTGCCACAGACCTACTTCTTGTCAGTGCCTTCCATGTGTTCCATTCTTCGTCTTTCCTTCGGGGAATCTGCACATTAGTTTTCTTATCCACTTAATTTTCTGTATCCTTCTACAGCACCACATCACAACCCCTTCGACTCTCTTCCTTTCCGGTTTTCCTGTGGGGTCTTGCCCACTCGTCGCTTGTAGGGTGCCTAAACGTGCTGCGTTCTCGGAGTGCTATACAACAATTCAAACAAATAAAAATAGTAGTTTTATTTCTAGAAAGCAAATTGAAAATACTTAACTTTCTTTACTGAAAATGTCGCTAGCGAGAAGCGACATGAAAACAATAAAGTTCTGGCTATACATAAAGTTCAAGTAAGCACCTGATACGGGCCACGATAATCTGATAGCGTAGCACTTATGTCCGTTGCAAACTGGGCAGATCTGAGCGGCCGATGCAGGCAGGAGCGGCGCTTTTATTCTCTTCTTCCAGGTGTCGCTCTTGGCACGGCGCGGTCCAGTTCTGCGCACCATTGGCAGACGTTAGCTCATGACTCCTCTGGTCTTCACTACTACATCTCTGTTCCGGCGCTTGGGTTTCGCTAGAACACTTCCCACAGTTCATGATTCACTACCATACAATGATGTACTTCCCGAAGGTAAATTCTCAGAACATTCCTCCTCAAATTGTGGCTGATATCAGCTACCCGTCAATATGGTCGACTTTCTTCGGTTTCCTCTCACTCTGTTTTTTGTATTCTTTAGTCTGTAATTGTATTCAACAGCTCCTGTAATTCTTCTTCAATTTCACTACGTATAGCAATATCATCAATGACTACCTGCTGTTTTAATCGCACTCTGTGAATCTTCCTTTTCGTTGAGAAAGGAGAAAGAACATTTTATTTTTACCTTTTTACTATGTGTAATGACATGGCTTTTTTTTTTTTTTTTTTTTTTTTTTTTCCAGCCGCGCGGGATTAGCCGAGCGGTCTGTGGCGCTGCAGCCATGGACGGTGCTGCTGGAGGTTCCGAGTTAGCAATGTGTACTAGTGTGTAACCTTAGGGACTGATGACCTTAGCAGTTAAGTCCCATAAGATTTCACACAAATTTTTTTACATTTTTTAATTTACCAGGCCGGTGTCAAACACATGTGCATCATCATCAGGGGTCCTATGGAAGATACATAAACAAACTGGCTGCGAAATGTGTTGTGAATAATATTAGTAATAAATAAGTAATAAAAGTCATGTGTGATGTGGCAGTTTTTCACGCAACTCGGGATTTGATATATCTTCTGATCGATATGTCGCACAATGATATATCTTTGTAGGTCGTGAACGATTTGTCGTACAATGATACATCATTGTAGGTACGTTCAACGGTAGATATGGATACTGTCTGAAAAAAGTGTAGCGAACAGAGCTAGCACCAACAAAGTAATAAATTTTAGTGTCTTACACGATGCGGCAGGTTTTCACGCGTCTCAGTGTTCATCACGTCATATCTCCCGAACCAAGCCTCGTACAACGATACAGTTTTTCTGGAACTTGTAGTGATATACGTCAAACATTGTCGGCAAAAATTGTTAGCGATTATCGTTAGTAGTAAAGAAGTAATAAATCAAATGTCTCGCTTCACGCGGCAGTTTTACTGCAGAACAACTAGAAAGGAATAATCAATAAACTTCACCGACAAATAGTTTGGTGAAGGTATGAAATTATGTGTGAAGTCTCTAAGTGCTCTCATTCTCAAATATAGGGTGACTAAAGCGTAGGTATTTGCGCGTCATGGATTACATTGCCTTTTCTCCCTTACCACTAACCCTTTGATAGGCAGGTGGTTGTGACTCAGTCATGTGTGATCCTGAGAGTAAGTGATATGTCTACCAAGTTTGGTTGAAAACGGTCCAATGACTTATTTACAAACGTACATACATATATACAGACACACATACATGCCTTCATTTTTATAATAAGAATAGATTCGTTTACGCGTAATTTTATATTTGAGTTTAATATTATTCGTTTTAATCACTGTGGAAATAATCCCGCCACCTGGCACCATTATATCCTGAAATCACCTCCACTGTTTTGCGTTTGTTAGCTGGAATAATGAACTGCTCAGAATCTTAGTTCACACGGGTCATAATCTCTTTGTCGCGTATATTTCACGACCCATATGGAATACGTCCGGACTGTCCTATCAGGAAGTTGTCCGCTGAATAAATAGTTTCCGAGTTCTGTGAACTTAATCCTGAAAAAATATTGTATCAAAAGGAGGAACTTTAAGGGCTGATTAACTACGTTCTGGAGACACATGTACCTAGAACAGAACCTTCTGTGTTAAACCGAACGGTGTCTGTAAAAAATCATCCAAAGTAAAAGCGACTACAACACAATATGTGTAAAACATATCATTGAACACCAATAGACGGTAAATAAAACGCTATCCGAAGGACAGTACGTGATGCCTTCTGCGATTTCCTTAGTGGAATGTTATCGAAACCTCATATGTCAATGTGGTACAAAAATTACTTTCTAGACATTCATGTGTGATTCAGGCACTGAAATGTAGCCTAAGAAAACAAAAGTAAATACGCTACCTCAGATGTTTCTTTATGAATGTAATTAATTAGTTGTAGTTCTATTATCATACTGCTGTAAATGTCTTACGTGTAGACCCAGCGGCGTTGAGAAACCGCTGAAATCGCTAAAACTGAAGTCTCAGGGACCTATGCAATCCCTACCAGATTGTGTATGGAATTTGCTGTTGAGTTGCCACTTTTTCAGTCAACAAGAACGGTATACCCGTCGAATAAGAGAATCTGTCCTGTAGTTGGAAGAAAGCACAGGGACGACAATGGTACCGAAAGAGAATGACGAAAGTACCCGTCCAGTGCCACTGACACCCATCTGTTGTAGAAAATAAGAAGTCTTAAGAGCGCAGATGCAAAGAATTATCTCGAAAATAATGACTCCTTCCATGCCAGTCATCAAGGACTACGAAACCACCGATCTTATGAAAACCAACTCGCACTTTTCACACATGTCAACCTGAAATACACGAATTAAGGCACTCGCATAGACACGGTATTCCCCAACTTTCGAAGAGCGTCAAACGATGTTGAATTGGATGACTGGAAAATTTCTTGGTGGAGACAACGCAGCATGATTTCTTGTGTGGTGGGTCACTGACAGATGAAATTTACAGCGTTTTGGAACCGAATGGTACTAATACCCACGGTGCACAAAACGGGTCAGAATGCTGTTGCAGTAGCAGCGAAAAAATCATGCCAAATTTAAAAGGACACAAAATCGCCAACACTGGCAGAGTTTTGGGAAAGTTCCAAATAGAGCACGTACTTCAATGCGAGATGTTTTTAATAATTCCACGACGAAAAACCAAAAGAGATTCTGGTTATACATAAAGCACACCAGTGGCAAGACGCAGTCTTATATCTTCATTGTACGATGACAACGGTGAAGTCACCGATGACAGTGCCATTAAAGCAGAGTTATTAAGCACGGTTTTCCGAGACTTCTTCATCAAAGAAGACGAAGTAAATATTCCTAGGTTCCAATCAAGAACAACTGTCAAGATGAGCGACATAGAAGCACTTATTCTCGGTATAAAAAAGCAGCTTAAATCACTTAATAAAGCCAAGGCCTCCGGTCCAGATTATATACCAGTCACGTTCCTCTCAGAGTATGCCCCTCAGAGCTCCATATTTAGCAGTTATATACAATCGCTCACCCAAAGAAATATCCGTACGTAAAGACTGGAAAATTGCTTGGGTCACAACAGTACAGTAAAAGGGAAGTAGCAGTAATACGCTGAATTACAGGCCTATATCACTGACGTCGATTTGCAGTAAGGTTTTGGAACATGTACTGTATTCGAATACTGTGAAGTACCTCGAGGAAAACGATTTATTGGCGCATAGTCAGCACGGATTCAGAAAATAACGTTCTCGTCAAACACAACTAGCTCTTTATATTCATGAAGTAATGAATCCTGACGACAGGGGATGTCAAATTTATTCCATATTTTTAGATTGCCAGAAGGCTTTCAACACCGCTCCTCACAAGTGTCTTCTTACCAAACTGAATGCCTGTGGAATATCGTCTCAGTTGTGCCACTGGATTCGTGATTTCCTGTCAGAAAGGTCACAGTTCGTAGTAATAGAGGGAAAGTCGTTGATTAAAACAGAAGTAATGTTCAGCGTTCCCCAAGGAAGTGTTACAGGCCCTTTATTGTTCTTGATCTATATTAACGACATAGGAGACAATCTGAGTAGCCGTCTTAGATTGTTTGCAGATGATGCTGTCATTTACCGTCTTGTAAAGTCATCAGATGACCAAAACGAATCGCAAAGCGATTTAGATACGATATCTGTATGGTGTGAAAAGTGGCAATTGACCCTGAACAAAGAAAAGTGTGAAGGTATTCACATGAGTACAAAAAGAAATCCGCTAAATTTCGATTACGCAATATGTCACAAAAATCTGAAGGCTGCAAATTCCATTAAATACTCAGGGATTAGAGTTACAAATAAACTAAATTGGAACGATTACATAGATAATGTTGTGGGTAGAACAAACCAAGGACTGCGACTCATTGGCAGAGCACTTAGAAGGTGCAACATGCAACAGGTCTACTAAAGAGACTGCTTACACCACGCTTGTCCGCCCTATTCTGGAGTATTGCTGTGCGCTGTGGGATCCACCTCAGATGGGACTGACGGGTGACATCGAAAAATTACAAAGAAGGGCAGCTCGTGTAGTATTATCGCGAAATATGGGAGATCGTGCCACAGACGTGATACGTGAACTAGAGTGACAATCATTAAAACAGGTGTTTTACGTTGCGAGGCAACGGCCTTGCCGCAGTGGATACACCGGTTCCCGTGAGATCACCGAAGTTAAGCCCTGGCGTGCGTGGTCGGCACTTGGTTGGGTGACCATCCAGGCCGCCATGCGCTGTTGCCATTATTCGGGGTGCACTCAGCCTCGTGATGCCAATTGAGGAGCTACTCGACCGTATAGTAGCGGCTTCGGTCAAGAATACCATCATAACGACCGGGAGAGCGGTGTGCTGACCCCACGCACCTCCTATCCGCATCCTCCACTGCGGATGAAACGGCGGCCGGATGGTCGCGGTAGGCCACTCGTGGCCTGAAGACGGAGTGCTTTTTCTTTTTTTTACGTTGCGACCGAATCTTCTCATGAAATTTCAATCACCAGTTTTCTCCTCCGATTGCGAAAACATTCTGTTGGCACCCACCAACAGAGAAATGATCATCACGATGAAATAAAAGAAATCAGGGCTCGCACAGAAAAATTTAAGTGGTCGTTTTCCCTGCCCGCCGTTCGAGAGTGGAACGGTAGAAAGACAGCTTGAAGCGGGTTTATTGAACCCTCCGCCAGGCACTTTATTGTGAACTGCAGAGTAATCACGTAGATGAAGATGGATATGAGAACCCAACTTGACCGTATCCGCGCACATTTTCCGAAAACATTGAACTGACCATGAACAGACAGCAGACTAAAACCTTTTACTGTTCGTCTGTATCTACTGGGTCATTACTTGGTGTGTAAAGGACGACATCGGTCTACCAAAATTTGCGGTATGTCAGACTTCACGCCAATGCAGTATGGCGTAGATTTTTAATCAAATTTATTAGGATTTTGCAGCAAACAGTGCAGCCGTTAGAACTGCTAAGGTTGGTGAGTATAACTAAATTTTAAAATCGCAGCTACTTCGTTTTTGTTGTTGAGTTCAGTCCGAAGAATGGTCTGATGCCGCTCTCCATGCTGTGCTATCCTGTGCAAGTCATTTCATCTCCAAATAGCTACGGTAAACTACATCGTTCTGAATCAGTTTACCGTATTGATCTCTTCATCTCCCTCGATGATCTTTATTCCCCACATTTTCGCTCAGTGTTACACTAGTTATCCCTTGATAGAATGTATCCGATCAACCGTTCCCTTGTTCTGGTCAGGCTGGGCAACTAATTCCTTTCCTCCTCAGTTCTATTCAGTACTTCCTCTTTTATTAAGTAGTGCATCTGCCCGTCTAGTCCTCAGTGTTTCTTTGCAGCGCCACGTTTCAAAACTTCTATTCGCTTATCTAAACCGTTTATCGTTCATGTTTCATTTCCATTCATGGATACACTCCTGACAAATACCTTCAGAATAGACTCCTTAACACTTAAATCTATATTTAATATTAACAAATTTCTTATCATCAGAAACGCTTTTCTTGCCATTACAAATTTATATTTCATATCCTCTCTACTTCGACCATTATCAGTTATTTTGCTAACCATGTAGGAAAACTCATCTACTACTTTTAGTGTCTCGTTTCCTAATATAGTGTCCTCAGCATCACGTGATTTAAACGGCAAACCCCCGAGTTTTTAATTCTTTTCCATGAACTGAAGTACTATAACAAATTTTTCCTTATGTTTCCTTTACTGCTTATTCAGTGTTCATACCGAGTAATTCTTCTGTGTATAATTTTTGTTACTCTTTTACAACTATGAATTACCAAACAGGAAGTTTCTTTGGAATTAGAGTTATTGAATTCTTCCTTAAAACTGCGCCTCCTACAATTTGCTGTGTAATGCATCTCGTGGACGTAGATGGTGCCGGATATCGGACAAGGACAACGCTCGAGAGCTTTAAAAAGATTAACAAGGACATCTGCCGGCAGGGCTTTCATTTATTTTAGGCATAGTTTCCTGTCTATTTTACGTCTATATCAGACACCACACAATGTTTTTTTCTTGCTTTTTTTTTTCAAATTCTAACCACGACTGTCCTGGTGGGAAATTTGCATGCACGGCATCCTATGTGCATGACATTGTATTTTGTCAACAAATTTGAAGATCCCTTGTATAAGGCGAAACGTGTCATTGGAGGGTAAATAAAGTAAAAAATCCTGTTTTGCAACGAAAACTGTTTGTTCTTCCATAGTACATTCAAATTCATCTGCCTTATATAAAATCTCTCTATACTCCATTGACGTTTCTGCATTTCCTGCTTTGGTTGGTACTCGTTTTCCACATGAGTACTTGGTATTCATGCAACTGCAAAGGTCTCCTCAGTTTTCCTGTAGGAATATGCTTCTAAATCTTTACATATTTCACTAGGGCGAAGACAGATACTGCCTATAGGAAAACTGAAGAGCCCCCCCCCCCCCCTTTGTAGCAACAACTAAAAGGGCCTTGCTGTGTTGGTACTGCGAACGGCTGAAAGTAAGGGGAAACTACATCCGTAATTTTTCCCAACGGCATGCAGCTTTACTGTTCAGTTAAATGATGATGGCGTCCTCTGGAGTAAAATATTCCGGAGGTAAAATAGTTCCCCATTCAGATCTCCGGGCGAGGACTACTCAGGAGAACGTCGTTATCAGGAGAAACAAAACTGGCGTTCTACGGATCTGAGCGTGGAATATCAGATTCCTTAATCGGGCAGGTAGGTTATAAAATTTAGAGAGAGAAACAGATAGGTTTAAGTTAAATATAGCGGGAATTAATGAATTTCAGTGGCAGGAAAAACGAGACTTCTGTTCAGGTAGATACAAGGTTATAAAAACAAAATCAAATAGGGGTAATGCAGGAGTAGGTTTAATAATGAATAAAAAAATAGTAGCACGGGTAAACTACTACAAACAGCATAGTGAACGCATTATAGTACCCAAGATAGATACAAAGCCTACACCTACCACAGTAGTACATGTTTATATGCCAACTAGCTCCGCAGACGACGAAGAGATTGAAGAAATGTATGATGAGATTAAAGAAATTATTCAGATAGTGAAGGGAGACGAAAATTTAATAGTCATTGGGGACTGGAATTCTATAGCAGAAAAAGGAAGAGAAGGAAAAGTAGTAGGTGAATTTGGACTGGGGGGTAAGAAATGAAAGAGGAAGCCGCCTGGTAAAATTTTGCAGAGAGCATAACTTAATCATAGCTAACACTTGGTTTAAGAATCATAAAAAAAGGTTGTATACGTGGGAGAGGGCTGGAGACACTGGAAGGTTTCAGATTATATAACGTAAGAGAGAGATTTAGGAACCAGGGTTCAAATATTAAGACATTTCCAGGGGTAGATGTGGATCCTGACCACAAACTATTGGTTATGAACTTTAGATTAAAAGTGAAGAAACTGCGAAAAGGTGGAAATTTAAGGAGATGGAACATGGATAACCTGAAAGAACCACAGGTTGTAGAGAGTTTCGGAGAGAGCATTAGGGAACGACTGTCAGTAACAGGGGACAGAAATACAATAGAAGAAGAATGGATAGCTCTTAGAGATGAAATAGTGAAAGCAACCGAGGTTCAAGTAGGTAAAAAAACGAGGGCTAGTAGAAATCCTTGGTTAACAGAAGAAATACTGAATGTAATTGATGAAAGGAGAAAATATAAAAATGCTGTAAATGAAGCACGCGACAACCGATGCAAACGTCTCAAAGATGAGAGGGACAGGAAGTGAAAAATTGCTAAGGAGGGATGGCTAGAGGACAAACGTAAGGATGTAGAGGCTTATATCAGTACGGGTAAGATACATACTGTCTACAAGAAAATGAAAGAGACCTTTGGAGACAAGAGAACCACTTGTATGAATATCAAGTGCTCAGATGGCTCTAAGCACTGTGGGAATAAACATCTGAGGCCGTCAGTCCCCTAGACTTAGAACTACTTAAACCTAACTAAACTAAGGACATCACATACATCCATGCTCGAGGCAGGATTCGAACCTGCGACGTAGCAGCAGCGCAGTTCCAGACTGAAGCGCCTAGAACCGCTCGGCCACAGCGGCCTGCTCCACAACTGAGCATTATAGCAAAGGCTGAAAATACCGCTTCAGTTGTAAATAGGCAGCGCGCAGCACCTGGTACACGTGGCTCTCGGGGACCACAGCACAGCTACGATACCTGAAGATAGGCTTAAACAGGCCGAAACCGGTCGTGTGAAAATTAGGAAATTTACAACTGATGCGGTATTTCCAACCTTTGCTCTTATAACTTGTGTGTACTACAGCAAACAAATGGCCACAACTATTCATACTACAATAGATTCAGGTATCACATGTCTGTGTGAGTGAAATGCTATAAGGAAGTTAATGCTTTTTGAGAATACAAATGAAATTCTGTACAAAAGATACAATTATTTGAAAACTATTTCAATGGTAGTAATTTCCAATAACCAAGCTAACAATGATCTCCTTGTCCAAGTTAGTAGCGCTGTGCATTAGTAATCATTTACCTATAATGATCATTAGCTTCCTACTGTAATGTACAGACAATAAGTGGAATTGAGAACCAGTTGTTGCCAAAAAGTATTAATACTCCTGCTGTGTAGTTCCGTCAAATCGCTGGTACATTACTTTTAAATTCCACTACTGTCTTACATCTATCAGCAAAACAGAATTTCAGTATCAAGTAGTGTCAGTCCCAATAGTTAACTTGCTTAATGAACCATGCTAGTAGTTGGCACAAAGTTTCCTAATTAGGCTGGTGGCCATTTCCATTTACGTAATTACAAATTACTCGATTACTAATGGAAAATAGTTTCGATTCCTGCGTGTTTAGCTATTGTTTCCTTTCGATACGAATTTTTCGTGATACGAAAAACAATCCAATACTTTGAGTGATTGCTGGGTACTCTCACTTCTAATTTGGAGTTATGCCGCTTCATGTTCTTAGGGAATATGATCTTTATTGCGATTTGACTTCATAAATCTTGATGAAATGGTGGGCAGTAGTTAATGCTCTTGCTTCCGTGCTCTAGAGAAGGAATAATGGTAAGCTTTACCTGCGTTCAAAGGAATAGGGTGCCGATTTAAATGGCTGCAGTAAAAGAACACGACGACGGTGGGCTGAGGGAAGCGCGTTTTTCTGTGTAACCTAGGTGGAAACATTTCCGGACATCCGAGTTCCGTGGTGTCATTGGGCAGACACGTTGGTCAGCGTCAGTCGGCCGGCATCTGCGTCCAGGTAGAATGACTAGTGCCAAGAAGTCGCAGCTGCAATGGCCAGCACATTGTAGACCGGCAATAAAGCAGAGGATGGGGTCTTGTTAGGCTGGAAGCCGACGGGACATCTGTGTGCATTCTGCTGTGTGGGACAGGTCGTTGGGGCCCAGACGTCCAGACTCCGTTACGAAACATATTTGTGAAAGCACGAGGCTTGTAGCGAGTATATGGCTGTTCTTTAGAAATTTCGAGATGGACGCTACAGAAGAGATAACAAGCTTTTTATGGAGGGCTGTGGTTCCATCCTGGTAATGTTGTTACCGAAGTCACGGCTGAATCTTGTTTCCTTTTCTCCCAATTAACTTTAAAGTCTCTGATTGGTCAAATCGGTGGATGTAGGGCAAGGGGCGCTCTCCGAGCTTCGAATGCCATGCTCCAGCCCAAGATTAGTTTGTAGTAAGGCAGGAAAGTCTAAGATGTAAATAGGCTTTTGCTACCGAGCTGAGGAGGAAAGAGGACAGAAAGAGAAGATCACTCTTGTACTGGCACTTCGCTAGTAAGGAACTGCAGGTCTAAACTATGAGACTTGTGTTCTTTGCTAGTGCGCCACCTAGAGCCTGTGCCAGTCACCTTCTGAACCGTCAGAGGTACTGTCTCTAGCATCACGCGCACAACATCTGACATGTTCCGTCATGCATAGTCGTGGCTAAGAGTCAGACTGGTTTGGCAGAAAAAAACGGGTCCACCTGCACACTGGAATCCACCGGGGTTTCAGAGGGTCATAGGAAAGTTCCTGCATTTCAAATTAACCGAACGCGAGACCGCCTACTTACATTTTTCGGGCGCGTGCCATGAATAACAGATTGCTGTCGTCCATGACTTCAGTCGCCGAACGCAACATGGTGTGCCGCCCTGAGTAGCATTAGGATAAGGTATTCTCTGCTACGATGCAAGGCTCCAATATATGTTTCTCAGCACCCTGTTCTTTGGAACCATATTTTTCTTTTGGAATGGTAGAATATAGATGCTTGATGGTGTCGTAGGTTTCGTGCCATGACCTGGATTCACGCGTATGAAGTCAGATAAAGCGATTGGTATTCCGGTTAGTGTCGTGTGTCGATCGCCAGCTGATCACTTTGTCCACCATAGACCCCATGTTAGTGAAAGCGTTTATCAAATAAAAATGTTTGTGTGACATTTCTTTAGCCATTTTTGTTGTCTTGTGATGTTACAGATGAATAAATCTGTGCCATTTAGATCATAACTTCTCCCTTAGTTCTGAGTAACAGTACCTTCCCATTTTATTATTAAAGTCTAGATTTGAAACGTGAGTAGAAGGCTTTCAATGTTTCCATGACACACAGTCAGGGTCACTAATGAAAAGCCTTTCACAACATTATCGGTGTACTGCTAACGTAATAGCAGCCATTAGTGTTGTAAACTCTCTGATGATTATGCACAAATAATGATCATAAACAGTGTAGAACATTACAGCTCTGAGTCATTTTTATACGATGCAGTGGGACTTATTGTGAAGAACGGGGTAAACAGTTTTAAGAATAAGGTAAAATAGGTGGTATGAGATGAGGTGTACCGGGTGCCCGAAGAGGAATGGTCAGTATTCAGCGATATGAGAGGAACGATCATTAGAAGCAAAAAAGTTTAGTAGACATTGGCTCCGAAATGCGTGTCTTAAGAGCTACGACCACTTCTTCATCTTCGATAGCGTAAAAGATATCTCTTCTACTGCAAGCTTCTTGCTTTTTATATTTTTGAAGAGGTATTTTGGACCAAAACGTGATGAAATTACCTTGTATGCATGGTCTCTAAAAAGGACACATTGAGAGCTACCGGCACTTTTGCAGTATTATACGTTAGTGAAGATGAACAATTGCTCACAGTTCTGAAGGTAAGCATTTCAGAGTTCATGAATACTAGACTTTTTTCGCTTCGAATAATCGTTCCTACCAAATCGGCGAATACTGACGATTCCTCTTGAGACACTCTGTATAGAAAGAGATGCTAATATGAAATATAATACATTCCGCTGAAAATTTGTGGCAATATTTGGAAGCAGTTTTCCTGGTAGGTTATCCAGAAAATCCATTAAAAGAAACAAGGAAGGCGTAGGTATCTAAAAGGATTATCATTTTGTGTAAGAGGGTAAGAGAGGTTTATATAAAGATCAGACTAAGGCAGGACTATCATTACATACGTTCTACAAAAAATACTGTAATGATTTAAAGAATGTCATCAAAATGTCCGGAAATAAGCATGTTCTGAAAGAAATTAGTGATGCAAACAGTAACACTGAAATATTGCCAGATGCTATCAAGCAGGAAGTAGTACAGGCAATCGGTGTACAAGACACCACAACAAAATAGATTACAGTATTGTGACTGGTAATTAACAAGTTGAAGGAACCAGTGAATATACTGAAACTGATATTCCACAAAACTTTAAGTAACTAGAAGTAGCACGAACATCATTCACTGAAATAAAAAGAATTATGAAAAGTCTTATAAACAAAAGCTTACATGTTTTTGAATTAATCTGAAATACAATCCCGAAAAGGAGTAGTAACTTCATAGGCAATGTTTTTATTCATATGTAATGCATCAATAGTAACAAAGAATATTTCAAGCCAGATTATAATAGCAATTGTTAAACCTCTTTACAAGAAATGTGACAAGAAGACTTAAATAATTGTCTAGTTTTCGTTACTGACATCTTTTCCAAATTATCTGAAATAGTAATGTACTCAAAAGTAGTCTGAGATTTAATTAGAGAGAATGTACTTACCGCATCACAGTTTAGATTCCAGAAGGATTACTCTACTGAGACTGCCATTTATACATTCATTTAGCAAATATTGCATGCCTTAAATATAAAATAGCGTAGATTGGTATTTCTTGTAATCACTCCGGGACAGCGTACTCTCTTAGAAAGTATGACTGTCATTCTCTCTCCCTTAACTTTAATCCCACTTTTAAACCTATATTTTACTTACAACATTGTTTTTCGGTGGACACTGCGCAAGAGAGCTGAATGGTCCCATTTTGGAAATCACGTCATTTTCTCCCATTGCGACGAACGAGAGTGAAATTTGGCTGAAACGTGCCTACTACCGTCCTCTGTAACGGTGCAAAAGCTTGAAGTCCAAGGCGTCAATCTCTGGCTCAGCGGCGCTTCAAACAGCAACGCGTCGACACATGCGATAAAAAGGGCAGAGCTCGGGGGTTCTTGTGAGCTGTAATGTGATTAATGAAGTCACATCGGCACCAAATTTCACCAAATTCTACGTTATGTTACCGTGGACGTGCCACACGGTTGGAAGGTCGTCACTCTGTCCTTACCGGCATCTCACCTCTTCTCTTCATGCCTCTATGATGCAGAACAGAACTCGCGACACCGCACAGAATCGACACGTAAAGTCGTCAGTATATGTCATAAAGGGCGTCAATGAAACCTGTCCTCCATGGGGGCGTTCGTTTACACCCATTTTGTCGTCGAAAACGACAGTTGGCAGGGTGATTTACGACAGAGCGACGTTCTTGTTAACCTATGACGATGCCGACACTAGCCTCCTCCCACCCCTCCCTGCCCACCCAGTCGGCTCAACCCTTGCCTAAGGAGATCATGGGGCTCCAACCCCACTAAATGTGATCTGAAGCCTTTGTAATGTACTGTGATTGCAGTTTTTCTTACGGTATGCAGGGTGATACAAGAAGAGCCGAGATGGCGTAAGAAGATCCTTGACAGCTCGCAGCGCTGTAGCGAGCTTTCACCTGCGAAGCGCCAACAGCTGCAGACGAAAACAGTAGCCGCACACAGAGTTGTGGCATCACTGATGCGTTGCCACATAGACGTTCACAAAATCGCGTTAGGTAGTTTGCTGTGAGCGAATGAAGCTACCGCACCCAGCCCACTGCTACTGTCTAGGATCAAGTAACGCCAACTCAACCATCCAATTCATTCGATGAAATCTGAACGAGATCCGAAGCAGTTGTGATACAGTACAGTACAGAAGGCAATTGACAGACAGTGATTACAATGAAGGCACTGCGATTTATGATGTCCCCTGTACATTACAATAGCATATCAGACAAATAGAAATGACACATTTATTGAAGGAGAATATTGAAGTCATCGCGATTCATGACAATCCCCCGGACATTACAAAAGGCTGTACATATTCACCACGAACTGCAATCCGTTCTCTGCGATGTGCTCCCTAGCTGATCACGAGGTTGGTATGGAGCTCTTGCGGTAGGGCGTTCCAGTCCTGCAACAGCGCTATTGACAACTGCTGGACCATTGGTGGATGTGGATGTGCTGTAATACGTCTTCGCAATGCACCCCACTCCTACTTGATGGAATTTAAGTCCGAGGAAAGGGCAGGAGAGTCCATTCGCTGAATATGCCCTCGTTCCCAGAGCTCCTACACCTGCGCTATTTGACATGGACGCCTACTGTCAACCATAACAAGGAAGTCAGTGTCAAATGTACTCCTGAATATACGAAACACAGTATCATATTGACGATGAACGGTAAGTATTGTAATGCACCTCTTACTCCGGGGGACAAATATTAATTATTGTCAGTAGTAGTATATTAAGCTACAAATTATAATTTTGAACCTGTGTGGTCTCCCTGGTGTGCCTAGTCGATCACAAGTCCCCGTCACGCTGTTCACTCTAACAACAGTGTACATACAGGGTTAAAGACATGGAAAAAGAAAGGTATCATCACAATTTGTATTTAGAGTAATAAAACTTTCTTACCTTTATTGGTCGTTGTTGCACGCTCGTGGTCCAGTGATGAATCTCGCCATCCGCTGTTTGTTAAATCAATTTGAGGTCCAGGGTGTGTATTCCGCTGCGTAAGAACTGACACATATTTCAACTTCCAACTTTTATTTTATAAATGCTGATCGTCACGATATTCATTAATTTTCAATGTATCAGCTTTTCCAATACATCATTTCGTTCCCTCTATCCTTGACCTTCTCAAAGCAAGCGTATTACAAGACGTCTCAACACCAACTGCCATTGTCTCTACACCCACAACAACCGGCTCCTGTTCACAGAGCTTACAAACTGGATAGTACTGCCAACCTTGGTTGTATGTCGATATTTTACACATCGCACGTATACATATATGAAAAATGAAAAGTGTTTATAATATAGTTCTCTGGCAATATACCTCATGATTGTCCTCATATTAACAGTTTTGTAACAAAATAATAATATTTCAGTTTGTGTTTACGTAGTTAAAGTTCACTTGCTCCTTCCATTTGATTGACTACAACGCACTCCTCGCCAGCCTGCGGTATCGGTAGTTTCATTAGTCCGTTACATTACAGTATGTTATGTTCAAAGATTTTTAGTCATTATGTCCATGCAGCAACATGTCTCTCCTCATCTTGACCACCAAAAGATCATATTCGACTATGCTACTTGGCGAACATGAAACTAAGTCCAGAATCACCTTTGCATATTCCCCACTCCTCCATGGTCCAATCCCTATGCTCTTAGACCATCGTAAACGGTGCCGCTGCCGTGCGGATGTCAACGAAACACAACGTACTGGTCGTTGGCACAAGCGATCGCCTCCGTGCAGTCACCGTGCCATTATTGAGCGTTAAGTTGCGTACCTCGTCTTCTTAAATGTGGTCGCAATTGCATCCGCTGTTTGATGTGGGTCCCGTCTTCGCCTGTTGCACAATGTAGTGATCATCTGCTGTTGTGTTTGGCCGTGCCGACCACCACCTCTCCCTGGGGGAGCAGTGCCTGTGGTTAGGGAAGCTTACCATGCACGTGAAGCAATGCTGTGAGCAATATGAAACTTCTGGTCCTGAGTCATACCACATCGGCCTTATTCCGGCTTCCCAATTACCTTTCACCTCATCGCGGGATTAGCTGAGCGGTCTAGGGCACTGCAGTCATGGACTGTGCGGATGGTCACGGCGGAGGCTCGAGTCCTCCCTCGGGCATGGGTGTGTGTGTTTGTCCTTAGGATAATTTAGGTTAAGTAGTGTGTAAGATTTCACACACATTTGAACATTTGAATCTTTCACAGTGTTAAGTCATCGACATTGTGACTCCGGACAAGGCTGTAATAAAAAACACCACGACAGTGCATCATAACTGCTTGCTGATTACCTCACAATGTCTTTTCCCGTCCCTTCAACTGCTTCGTATTACGAGGCCAGTTCTATTCGGCGGTACAGTTACGCCATGTGACGACCAGCTTCTTTCCACGACCGAGAGAGACCTCTGGAAACAAGTTCCCGTACTTTCGTTCATATCCACAGAGTTGTTTACAAGTTACTTCATCTGTCTCGCCCTTAAGTTTTTCAGAACAGTGTATTATCCGCTTCTCCCCTAAACTTAACACTTGTTTGCCTGAGAATTTCGAACATCTTCCGTCATTTTACACTGTCTATCTGTTATTACGGGTCGACCAACTGTATCTTCTTGCAGAGTTGTTTCCATTACAAAGTGTACAATTAGTTCTTCATCTCTGATATCGTGACCCTTCTGAAGCCTAACGGATCGTCGTCAGATAGATCCTCAGATTTCTTTCCCATTCTTCTGTGCTTCATTGTCTGCAACTTGATTGCACAAACTGACTGTGACACAGTTTAACACTTGTTTGCGATTTCTTTCTTCGGAATTGCATGAACGATATCTTTCCGAAAATCTGAAGGTACGTCGCCAGTCTCACAGGTTCTACACAGCAACTTGAATAGCCGTTTGGCTGTTATATTCCCCAGTGATTTTAGATATTCCGAAGGAATATTATCCATGCCTTCTTCCTTTGCCTTTGATCGGAAATCTGTGAAAGTCCTGTCAAACTCTGGCTTTAATACTACATTCCGTATCTCTTCCTGATCAATTTCCATATTTTCATCCATTACGTCAGCAGCAAGTAGCCCATTCTAGAGTGGTTGCAATGCATTCTGCGTTCTATTCTCTCTATCGTCTACCTTTTACATCCCTGCTCTCTTAATATGTCGGCGCTTTTGATTTGACTGCCCCACATTTTTACTGCAGGCATTTAGCATTGCCTTCATTGCACTTCCTATTTATTTCATATTTCTGTGTTTCTCTAAACAAGTTTGCCCTTCCTCCTTTCGTAGACGGCAACCAAGATTTCTTCGCAGTTATATTCCTTGCAGTTATATTTCTCTGTGTACCTTACGTGACTGTCGTTTAAGGAGATGTCTATTCTTCTTCAACTTAACTGTGTACCGTGATATTCATTATTGCAGTATGTACTGTCTTGCTTCTTAGAGAAAGTAAAGTTGTTTTTTCGAAAGAAAAGAACTACCTGATCACTAAGTGCTAACAGTGAGGTGTAAAAAACAGTTCAGGGGCGAGTGTACTTTTGAAGACCTCCTAACAATACCACCACTTGTAAAGTAGGTTAGAAATCAGATTAATAATGTTGCCCACGCAGCATATGTTCGCTTTATCGGGCAACAACAAAGTTATTGACTGTTGATGGTATCGTCAGAATGGAAATAATGAAGTCACTGTAAAAAAGTCATTAATTTTGGCACTTATCTTGAATGGATTCCCACGTAGATTTCGTCGAAGTAGTTATGGCTCATCTTGTTGATTCTAGGGTGATTCCACTTTGACTGCTAGAAGGTCCAGATCTGTATTTTAGCAATATTTGAAGACCTAACAAATGTGTTTTTCAGGAAATTCTTAATGATCAAACAATCCCAGATCAGAACAATGGTATGGTAGAAATAATGTTTGACTTGGTGTTCACGATCCACATTTTTATTAAACTTCTTGTAAATTCACATATACTTCTTCTTAATTGTCACATCATCAATAAAACAGTTTTGTATCAATCTTCATACATTTAATTTCCACTTTAAACAAACACAACACTTGACTGTTCTTTTACAACGGGAAATAAGAACTTAACTTCTGCAAAGTGAAACAAAGACTGCCCTGAGCGCATTCGTGCCAAAGCGGTTACAAGTAAGTCAAATATTATGACAGTCTCACAGAAATGAATACATACATGAATCATATCACTGTAATATATTGATACATCGGAGTACCTATACATTAATAAAACCAAATGTGAATATTGTCACAAAAATATGTCTGTTACTTCGGAGAAAAGCAATACTATATTACTGGTATCGAGAACTGGGGCTGGAGTGCCATAATGGTCACGTAAATAAAGAACCATTACAACCCGATGTTAAACGTAGCGTTGATCACACGTGAAAACAATAACCAACAATAGCAGCGACTCGTTGCGCCAATGCAGTGAGATTTGCATTTGTAAGGGAGGGCATCAAAAACGCTACGTCAGTTAATGAATAATAAAAGAAGTTTATTAACTGTTTGGTTTTCTTTTTCTTTCATAGCTTCTTGTTTGCTTACTAACTTCTGTTGAATTACCGTGAGACTTGATAAATGTCGCCTCCTGTATTACTTGCAGAACTTTGCATCTTCTGATATTAATTTATTTTAAAAGGTATTGTATCCCGTAAAAGAGAAGAGTAATTAATTCATTCTGCACATAACGTTTTAGTATTGCGGCAGAATAACGGCTTAAACCATAGAATACCGGACAGTACATGCTAACTTTGGCTCGCTGAAAAATACGTACGACTTTCAGTAATATATGTTGTCTTCCAGAAGCTTAAAAAATTTCGTTTACTAGGTCACTGAACTTGTCTTACCCAATCTGAAAAATACTTTTCCGGCACTTAAGTTCTGAATAATTATATTGACCTACTGTAAACGAACTACACGTTGTTGACATTGTCGGATCTCCTAAGACTGAGAAGTTTCTGTTTCAGTATATTATATCAGGAAGCTACTGAAATCTCGCTTAAAAGTTTTACATTGCCATTCAGTTAGGTTTGTGGTGCTTTGAGACAGGTGATCCAACTGCACCTGTTACTGACAAGTATCATCTTACGTTTCTGTGAGTTATGCTCTCCAAGACAGTGTGTGAAAGGTGTGGGGAGGAATGGGAGATGGGGGCATACAGTTCCTTCATGTGGCTTGTATGTGATTAATTACTTTAAGAAGAATTCCTCTAGAGTTCCAGATATCAATGTTCTTTTACTTTTTCCTCTTCTTCTGCATTTCTTGTTTTAAGATTATCACCTACTCCGTTTTCACAAGTTGTCTGACTCCCTTCCTAACTGTTCATAAAATAATGCCAGTTGAGGAAAGTGTGTGTCAGTCATCAGTATAAATTTTTATAAGGCGTCGCATATCTTAATTACCCAATATTAAATTGCCTCTGAATTTAACTTCTGTCACTATTTCCTTTAATACGTGGTTAAATCTTGAGTAACTGCTTATCCTTTCCACAGATTTCATTTCGGCTCTATGTTTTTGTCGTTTTACTAGTGCCCATCATCCACTCTCCTTACCGAACAGAGACATACGATGGAAAAATATTTAACGACTAGAATTCGTACTGGCTCATTAACTTTATTGCTTTCGTTCCAGTTCCCACGAAGTGGCTCGAAATAGATTTCTTCTCTGGTTATAATGTCAGTTCTCATTCCCATCCGGGATTTCAGTATCCACATTACCGTAGGACATCCATAAATCCACTGAAGCCAGTATACACTTATATACGAGTATATAGGAACTTACATGTATTAATAAAGGGTTTTGAACAGTTAGAGTCTGTTGCATATTACGGAGTCCCAACCGTCATAAAAGCTAACAATCTATATGATCGACGTGGTAGTAGACATCTAGCCATCCTTGTATAGAGTCACCGAGTCCAAATGTCTTACATAGTGAATTAAGTGAAATGACGAGTGATTCGCTAAAGTAAAACCTATCAACTTGGAGTACTGCATAACAAAATGTAAAATGCAAATGTATGGTGTACCTTATTAATACCATACTTAAATTTCACAGGGCTATAAAACGTTTGAGATGAACTCCACGAGAAAACAGAGTTGAACCGATAAAAGTTTATAATTATTAAGGTTGGACGAAATGTAGCTCTAGATGCTAAAGTTAATTTAGAGGCGTTGACAATATACTTTGTGAATAATACTTATAGAAGCCGAAAAACAATAGGTAATGGGGATACAGTGATAGAGATCAGTTTTTCGCTGAATTCTGCAAATGAATAACGGGTCGTACTGAAAAGTGACTAAGTATTTCTGAGACGGTAATTTCCAATGTAACCGCGTTCCCGAATGAAGTAAAACATTTTCATGGACAGGGACACAAGTAATATGCCACTGCCTACCAACATAATGATCCAGTTATACTTCCAGAACAGATGCAAAGAATCTAGTTAGGTTAGTTACAGAAATAGAGCTATTTTCCTGTGTCGACTATTTTCTTCATGATGAGAGGTTTCAAATAGCATCTAAAGCGTGCAGCAGCTCGCACTTCCAGTATTATCTTCGATAAGTCCGTATCTCTTCCCTGAGTGCAGTCAGCCTCCAGACGACATGGACATGTCGTAGCAGTGTTTCTGAATGCTGAAGCGTTAGATGTGTAAGGAACTCAGTTGATTGGCGATGAATATATTGTTTAAGTATTTTGTTATTCGCTAAGCACAGTAGCTCGATTAATAAATATTATGTTGTCGTCTCGAACCTACGACTAAAGCCAAAGAACTAAGACACTTGTGTTCCATGACATTTCCGCCATTTCACTACACAACTTATCTATTTTATATTCCTATCAAGCTTTCAGCCTTAACCCAGTATCAAATACGACGACGTGGGGTAAAATCATTGTTTAGTGAAGTCATCGTAAGGATTTATTGAACTTTATGCCCCAGCAGGTAAGAACAAAATCAACGAAATTTATTTCAGATTTTATTTTGTACTTATCTACAGGCAGGAACAACAGATGAATCGATCTCGATGATGACTTCATTTAACATCGTCTAAATAAACACAACATTGTTGATTTGATAATGGCCTAAGGCCGAAAGGATGATGGTAAAATAAAAAGAAGAAGTGGCGGAATTTATTACATGACTGTGGCCCAAAAATATGAAAAGGTTATGTAAACTATTCGTTCTGCTACTCAGATAAACCTAGATGTTTTGCTTATATAGGCCGTACTATCATCGTTTGGAAGACCTTACGTCCCTTTCCATTTTCTTGCATATTTAAACAGTCCTTGTGTGTGAATTGCTCCTGTTGACCACCAGTCCAATAATCTGTAGATATTGAACAATTTAACCAATGTTTGCCAAAGATCTCACTGTCATCACATTAACTGGTTGCATCAGATTCTTGTACCTGTAATTAAGAGCTCTATTGAATATATATTCTTGTTTAAATCTACCTGCAGTTATTTACTGAGCCGTGTGCGGCTCGCATTCATGCCATTTGTTCTTTGGGATTTTGTCACATCGAGTGGCGTCTTGTTTCTTCCTTACTTACTGGTGTAACGAAGTTGCTGGCTTGCCTCCTTGGGTGGCAGCAGCAGCGCTTGTCGATACTAGTTCTCTCGTACTAACTTTGGTGTGACCGCTAGTATTTCCGGGTGGTGGTGGTGAGTATGGTAGTGAGTCGGTTGGGACAGAGCAGAGAGCAACTCTCCATGGCGTAAGGCCAGGCCGGGACTGCTGGCGGCGTGCGCGTGCTGTCGGATCGTTAGGCGCTAGCTGCGAGAGCGACAAAGCTCGTTGCCCACCGAACCTGGACGTTGAAGTTGGGTATCAGTTAACCTGTTATGAAGATCAGCTATCGTGACATCTCTTCGTTCATTAGTTTGTTGTTGCTCCATGGGCTGCTCGGGCTAGCAGCAATGCATGATGTGCTGGGGTTGGCGAAATCTTACGGCCGTATTCCTATATTGTGATTAATTATTAAACTGACTGTTTCTTACCAGTGAAGTGTACCAGCTGTATTTTCCCCCCTGTGTCTGTTAACGTCCCAGTTACCTGCCCAGGTCGTTAGCGTAGTTTGTAGGCAGTGTGCCTTTTCCTCATCGTGTTGTTGCTGTCCGGCATGGCGTGTAAAATGGCTCAAAAGACTCTGAGCACTATGGGACTTAACTTCTGATGTCATCGGTCCCCTAGAACTTAGAACTACTTAAACCTAACTAACCTAAAGACATCACACACATCCATGCCCGAGGCAGGATTCGTACCTGCGCCCGTAGCGGTCGCGCCGTTCCAGACTGAAGCGCCTAGAACCGCTCGGCCACCTCGGGCGGCAGCATGGCGTGTAGCTCGACAGCCGTTTAACTTGTTTGGTTCATATTTGCTTAGAGTGGTAATTGTTCTCTTGACTGCTTATAAACGCCAGTTTCTGAAGACATAGTGCTTTTCGTATCCTCGTCCTCGGCAGATATTTTCCATCGTTGTGCTGTTGGACAGAAAGGAATTGGTTAAATTGTTGCGCCGTCTGAAGTTTGGGTTGCCATCCCATTATTTAACTTGAACTCTTGGCTGCCTGTCTCACCTCACCTTACGTTTGAGCTACCTTCTCAGGCCGACCCTTGGATCACTTCTGAGCACCACTTGTTCTGTTTGTTTTAGATTGTGATTTTTATTTTAGTTTGAAGTATTGTGTGAGGCCTTCGGCCGTGTATTAATTCAGTTTTTGAATGTTACATAAAGGCCTTCAGCTGTGTTTAAACCAAATTTTAAAGATTGATTTTATTTTAAAAAAGAAAAAAAAATCATTAAAATTGGTTCTATCTGAAATTGTCTGTAATCCAGACCCTAAGCCGTTAGTTGTTCGATGTGTTATGTGTGGCCTTCAGTCGAGGATTTATGTAAACCCCTTTTAATAGAGCCTTCAACAGTGTGTATTATTTAAAGGAATTTTTTTTAATAGAAGGAAGCGTTTTATTTTAAATTGTTTGTCTGACTTGTTGTTCAGGCGTTCAGCGGTTGTTTCAAAACTGTTTGTGTCCTTCAGCCGTGCAATAACTTAATATTTCTTTAATTACGCTTTCGGACGTTCTGTTGTAATTTTAAAAAGAAATTTCTAGGTTGGAAAAATTGTTTATTAATGTGTTTTAATTACAGTTGTCCTTCAGACGTATAGTGTAGGCCTTCAGCCGCTAATTGTTTAATATTTCTTTAATTAGGCTTTCGGACGTTCTGTTGCAATTTTAAAAAGAAATTTTTTGGTTAAAAAAATTGTTTATTCATGTGTTTTAATTACAGTTGTCCTCCAGACGTACAGTGTAGGCCTTCAGCCACTAATTATTTTCAGTTCCTTGTTTTTTTTGTTTTTTTTTTACAGGAATAAAATATACCTTCTATTTTTAATTGCTTTGGATTTCTAAGCCAGGCCTTCAGCCGCTCTTGGTTTTGCTGTGGTTAAGGGCCTTCAGACAGGAAAGCATCTCAGGTTCTTTAGCTAGGCCTTTAGTCATATTGTTTAATTGTGATCTTTTAAAGCAATATTTAAATGAATGGTTCTTAGAAAAATAAAGTTGTATGTTTAATTGTGCAACTCACAGTAACTGTTTATGGCCCCATCCACAATCATAACCTTATCCTGTGCGCTCTCTGAGTACCTACCAACCTGGTTTCATTTATGTAGCTTTATAACCTCCCCAACTCTTGTTAACTTTATCTACAGCTGAAGTACACTCACAGAGATGAAGCGAGAGTTTAAGGTTAATTATACCTACAAGAACAAAAGGAAGTCATTGTCTGGCATGACGGTCAAGCCGCAAAACTTTGAGGCAGATCCAATTTACAGTAACAAACGATAGCACTGGAAGCGAAAACTACTGTGTGAAGGTCTGTAATTTCAGCTTTCTCTCAGTACTTCAATTTTGATACTGATAAGTTCTCACAAGGAGGTAGATGATTGAAGGACTCTAGAAGCAAGACCCATCCGAAAATTCAGTAAGTTTCTCAGCAGGGTAAATCAAAGCGTTTCACGTTTAGAACGCGTCGACGCAGACAGGATCAAACCACCTTGAGTGCTGCATTGCTTAGCCAACATTCTTAAAGAAACTACGCAATCTGTTATGGTATTGCAGACAAGGTGGTGGCCAGCGGGTGCTATAGTTTCAGAAGATGGTTTAACACTTCCTCGTCGCTGTATATGACCTTCTTCTGTAGTATCAACGTGTTCCATGAGAATAAAATCTTCGTGGTATGACAAGGCTAATTCCTGGGACATACCACTCGGTATACAAACAAAACAGCTGCCTGTTCCCTCCCCTTTAACTGTCTTGGTCGTTTCTTTCATAATTCATTGAATACTCATCACTTCTGGAGTCAATGTAAAATTGACGACCATTTCGTTGGTTCCTGTACCCATGGCCATCTCTTCTTCCTCGGTGGGATTGTTGGTGAACAGATTGATTTCTTTGTCAGTTATCTCCTCAGTTTTCCTTCTTCAACCGACCGTTTTCCTGTGCAATTGTTAGCTCTACCCGCTCACTAATTGATTATGTGACAAGAACTACAAAATTACATAAAACTCCTTACTGATAACAATTACCTCCTATCCATATTTAAATAGATGTTTACTTTCAGACCGGGTATTACTATTTTTGTAATTTAGCTTGCAGTTAATTTGATAAGACAAGATTCCTTTGATTCTTCATGTTTATGTCCTGTTATCATAATTAAACATACCACAGGTATAACTAACTGGTTTTGATTAGAATACCTGGACAACCACAACGATTATGACAAAACAATAATTTAAACAATAACTGCCATTATATTCTAAATGTTGTCTGAATAAACCAGTCTTCTTCTTCGTCTGCACATCCACTAACGGATGTTTGCTATCGCATTAGCTGAGTCTTCTCTATATCTTCCACTATGGGTCAAGTTCCCCGCATTTCTTCTTCCTGTCCACTGTCTGACGTTGCGGAGTCATGTAATCCTCCTCCTACCAATTCCTCTCTTGCCTTCAGTCTTCCCCCGATTATCAGCTGAAGGAAGTCGTACCTTTCACTTCGTGTCATCTAAGTGGCCGGCCGGTGTGGCCGAGCTATTGTAGGCGCTTCAGTCTGGAACCGCGAGACAGCTACGGTCGCAGGTTCGAACCCTGCCTCGGGCATGGATGTATGTGATGTCCTTAGGTTAGTTAGGTTTAAGTAGTTCTAAGTTCTAGGGGGCTGATGACCTCAGATGTTAAGTCCCATCGTGCTCAGAGCCATTTGAACCATTTTTTAACCTGACCTAAGTAAGCTGTTTTCTTAAGTTTAATTGTGGTTAGTAGTTCTCAGTCCCTTTTTACTATTCTCAAAATTATCTTAATTTTTTTTTCCTTGCTGTCCGTGGAATTTTAAGGATACTTCTATACAACCACATTTCGAAACCCACTATTTAATCCATTTATTGACCCAATGAATAAAACCTACGATTTTCTTAGTTGCTTCTTAATATTTGCCATGTTTTGCAAATCATCCCACAAGTTAATGCCGAAGGACCTCTTAAATCTATGGTCAGGGAAGACGGTGGAGGATTGAGACATGAAAAATAAAGGAAAGTCTCGCACATTCGTTATCAGAATTTATAAGTTGGTGTCCAATATGCGTGTTAGCTGTCCTGTAGGTACGTCAGGTAGGTGTGATAGGCTTGGATGGTACTACTCAACTTTACAGATGCAAAAGCAGATAGGAAGGTGTGAAGTAAGCACCTCTGTTAGACTATAGCGCCCTGTTTTAGGAAGATGGCGTATGGTATCTTGTTGTCACAATCTGCGTCGTCGTTATTTCTCCTCTTAGCATATCGGTATGTTTCATTTTGTTTGACTCCAAAGAGGTAACACGCTAAATCCGTCTAAAATGCGAGAGAAAAGACCGAATAGGTTAGAAGGTTGAACAGTCCGGTGGAGGGAACGCTTTCTTAACAAACGGTCTTTCTAATAGGAGCACTTCTTTTCCGCTCAACTGTTGTTGCCTCCTCTTGGTTCCTGTACATTCTGAATGTTACAGTTTTTCCAAAGCTTATACCTATTTTCCCAGAACTTCAAACATCTTCCGCCTGTTTATGTTGTCGAACAATTTCTAGGTTTACAAATACTGTGAAGGTGTCTTGATTCCTCCAGTACGACGCTCAACGTCGGATCTGCCTCTTTGGTGCTCTTACCTTTCCTGATGGGTAGCTAATCATCATCTACTACATCCTAAATTTCGTTTTTACATTTTTAGCGTTAATATTGTCAGAAACAGGGTACATGAGCTCTCAAGGAGATCGTGCTAGAGTTTTCACATTTATCTGTACTCGAGAACTTAGGGAATGTGTAAATGATATTTAGTTCCGAAAATGCTTGATACAGTCTCAGCAGTTTCACACACCAGCTTGAATACTCTTATTGTTGATAGAGCCGCACATTATTAGATATTCCACTCGAAAAATGACTGTACCTGCTGCGTTGTTTGTTCGAAAGTCTTCCAACGCCCTGTAAATGTCTCATGCTGACACGGCATCTTCTACAGGGTGTATTATAATTAATGGAGTAAACGCATACAATTGAAAGTACACGATGCTAGAACCAAAAAAGTCTCAGTAAACATAGGGTCGAAAATGCATCCCTTAAGAGCTACGAGCAATTTTTCATCTTCGATACTGTGAAGCAAATCTCTCCTGCTGCAAGCTGCTTTCCACATTTTGGGAAGTAGCAGTATGGACCAAAACAAGAAAAAATTACCACTAACATTTGCTCTAAAATGCATACCTTAAAAGTTATGAGCAGTTGTTGATTAGAAGAGTTGTGTTTCCAAGTAGCGAAGATGAGCACGTGTTCATAACTCTTAAGATATGCCTTTTTGGAATACATGTTTACTGGATATTGTTTTCTTGTTTTGTTCCTCGTTACGATTTCAGCTTTCAGTAGAAGAGAATTGCTTCACAGTATGGAAGATGAAAAATTGCTCGTAGCTCTTAAGTTTTGCATTTTCGACCCTATGTTTACTGAGACTTTTTTGATTTTAGTACCGTGTACTTTCAACAGTATTCATTTACGCCATTAATTATGACACAAACTGTGTGTCTTTGAAACTGCCTCCTAGGTCATTATGGCATCGGATAGTTCCTCTTCTGCACTGAAATGCTCAACACAAAAATGTCTTTCTCCTACCTGCTCCCTCTTTAGCTTCTAAATTTTGCGACACATTGTATTAAAGTAACCGTTCCATAGTTCCAGCCTCAGATAAGGCACCTTAGTGGTTTGGTTTTAAAAAGTTCATTGTAGTATTTAATTAGCGCTGTATTCCACTACAATTTTAACATGTTATCAAACACTATTAAAAAACATTGTTTCATTTCCTTAAAAACGCAGTGTCGGCAAGTAACTCTGTTAGTAATAAACGCTGCTCGTGATAAACATGCTGCGAAACAGTTTTGTTTATGTCATTAGTTTCTCACTTGATTTCTGCAACCAGCCACGACTTCATCTCCCGTGTCAAACTCTCTTTCTCAGAGTAACTCTTACAAAGTTCTCAACAATTGGTAGGATATATTCCGATATCTATTTTCCCCTGTTCTCTGGTTCTCTAAGGCTTCCCTTAGAATCATGGAAGTAATTCCCTGATGTCTTAACATATATACTATCTTCCCGACCCGTCTTTTAGCCAACAGGTTCTTATGTGCACGTCATTTCCAGAATACTTGTGCAACGCGGTATCTGAAATGATTCGATTCTCTTTCCCACTTTTCCAAGAATCCATTCTTCACTTACATACAAAGCTATGCTCCATAAGTAACTTCTCAGAATTTAGTTCTTCAGGTTGTCTATATTTGATATCAGAAGGCTTATTTTAGCTATAAACGCACTTTTAGGCTGTGGCTATCTGTTGTGTATAACTTCCTTGCTTTGTCCATAATTCAATACTTTTTCTTTCAAGCTAGCAAAATTCTTTTCTTAGCCCACGTGGTACGAAATATCGATGTTAAGTCTACCGATAATTTGTTCCACTCAAATTCAGTCCTATTCTGGACAGTAAAGGTTGCTCGCTTTCAGTGATAATACCAATAGCATCAGCGATTCTTATCACTAGCAGCGTTTCATCCTGAGTTCTGGGCGCACTCTTTAACACTTGATTTATTCCCATCCTTGCTTCTTCGGTGTACAGATTGAATATTAGAGGAGAAGGATTGCATCGTTACCTTAAGCACATCTCTTTGGATCTTGCATTCTTTTTGTTTCCTCTTCATGCTTATTCATATTGTCTATTAAAATCTTACCTTTAGGCTTACTGTAACTTTTCTCACAATTTCAAATATCTTATTCTATTATGCTTAGTAGAACGCTTTCTATAGATCGACAAATTCTACGAAGAAATCTTAAGTTTGATTAAATCAGATTTGCCTCCCTGGTGTTTTTACCTTTCCTAACGCCAAAGTGGTTGTCACCTTGAGAAATCCCCATCGCTGTTAAAAGAGAGTACGAAATGATGCTAGTTAATTATCTATTCAGAGCTCCCCCCAGTGAACTATTCTAATTAAACTGCGTGCAACAGACTTAATAAACATCAATTTTTGGCTCAGTAATGGATCAGTAGGTGGGGATAATCATATATTATCCTCATTTATGCACAGAGATGCAACCTGAGGTGACTTATGGTTGGCAAAGTTCAGGAAAGGAAGCACCAAGGGGTTTTCACCTCTCTGAGAATTGAAATTTCAACTGACTCAAAACTGCGACATGATAATTGTGATTGCGTTCATGTTCTGATTATAAGAAATACTGTTGTGATACAGTGCCAGTCCCAGTAGTGATACTCCAGCTAATCCAGGTGTATTATTTTTGTCTCCTTTTGTGGCTGCTTTCTAGTGTAGGAACATAAAAAGAAATGAAAAGGGAAACATGCTGAACATGCAGCCGGAGCGTGACACTATCATTCTCTGGAATTGCCTCTGTCTATTCGAAGTCTTTCGAGAACGGTGTCTTTCCTATAAAGTTTCTTCTTCAGGATGGATCAATAAACTGGCCGTCTTATTTACTAAATTCTCTTTAGATCAGGGAAACGCTTGGCGGATTATCCGTAGCAGTACAGTGAAACAGAATCTGTCCGGCTGACAAAGTCCCAAAAGGAAGTTGATACAGCGTAATAAACGATAATGTCCAGCATCTCTTTTTTGATGCATTCCGTGCCTGCTAAAACAGCAGGAGATGGAAAGCTTCTTCAGTTGCCCTTGATGCTCTGTGGCTGGAACAGCACGCAGAAATCGTATTATTGTTAGCTCGGACACAGTACATGCTATGGAATATCCGCAAGTTCAGCGGAAGAAGAAATGGAAGAAAAGGAAGAAATCACCAATGCAGTTACTGTTGTTGTACGGCGGGTGAAAATAAACATGCATTTCTTGACTCCCCCGTTTTCGGTTGGATTTAATTTCAAATGTAATTAACCTGTATATCAAACTGACTCTAGTTTACATACAAAAATGTGGCTTCTTTCATAATGGTGTATTGCGGAATTAAAAGTGACGAGGCCTACTGCTTTGACACTTTTCAATCTAACAGATCCTATCGGTGTTTTATGCTCTGTTTCATTTATTATTTTTGTAACGATCTTGGACCCATGAGCTGTTAAACTGATTGCACTATAGTTTCCACGTTTGATCCATTCATGTTACGTTAAAAGAATTCATGTTAAGTGTGATGCAGTAAACGGGATACATCGTTGAGTTGATATGGCGCTATATAGACATGCAATCTGAGAATACTGGTGGAAGCTAGGATGTGACAGTTGCATCAAACTGACAGAAGATACCCCACTCATTCTATTGACTGAGAACACTTCTAATGTGTCCGTGTACCAAACACTAGTCCACAACGTTAAAAAAGATTTCTGTATCTACAAACAGCCTTTGCAAGCCATCATACGGAGAATGGTGAAGGGTGCCTTGTAGCGTTGTATGCTATTCCATCTCTTCTCGAAAATGGAGCGTTAGTAGACTCACTGTGTACGTCCATACTAGCCTTGATTTCCCTTATCTAGTTTCCGTAACCCATAAGCAGTTAGTACGTTGGTGTCAGTACAATCGTTTTTCAGTCTGTTACCAATTCCGTTTTCCTAAACGTTCTGAACAGTGTACCCTGAAAAGAACGTCTTCTTACCTTCAGGACACCCATTTGAGTTCATGAACCGTATCCATTATATTTGCTTGTTAATCGAACCTATCATTAGCAAATACTGCGTCTGTACACGTTGTCAATAGTGCTTTGCGAATTCCTCAGTTATTCTCATTTAACTGCAGGAAAAGTTTCCGTAATATACACGTGTTACCTAGCAGTAAGAAATATAGCAGCACCCTATGATCTGGTCCTTCGTATTTCTGTAGTCCGACTTGGTGGGGATCGCAAGTATCTGAGTAGTCTGAAGAATGAGCCGCAGAACTGTTTTGTGTTCGGAGCTAGACTTTAATAGAGTTCTTCCAATCAACCGAAGTCAACCAGTCGCTTTCCCTGCAAACGACCTCGTCCCTTTTGATGCCGCTTTGCAGCTTTGCACTTTGATATTTTATCGACGTGACTATCCCCACCAGTACTCCACTGATGCCCGCCGGGTTAGCCGTTCGGTCTATCGCACGGCTCTCCGGGCGGGAAGGAGCGCCAGTCCCCGGCACGAATCCGTCCGGCCGATTAGTGTCGAGGTCCGGGGAGCCAACTAGTCTTTGGATGGTTTTTAGGTGGTTTTCCATCTGCCTCGGCGAATGCGGGCTGGTTCCCTTTATTCCGCCTCAGGTACACTACGTCGGCGATTGCCGCGCAAACAAGTTCTCCACGTACGCGTACACCACCATTACTATACCACGCAAACATAGTGGTTACACTCGTCTGGAGTGCGACGTTCCCTGGGGGGTCCACCGGGGGCCGAACCGCACAGTAACCCTGGGTTCAGTGTGGGGTGGCGGAGGTGTGAAGTGGACTGCGATAATCGTGGTGGGGTTGTGGACCACTGCGGCTGCGGCGGGGACGGACCCTCTCTGTCGTTTCTAGGTTCCCGGTTAACATAACATAACACCACTAATACTACATTAAAAAATCACACTTTTGTTTGTCCTGTTCCTGAACTAATAGCACACCGCTTATACTATATTCGAAAATTACGCTATCGTTTTGTGTTAGTCACAGGCAGACCTGCACTCCTATACACCTCCTAATATCAGGTCGCGTCTCCTTTTGCCCGGCGCAGTACAGAAACTCGGCGCGACCTGAACTCATGAAGTCGTTGAAAGTCCCCAGCAGAAATACTGAGCCGTGGTGCCTCTAGAGCGGTCCATAATTGTGAAATTTTGCCAGGACATTATTTTGCGCACGAACTAACCTCTCGATTTTATCCCATACTTGTGCGATGGGATCGATGTCGGGTCATTTGGGTGGCAAAATCATTGGCTCGAATTGTTCAGAATGTTCTTCAAACGAATCGCGAACTATTGTGGCCCTTGACATGGTGCATTGTCATCCTTGCACAGTGTCTTGTTGACAACTGGGGTCCATGACTTCGATGGGGTCTGCGCCACAGCGAACCCCACCATCAGCTCATACCATATGAAATCAGGACTCATCTGACCAATGCACGTTTTTACTGTTGTCTAGGCTACGAGCCTGGTGACGAGGCCAGGAAAGGCGCTGCAAGTCATAGCGTGCTGATAGCAAAAGTACTCGCGTCAGTGGTCTGCTACCATAGTCATTTTACGCCAAATTTCGGCGCACTGTGCTAACGGATACGTACGCCCTACGTCCTCCACTGATTTATGCGGTTTATTTAACGCTGAGTTACTTGTCTGTTACGACCGTAAACTCTACGCAGACGTCGCTGTTCTCGGTCGTTAAGTGAAGGCCGTCGGCCATTGCGTTGTTCGTTGTGAGAGGTGAAACCTGAAATTTTTTACTTATTCTGCGCACCTTCTTTACATTGTGGACCTCGGATAGTTAAATTTAGTAACAATTTCGGATATGGAACATCCCATGCTTCGAGATACAATTACCATTCGGCGTTCAAAGTCAGTAAATTCCCAAAAAATGATTCAAATGGCTCTGAGCACTATGCGACTGAACTGCTGATGTCATCAGTCCCCTAGAACTTAGAACTACTTAAACCTCACTAACCTAAGGACATCACACACATCCATGCCCGAGGCAGGATTCGAACCTGCGACCATAGCGGTCGCGCGGTTCCAGACTGTAGCGCCTAGAGCCGCTTGGCCACTCCGGCCGGCAGTAAATTCCCATCGCACGGCCATAGTGAAGTAGGAAACAGTTTCGCATTAATCACTCGAGTAAAAATGACTGGTCCGACCACGCATTGCCCCTTCATACCTTGTGTACGCGTTACTACCGCAGTCTGTAGATGTGAATATCGCTGTCCCATGACTGTTGTCGGCTCAGTGTAAAGTACAGACCATTGTCAGCCTATTGACAGAGCGACGGAGTGGTGCTCGGCGGCAGCGCGTAAGAACAGCCTGCCACTGGGCACTCTCTGCGAATTGTGGGGGCCGGCCCTCAGCGATCTGTGGCGGCTGTTGCGGTCGCAGTAATTCAGGCTCCACCGAGTGGGGCGCGGTGGAGATCGCTCGCTACCTGCGGCCAGGCCCGGGGGAAATCTCGCGGCTGATTGAGAACGCAGCAGCGGCGCCGCTCGCAATCGCCGCCGGGCGCAGTGCATCGTCAGGGGCGCGGTGCCCGCTGACCACGGACGTTACCACAAGCGACGCACTGGCCGGCTGGATGGGTTTATGGCTGACCAAGTGGTGGGAATATTGCGTGCGATGTTCAGCACGTCTGGCTGTTCGGGGAGTTATCTCCCCTGTGCCGCACGAAATCCGCACTGTAGGTTCTCTGTTGTTGAAGGATTATCGGCCGAGTTACGATGTCGTTCTACGGAAACATGTCTACAGATTTCCTACGCGCCAGCTTCAGGGGAAGTCTTTGCCTCAAGTTGTCGAGTAGGAAACTTGTCGAAACGTTGAAGCAGAACAACCGCCTGACTCGACTGATGATCCGAGAACACTTCACCACCGTCTCTCCCAGTCACTGTTGCTGGTGGTGTCGAAGAGTATCTCACTGTGCCCAAAAAGAGCAGGTTAAAGAAAGGCAAACCTATTTACATAGTATTTGTAGATTTAGAGAAAGCATATGAAAATATTGACTGGGATACAATCTTTCAAATTATGGAGATGTTTGGGGTAAAAAACAGGGATTGAAAGATTACTTACAATTTATATAGAAGTCAGACTGCAGGTGTGAAAGTGGGACGACATGAAATGATTGGTTCAAATGGCTCTGAGCACTATGGGACTTAAGATCTGTGGTCATCAGTCCCCTAGAACTTAGAACTACTTAAACCTAACCAACCTAAGGACATCACACACATCCATGCCCGAGGCAGGATTCGAACCTGCGACCGTACTAGTCGCGCGGTTCCGGACTGAGCGCCTGAACCGCTAGACCACCGCGGCCGGCGACATGAAATGACAGCAGTAGTTGAGAAGGGAGTGGTATCTCACTTTATACTTAACATACCAATTAAAAATCAACTTTTTATACGTGAGCTGGTTAGCCCCTTTTTTCTTTGTGACCTACAAACAATCAAAACATTCGTATTTCGTCGTAGTAACATAACCCAGATATAAGAACCCTCCTATATCTTATGGTATTTCTCAATGACAGTGGCACTGTCTGTTGGCCATTCGGTCCGAAAACAAGAAACAGCTTCTCGATAACTGCTCTAAATGTACATCATTAAACTCAGTATGTGCTAAAATTAATCAGAGGGCAGTTAAAACTATATTAACAATTGAGAGAGCTGTACAAGTCAAACTATCATGGTCCAGTACTGCTGCCTGATTGAGTAAAATCTAATATAAATCCAGTGTCTTCTTCTCCTGACGCTGTCAGTGAGGTGTAACAGTCTTAGACTTTGGGCATAATGAATGGAAAATGAGGCTGAAATTATTGCTAATGTCCTTAGTAAATTATTCAAATACGAATGCTGTTAAAACGCCTGAGACTAAAAAAGCACATAAAGATTAGAAATTCATCAAGTTCACATCTATTCTTTCCCAGTTTCACCCAAAGTATCCAAACTGCTATTAAATCTACGGAATGAAGGATAAAATTCTACCACAAAAATAAGTCGCCAGCTCATCACTTACGTGAATAAAACTAATGAACAAATCATTTAGAGGGTACCAGCACATTAAAAATTTCTTAGTAATTTAGCAAGGTGTCTGAACATTAATCATAGTTCCAAAATTAACACACGAATTCTTCTGTACCTTTCGTGAAATTGAGAGCAGACTGACTGAAAAAGAAATCTCAAAATTGTTGTCGGTTAAAACTTGGTGTAAAAAGTCCACAAACATCGCATATTCGAAAAGTATCAGCTATTGCAGGAAACTATAGGGTCATGGGACAACTAATTAACTTCAGCAGCTGCATCTTATTTCCCATTTCTATATCCATTTTTCTACCTACAGACACATGACTCTGCCCCTTAACTACGTCCTGCGATACAGCATATAACGGGATGGCACAGTTAGTGACTGGATTTTCTGAACATCCTTCATCAGTTGTCAGCCTGATAAATCACTTCCACTAATTTCCATATTTCTTGGTATGCAGCTGAATGACGCCCACACTACACTCTTCGTATCCGGTTTTTAAGTCTCATGTCATACTTTCCTTCAAAATTATAACTGCATAACGAGATGTAAAGAAGTTTAGAACCACGTTGTTCTCACTTCAGTGTATACGTTAAAAAGAAAGTGATGGAGATGCGCTCTTACATCTTGTGTGTTTTCAATCGAGGGACGCCTATAATTCCGGCGCGTGTTTTAGAAAGATGCAATAAAGCGTAAAAGAATTTCCAAAGATTCATAAAAATATCTCTTCCGCGAGACTGCCTTTACAAATGTGAACGAGGCATGCCCGGAAAATAAATTAGCGGTATAGATTTCTTTGCGAGTAACAAGTTTCAGAATCGATTGCCGATGGAGTGATACAATCACCTGTTTTCAGACAACCCTTCCATTTTCATGTAATGTAAGAAATTTTTAGAGAAACGAAGAAATCTTTAGAGAGAGTCGCTTGGTCTGCGATGGAGAAAAGCGTCGAACGCCTTTCAGACGCAGTGTCAAAGGACTACTTCCCATGTTCAACGGTAGAAATTGAAAGAAAGAAGCAACCTACCGCGAAACTGAGGTGCACAGGCAGTTATTCAGCGCAGCTGCTCTGCCTATAAATCACTCGTCACAACGATCAGTGCAAAATTAATCACTCTGACTTGTTCTTCGTCTGCAAGTTCCCGGTATTTCAAAGACGGTGTCTGAGTGACATTCCATCATAATTACCATAATTCGTATTTTTTCAGATCGTTGTCATATATTTCTTAAGGGAATTATTTTAAGACCGTTCATGAGCAGCAGCTGTATTTTCCAGAAATGAAAATTAGTACACCCAATCGTGTTGTTTATCAAGTGTAAATTTTCTGATCTGTATGAAACATCTTCTCTTATATTGCCCCATCACGCAAATTGCATCTCGACGCCCACACCAATGTTCAATATGGTCCTTAGTGCAGCATATCTGTCATCCACATAGCAGATACACCCTGTAACTAGGAAGAGAAGGGCTTCGACGCTGTTGGAAGATCTCTGCTGCACTGCAAACAAATCACCACAGTTGATGGCAATCAGCGAGTGGGACACAAATTTAACTACGCCATGTAATGGTGGCAGAGCATAATCAGCATTTCTATACAGCCGCACAAAGTAGCAGGTGCTTATGATTATTAAAGTTCAGCTTCTCTCGGAGGTCCAGTATAGGCTGTAATTATCGCATGGCAGCGAAACGTGGTAGATATGCTAATGAGTTAATGCAGAACCGGTTGACGCTGGAAAAAAAGTGAGTAACAGTACGGCCGACAGGTGCAAATCTACGCTGTAGTGTTTGTATGATGGCACATCCGCACTGTATTTTGACAACCCATAATATGAGCGAAAATCGTTAGCAATGACGGACGAAGACTTCCGGCATAAGAAGTCGACCTCTTTCAAAAAACAGCCTTCTCAAAGAGAGCAGACGTTCAGAGCAATATCTTGTCACTGGGGTCTGATACCATCTTTAAAAGCAAAAGAATTACCATTCATTAACAGCATGAGGATGCAGCAGGCAACGGTAACCACTGCATTAAAGACCCATAAGGTGTATCCACAGGACATCTGGTTTGTAATTGAAAAGGTGTCATGATTATCTTTCCGCTGGCAGAAGGTTCTGGACTAGTTCCCCATTCGGATCTCCAGGCGGGTTACTGCCAAGGGAGAAGTGACAAGAAAAAAAGAACAACCAACGAAAAGATACCGTTCTACGAGTCGGGAGGTAGAATGTCAGAAGTCTGAACGTGGTTGGGGGAAGCTAGAAAATCTGAAAACAGAAATGCAAAGGCTCAGTCTACATATATTGGGGATCAGTCAATTGAAATGAAAGAAAACAAGGATTTCTGCTCAGATACGCGTAGGATAGTATCAACGGCATCGGAAATTGATAGTAACGGGAGCATGATTTGTTATGAATAGAAGATAGGGCAGAGAATGAGTTACTGTGTACAGCTTAGTGATAGAGTTGTTCTCATCCGAATCGACAACAAATGTACACCAGCCACAGTAGCTCAGACATACATGCCGACGTCACAAGCCGAAGATGAAGAGATAGAGGGACTATCTGAGGATACCGAAAGGATTAATTCGGTTCCTAAAGGAAGATAAAAATCAGGGAGTCATACGAGACTGGAATGCGGTTGTAGGGGGAGGAGTAGCGAAAATATGGCTCGGTACAAAGAATGAGAGAAGACAAAGACTATTTTAGTTTAGCTGGTAATAGGGAACACTCTGTTCAAGAATCACAAGAAGAGGAGGTGTACTTGGAAGAGGACGAAGATACCGGAAGATTGCAGTTTGATTATATCACTATCTGACATGTTCCGAAATGAGATATTGGATTGTAAGGCGTGTTCGGGAGCAAACATAGACACAGGTCACACTTTATGATAACTAGTAGGCTGAAGTTCTTAAGACTAGTCAGGAAGAATCAGAACGCAAAGGAGTGGGATACAAAAGTACTAAAGAATGAAGAGAGGTGCTTGAAATCTTCTGAGGCTATAGATAAGGAACAGCTCAGTAGGCGATACAACTGACGAGGGATGGAAATTTTTAAAAAGAGCGGACACTGAAGTTGGAAAGGAAAACGTGGGTACAAGGACGGTAAATGCGATGAAATCATCGGTAACAGAGGGAATACTTCAGTTGTTCAATGGAAGAAGGAAGTACAAAAATGTTCAGTGAAATTTGGCAATACAGATGTACAACCCACAAAAGAATGAAATAAAGAGACAGTACAAAGAAGCTAAGGCGAATTGCTACATGGAAAATGTGAAGACACCGAAAAAAATGATTGACGGTATGACTGACTCAGCATATATATATAAGAGACAGGAATTCCACTGCTAAATGCAGAGATTGAGCGGATAGTTGGAAAGAGTACAATGAAACTTCCTATGGAGGGGAAGGCCTGTCTGAGAACATGATAGGAGAAGAAGTAGGGGTCGATATAGAAGGATAGGGCACAATCATTACAATCCGAATTTAAAAGAGCTTTGGGAGAGTTCAACTCGAATATGGCAAGAAGGAATAGATAACTCTTCATCAGAATTTTTAAATTCATTGAGGAAGTTGCAAAAAGAAAAAAAAAAAAAAAAAAAAAAAAGCTATTCACTTTGGTGTGCAGAATGTTTGAGTCTGGAGATATGCCATGTAACTTCCTCATAACCTCCCCACGACCTCGTAGAAAGCAAGAACCGACAAGATCGAGTATTGTCACACAATCTGCTTAACAGAGCATGTATCTTAGTTGCTGGCAAGAATAATATACAGAAGAATAGAAAAGAAAATTGGGGATGTGTTGGATAACGATCAGTATGATTTTCAGAAAAGTAAATTCACCAAATAGGCAATTCTGACGCTGCGGTTGATAATTGTAAGTAAAGAAAGATCGAGATATGTTCATAGAATTTGTCGAAAAAGCGTTAGATAATATATAATGGTGCAAGATGCTGAAATTCCGAGAAATATGGGGGTAAGATATAGGGAAAGACAGGTAACGTGCAATATGTACATTGAGAGCCAACAATAAGAGTGGAAGATCAAGAATGGAGAGCTCGTATTAAAAAGGGTTGCAAGACTACGCTGGTCTTGCAGTATACAGATCCGTGCAAAAATGAAACTATTCACGTGTTTGGTAAACCTTTCTTATTTTTCGACATAGTCTCTTTTAGACTTATACACTTCGTCCAACGCTCTTCTAACTTATTGATTCCTGCCGAATAATAGGAATTGCCCAGGTCTGCAAAATATCTATTAATTGCCGCAATCACCTCTTCGTTTGAATAAAATCTTTTTCCCGCCGGCCATTTCTTCAAATTAAGGAACAAATAGCAGTCCGAGGGAGCAAAGTCTGGAGAATATGGGGGATGTGAAACGAGTTGGATTACTATTCCATTAATTTTGCGACCACAACTGTTGAGGTGTGTGCTGGTGCACTGTCGTGATGGAAAAGGACTTTTTTGCGGTCCAATCGCCGGCGTTTTTCTTGCAGCTCGGTTTTCAAACGGTCCGATAACGATGAATAATATGCATCTGTAATAGTTTTACCCTTTTCCAGATAGTCGATCAGGATTATCCCTTGTGAATCCCAAAAGACAGTCGCCATAACCTTTCCTGCCGAAGGAATGGTCTTCGTCTTTTCTGGTGCAGATTCTCCCTTGGTAACCAATTGTTTAGATTGTTCTCAGGAGTATAGTAATATATCCATGTTTCATCCACAGTGACGAAACGACGCTTAAAGCCCTGCGGATTCTTCCTGAACAGCTGCAAACCATCCTTACAACACTTGACACGATTCCGTTTTTGGTTAAGCGTGAGCAATCGCGGAACCCATCTTGCTGATAGCTTTCTCATGTGCAAATGTTTATGCAAAATATTATGTACCCACTCATTCGAGATGCCCACAGAACTAGCAATCTCACGCACCTTAATTCTTCTGTCATCCGTCACCATATCATGGATTTTATCAAAGATTTCTGGAGTCGTTGCGTCCACAGGGCGTTCAGAACGTTTAGCATAACTTGTGCCCATATGGCCACTCCGAAAATTATGAAACCACATATAAACTGTTGTAATCGAAGGTGCAGAGTCACCGTAATGTTTATAGAGCTTCTCTTTAGTCTTCTGAAGCGTTTTGCCTTTCCTACAGTAATGTTTAATCACCACACTAAATTCTTTTTCGTCCATTTTTTGACAATCACTCGACTTCTTTGATTCACACGAATGCCAAACACAAATAAATAGACCAATATGGCTGAAACTTTGTGTGTGTTCTTTCCGAAGATGCTACTAACTAAACATGACCTCTATAAAAGCCGGTGGTGGCGTCTCTCGGACTTTGCACGGACTTTTCAAACGCCCCTCGTATTTTGAAATGCGACAGACGACTCTTGTTACCGCAATCACTTTAACTAGTAAACCTTCTGTTTGACTACCTGCCCTTTGTATCTGATAAACTGATTTTTCCCTTTGACTGTGTTTTTTGTTGTCAGCCTGCATCAGAATCCAAATGAACATGAGTAGTGAAATAAAATTAATGAAATGGTGGCTCAGTCATTATTTTAGTCAATTGTTGATGATTGATTAATATATCAACACACGACTGATGTTTTATAAAGTAGTTGCACAAGTTTTTGATCGTAAAATACCACAACAAGATACATGTAATCGATATGACAAAAATAAAACATGGTCTGATGGGAACACAAATATGCAACGAATAGTTAACACTCCCTTGGGTGGCGGCTTGTTGGCAAAGACCATCGTTTGTCTGACTGAACTATTTACTCTGGATCAATAGGCGGATAAGTTAATTTGAAACTATCTAACGCTGAAAAGATTTTGATGAATTTATTCTATAGAGAAGTTGTACTATGTTCCTGCAGCTGAGAAGAAGTGGCGAGATTGTGATTCTGTTTGCCCTTACAAGCTGGAGGAGCAATACAGTACCCGTTTTCTCGATGTGTGGTGCTGTGTCAGGTGACGGTCGTGGTTCCAGCATCCGCAGAGCATCGATGTGCATCACCTGTAATTCTCTGTCGCGGGCACGAAATATGCAAAGCTGGCGATCTGCTAGACGGTTCACAATTACTCTGTTATGGAGCACTGAAATCTCAACAGATTCCAGTGTGTGACACACGGTCATGCCATGGACCAATCTATCTCACTTATATGGCAATGCACACAAGGAGATGTAACGTCAAAGCTGCAGACCTGTCACGAATAAGATTACCCTTGGCACAGCAAGTTGTCCGAGATGACTGAGGTCTAAGGTGTCGGTGCAGCTAAGTCTTAACCACAGGCTCGCTAGTCAAGAACGGTGCCAGTGCGGATCCCCGTGTAGAGAGGAGAAGACGTTGTGCTTCCGAATTGTTTTTTCTCGCAATTTTAGGCAGTGTGTTATTCTGAGTTTTCATGTAGTTGTAAAGTGAACAACACATTTATCATGGAGATCGTTATCTGGACGGCCTGAACGTTACCGCATGTCCGACCACGAGCCCCTGATAAACTGAGAGAAGTGCTTTTGTGTCCCAACATAGATCATTTCGGAGCCGTCGTAAATGTTTCGTTCCTTCTAAAATTGTTTTGAAGGCCTGGGGCTTTCCAAAAACTCTGTAGGCCGAGGGACGACACACCTCAAGTCCCCCTTGGCAGAACCCGGCCCACGGTGAAAATGGAAACTCGTGAATTTTCATGGCCGCCATCTGTATTCACAAAGGGCATTTATGACTACGTCGCAACGCGTTGGCTGAGGTACTAAGATTTCTCTCGCACCCCCTGCCCCTGGTGTGGCGTAGTTCCAAGTAGGATGGTTTTTCACCTCTTCGATTGAATGCATTGTTTGCAGACCGTTGCGATAAATTCTTAGACCCAGAATTCTGTTCCTGGTAAGTGCTTCGAGATGTTACTTTCCCTAATCGCTGCACGTGACTTTCAAGCCCCAAATATCTACCTCAAAAATGGTTCAAATGGCTCTGAGCACTATGGGACTTAACTACTGAGGTCATCAGTCCCCTAGAACTTAGAACAGGACAGCACACACATCCATGCCTGAGGCAGGATTTGAACCTGCGACCGTACCGGTCGCGCGGTTCCAAACTGTAGCGCCTAGAACCGCTCGGCCAACCCAACCGGCTCTACTGCATAAGTTATTGTTAAACGACCAAACTGCCTGCATGCTCGTACTCAGCTCCAGAAAAATACTGTTCAAAGGAGGATCACCATAAAGATCCCGCATGCATTAACAATGTATCTCCATCCATCAATGTCTGCTCTTACTGATAACTTACTGTCATCTCATCAACACGAATTTTCGGGTGAAAAATGAACATTGCATTGTACCTTTGAATATCAAGAATAATGAGAGAGTGAGTCGTTTTCCGTCAGGGTGTAAGACAAAGATGTGGTCTTTCGTCCCTACTGTTCAGGCCATGCATCGAGGAAGCAATGACGGAAATAAAAGGAAGTTTCACGAGTGGAATTAATATTGAAGGTGAAAAGATATCAGTGATAAGATTCGCTGCAGACATTGCAGTCTTGAGTGAAGATGAAGAAGAAAAACAGGATCTGCTGTATGGGACGAAAAGTCTAATGTGTGCACAATGTGTAATGAGAGTAAATAGAGGAAAGACGAAAGTAATTAGAAATAACACACATGAGAACAGCGAGAAACTTAACATCAAGATTGGTGCTCACGAAGTAGATGAAATTAAGGAATTCAGACACCTAGGCAGCAAAATAACCCGTGACGGACGGAGCAAGGAGGATATAAAAGTAGACTAACATTAGCAGAAAGGACATTCCTGGCCAAGACAAGCCTACAAGTATCTAACACAAGTAGGCCTTAAACTGAGGAAGAAATTTCTGAGAAACGTTGAAGCATTTTACGGTAGTGAAACATGGAGTATTGGGAAACTGGAAAGGAAGACAATCAAAGCATTTGAGATTTTGTGCTACAAAAGAATGTTGAAATTTAGATTAACTGATATGTAAGGCTTAATGGCTCTGAGCACTATGGGACTCAACTACTGTGGTCATAAGTCCCCTAGAACTTAGAACTACCCAAACCTAACTAACCTAAGGACAGCACACAACACCCAGCCATCACGAGGCAGAGAAAATCCCTGACCCCTCCGGGAATCGAACCCGGGAACCCGGGCGTGGAAAGCGAGAACGCTACCGCACGACCACGAGATGCGGGCTGGTATGTAAGGAATGAGGAGGATCTACAGAAAATCGGGAAGGAAAGCAATATACGGGAAACCGTGACAAAAACAGGGGACGTCTGTCAGGACGTCAGGGAATAACTTGCATGGTACAAGAGGGAGCTGTAGGGAGTAAAAACTATAGAGAAAACCAGATTGGAATACATCCAGCGAATAATTAACGATGTAGTTTGCAAGTGCTACTGAGAGATAATGAGGGTGGTACAGGCGAGGAATTCTTGGCGGTCAGCAACACACCAGAAAGAAGGCTGATGGAAAGTCCTGAGAAAAGGTCCGATGTCATTAAATGGTTTAAAGAACAGGATAATGAAATTCAAAAACATGGGTGAGCTTAATGTGGCACCTGAAAGAAAGAGGCATCCTATCCCAGCAGAAGAGTTACGAGAATTGTCCATCCTATGGTCAACAGTACCGCTACCCATATGAGATCCATTCGGGGCAGAAACTAAAACCTCATGGTGTGCAGGAATTGAATTTGATATTCTATTTCCGCAAGGATCTAAGTAAATGACGTGGAGTAACGAGGCACTTTTTACACTAAGGGTGCAGTGAATACACAGAACGGCCGACTTTGGAGTACTCTTAAGCTGCGTGTTGTGCACGAAGAGCCATAGCACTCGCCATATGTAACTGTGTAGTGTGGATTCACAAGTGCCTTTAATCTCGTTCCTTTGGTCTTTGAAAAGAATACACTCATAGGGCTATGTAAGATGGGGCAACACCTCATGTCGTTCGCTCAGTGGAAGATCTGCTTAATGCAACCTCAGACGAACGTGTTATCTCGAGAGGTTTTCCTGATGCATGGTCTGCGAGATCACCTAATCTGATTCCATGTGACTTTTGGCTATGGGGATGTCTAATAGAACGAGAAGTTTCATTCAGTCTCTTACTGATCTGAAGCCTGCATACAGAACATATAGCTCAGATTCCACTGGATTTGCTGCGAGCAACTGTTTATCATGTCGTTTACAGATGCAGGACGTCCTTTCCAGTGCTCATACTAAACTAACTGCATAAGCAGCGGTTAATAATAAAACCAACATTACGCCTTCCTCACTTGTTTGACCTTTTCTGCCCACGCCTTGTTTCTAATCCATTACATCATTTCTATTCGTCATTCTTCCATTCAAAGCGCCATATATGCGCCTGGTGATCTAAAGTTGAACCGAGTTTTTTCCAGCGTACACCACTTCCGTCTTAACGCGTTAACATAGTTGCCAAATTTCGCTGCCATAAGATAATTACGGACCACACTGGACCTCTGTGAGTAGCTGCACTTTCATTACAACCACCCAGTATGTCTGTGGAACGCCATCCAAACTGTGTATGTAAGGAAGTACACTCATGCTCATAAATTAATGATAATACTGATACATGGTGAAACAACGCTCTGGTGGGCAGTTTGCGGATTTGAATCACCTCGGGGTATGACAATGCGGTGCATTTGACTTGCGGTCGTCGCACGGTGGCGCTGACAGCAATCCACATACGCAGATGTGTGTTGGTGCATGTCTGAGTACGGTGCAGTGAGTAAGTGTGCAAACGTTTGCGGACGTGCTAATGGTGACTATGTGTTAAAAATGGCTTAAAGAACACATATTGATGGCGTTATGATGGGCAGAATACTAAAGTGACTGGAGGCTTGTCAAACACAGCAAGTCGTAGCACGGGCCCTTCGTGTGCCAGAAAGTGTGATCTCACGATTGAGGCAATGATTCCAGCAGACAGGAAACATGTCCAGGCTCTACAATACGGGACGTCCACAGTGTACAACACCACAAGAAGACCGATATCTGACCATCAGTGCCCGCACACGGCCACGAAGTACTGCAGGTGGCCTTGCTCAGGACCTTACCGCAGCCAGTGGAACTGTTGCCTACAGTCACACAAGCTACAGACGACTGAACAGACATGGTTTATTCGCTCAGAGACCTGCAAGGTGCATTCCACTGACTCCTGGTCACAGGAGAACCCGTAAAGCCTGGTGTCAAGAACACAGTACTTGGTCATTGGAACAGTGGTGCCAGGTTATGTTCACGGACGAGCCCAGGTATTGTCTGAACAGTTATTCTCGCTGAGTTTTCATCTGGCGTCAACCAGGAACCAGATACCAACCCCTTAATGTCCTTGTAAGGGATCTGTATGGAGGTCGTGGTTTCATAGCGTGGGGTGGGATTATGACTGGTGCTTGTGTACCCCTGCATGTCTTTGACAGAGGAACTGTAACAGGTCAGGTGTATCGGGACGTCACTTTGCACCAGTATGTCCGCCTTTTCAGGGGTGCAGTGGGTCCCACATTTCTCCTGATGGATGATAACGCACGGAGCCGGCCGGAGTGGCCGAGCTGTTCTAGGCGCTACAGTCTGAAACCGCGCGTCCTGCCTCGGGCATGGATGTGTGTGATGTCCTTGGGTTAGGTAGGTTTAAGTCGTTCTAAGTTCTAGGGGACTGATGACCTCAGAAGTTCCATAATGCTCGGAGCCATTTTTGTTAAACGCACTGCCCCACCGAGCTGACATCGTCGAGGAGTACCTTGAAACAGAAGATATTAGGCGAATGGAGTGGCCCGCCTGTTCTCCAGACCTAAACCCCATCGAGCACGTCTGCGATGATTTCGGTGGGCGTATCGCTGCACGTCTTCAAACTCTTACGACACTTCAGGAGCTCCTACAGGCACTGGCGCAAGAATGGGTGGCTGTGCCCCAGCAGCTCCTCGACCACATGATCCAGGTATGCCAAACCGTTGTGCGGCCTGTATACGTGTGCATGGAGATCATATACCATAGTGATGTTAGGGTACATACGCAGTAAACAGGGGCGTTTTGTAGCACATGTGTTTCGGGACGGTTTTCTCAACTTATCAGCAATACCGTGGACTTCCAGATCTGTGTCGTGTGTGTTCCATATGAGCCGATGCTGTTAGCGTCAGTTTTCTGAAGTGCCACGCTGTGTGGCACCACATTCTGCAATTATCCTCAATTTAGGAACATCAGTGTATTTGACATCAGGTTGTTAGGTTGTGAGAAAGGAGTATTTGGGCCTCGTGTAAGAAAAAGAAACATCTAGCAGAAAGTTGCGGAATCCGACAACTGGAGAACTATGGCCTATCAAGACAGCAGTTTATCGTAACGCATATGACGTTATTCCACAACTGTTGTGGAAATAACGAATCCGTGTGAGCTGTGGCGCCGTAGAAAATCGTTGGCGCCGGCTGTGTGACCGCTCTTCCGGATAAGCTGTCTTGACGGCTCGCGACTTTCGGACACCTGCTGTTTAAGGAGAAAGAGCCTTTTATGGGAGCGGACTTTGGGGAAGAATCGCTGGCGGAAAGTGTGCTGGTGCTATCCGCGAGAGGACTGTGTAGGTGCGGCCGGGATGGGAAGTCGCCGATGAGCAGCGCTGCCAAGTGGGACAGGCAGTTTTGAAGCAGTGTAATCTGCTTGGACGGCGGACGTGAGGGACCTGCCTGTGTATAACGGTACTGGGTATAGCAGGGGCCGCGATAGAAGCCGTGCTGCCCAAGGGCCATCGGTACTGGTACACAGTGATACGTCGCCTGCAATGGTACACCATGTCTGACGGCTTTGCAGTAGCTGCAGCCGTTGGGTTTATTCGGTCGGTGACTGTAATTTTTCTCAGGTGTGTTCAAACCCAAACGCTCATAGTGTTGTCTCTGCATGTGCATGTTGCTTCAGGATAAGTCTGTTACACAAGAAAGAGGAACGCATTTATTGAAAGTGTTTCACTACTCTATACTAAATGTCACATCTGATAAAACTCGAGGTTCTCAGTGCTCGATTATGAATTCTAAGTGTTGTGTACATAGTTCCGCATAATCAGTGCGTACACAACTTTCCCAATAGAGCGCGCCCCGCTAAGCACAACAGCGCAGGCGCAGCGCTCGTCCGTCTCCGCACTACGAGATGGCGCTGCCTTAGAGACGGACCAAATTCTGCTTCCGCCGATCCGCGTATTAATATGTAACGCAGCCAATGAGATTGCTGCTAACGTAGAACCTTTTCTCCTTGTGGATCACACTCGTGCAGTGATACCTGAATGCGCGAGGTATTATAATGAGTGTACAGACCTCCGATTAGTAAGTCTGCATTAGTCTGCATCAGTCTGTGCCAGTCTATGGTCAAGTGTCAGTCTGCGTCTAATATAATTATCATATTCCTGTACATAGCCATGAAGAGAAATGTATAGACACTTTGTCAAGTATCAGAGATATGTGAGAATAAGATTAATGTACCAAGACCAAAGGAACTTCAGATTGTCAATTGTAAACAGCATCCAGAATCGAGTTATGTATATCTATGGTTTTTATTATTTTAATAAATGTGTGTGAAAATTAATAAAGTTTTGTTTAAAGTGGGTCACCGTCAATCTGCTACTCTAAGCGTGCAAGTGGCATTTCTATCGTCTGACCTAAAGGTAGAAGATAAACACGCCACGATAAGACCACGAGACATAATACTGACACTCGCCTACTTCGTTAGAGTGACAAGTCAAATAATCTGATGGTATGTGTACCGAAGGTCATACAGTACGCACACCACACTAATACTGCACAGTTTGATCTGTGTTGCACTAAGTTGCATTTATGTATTTAGATTGCAAAAACCACTGGTTTTCATTTATGAATTTCTTACCCGTTTTTTTAATATCACTGTCTGCGAGGTTCAGAGTAGCCTTGCATGTATGGTCATGCAGTCAGTTAAGCTAAACCGTCACTGTTACAGCGCTAAAGTTGCAGTCCGCCTAGCCGCGTGGAGTGGCCGAGCTGTTTGAGGCGCCATGTCACGGATTGCGCGGCCCCTCCCGCCGGAGGTTTGAGTCCTCCCTCGGACATGGGTGTGTGTGTGTGTGTTGTCCTTAGTGTAAGTTAGTTTGTATGTCTAGGGACCGATGACCGTAGCAGTTTGGTCCCTTAGGAAATTCCTTCTTTTTTTTTTTACGATCCGCCTAGATAATCAGGCATACCATTGTTTCCTTTCCTTTCTTATCTGTAACGAATTAACTGTTCCACCTGTTTTGGCTTGTAATTAATATATATTCTCTATATTACAGAGTAAATCTAATTTGGCCTTTGTGTATGTTACTGTGGTCGGTGTCGTTGTCACCAGACTAGTCGCGAGGGCCTCCGTGTGTTTCAAGGCGCTCAGTAAGGCGTGCATCGCATTAAATCTTTAGTGTTTTATTAGTGTTACTTCAGTTGCGTTTTTCAATAATTGAACAGATACTGTGTAGGTAGAAATTATTCATTTTTTCCTTGTCTTTCTAGCCGAATGGGTTGCAATAGACAAAATTCTAAAGGAAGTGTTTTCTGAGCAAGTTAAATTAAACCTGGTGACTTATTAAGCTCGCCTAAAATCTTGTGATAATTCGTCCCGTTTATTATTATGTTTGAAGCATGTGAGTGAGTGGTGGCCCTACTGATTAACTTGCCGCAATTAATTTGGGACCATGCTTCATTTGTAAAAGATTTTGGTGCAGCAACCAACTGTAAGTTTGGCTGACATTCTTTGAATCTTATGTCTCACATTTTGCATTACTGTAAATTTTCGGTATATTTATCTTCACGTTAAAATTTTTAAGGGCACAATCCTTGGGTAAGTGCCAGTTATAATATATTTATCTTAATGAAATGTATACGTGAGGCCACTTGTGTATGTTTTCAGCTTTGTGACTTTAAAAATAAAGTTGGAAATACAGTTTTTGTCCTCAAATGCGCTTACTCTCACCACTTTAGTAGCCTGTGTGCTCTGCAATCAACTTTCGCTGTATGCTCGTAATCGAAGCACTGTTGGCTGTGCCAGGTCATACAGGCATTTCGTGTACCTTGAGTCAGGAAATAGGTTCGCTAGCAACAAATGATGAATCCACACCATCGTGGATCCCATGAGAGTGGATTCCCTTCACGTGGCAAAAGAGAGGCGTGCCACTGGTCATAAGAAGACGCGACAAGGCTGGACACAGGAGCGACACCAAGGTCCCACGTTAATTTCTCGTAGGAGTCTCGACATTCTCGCTCAGCGGCATACATTTGACACAACTATCCGATGTCTACCGTGTGTGGAGAAAGGCAAACTCTGAATCTTCCGAACCTCTCGTGAGTTCGTTCATGCATTGAGACCAGGAAAACAAAATATAAATATGGCAGCACTGTTCGCAATCTATAAGCAGTTGTTGCCGCCCTAGAATGGTACCCATAAGTCAATTCTTCTAATAGATACCGTTTCGCAACACATGAGTACTTGTTGAATCCAAAAAGAATCAAACGATTTAAAAAATCATAACTATTCAGTTCTAGTAAAAATTGTGTCGGAACAATAGAAAGCTTGCGTATTAATAATCGCTTCAGCTGTATTTTGGTGCTTTATTACTGCACCACTATTGGTTTCGTGGCGTTAAAGCCACATCTTCAGGTGGCATCTGTATAACAATAAATCCAGAAGGAATAACAACTCTGACACTCACACACACTGGTGTGATAAATTGTTTTAAGATTTTTAAAAATATTAAAAACGTTTACATGTACTGTTGAAAAGAGCAAACTCTCGATTTTTTAATCATGTGAGTACTAACGTTTTCACATTCTCATCTTAAAGCTTTTAATGTTTTTTAAAACCTTTAAACAATTTACAATACCAGTGTATGTGTCAGGGTTGTTATTCGTCCTGGATTTATTGTTATACAGATGTCACCTGAAGATATGGCTTTAAAGCCACGAAACCGGTAATGGTACAGTAATAAAGGACCAAAATACAGCTGAAGCGATTATTAATACCCAAGATGAATACTCATAGATGTGGTTGCCCCACCTACAAGGTTGTCTGCACAACAGAAAGCGTTCTGTGTTCTACGTTTTCCGCAGTGCGGGTCAGTAATAACTGTTCGTAGTGACTTTCGTACTAGATATGATGTGGATTCTCCTATAGCACAGAGCATTAGACGATGGTATGAAGAATTCCGAGAAACAGGTTGTTTGTGCACCGGCAAATTGCCGGGCCGTCCCCGAGTGTCCGACACAGACATCGAATTCATCCGCCATAGTTTCACAAGGAGTCCACAGAAATTCGTTCGCCGTGCAGCTCGACAGCTCAATGTGCCCCCGATATCCATCTGGGGCGGGGGGGAGGGTTCCGTCGACATTTACACATGAAACCATACAAAATTAAGCTACTGTAAGCTCTCCATGAAGTGGACAAACAACGACGTGTGGAATTCTGTAATTTCGTTCTTGGCAAGACGAAGGATGACAGTTTTCTTCTACACATAGGCGATATTCGATTTAAATGGAAAGATGAACCATTATAATGTGAGAGTATGGTGTATGGAATAACCACATTAAGTTGTACAACATTTACATTTAATGTGTTTTAGGCGTATGGTCCACTTTTCATTGCCGAGAACACGTTACAGGACGCACATATCTCGATATGCTTGAGAACTTTCTTTTCCCTTAGATGGAGACTGATTCGAACGACTTCATTTACCAACAGGCTGGGGCATCGCCCCAGTGGCATCTGGAAGCGCCATAATTTTTAAATCAAAGGATTACTGAACGATGGGTCGGTCGCACAGGACCAAATGATTCAGCCTAACATTACTGGCCCCCAAGGTCACCGGATATGACTGTATGTGATTATTTCTTGTGGGGGTTTATAAAAGACTCTGTTTTTGAGCAACAACGAATGAACTGAGACATCACTTGATAGCAGCCGTGGAAAATGTAACTCAAGACATGCTCCCTGCAGTGTGGAAAGAATCTGAATAGCGCATTGACATACGCCGTGCACCTCAAGGGTGGCATAGTAAACGCCTATGAATAGCTCCCCATTCATCAAAAAACAAAAGTCATTCTATATGTTCACTAGTTTCAAAAGTATAGACGTGCCACATCGGATGATTCTTTTTCATACACCCTGTAAATTCCGTCCTGATGCAAACAGTTCATAACAAATGCGTAATCCTCAGTCCCTTTTCACGACGGACAGCATGTATACCATAGGATAACAAAGCGAATGTTTACCTACTCACAAAATACTATCGTTTAGCGTTGTATTCTTTTAACATTTCACACAGAAGCGTCAGGACTGCAATGTGTGTACATGCCCCAAAAGCCATTCCGACGCAAGTAATGGCTGACCAACGTACTGGAAACTGCATGATATTCATCCATCTACCCTATCACTTATGCCGGATGAAGCACATACATCAGGCATCTGGACATAATATCCTCCACCAGGCCTGACAACATCTGGAAGCGACATTACTTATCGTAAAGCTTAAGCCATTAACACGTTCCTTAATAAGGACGTCCTAACATACGCTTCGCTTAACCATATCTCCAACTTGCAACAGTTACATTTCGGTTTTCAGAGGCAGCACTGAGTAGAGAAGAGCTGTGTTCTCGCGCGCTGAGATCCTAAATATCTGTTCCAAATTTCGTGAGAGTTTTAGATCTGTAACAGTAATCATCATAATTCGTATGCCACACACATAAAGCACATTTATAGTATATAATGAATGTCACTGGATGAAACAAAAATAATTCGACTAAATACAAATCTAGTCCACAGCTGTGGCATTGGTATTCATAAAATCATTCCATGTGGTCTTATAGCATCTTGGGATGCACTCCTGTCTTACACGTCTGATAGATTGTTTCAGTGCGCTATAGTCACCATTCGGAGAGTCCAAAACGCATCGATAAGACGATTTTTTTTCTATGTTACAGAGTGTGCTGGTTTCAACTCTGCTCTTCCTATACCCGAAAGCGTTCAGACTAATATCTACCCATCTAAGGATTCATGCATTTTGTACTATCCATCGCCCGACGCTGTTGCTAGTTGTATTTTTTTTTACGCTGCCTGGTTCCGAAAAGAAAGAACATGTAACGTTGTTACATTTCAAAAGTGGCAGAATGTATGAATCGAATAATATCGTGTAAGGCAATTTACAGGTGTCAGTAATATCGTGGTACGTTACACAGTGATTGTACAGGCGTGGTTAACAGAGTCTGCGAGATCTTCAGAGCATAATTAAAAATTCAGGATGGACTACGGTCTATTTCTCGTAAGTGTAGTAGATTCCCACCGGAAACAGTTCTGACGATGAATATCCCAGTTACGATGTTCCCAAAAACAATAAACCAATTTTCTGTCTCTGTGATTTGGATCACTGACATCGAGCGAAATGCTGCAGTGGTTGGCACATTTGACTGCATTCCGGAGGCCATAATTCCGGGGTCTCGTGATTTTCTTAAGTTATTGAAAATCGAATGATACACTACTGGCCATTAAAATTGCTACACCAAGAAGAAATTCAGATGATAAACGGGTATTCATAGGACAAATATATTATAATAGAACTGACATGTGATTACATTTTCACGCAATTTAGGTGCATAGATCCTGAGAAATCAGTACCCATAACAACCACCTCTGGCCGTAATAACGGCCTTGATACGCCTGGCCATTGAGTCAAACAGAGCTTGGATGGCAAGAACGCGTACAGCTGCCCATGCAGCTTCAACACGATACTACACTTCATCAAGAGTAGTGACTGGCGTATTGTGACGAGCCAGTTGGTCGGCCACCTTTAACCAGACGTTTTCAGTTGGTTAGAGATCTGGAGATGTGCTGGCCAGGGCAGCAGTCGAACATTTTCTGTATCCAGAAAGGCCCGTACAGGACATGCAACATGCGGTCGTGCATTATCCTGCTGAAATGTAGGGTTTCGCAGGGATCGAATGAAGGGTAGAGCCACGGGTCGTAACACATTTGAAATGTAACGTCCACTGTTCAAAGTGCCGTCAATGCGAACAAGAGATGACCGAGACGTGTAACCAATGGCACCTCATACCATCTCGCCGGGTGATACGCCAATACGGCGGTGACGAATACACGCTTCCAATGTGCATTCACCACGATGTCGCCAAACACTGATGCGACCATCATGATGCTGTAAACAGAGCCTGGATTCATCCGAAAAAATGACGTTTTGCCATTCGTGCACCCAGGTTCGTCGTTGGGTACCCCATCGCAGGCGGTCCTGTCTGCAATGCAGCGTCAAGGGTAACCGCAGCCATGTTCTCCGAGTTGATAGTCCATGCTGCTGCAAACATCGTAGAACTGTTCGTGCAGATGGTTGTTGCCTTGCAAACGTCCCCATCAGTTGACTCAGGGATCGAGACGTGGCTGCACGATCCGGTACAGCGATGTGGATAAGATGCCCGTCATCTCGACTGCTAGTGATACGAGGCCATTGGGATCCAGCACGGCGTTCCGTATTACCCTCCTGAACCCACCGATTCCATATTCTGCTGAGTCATTGCTGCTCGCTTTGGTCGAGATCCAATGTCGCGATACGATAAACCGCAATCGCGATTGGCTGCAATCCGACCTTTATCAGAGTCGGGAATGTGATGGAAGGCATTTCTCCTCCTTACACGTGGCATCACAACAACGTTTCGCCTGTCAACTGTTGTTTGTGTATGAGAAGTCGGTTGGAAACTTTCCTCATGATAGCACCGTTGTAGGTGTCGCCACCTTGTGTGAATGCTCTGAAAAGCTAATCATTTGCATATCACAGCATCTTCTTCCTGTCGGTTAAATTTCGTTTCTGTAGCACGTCATCATCGTGGTGTTCAAATGGTTCAAATGGCTCTGAGCACTATGCGACTGAACTTCTGAGGTCATCAGTCACCTAGAACTTAGAACTAATTAAACCTAACTAACCTAAGGACATCACACATAACCATGCCCGAGGCAGGATTCGAACCTGCGACCATAGCGATCGCCCGGTTCGAGACTGTAGCGCCTAGAACCGCACGGCCACTCAGGCCGGCTCTTAGTAGTGTAGCAATTTTAATGGCCAGTAGTGTAGAATGCACTCGTGGATATAGTTATGGTATAATTAGGAATATTTCAAAGGCTGCATTCCATTACTTTTTTACGAACTTTTTTCAAACAATTACTGAAATAGGAAACATATCTCAACTGAATTGCTGATGAATTGAAACAGTAGAAAATGTAAATGTCAACAATGATCGTAAGAGTTTAACGTCGTATCGAAGCCTAAGTGGTTGAATCGACGGTCATGTTCTTACCAAAGGAACTATTTCAGCATGAGCCTTACTCAACTGAGGGTAAAAAGAAAAAAAAGTCAATCACGAAGGCAGGACAGGAATGTTAACACGGCACTTCCTGGATGTCAGTCCAATGAGTTTTTCTACCTTGGTCGGCGAGGAGGTGATGCCCGAAAATATGGTTCCCCGCAATGTATTACAGGGAACTGCAGGAAGCACTAGGACAGTTCCTTACACTATAAGTTGGTAAGACAACTACAAATCGAGTAGACTGTGAACAACCGTATTCTACTTGATGAATTAGTAGCAACAGATGGCTTAGACTAGAACCATTGATGTGCACTGCTGTGTTGTAGATGGTATACATTCCACGGACAGCCATGCGAATGGTCGAAGAGCAAAGTTGATAAGATCAACTCAAGCTTGGCTTAGTTACTATTGAACACTAAGGCCTTTTACATAGACGACGTGCTTATGGATGCCTCTGATGAGCTTACAATGTTGGAGATATTATGTAATAAATATTCTTCGAGGGACTTGGGTGGGAAAATTTGTACGCCGGCTTGGTCTTGGCGAAGTGGTGCTTTACTCTGCTGAGAGCAGGGATCTTCTTCTTAGGAAAGTAGGTCAATAATGTTCGCGGCAAGAGGGTGCAAGCTGAATTCTGTGGCTTTATCGAGAAGCGCATATGTTGCGGTGGAGGCAAGGGGGGGATTGATACGCGAGGGAGGAGACGATCGAACGTCCTTCGTTGCAGAGGGCGTGGGGTAATGGATTCCTCGTAAGGAGGCAAGACCATGCGGTAAAGAGATGGATGCAGCGCGTGTGATCTTTCGCCTCTGTAGCAGCTTTGATTGCTCGACACTGTTTGTAAACATGTAAATAGCGGCTCCTCTGCTTCTTGATGGATGAGTTAGTAGCTGTCGTTTCGCTTGCAGTATAATGAAGAAAGATATACGGGGCGACGAATAATACACTCTAAGACAAAAAACGACACACAGCGAAGGAATTACGGAAATTCATAGAGTTATCGACGGAAAATGCAAAATTGTAAACTTTGTCGGCCAGTGGATTAATTGAATCCTTCGCGTCTCCTCTATGTCTCTTTTGTTACGCAACCTTCCCTTCTACAATAACCTATGAAACCTTCCCTTAGGATCTCTATCTCTTGCTTAATAGTAACAAATGAAATCTTCCCTTTGAAATTAATCCTCTTTCTCAATCTTCGCATACAAATTTAAATGCTGCTTATTAAAAGTGATTTTCTGATTATTTCGACGAAACATAGAATTTGTCGTCGTCGTGGCCCTCAGTCGTTACCTGCAATAACCCAAAACTGTTCCTTACCTTTTTTATTGTTACTGGATCGCCATCTGACTGCTATATCGAACTGCGACATGAATATACTTACTCTGTTTTACTGTACTCTATTAGCTGCTGGTGGGCTATCATAATAAGTGGCTGTATTTATTACCAAATGTGACGTTGTTCTTTAATAGCAAAGCTGAAATTATTCTTTTAATTAATTTGACTGAAGTTACGTAATTCATAGTTAAACTTTTTCTTGACAACAATAAAATTTTGCAAAGTTTTACCTTGTTGGGTTTTGGGATGGATTATAATCAGTAATGCAATATTGCTGGCAAAAATTAATTATATTGTGAAAACGATTCTTCAAATATTTACTGTTGCTAATGAAATGAGCCGCGTGGGATTAGCGAGCGGTCTAAGGCGCTGCAGTCATGGACTGTGCGGCTGGTACCGGCGGGGGTTCGAGTCCTCCGTCGGGCATGGGTGTGTGTGTTTGTCCTTAGGATAATTTAGGTTAAGTAGTGTGTAAGATTAGGGACTGATGACCTTAGCAGTTAAGTCCCATAAGATTTCACACACATTTGGACTTTTTTTTTAATGAAATAATTTTACAAACGTTCAAATGGGATTTACTTTTTACAATAATCTTACAACTAGTATTGCGCAAACATACCTTCAGTAGTCTTGAGTTTCTCAAAAAAATAATTCAATAATATTAGTTCCTCTTATGATAGTAGTTAGCTGATGTGTCTGTTCATCCGTTTATAGTCTCTTGCAAATCATAGCTGGTGGCTGGCAGGCACACCGCTCCTCTCAACCTCTCGCTTCAGATCTACTAACGACTCGCTTCACATGTTGCTTATTACTGACTTCCTACGAACGCTAAAGTGCGGTCTCTCCCGCCATCAATGATTTCTGGTGCATACAATCCCTGCTACCATTACAAAATGTATCAGCGCGCGGCCTTTCCCGCTCTTTTCTTAAAATCTATCCATTCACGGGTCTTTCCCGCCCTTTTTAAAATTATATCAATGTACGGTTTCTCCCGCCAACAATACTTTGGTGCAGACATTCCTTGCTACCACAATTATTTCCAAAATGACAAATATTAATTATTCGTACTTAATCCTATTAATAAAATATAAACATCTTTCATAAATTGTGGTTTGACAATAGACAATAGGAATATACACATCTTACATAATGTGTGACGCTGCAGCGGAATTTCAACGCGGCCCTGGCAAGGATGGTGAACAGGAGACATGTCGATAGCAGGAGAATAAAGCCTTCGCGAATATCAGTTCGTACACTTAGCTGGACAGTAAAAATGCCTCGTAAACAGGGGGGTGAACAATATACGTAGATGTCAGCGTTAGGACGTGTAATTCATCTCAAAGAAGCCATACGGAGTAATAAGCGAATCACTCGACATTTGAATAGGAGCGATTCCACTATTTGACGATGTTGGCTGTAACTGGTGAACTATGGCGTCTCAGGTGTCGACCTAGAGAAACAGCAGAACCGAGTAGGGAGGTCCAGAGCCCCAGATTCATCTTTATCATCGATCCGACGTGCAACTGCTGCTACAGCGACCATTCGACCTGGCATCTCACTGACTGTAATATAATCGTCTGCAGTGATGAGTTCTGCTGCGAAATGCAGCCCATGACCAGCGACAACGCGTGTGGAGGCCCCTCGGACAGTGCTAATTTACCACTTGATTGTTGCCCACCATACTGCCCGACATCTAGGAATGACGGTCTGGGGGTGCCATTTTATTTCATAGCAGGGTCCATTTAGTTGTCATCCAAGGCACCCATATGGCGCAGTGATACGTTGACGACATTGTACGCCCCGTTTTTTAGCCCTTCACGGCTAGGCGTCCTGGGCTTACATTTCAGCAAGATAATGTCCGCCCACATACATCTAGAGATGGCTTCGTGCTGGTCAGGCACACTGTTGGCCAGCAAGGTCGCCAGAAATCTCAGCAACTAAGAATATTTGGAGCATTGTGGGCAGGGCCCTCCGACCAGTTTGGGATTTTGAGGATATAACGTGCCAATTTGACGAATTTGGCACAACACCCTGCAGGAGGACATCCAATAATTATGTCAACAAATGCCAAGCTAAATGAGGCATACTTAAGGGCCAGAGGTGGACCAAAGCGTCACTGAGTTCCTCAATGTGCGAAGCTTTTTCTCTTTAGTAAATCATCTATTTCCTCTGAAACTATAATAATTTGTTTGTCTTCTCATGTACATCACATGAACCGATTTCCGCCCCCTTCTCATAGTTTGTGGTGCACTATTTTCTATATCTTAGAATATATGTCAATGCAATGCCAGTTATGTCGACCAAGAAATGAATTATGTAACACATACTAGTGAAATGTATCGGATGTTCCGCATTACGACCGACAGAGGTGTAAACATGCCTAGATCTCCATCTATAACTATATCTATTTATTCTGTAAATCATTAGAGGTGCATGACGAAGATTTCATCCCATCGTAACCAGTTTCAAAGTTTCTTCTAGTTCCATTCGCATAGGGAGCGCGGGAAGACGCATTTTAAACGATACAGAACGTGCTATAGTTGGTCTGATATCGTCTTCGAGATTTCAATGGGAGCGGTACGTAATGGCCGCAGCATATTCATAGTTTCAATACCTGTTCTTGAAATAATACAAAGGGTCCAGATAAATGTAGATACTCTTTGACAGTCAATATTAATGTAACAAAATGACATACCGTTACAATTCTTGCACGGGGGAAGGTTATTTTATGGGTACAAAGTGACAGATTAAATAAAACAGAAACTAGCTGACGATGACACAGAGGTGCTGAAACATATTTTGGTACTTTGAAAAAAAAAGGTGTTTTGCATAACTGGCGGTCCTTATATCCAACAATTTTAACTAGAAATACTAAAAACACAAGAGCTGCAACTCCAAATATTAAATCATAGTGAGACAGACTTCGAAATCAGATAATGCATGGTAAGGGGTACCCAGTAGCAGATACAGACCCAGATCACAGTTTTGTGTTAATGAAGAGTAAGCTGAAGTGTAAGAGACTATTCAGGAAGAATCATTACGCAAATAACTAATGTATGGAAATCCTAAGGAATGAAGAGATGCGTTTGAAGTATTCTGAGGCCATAGGTAATGCGATAAGAAATAGCTTATTAGGCAGTCCCATTGAAGAGGAGTGGATATCTCCGAAAAGGAAAATCACAGATGTTGGAAAGAGTAACGCAGGTACAGCGAAAGAAACTGCGAGAAACCATTAATAACAGAAGAAATACTTCACCTGATCGACGAAAGAGGACAGTGCAAAAATGTCCAGGGAAATTCAGGAATATATAAAAAACAAGCCAGTTAATAATGAAATAAATAGCAATTGCAGAGAAGCTAAGGCGAAATGACCACATGAAAAATTAGAAGAATTTGTAAAAGAAATGATTGACAGGACTGACTCTGTATATAGAATAGTGAAAAATACCTTCGTTGAAATTAAAAGCAAACGTGGCAACATTACTGGAATGGGAATTCCTCTGTTAACTGCAGAGGAGAGAACGGATAGGCGGATGGAGTACACTGAGGGCCTCTATGAAGGAGAGTACTTAGATGACGTTGTAGAAGACGAAAGAGGAGTAGATAGGGATGATGCAGGAGATCGAGTGTAAGAATATAGAAGAGCTTTGAAGAATTTAAATCAAATTGACAGAAGGGATAGACAACATTCCATCAGAATTTCTAAAGTGATTGGGAGAGGTGAAGACTAAACGACTATTCACATTGGTGTGAAAAATGTATGAGACTGGCGTAATACTATCAGACTTTCAGAAAAACGTCATTCATACAATTCCAAAGAATACAAGAGCCGATGACTGCGAGAAATATCGCGCAGTCGGCTTAACATGTCGTGCAACCAAGTTGGTGACAAGAATAAGATAACAGAAGAATGGATAAGAAACTGACGATCTGTTAACGACATCAGTTTGGCTTTAGGATTTGTAAAGGCGCCAGAGAGGTAGGTCTGCTGGTCTAGTTGCTAATGGATGAAAGACTGAAGAAACATCAATACGCATTCATAGGGTTTGTCGACCTGGAAAACCTTTCCGACAATGTAAAATGGTATAACACTTTCGAAATGCCGAGGAAAATAGCGGTAAGCTATAGCGAAAGATGGGTAATGTACACTGCGTACAGGAACCAAGAGGAAACGATAAGAGTGAAGACCAGGAACGAAGTGTACGTATTAAACAGAGTGTAAGACAGGGGTGTAGTCTTTCAGTCTACACGTCGAATAAGCGATGACGGAAATTAGATAAAGTTTCAAGAGTGGAAATAAAGTTCAAGGTGAAAGTATATCAATGTTAAGATTCGCTAATGACATTACTATCCTCACTGAAAGTGAAGAAGAATTACAGGGTCAGTTTAAAGGAATGAATAGTCTAATGAGTACAGAATATGGACTAAGATTAAATAGAAGAAACAGGAAAATAATGAGAAGTAGCAGAAATGAGAACACCAAGAAGCTTAACGTCGTAATTTATGATCACGAAGTAGATGAAGTTTAGGTATTCTGCTACCTAGGAAGTAAAATAACCCATAACGGGCAGAGCAAGGACAACATAAAAAGCAGGCTAACACTGGCAGAGAGGGCGTTCTTCCCCAAGAGAAGTCTACTTGTGTCAAACATAGGTGTTAATCTGAGGCAGAACTTTCTGTGGATGTACGTTAGGAGCACAGCACTGAATGGCAGTGACACATGGAATGTGGCAAAACCTGAACAGAAGACAAGAGAAGAATTTAAGACGTGGTGCTACAGAAGAATTTTGAAAATTGGCTGGACCAATAAGGGGAGGAATGAGGAGGTTCTCCGAAGAATCGACGAGGAAAGGCTGTGTGTAAAAAAATACTTTCCAAAATTTCTAAAGCATTCTCCTTCCCAGCGATCCTCTCGATAATTGACGGATATTTATTGTTTGACAACCGCATCTCCTGGTATCGTCTTGAAATCATTGTGGCTCCTCTGAGACATTTCTGGTTAACAGAAGTCACAGCTAATTTTCCTTTCCCACCTTTCTGCGGTCGTAGATTATCTGCATTCTAATGAGCTCGAAACCGAAAGTGCATAGAACACTAGTCTTTTCTTTCAAGACCTAGAAATAACAGCTTTGCGACGAAGAATAGCTCTGAAAATCCATTTTCCTTTTATACCCGTAAGTATTCATGATTTTAAAACTGTAAAAAGTTCTGAATCGATGAACTGTTTAAAGTCGAGGACATTTTCGGCCTCAGAGATAATGCTCATTAGCAGGTGGTTAATTACTTCCAGATATGAATTTTTGTTCCGTGTTAGGTATAGTAAGGTATGATTGCTCCAATATTATAAAGTACTGGGACAAGTCAGATTTAGGATTAACGTCACGGCGTCAACAAATTATTTAGAGACGCAATTTCCAATACTGAAGAAATAGCCACTCGAAAGTTTCTCTAGTGAGCTTCTACAGAGAAAGTTTTATTACGAGAGCGGTCCCTCATAAGATTATGTAACCTGTTGATATTGGTTCATGACACCCGAAATTATTTGAGTCGAACTGTTAACAAAATATGAAAATCTGAAGATTCCATTTGATCGGTGTCGAGAATGTCTCCAAGAATCCTCAGAAAATAATGGAAGTTTTGCTAGGAATTACTCAATAATAGTGTAAATGTTTCTCCTCATCAAGTTCAATAATGAAACGATTATTCATATTGATGTTTCCAATGGCTACATTGAACGCAGTCTATTTTAAAATTCAATTTTCTACAACAGAATGATAAAAATTTTCTACCTACATATTGATAAAAATGTCCACAAGAAGAAATGTAATTGAATATTTTAAACAGAACTCTCTAAGCAACTGTTCAATTTATAAATTGCAATATATGGTGACGAGAAAGTCACGCCAGATTAATATACGTTCTTGATGCTTCTAACGTATATAGCTTCCTAAAGAAACCAGATTAACAGTTCAAAAATACACACCGAAACCCCGCCTTATTCTCAAACGTTCAGACTCTATGCTTCTGAGTCGGCAAAAAAGTGTTTCACATATCTTTTCCTTATTCATCACATTTACTAAACGTATTATTTTACAGACAGAGCCACAGGAAGAGTTATAAAAAGGAGTGAAAGTCACTACATTACAGAGTGAGAGAAAGAGAGAGAGAGAGAGAGAGAGAGAGGGGAGAGGAGGCGGTGAGGAGGCAGAGGGAGGGAGAGAAGAGGGAGGGAGACATGGAGAGAGGGAGAGGAGGGGGGGACAGTAAGTAAGAGAGAGGAGAGAGTGTGTCTACTGTATTTTTCACATGTATGTTTAGTAGGAGAGGAAGGTAAAAAAGAGAGAAAGAACAATGTGTCTACTGTATTATCCCAAATGTGTTTAGTAGCAGTGATTGTCGTGGTCAAGTTGCTGGATCTGAGGAGCAGATTCGTCAGTGTAAGGACGCCACTTATGTTAATAACCAAAAAGAGGCATGTGCGGAACTTAGTAATCTAATTTTAGAGGTATCTAACTAAAGCAAAACACATGTAGCGAAATGAAGAATAAGTTTAAAATTAACCTTCATTTGGATATGGAATCAGTAGTGGCAGGCTACAGTCCGGCTTAGTTGTTGATTGTCGTATTAATAACCAAAGCATATAGTTATCCAGTGTAAGCTACAGTACTTTTCTGCGCCTTATTCGACAAGTTTCATTGCCTGACTACAATTACAAGACAGTCCAAACTGAATAGTGAAGGGGATCATATCAAAATGCTGCTAGAAACAAACGTTTATCGCACTATAAAATTGGAAATATTGGTTTATCATACCACTACTCTCACCATACAAGGTGTGCCCTCTCAGTATTTTCGAGAATAAACGTACACGATGTATATGTAAGGTCAGCGAAGCGAAAGGTTCGAAAAGTCGTAAGGGTGCTCTATCCTTTGGACTTTACTAGACACAAGCGTAACGTAAAAATTTAAAGCCGTACTACGTCGTTTATGAGAGCCCGGGCTATGCTCAGTGTTCTGGAGAACCCGTTCTGCAGAGTGTCGTATGCGAACATAGCTGCTCAGTGTCCATCCCTGCCGTCAGAGGACCTAACATAAAGCAAACGCCGAAATACAGCAGTAAAAATTTTATGTCTGTATTGCTGTCTGTAAGGGCGCATTCTCCGGTAACACCGCGCTACATATCCATTACTCACATTCGCATCTCGATATGAAAATATCACGTCTGGTTCTTCCTGCCCTGTATTAAAAGGGTACTTCGCAACAAATACCAAAAAGTTATTATTTCAACAAAAAACTTTATAACAGGTTTTTAAAACGGTCTAAATAGTATAAAATAACTTCTCCTAGACCCATACAGATTTCTAACCTGCAAACCCACAGTCCAAAAAATTTGTGCTTCTGAATTTTTAAGACCTATGAAAATATTTGTAGAAATAAGACAAAAAAAACAGAGAGGCACACTCATTACATAATAACACGAAGGCGTACTACTCATTTACTCCACGTTTCTGTTTTAAAGTCTACAAATATTTTCGTGGCTATCAACAAATCACAAGCATAAATTTTCAGTATTATCTGTAAGGGGCTAGGAATCTGTATGCAGCTAAGAGAACTTCTTAATTTTTTCAATACATTTTAAATATTTTGCTGAGATTACAACGAAAACATGGAGAAGAAATAAAAATTTTTAGGTTTGCCGATGACACTGTAATTCTGTCGGAGACAGCAAAGGACCTGGAAGAGCAGTTGAATGGAATGGACAGTGTCTTGAAAGGAGGATATAAGATGAACATCAAGAAAAGTAAATCGAGGGTAATGGAGTGTAGTCAAATTAAATTAGGTGATGCTGAGGGAATTAGATTAGGAAAGAAGACACTTAAAGTAGTAAATGAGTTTTGTTATTTGGGAAGCAAAATAGCTGATGATGGTCGAAGTAGAGAGGATACAGAATGTAGACAGGCAATGGCAAGGAAAGCGTTTCTGAAGAAGAGAAATTTGTTAACATCGATTATAGATTTAAGTGTCAGGAAGCCTTTTCTGAAAGTATTTATATAGAGTGTAGAGTGTATGGAAGTGAAAGATGGACGCTTTAGAAATGCGGTGCTACAGACGAATCCTGTAGATTAGATGGGTAGATCACGTAACAAATGAGGAGGTACTGAATACAATTCGGGAGAAGAGGAATTTGTGGCACAACTTGACCAGAAGAAGGGATCGATTGGTAGGACATATTCTGAGGCATCAAGGAATCACCAGTTTGTACTGGAGGGCAGCGTGGAGGGTAAAACCTGTAGAGGGAGATTAAGAGATGAATACACTAAGCTTATTCAGAAGGATGAAAGTTACTGTAGTTACTTGGGGATAGAGAAGCTTGCACAAGACAGAGTAGGATGGAGAGCTGCATCAAAGCAGTCTCTGTACTAAAGATCACAAAAACAAACAATAACATCCCGTTCTAGGCTATGTCGAAACTTTCAAGCCTCCGGCTCATAGGGAAGTTAGTTTAAAGTCAGCTGCAATATTTGAACGGAACAATCACACAATAAAGCGATTTACTAATGCTGCGTTCAAAATGGAAACGTGATTTTGGAACTCAGGGGAAAGAAAAATTTATCTGCAATGATAAATCTGGCAAATAAATGATATCGTGAAAAATAACATGGGCGTCTATCATGTCCAGTAAGTCCTGTTAAACATATGCTGATAGGGCAGTGCAGCTACACTTGAACATGCATTTTCTTTACAGTGTACTAGCGGGAAACTTCGCGTTTGTACGGCTGTTTAGTCATAGCTGTGCTTCCACGTCGGCACCACGCCTTGTGCTTAGTGTTTATTGCGTCATATATCCTGAACTACGTGTCGTACAGTGATGTAATACTGTTGGTACATTCAGCGATATATGTAGATACGTCTGCGGAATTTATTGCTACCGAAGTTAATAAAAAATGTAGTTGCAATTTTCACGCATCTCATTGATAATGACGTCGTCTCTGCTGAACTGGATGCTGTACAATGATAGTCTGGCACTTACGTTCAGTAGTATGTGCGCATACTGTCTGTAACATTTGTCGCGAGTACAGTTAGTAGTAAATAAGTAATAAATTATTATGTCATGCCTCATGTGGTACTTCTACTGCATGAACAGCGATAATCGTTTTTCCTTTCATTAATTTGTAGGCTTTGTCAATGAGCAAAAAAATCTTAAATATTTGTATTTATATGTAAAGTTTATTGTTAGTCGCTAACGGTTGTTATTCTCAAATACTGGAATTCACTATCGTGGACTACGCTGGTTTTCACCCCCAGCCCCATCCCCCTTTTAGGTAGGTGGTTCTTATGTCGACAGCGATTGTCGCTTGACAGTAAGGTACCACTGTACCACATTTGATTGAAGTAGATCCAGTGGTTTAGGAGGAGATCTGGAATATACACACAAATTTTAATAATACTTTATGTATGGATTCAGTGGAGGAAAGCATAAATTAATGCCCCGATCATCACCGAGCCACACTATTAGAAAACACTGCTGAGGCAGTATTATTATAAGGACCTGCAGCATTAAACTATTTAGATTGGTTGGTTGGTTGGTTTGTTGGGGGAAGGAGACCAGACAGCGAGGTCATCGGTCTCATCAGATTAGGGAAGGATGGGGAAGGAAGTCGGCCGTGCCCTTTGAAAGGAACCATCCCGGCATTTGCCTGGAGCGATTTAGGGAAATCACGGAAAACCTAAATCAGGATGGCCGGACGCGGCATTGAACCGTCGTCCTCCCGAATGCGAGTCCAGTGTCTAACCACTGCGCCACCTCGCTCGGTAACTATTTAGACAGGTATCACTTTCACAAAGATGATCGCTATCTCTGTAAGCTGAAACTACGTCGCCCCATTGCTTAAGCGAAATCTGTGAACACTGTGGCTGACTACCTTATTTATTACTGAATATTCGTATTGCAACACATTCTCATGAATCACTTTGCTGAGGTTCTGCACAGTGCTTTATTATATCTTAAAAATATTTTTAAATCCTTTTACGCCATCCGTCTTCTGACTAGTTTGAGGCTGTTAGTTGTCATCCTCTGCTGTTTCTACCCCCTGTAAGCCGCGTGGTCTGGGGCACCTTGCCACTGTTCGCGCGGCTCCCCTGTCGGACGTTCGAGTTCTCCCTCGGGCATGGGTGTATGTATTGTCCTTAGCGTAGATCACTTTAAGTTACATTAAGTAGTGCATATGCCTAGGGACCGATGACCTCAGCAGTTTGGTCCTATAGGAACTTACCACTACTATTCTATTCTACCCTCTTTATCTCCCTCTAGTACCACAGAAGTTATTCCATGACACATGCCCAGCATCGTGCTCCGTTTTCTTGTTAATGGATTCCTGATATTCAATTCTTCATCGATTCTACAGACAACCTCCTCAATGCCTATCAGTCGACCTTAATTTTAACGTCCGTCTATAGCACCACATCTCAGACACATCTTGTCCTGATGTTCTCATAGTCCATAATTCACTACTGAACTCCTGCAAGGTAGGTTAACAGGAATTCGCGGAAGGCAAAGGCCCCAAGTTATAACATCATACACTATTTGCCAAGAGATTCACATTCATAAACATTTTTTTAAGAAAGCACAAATAGTAAAACACAATTGAATAATCTTTTAGAAATCAGCAGTGATTGGAATGCTTTAAATTCAAAGGTGCACACTGACTTAACCAAACAACAACGATAGCAAAATGTTTAAACAACAATGTCCCAGTTTAACATAATGGTTTCAAATTACAGAACAAAGATATAACGGACCTGACTATTTTAAAACAAAATTTTTAAAAACCGAATTAATAAAGATTAGCACAAATGTAGTAAAAATGTTTAAGCAAATTTAAATGCCCCAAATCAACAGCATGATTTTAAATTATAAAGCAAAATTTAACCCAGTCCTTTAACAGAACTGACAAACTTAAAGCAAGAGTTTTAAAAGTCAAATGCAACAACGACTAGCACAAACGTAGTAAAATTGGTCGAACAATTTAATGTCCCTAGCTACAGAATGTTTTTAAATTCCAAACCAATATTTAACACGGTCCTTTGGGACAGTTGACAAATTTAAGCAAATTCAAGGGCCACCAAATGGTCTGTCTGAGTGGGGAAAACTTGATACAGAAAGGGTACGGTACCAAAAGGGATCCAAGGCAAAGAAATACGCGAACTCTGAAAAGACTTAGGTCCCCGCGAACCAGTGAAGAAAAAAGTTAAGCAGCAGTCACCGTGCCCTAGAGCTGCTTCACGTAAGGTAAGGGTGGCGGCGAATCCCAAATACTGCCCAGTAATATCGTGCTTCCGGTGCGCTCACCCTTGTGAGGTCGCGTCCGTTGCAGGCACAGACTGCAGAAACGATTCCTGACGCTTGAGGAAACAATAGGCCGCTGTTAATTAGGTGTCATGCGACAAGAAGATTCCTAGAAAACAGCACCAGGTCAATTAGTACAATAACACACTTTCAGCAAACAGCTGCCTGAAAGAAAAATCCAGATTAAGGAAACAGCAAGAGCCGGCAAACGAAAGTAAGAACTTCAATAATGGTACTGTTGAACACTGGCGAGAACCAAGAATAAGTATATTAATGTGACCAAGCTAGAAACGTATTTCAAGCAGATTTTGAACTACAATTTTGAACTTCCCTTCCGGACTGATATACTGATTCTGTTAATAGTATAAAAATCAAACATCCGTACAAGACGACCCGCAGAGCCAATCAGGTGACAAGAACCAGGTAAGGAATCTCGCCTCACGACACCCAAGGGGGCAAACACACAAAATTTCACAGCTCTCCGGCGGCGCACCCAGTGTGTTCTCGCCAGATCAAGATCGAAAACATAATGACAAGAATATATTAATCATAAATGTTCAAGGAAACATCAGTATAACAGCGACAGCTAGCATGTTCCCACCTCTTGCACAGACGGTGACAGTATTAATACTAGGCAACATTTGGCAAAGAGAAACACTGTTAAGGGTGACGGTTCGCTACGGCGAAAAAAACTCCACTACCAGAAGTATCTTAAAAACAGACAGTAAAAAACTATCTACATCTACATCTACATTCATACTCCCCAAGCCACCTGACGGTGTGTGGCGGAGGGTACTTTGATTACATCTATAGGATCTCCCTTCTATTGTTCGCAGAAAGAAAAAGCGTCGGTATGCCTCTGTGTGGGTTCTAATCTCTCTGATTTTATCCTCATGGCCTCCTCGCGAGATATACGTATGACGGAGCAATATACTGCTTGACTCCTCGGTGAAGGTATGTTCTCGACACTTCAACAAAAGCCCGTACCGAGCTACTGAGCGTCTCTCCTGCAGAGTTTTCCACTGGAGTTTATCTATCATATCCGTAACGCTTTCGCGATTACTAGATGATCCTGTGACGAAGCGCGCAGCTCTCCGTTACATCATCTCTATATCTTCTATCAACCCTATCTGGTACGGATCCCACACTGCTGAGCAGTATTCAAGCAGTGGGCGAACAAGCGTACTGTAACCTACTTCCTTTGTTTTCGGATTGCGTTTCCTTAGGATTCTTCCAATGAATCTCAGTCTGGCATCTGCTTTACCGACGATCAACATTATATGATCATTCCATTTTAAATCACTCCTAACGCGTACTCCCAGATAATTTATGGTATTAACTGCTTCCAGTTGCTGATCTGCTATTTTGTAGCTAAATGATATGGGATCTTTCTTTCTATGTGTTCGCAGCACATTATACTTGTCTACACTGAGATTCAATTGCCATGCCCTGCGCCCTGCGTCAATTCACTGTAGATCCTCCTGCATTTCAGTACAATTTTCCATTATTACAACCTCTCGATATACTACAGCAGCATCCGCAAAAAGCCTCAGTGAACTTCCGATGTCATTCACAGGGTCATTTATGCATATTGTGAATAGCAACGGTCCTACGACACCCTCCTGCGGCACATCTGAAATCACTCTTACTTCGGAAGACTTCTCTCCATTGAGAATGACATGCTGTGTTCTGTAATCTAGGAACTCCTCAATCCAGTCACACAATTGGTCTGATAGTCCATATGCTCTTACTTTGTTCATTAAACGACTGTGGGGAACTGTATCGAATGCCTTGCGGAAATCAAGAAACACGGCATCTACCTGGGAACCCGTGTCTATGGCCCTCTGAGTCTCGTGGACGAATAGCGCGAGCCTGGTTTCACACGATCGTCTTTTCCGAAACCGATGCTGATTCCTACAGAGCAGATTTCTAGTCTCCAGAAAAGTCATTATACTCGAACATAATACGTATTCCAAAATACTACAACTGATCAACGTTAGAGATATAGGTCTGTAGCTCTGCACATCTGTTCGACGTCCCTTCTTGAAAACGGGGATGACCTGTTCCCTTTTCCAATCCTTTGGAACGCTACGCTCTTCTAGAGACCTATGGTACACCGCTGCAAGAAGGGGGGCAAATTCCTTCCCGTACTCTGTGGAAAATCAAACTGGTATCCCATCAGGTCCAGTGGCCTTTCCTCTTTTGAGCAATTTTAATTGTATCTCTATCCCTCTGTCGTCTATTTCGATATCTACCATTTTGTCATCTGTGGGACAATCTAGAGAAGGAACTACAGTGCAGTCTTCCTCTGCGAAACAGCTTAGGAAAAAGACATTTGGTATTTCGGCCTTTAGTCTGTCATCCTCTGTTTCAGTACCATTTTGGTCACAGAGTGTCTGGACATTTTATTTTGATCCACCTACCGCTTTGACATAAGACCAAAATATCTTACGATTTTCTGCCAAGGCAGTACATAGAACTTTACTTTCGAATTCATTGAACGCCTCTCGCATGGACCTTCTACCATTATGCACTCCTGGAAATTGAAATAAGAACACCGTGAATTCATTGTCTCAGGAAGGGGAAACTTTATTGACACATTCCTGGGGTCAGATACATCACATGATCACACTGACAGATCCACAGGCACATAGACACAGGCAACAGAGCATGCACAATGTCGGCACTAGTACAGTGCATATCCACCTTTCGCAGCAATGCAGGCTGCTATTCTCCCATGGAGACGATCGTAGAGATGCTGGATGTAGTCCCGTGGAACGGCTTGCCATGCCATTTCCACCTGGCGCCTCAGTTGGACCAGCGTTCGTGCTGGACGTCCAGACCGCGTGAGGCGACGCTTCATCCAGTCCCAAACATGCTCAATGGGGGACAGATCCGGAGATCTTGCTGGCCAGGGTAGTTGACTTACACCTTCTAGAGCACGTTGGGTGGCACGGGATACATGCGGACGTGCATTGTCCTGTTGGAACAGCAAGTTCCCTTGCCGGTCTAGGAATGGTAGAACGATGGGTTCGATGACGGTTTGGATGTACCGTGCACTATTCAGTGTCCCCTCGACGATCACCAGTGGTGTACGGCCAGTGTAGGAGATCGCTCCCCACACCATGATGCCGGGTGTTGGCCCTGTGTGCCTCGGTCGTATGCAGTCCTGATTGTGGCGCTCACCTGCACGGCGCCAAACACGCATACGACCATCATTGGCACCAAGGCAGAAGCGACTCTCATCGCTGAAGACGACAAGTCTCCATTCGTCCCTCCATTCACGCCTGTCGCGACACCACTGGAGGCGGGCTGCACGATGTTGGGGCGTGAGCGGAAGACGGCCTAACGGTGTGCGGGACCGTAGCCCAGCTTCATGGAGACGGTTGCGAATGGTCCTCGCCGATACCCCAGGAGCAACAGTGTCCCTAATTTGCTGGGAAGTGGCGGTGCGGTCCCCTACGGCACTGCGTAGGATCCTACGGTCTTGGCGTGCATCCGTGCGTCGCTGCGGTCCGGTCCCAGGTCGACGGGCACGTGCACCTTCCGCCGACAACTGGCGACAACATCGATGTACTGTGGAGACCTCACGCCCCACGTGTTGAGCAATTCGGCGGTACGTCCACCCGGCCTCCCGCATGCCCACTATACGCCCTCGCTCAAAGTCCGTCAACTGCACATACGGTTCACGTCCACGCTGTCGCGGCATGCTACCAGTGTTAAAGACTGCGATGGAGCTCCGTATGCCACGGCAAACTGGCTGGCACTGACGGCGGCGGTGCACAAATGCTGCGCAGCTAGCGCCATTCGACGGCCAACACCGCGGTTCCTGGTGTGTCCGCTGTGCCGTGCGTGTGGTCATTGCTTGTACAGCCCTCTCGCAGTGTCCGGAGCAAGTATGGTGGGTCTGACACACCGGTGTCAATGTGTTCTTTTCCATTTCCAGGATTGTATTACGTTTCGCGTAATTTTTGTTTGTCTGCAAGGCGTTGGCTATGTTTATGTTTACTGTGAAGTTCCCTTTGCTTCCGCAGCAATCGTGACAGCCGGGGATCACAGTGAAGTTACTTTTCAGGAAAGCAACTCGGGTCGCTCAGGAAACACCGAGATGCGCAGGCTCAAACTGTTTCTACAAGCGATACAGACCACTCTAAGAGCGGATCCAAACTTTCCGGAAACCACAAATTCATAATTCAGGGAACACTCACACATGACAGGGCAGTAACAAAGTAACGCCGCCAATCTACATCACAACACGGCTTGACGGCAGGAAAGAGATGGCATTTGAGCGCAACGGAATCAGCTAATCATAATAAAAGTCGATCCCGTTGTAACGGTCCCCTCAGATCCAATCGGTCAAGATGGCGACCACCGGTGCATGACAACAGTCGTTTCCTCCAACCGACTCCCATCCTTCTCGTCCCCGCTGTTTGTGCAATCCGCACTCGCGAGCCTCAAAAAACATTTCAAAAGACGGCGCAAGAGCACTGCCCGGCCACCAGAGTGAAAACGAAGCAGAGATTCTATCATTCTACATACTGCAATCAATACTCAACTATCATAAAATGCTGAGCTCCAAACATATATTCTCTGAAATTTCTTCCTGAAATTAAGCACTATGGCACTAGCAGGCTTCTTTTGACCAATTATGACCTCTTTTCCAGAGCTAGTTAGCTCTCTATGTCCTTCTTGCTTCGCCCGTCATATGTTATTTTGCCTCCAATGTAGCAGATTTTCTTAGCTGACTTTCCTTAGCTTCCCTTACGTCGTGGTCACCAGATTTAATTTCAAATGTGTCACTAATCTGAATTGTACCACTCTTTCTTTCGGTTTTCTTCTGTGCAGACTCAATCCATATCCTACTCTTACTAGATTGTTTTGTCAGTTCAACCTGCCGTCTAATTCTTCTTTACTTTCACTCAGGGTAACAATGACATCCCAAATTTTGTTATAGATAAACTTTCACCTTAAATGTTAATACCACCCATGAAGCTCTTCTTTATTTTATTCACAGTTTCTCCTACGCACAGTGTGAGCAAGAGAGGGTAAACACTACATTCTTATGTCCTTTTTGATGTGAGCACCTCGTTCTTCGTCTTCCATTTTTATTTCTCCTTTGTGATACCTGTAGCGTAAGCCTTTTTCCTTAGACTTTAGAACCTCTTGCACCATTTTACTCTGCCTAACGCTTTTTCTAGTTAGATAAATGCTATTAAAAGTAATTGATTTCTTCTTAAGTCTTGCTTGCATTATCAAGCGCAACGACAGACCTGCTTCGTGGAGGTAAACTCATCGTCGACTAACAGACTCTCAGCTTCCCATCACATTCCCTGCATAATTTGGCTGTAGGAGCTTGGATGCTTGTGCTCTGAAGCTCATTGTGTGCTACATTTAGCACTTGGCCTTCCTGTCCACAGTATGTTGTGGATGGCATTTACTCCGAATGTCTCCAGGCTCATCGATCCTGCAAACCAACTTCGACAGTCGTTTTGATGCCATTACCACCAACGACGTCAGCAGTTCAGAAAAGTTTATCCGTGGCTTATGCCTTATTTAATCGCATGTCTTCAGCTCTTTGTTAATCCCTAATAATGGAACTCTATGTATTATACATCGACTCGCATATCTTCTGTCACGTCTTCAGGGAGTTCCTCGGTATCTCAGAGTCCTTTAGTGTAATATTTCCACTTATCTTTTCTCACCCTCACATTTAACAACGGAATTCCTCTTCCACTGTCAATGCTGACGTCTTTCACCATTGATTCTTTCATCACTTGTATATGCAGCTTTAGTGCTCCAGCGGACTATCTCTTGTGCAATTTCTTAGCATATTTCTTTCTCTTATTTCGCCTTGGCTTCCCTGCACTTATTCTGTATTTCGTGCCTCAAGTGTTGACACTGCTGTCTTCCTTACTTTATACAAAACTTTTTTTACCTCGTACACTCGTTGATAAATTGAAGTATTTGACCAATTGCCCAAGATTTCGTCGCAGTTTCGTTTCATGTACCCACATTTGTGTTTTCAACTTCCGTAATTTCCCTTTTCACATGTGGATATCCGTCTTAAATTCAATCACCTATTGCGGTATTCGTTTCGAAGTACCCACAGGCTTAAAACTGAAATATATCTCATCATTCCTCAAGTTTTCAGAGTCCCCTTCCCTTCCACACTTAGTTCCACTCGTCGTTGTGATACGAGGATGTTTCTGCTTCTGGGTGCTCCTTACTATCCAATATTTGACTTTAGAATCTCTGTTTGAGCATGATGCATTTCAACTGATTTCTTCCCATACCACCAAGCTTGTTTCGAGAATACCTACTCCTGGCGTGACCAACGGACTTTGTATTCACTATTACTTGCCGATACTTCATGGAGAACTGAGTTGATCTTCCGCATCTCCCATTTCCGTTACAGAGCCCATAGTGCCCCTCATCCTGTCTTCTATTTCTTCTTCAACTACTGGCGATTTATATCATCATTACGAAAATTCTTCTGTCTGATGTGGAGGAGACGTCACTGTATTTAAGATACTGGAACCATGCGCTTATGGATAAATACTGACGTAAATAGGAGAGAAGATGATGAACGGCAAAGTCGTTGTTGTTCCCTGCTAAAAAATCATATTTTAACTTCATTAGTCATTTGGTTTATTTCATGTATTTGTCCATCACTTCAAAACTTCATTAAAAGTTTTACCCATGTATAGGGTTACCATAAGACGGCAATTATGTTGACATATCCGCTTTTTTGACATTTAATGTATCTGCTTCCTACATTTTTCTAGATTTCTGCTGATGTCCACGTTTTTTTTTTTTTTTTTTTTTTTTTTTGGGATTTTAGATATTTTGACATTTGTTTTCATCTCTTATCGTCAACAATTTATATACTTTTTACTTCGTTTATTGAATTACATCACTTGCTATTTCCTTCAAATCTATCTCTTATGCTAATAAAACCGAAACTATCTATTGTTGTTGCTTAGAATCGGTGTTCCGAGCCTCTTACCTGACAGATAGCTCTGACAACCGTTTCTTGGCTGCGATGGTTCTCCTTCTGTACGGTGTACTCATCCAGTTGCATTTTCTTTAAATTACATACTCCTCACCCAATAAATTATCTTATTGGGTAAGATGAAACAACAATTCCATAATTTTGAATATATAGATTACAGCACAGAAAGATTGTTTTATTTTATATGTTTAGACTTTTTCGTAGCAGAAAATTGGTTTTTAATCATTATTTGTTTTGCATTTATTTAAGATAATTTAATAATATCTCTTCATGCCAAAGAGGAAACGCATATTTACGAACAAAGTCTGAGAAATATATCCAAGTTCTCGTTCCAGATGTGGCTAACGAGGAGCAGAATTTATTAATTGTTTCGCAGTGATGTTTCAATATCAGATCATGGCAACAGATACCTGGAATTCCACTGGAAGAGAGAAAATATGAGGTATATCAAGGATGCAAGTTTATCAAGTAAAGTGACTTGATTTTTAATAAAATACAGTAACGAAATGGAAACTAAAGTGAGTGCTGCTAAAGGCACTCTTGCTTATTATACTGCGTCACACCAAATAAGTTATAAACCTACGTAGGTGCTGACTGTACGGCTGGACTACTGAATGAAATTTCCCCTAGCTCACACTCACCAACAAATATCTCATGTGGAATACCAACAATGAAGCGATATTAAATTTATTTCTATCATGATATTCGGCGGAATGCATCGTGGTAGATTTATATACCATTTTAAGCTGTCTTGACGGATGCTAGTAATCCCTACCATATCAGAATGATCTCACTTATGGTTCATTACTTTCACAATAAGATTGGAATGCTGGAAATTAAGGTTCTTAGCAGTGACAGCACACAAAACACATATCGCTGATACCCGCAAAAAGTTGAAAATTAACGATAAATGTGTGGGATTTGGCTGTGTTAATTGTAACACAGTGTTTGGTGTTATTTTTAAACGACAATTTCTACGGAATCCGTCTCAAAATATTTGTAAAACCATAAAGAAACACCCATTGCATTTGTATATTTAATTGACAATGAGAAATATTAGAACTAACAGTTCGAGTGTTTGATGATATCTTACTGACGTACCCTTACCCTTCATATACCCTTTATTCGGACCTGCTCGCCGTAAAATGAGAAGACATTGAGAGCAGGTTTATGATGGAGCAGAAGAACCCGGACTGCCATGAGAGTGAAGTAAGATTACACGCTTTGGTCGTTTCATTGAAGTCTGCAGGGAGGGAAGCGCAGGCCAGTAGCCTGCGCGAGTTAATAGATAGTCTTGAAAATCTGCATTGGGGTGCCCGGAGCATTGTGGCTCTGAGCACTATGGGACTTAACATCTGAGGTCATCAGTCCCCTAGAACTTAGAACTACTTAAACCTAAGTAACCTAAGAACATTACATACATCCATGCTCGAGGCAGGATTCGAACCTGCGACCATAACGGTAGCGCGGTTCCAGATTGAAGCACCTAGAACCGCTCGGCCACTGCGCCCGGTGAGCGTTATGGACCAACACAGATAGAATACCTTGTGGAGTCAGCTCCCAGCTATAAATACCAGCAACCCTTAATTGAAAGGAGCAGTAACATTACTACCATACAGCACTTTGTGCACAAAAGTTTTTCTCTGGAAGCATTAGACGACATCTCGAAAATGAAGTGGGTACCCGTAGTTTTTGGGTCCCCGAAAGTGTGAGACACCGTTGGACATTTGACTTCATAAATACAAAAAGTTTACAGGACATGAGAATAGTAAGGCGTGTTAACAAGAATAAACTAGAGGTTAGACAGAGAAGCTCAACTGTGTTGCCAAGGAGCCGACTCACTGGTCACAGACAGAGATGGAAGGCGAATATTACGACTTCCTTATGTGTAAACTGGTAGAACTCACGCTACTGACAAACCGAGAAAAGAAATGCCCAAGGGACAGGACTAATGTGTTCTAAAGACCATGTTTCCTCGTCGACATTTGGAAGATCTGAAGCCCAGCTAACCTGAATACACTAAGGAACAGAAAATGCGGCTATGCAAATTTCCCTTCTATAAACGTGCTATCAGAAATCACTTTAAGACTTCACTTCATGCTTGACTATCAGCTTTTTCGAGGAACTTGATCTCAGGGAGCCTCCAATGCCTGACAGCACCAACACCAGCGTGCCGTCACCAGCGCTGATGTGTGGATGGCCTTAGAGATATTTCCGGCTGATTTGCATTTTGCCATTGGAAAGGATTGTTGGTGCCTCCGATGACTGATTTTGCAGCCACTGCAGTGAAATCGAGCCCCAATTGCAAGGCAAAGTGTTGGGAAGTTAAAGTCATTTTATAGTATTCTAAATGCTCCAGTCTTCCCTGTGAAGACTTAAATGACTTAAATTTGAATTCTGTGAACTTTCTGCCTTCAACTCTGACGGCAGGTATAACTTACTACCTTCTGTAGTACTAACTGTTTTTCAATTAACATGACGACAATCAGGATGCATCTTTACCACTGCAATTATTTCACTTTCATTATTATAAGAATCCTTCCTCTGACCTCGTTGTCAGATTGGAGGTTTAACTCTCATTTTGTCAATGTCTGGCAACGACTCCCTAATAATTAGTCTGGAGGTTGAGAAAAATACATCAGATGCAGCGCCTATTCACCTGCAAAACAAAATACGTCACGTAGCACTTAGGCAACCTCTGCCTCGGATTCATTAATGTGTGGTCTTCCGACGCTTTAATTAAATTTGCTTCACTTAAAATCAACAGAATCATATGCGTTGCTGCCTAAAACATAATCAATATTATGATACCTGAAGTTCAGTTTTAACCCATTACTGGCCAAAACTCTTATACAAACTCTTATACATAAATAGGTTACATTGAGTGATTAATTGAATAAAAAGTTGTCATGAAAATTTTCAGTTTATTAGAACAAAAACTACAGACCGTCCCATTTTTGGGACATTGGCGAAATGCGCTATCCAAATTCAAAACGCTATTCTCCATGCATAATGTTGTAAGAAACAACACAAACAATAAATAAAGAATGTTTTTATATTATTGAATGTCTATTCAGTATGAAATGAAGCAAAACACTTGTCGTGTACACCAACATCGTATCTATCACAATTTTTTTTTGTTTTTTTCTTGCAGTAAGCACATCTCTTCTGTGTTTTACTTGGCACAATGAAATGACTTCCTTGATCTGGTCGTACATCTGTGCTCGCCCGTCCTCCCATCAATTTGCTTCCTTGTGGTCCTCTGCATTTTGGCACTGATCCTGTTTCCTTTGATAGGTAACAATCACTATTCTCCGTCGGACATCCAAAAGTGAGAGCTTCTCATTAGAGTTAGCAATTTGGTATGCACGCCATGTGTTTACTACGCAGGTATCTATCATCTGTGTGAATAATGGCCATCACCATTTCTTTGACCTTATCCTCGTCCTATAAAGTGATATCTGCTTGTGCACCAGATCTACGCCACTCATATGGGCATTGTATTCGTCAACGAGATGTGGCATTGTAACAGATATTTCCTCTTTCTTTGCCCATGAGTACCTTTTAGTAGAACTCAGAGTAGTAATAGTACTGTAATTTATCGATACACATACCGGTTTGTTGTCACTCCATTTCATAACCAGAACTTTTTTCTCTTTGTCATTCTTTTTGAGTCAATTAAAGGACATGCATTAGTTCGGATCTCTCTTATTGTTACTGTAGCTTTCATTTTACTCTTTCCGAGTGTGATCAGTGTGTCAACGCTGGTGAAAACGATATAAAAGCTTATAATTCGGATACTCTGATTCTAGAATCATGCTGGTTAGTTCATTTATTAACCTTGCACATAAAGGCTCCTGTTTTTTATCAGTCTTGCCACAGTATGGGGAAAAATTATAAAGAAAGCCATTGGAACTTGTGACACAACAAATTTTATATCCAAATTTGATAGGCTTTCCCCTCAGAAACATTTTAGCTGAATGTTTGCCGTAATAACGTACCATCATTTCATCAATTAAGAGTTCTGAATGAAATATGCCAAATTTACCAAATTCCTTTTTCAGCATTTGAAAGTAAAACCTCAATTTGCACATCTTGTCGTCTCTGTCTAATTTGGAGTTGACATTGAGATGAATTAATCTCTTTATTTCCCCAAACCTATTTCTTGACATGGAGTTGAAGAATAAAGGAACACCGACATCAGGAGCCTGTTCCTAGTACATATTCTCATGAGGAAGCTTATGATAACCACTCAGAAGAAATATGCCAATAAGTGATATTAGTTCTTCTTTGGTTAGCAGAAAAATTATTTTGTTATGTTGGCAAGCATAGATTTCGCTTTGTTCAATAATAGTATCCATTAGTTTCTCAGAAAAAAAAAAATCCTCAAACAGCTGGGGCACTGTCTTATGTGCTGGACATTCCGCAACATAATGTTCGTTGCTCTTCCCCGGTTCCCTGGTTGACATTTATACCACTTACATTTAAATTATTTTGTAGATAACGTACCACTTTCTGCTCCATCTCCTAACGCTTTCCTTTTTATGGCTTCTGGAGGTACAACTGTAGCATTAGCTTCATCTCGGCTGGTTATGAGCTCTAAAGTACCGGCTACATCTTGTACAACAGACTCATTGTTCAGTAAATTTTCGTCAATATCTTCTTCATTTGTTATTACATCAGCATCGGGTGGAATAATCGCCAATTCTACGTAATCATCTTCATCGTCACTCTTGATGGATCTCTAGTTCTGCTATAATTTCTTCAAATGTAAGTCCACGCGGCATGTTTTTATCCTCTTGGAATCGTAAAATTCGAACATAATATGAAAAAAGCAGAGTTAAAGAACGTAAAATGCAATTCCTCTCTGTATAATACGTTTATACAAGAACAGGGCACATGAACAATAAATGATAGTGTAACATGCCATTGTCCCATTATTGGGACGCATAAAATATATCGATATTGCACTTACTTGAAAAAATGTGACGTATACTGACTCTTACACAGACATCCATATGTTCATAACAAACACGCCCAGACAACTAAATCACAGCTCATTCTCGTCCAGGAACTAGTAGCAGACATACAGTGCTGCCAAGTGCGAGAATAAAAAATCGGCAAGTTTATAATTTTCCTGACGTGGAGTACTTAGAAAATAGTAGTTTATTTTACATTTACAGGCATTACAGCAGTTAGTTGAACTTACAGCTGCAACAATAAAGGCTAAAAGCTCCATTGCTTACGTAGAAATAAGTAAAATATACACGTCCCAAAAAAGGGACAATGGCCAGTAATGGGTTAAGTGCTTTTGCATAACTATCTGTGCATTCCTTTCAGTAGTGTTTGGTTGGTGCATGTCTGTAGTGGTCCGGATGAAGAATATTTGGAGAGGACTCTGTTTATTTTGTGCTAGTATATGGTGTGTGGTAGAAGGGATGCATCCTAATGTGTGTGCAACTATTGAGGAATTTTATGTCAGTTTGGTTAGTTTTGTCTTGAACAGCAGGTGTGTTTGGAATTTAAAAATTGTGTTCGAGAATACCAGGGATCACTAGAGGGAGGGGGAGAAGTTCAACACGGATGAACGAGATAGAAATGGAAATGTCAAGTAATTCGGAAACATTAGACGTAGATTCACTTCAGGAGATAGATACCAGCGAGCAGTTTGAAATAACAACTCAGGATGAAACAGGATCAGGAACAAAGTATGATGATGTTTCTGAGGTCGAAATTAGGACAGCAGAGGAGTATGAAATTTCACCTGCAACATAAAACTGAGAAATTATTGCCCTGAAAATGGGGCGCAGAGTGAGCCTGTATCGACAACACCATCAGTATTAAACCAACGGACATTCTTCCTTGAAACTTTTAAAGAGAATGCGGAATTACTTAAGACAAACGAAGGAATGGCTGATCAACATTTCGAGAAAAAAGAGACACAATTCACACAGGGGACGGCTACAAAATATCGATCGTTTATGAAACAAAAGAGAGAACACCAAAACAAAAATCGGTTTAAAAACTTACACACAAAAACTAGATGAGCAGGTGGAAGCCATAAACCAGAAATCAGAAGACTATGTGAAGAAATGTAGTTGTTGTTTTTGTGGTCTTCAGTCCAGAGACTGGTTTCATGCAGCTCTCCATGGTACTCTATCCTGTGCAAGCTTCTTCATCTCCCAGTACCTACTGCAACCTACATCCTTCTGAATCTGCTTAGTGCATTCATTTCTTGGTCTCCCTCTACGATTTTTACCCTCCACACTGGCCTCAAATACTAAATTGGTGATCCCTTGATGCCTCTGAACATGTCCTAACAACCGATCCCTTCTTCTAGGCAAGTTGTGCCACAAACTCCTCTTCTCCCCAATCCTATTCAGTACCTCCTCATTAGTTATGTGATCTACCCATCTTTTCTTCAGCATTCTTCTGTAGCACCACATTTCGAAAGCTTCTATTCTCTTCTTGTCTAAACTATTTATCGTCCATATTTCACCTCCATACATTGCTACATTCCATACAAATACTTTCAGAAACGACTTCCTGACACTTAAATCTATACTCGACGTTAACAAATTTCTCTTCTTCAGAAACACTTTCCTTGCCATTGTCAGTCAACATTTTATGTCCTCTCTACTTCCACCTTCATCAGCTATTTTGCTTCCCAAATAGCAAAACTCATTTACTACTTTAAGTGTCTTTTTTGCTAACCTAATTCCCTCAGCATCACCTGATTTAATTTGACTACATTCCATTATCCTCGATTTCCTTTTCTTGATGTTCATCCTATATCCTCCTTTCAAGACACTGTCCATTCCGTTCAACTGCTCTTCCAAGTCTTATGCTGTCTCTGACAGAATTACAATGTCATCGGCAAACCTCAAAGTTTTTATTTCTTCTCCATTGATTTTGATTCCTACTCCGAATTTTTCTTTTGTTTCCTTCACTGCTTGCTAATATACAGATTGAATAACATCTGGGAGAGGCTACAACCCTGTCTCACTCCCTTCCCAACCACTGCTTCTCTTTCATGTCCCTCAACTCTTATAACTGCCATCTGGTTTCTGTGCAAATTGTAAATAGCCTTTCGCTCCCTATATTTTACCCCTGCCACCTTCAGAATTTGAAACAGATTATTCCAGTCAACATCGTCAAAAGCTTTCTCAAAGTCTACAAATGCTAGAAACGTAGGTTTACCTTTCCTTAATCTAGCTTCTAAGATAAGTCGTAGGGTCAGTATTGCCTCACGTGTCCAAATATTTTTACGGAATCCAAACTGATCTTCCCCAAGGTCGGCTTCCACTAGTTTTTCCATTCGTCTGTAAAGAATTCGCGTTAGTATTTTGCAGCAGAGACTTATTAAACTGATAGTTCGGTAATTTTCACATCTGTCAACACCTGCTTTCTTTGGGATTGGAATTACTACATTCTTCTTGAAGTCTGAAGGTATTTCACCTGTCTCATACATCTTGCTCACGAGATGGAAGAGTTTTGTCAGGACTGGCTCTCCCAAGGCTGTCAGTAGTTCTAAGGGAATGTTGTCTATTCCCGGGGCCTTGTTTCGACTCAGGTCTTTAAGTGCTCTGTCAAACTCTTCACGCAGAATCATATCTCCCATTTCATCTTCATCTACATCCTCTTCCATTTCCATAATATTGTCCTCAAGTACATCGCCCTTGTGTAGACCCTCTATATAGTCCTACCACCTTTCTGCTTTCCCTTCTTTGCTTAGAACTGGGTTTCCATCTGAGCTCTTGATATTCATACAAGTGGTTCTCTTTTCTCCAAAGGTCTCTTTAATTTTCCTGTAGGCAGTATCTATCTTACCCCCAGTGAGATCAGCCTCTACATCCTTACATGTGCCCTCTAGCCATGTCTGCTTAGCCATTTTGCACTTCTTGTCGATCTCATTTTTGAGACATTTGTATTCCTTTTTGTCTGCTTCATTCACTGTATTTTTAAATTTTCTCCTTTCATCAATTAAATTCAATATTTCTTCTGTAACCCAAGGATTTCTACTAGCCCTCGTCTTTTTACCTACTTGATCCTCTGCTGCCTTCACTACTTCATCCCTCAAAGCTACCCATTCTTCTTCTAGTGTATTTCTTTCCCCCATTCCTGTCAATTGTTCCCTTATGCTCTCCATGAAATTCTGTACAACCTCTGGCTTAGTCAGTTTATCCAGGTCCCATCTCCTTAAGTTCCCACCTTTTTGCAGTTTCTTCAGTTTTAATTTTAAAGTTCATAACTGCTCCTGAAAATGTCATACAATTTAAAACCTGGTTCCTAAATCTCTGTCTTACCATTATATAATCTATCTGAAACCTGTCAGAATCTCCAGGCTACTTCCATGTATACAACCTTATTTTATGATTCTTGAACCAAGTGTTAGCTAAGTTGTGCTCTGTGCAAAATTCTACCAAGCGGCTTCCTCATTCATATCTTACCCCCAATCCATAGTCACCTACTATGTTTCCTTCTCTCCATTGTCCTACTACCGAATTCCAGTCACCCATGACTATTAAATTTTCGTCTCCCTTCACTATCTGAATAATTTCTTTTATAGAAATGTAAAGAGCAGGGAAAATTTTGAATAAGAGTATAAGCGAGCAGATGCATGAAATGAGCTTGAAAGTGGAGACAGTAGCGCAGGACATTTAAGGAGGGTTAAGACAAGACGTCAGTAGCAATAAGAAAACCTAGAGATAAAAGGAAGGTTAAGTCGTGGACGCAGCAGTCGTGATTTTCACTCATGGCTACAGTTCAGAAGGTATTAGAATGAGTAGAAATAAGGGTACTCACCACCGCCGAGTAGTAGTTATTAAACTGATATGGTACAAAATCAGACAAACCGGTACTAATAAACATAGGGGAACATGCCAAAATTAGAAATGTGGGGCAATTTAAGAATGCTCAGGAGACCATTAAACACATGACCAGGGAGACGCTGGAGAATAGAAGGAGAGTAGTAGATAATAACGCGACTGGAAACATAATGTCTGAGAGCGAGAGAGAACGCAATAGGGAAGAGCAATAGATTTGCAATATGACTGACAGATTATGTCGATTTATGAGAGAGCCGTCAGGTTCTAATCCGCCAGAAATTACCATTGTGACTGCAACACAGTATCAAGTGCCATTGACTAGGATGAGGTTAGGAAGCAGTTCGTGTCAGAACGGAGGTTTTCAATGTTTCCAAATTCTGTGATTCGACTACACCCGAAATTATGGGTCTAAGAAGTTCGAGAGACTTTAACAAAGTCTTGGCCGTATGTTTTGGATTTAGAATCGGATCTGCTGACTTCAGAGAGAAGGCAGCGACATAAATGCGCCAAATAGTGGGCAATGCAAGACATATGACGAATTCAGCGTGTCTTTTTACAAGGTTATTGGTCGAAGGGAAAACAAGAACAAGTAAAACTGGGAATAACGATAGAGGTTTATGTGGAATAGGGGTAGCCGAATGTAGTACAGTTTTTAAAAGAAATGAAAGGTGGAAACGATTTTTGGACTTACCGTATGAGCTACAGTGTCAAATTCAGAAGGAGAAAAGTGTAGTTGGCAGAAACACGTATGATGTTGAAAGATTCCAACATCTGCAGCACGAATCAGGGTATGACAGGTGTGGTGAAGCGAAAATGTCAGTACATTTTGTTCAGACAAATTTTCCGCCAGTAAACCAACCAGTGAGTCATTCACCAAGAAGAAATGAAAGTGTGTGGGAGACGAGAAATGATAACCGTGTTCTGGGATCTCACAATAGGACTGATGACCACATAAACTATTGGAGATATGACGACAGACGAAATGATAGGCATGACGGAAGTTGGGAATCATTTAAGTCAGACGACCCATCTCCCAACAAAACCGCAGGAATGGGGAGCAGAGGAAACATGTACGAAACTGATTCGAGGTTCCGCTTCAGAACCAATGCATACAGATTCTGAAAACTTCGGAATATAAGGTTAGGACAGAAGAATGAAGATGAAATTGGCGAGCATCTGATGTAGATAGAGATATTAATGGTGGATTAGTCCAGAGTTTACTCGACACACCTAGCCACGTTTCCGTCTTAGGTAAGGGCATTTAAGACGCACGTGACAACGATAAGAGGTGTCCCTTTGTTCAAGAAGCCAAAAGTAAAGTTTAGAGGTGCCGTGGGTGGCAAGAGGGACGAGATAAAGAAGCAAGTGCTAGTTAATTTCAAATGCCAAGATCATGAGTTGTAAGGTGATTTTATGGTGATTCAGGTATTCACATCGGAGGTGAAATTAGGGTGTGATTTCTTAATGAGTTGACAGGTAGTTCTACGCTAGGAAGACTGTTTCGCCTCTGGGAAGGTAGCAGATAGAATCAAGGTTTATGTTTCAATAATTATGGATAAGACGTAGTTGTAGCACAGAGATTGATAGAAATCCTGAGGACCAAGTCCAGGCGATTTGCAAAGAGGTGGAGGCGTAAGCTCGACATATAGAAAATGAAGATGCAGTAACAGGACTAGGGCATTTTCTAAAGTCATATGTAGAGTGTTTTCACACTTTCCGGCGACAATCTACGCTTTACTTTGAAAATTCAAGGCTAAGGAACGTCACAAGTGTTTGTTTACGCCCCATCAACAGACGCTTACTTACAGTGAATATGATTTAGAAGGAAGGAATCGTAAAAGAGATAGTTATTACAAAAACCATTGTGGTGTGTCAAAGTGACGGAAGGATCCATGAGACTTGTACTTGACTCGTGGCAGACAAGTACCAGTAGAACCAGAGATGGATAGATCAGGCAGTGTTTCCGTGGGGTGTGTACCTCGACATTGATCGATTTGTGGTCGAGCTAAAGCCTTCCATAGCCGAGGTCGCCAAAGCACCCCCGTACAGTGGAGCTCTTCTCGGGGGAAAGCCAATTCGAATCCTGGAGGCTGATGAAATTTTCACTGCCAATATTTGACTGGCAACGGGAAGACAGTTGGTATAAAGTTTCTGACCACAAGTTTTTGCGACAGTGTACTTGATGAAATTCCACACCTCATAGCAGTGCCTTATGATGTGAGAGCATGTTGATGGTGATCCATCTGCTGCATGGGGACATTAAACTCGGCGGCCCCCTTAGTGCTAGTCGAGAGGAGCAGGCTATGTGTTGGCGCTGGGTTTCACCTAATCCCTTCTTCTATCATCATCCAACACGAATATGGCATTACACTGCGCACACACCATGACAGACACCAACACTTAACACAGGTATACGTACATACACAACCTCTCACATCATTACCGTGCCTGCAGGCATGGAAAATAGGAAAAACCTTTCTAGTTAGAATGCCGAACAAGACCTATGTAGTCTCCAAGCTAAACATGCCCTACAACTTTACTTCAACTGGCAAATCACACTTCACATGGACTGTCAATAGTAAACAGCATTCTTGTGTTATGGGCATTGCTTCCCACTCAAAGCTACCGTCTGCGATAAACGTTACGTCATCGATGCTTATTAGAGGACTAATGTCCATAATCGGAGAGTTGCTGAAAGTCAAGGTCATACTGTATATGAAAATTTAGTGATTCCAGGGAAACCGTGGGAAGATCACTATAAAGTTTTGCCTCAATTACTGAAAGCCTCTGAGAAAAGTGGAGTCAACGTTCGATTTAGAACAGTCAAAATTTGCATGTAAGGAGATTGACTTCTTGGATACGTAATATCTGCCGACGGAATCTGGCTAGATTCGAAGAAACTAGAGGCACTGAGAGTTATTCAGTAATGAAGACAAAGTTCCGATTATGTACATTTTTAAGACTCACAAACTTCTGGAAGTAATCCATGAAGTACACTGGAACCACGCCAAATCTCTGCCGCATGACGGGAAAGAACGTGTCCTGGAAGTGGACTGAAACAGAGTTACAGGAATTTGAATTTTTCAAGGGAGTGATCATGAGATCGCCGCCGATACTGTTTCACCCTGACATCAGCAAATAGTCTAGTACGTGTACTGATATGTAAATAGCAGGTCTCCTCATGCAGATATTCCCGGAGATGGAAGTAGATGGAGAGAGAGAAAAGGCAACCATCGCATTTGGAATCTGCATCCTGAGAAAAGCCGAAAAGAAATACTGTGTGAAAGAGCAGTGACGAAAGAGTACGCCGCCCACAAAGCATTAGAGTCATTAACGACATTAAACTGTCACATGGGTGATTCTAACGCTGGACAACTGGTTTTCAAAAGCTATGAATCTAAGTGTTGCACATTCCCAAGAAGGAAATCGTAGTAAAAGATGCACTGTTAGGGGGCGTTTACGAGACCGACAGTGGACAATGATAACGATGTTAAAGAGCCAAATTTTGATGTACTTTATCTGAAGAATGTAACGTTCGAATTTTTTAGGGGAAAATGGTTACCACTGTTGGAAAAGAACAAGACAAAGATTATCCATCCCTAAGTGGAATGAATGGCAAAGAATGGCAAGATTGAACTACGGCAAGAATCAGAGAGTTTTCTTTGGCTCGGAATGGTGCTTTGTTCACACACATGAACCCACTGGAAATTGGCTAGTGTGCATCCCGGAAGAATCCATACACTAATTAATTTGGTATGTACACTTGAGTCACGCACAGTCTGGACCCCGCAAATGTATGTTATATATGCAATGTTTTTAATTATGAGAAAAATTTCAGATACCCTGCTAAATAATTGCTACTTGTTACCTAGAACTCGAGAGACTGCATTTCACGCTGAAAGAACTATACGAAATTGTGACGTCTCACCAATGAATTTATAAAGCGACTACCATAAAACGAACATAATTCCATGAACAGTGACCATTGACATCAACCGTGTACCTGTCGTAGCCACACAGTCACATTGTGCTTCTTATTTGATGAATTCCTTGTGCCTCGAACCGACGTTTCTTTTGTGTAATGATTTTCTTGGAACAGACTGATCCGTAGGTCTTACAAATGGTCATTAGTCATTAATTGTTAACAGCTTTGTTTTATCTTGTGCACTGGCGATTTTGTTCCGTAAAATGACTTGTGAAAATGCTAAGCCCTACCAGACTGAAACTGAGAAATGAAAATACTAATTGAAATCATATTTACATACTTGTACATCGTTTCACAGCCACTAACACAAGGGCATTCTGCACATATATATGACCGAAATTTTGTGGGTGAACGAATGTTATTTTACATGAATGCACTATTGTGTAGATGTTTGCTTGTAGGCAAGTATTGCCCTACAAATCTGTTCAAAATTGTGACGTGTTTTATATTACCCTTGAACATTTGTGTATTTTTTACTGTCTCTTTTCTGATGAGATTATGTATATGCGCCTCCTATTATATATCTTGTGATTTCTTACGTAACGTTAAATTTGACCGTGACGGTATTAGCTCTTACATGTGTTTTACAAATCTGTGAATGAAGAAAATATCCAAATTGTTTGTACTGTGAATGAGAACCTATCCTTATTTAAAAGATGGAATGTGTGGATTTGCGTTTAATTCATCAATGTGTGACAGAGTATATAACATAATGTGACATTTTTAATAAAGTGTTTTGGTATATTAGCAGCAGTTAAATAATTGTAAACTTTAAAGAAGTATGACTATAGGCTAGCACTATAACGTAAAGAATAATACAGACTCCGAAAGATAAATCTGATTGCTGAAGGAGTGATGGTTTGATAGCTTAAGTAAAAAGGCAATAATAAAAATGTGAACAAAGTTTTCTTGACAATATCCATATCCTTAATAGTGTCTCAACTGATTATACAATCCCGATGTCACTTCAGACCAAACGTTCTTTGATATACTTCTGCTTTAACAACATCTGAGCACAACAGCATGAGTATAAATTTATAAAACCAGAAGCAAGGGGTGATGTTATGTCCAGAATCAGTCTCATGATTGTTGTTTTTGAACCATCAGTATTGTGACTGGTGGGATGTGACCCACTACAATTCCCCTCCTGCGCAAATCTTCCCTCTCAGAGTAGCACTTGCATCCTACGTTCTCAATTATTTGCTAAAAGTACCCTAATCTCTGTCTTCCTCTACATTCTCTACAGTTAAATCTAGCACCGCCGAAGTTACGCCCTGACGTCTTAACAGATGTCTTATCGTCGTGTTCCTTCTCCTTATCAGTTTTTACTTTATAATCCTTTCCTTGCTAATTCTGCAAATTGCCTTCTCATCTCATACCATATCAGTCGACTTAGTTCTCAACATACTTTTGTAGCACCACATTTCAGGTGCTACAGGCCTTGTTTCACTGCAACAAAATGGTGTGCACCAGACGTACATTCTTAGGAATTTATTCTTCAAATTAAGGTCTAAGTTTTGTACTAGTACACTAGTAGACTTCTCTTTGCCAGGAAATCCAGTTTTTGGCAGTGCTAGTCTGCTTTTTAAATCCTCCTTGTCGACTGTTTTTCCACCAAGGTAGCAAAATTGCTTGACTGTAACTACTTCGTGATGCCCAATTCTGATGTTAATTTCCTCGTTGTTTCCATTTCTGCTACCTCTCATTAATTGCTTTTTCTTCGGTTTAATCTCAATCTATGTTCTGTACCCATTAGACAGCACAGTATATTCTGTTTACAGATCCTGTAATTCTGCTTCACTTTAATTGAGGATAACAATGTCATCAGCAAAACCTATCACTGATATCCATTCAACCCGAATTTTAACCCCGCCCTTAAACTTCTGTTTCTGTTTAGCCACTTCGATGTATAGATTGAATAGTACAGACGAAAGACTACATCCCCGTCTTCACCCTTTCCAATCCGAGCACTTAGTTCCCGCTCCCTCTTTATTCATGTACATTACCCGTCTTTCTACATAGCTTACCCCTTTTTTCTGAAAATTTCAAGCATCTTCCGCCATTTTACGTAGTCGAACGCTTTTTCAGGTCGACAAATCCTATGAACGTGTCTCCATTTTTCTTCTCTCTTGCCTCCATTATCAACCGCAACGTCAGACCTGCCTCTGGTGCGTTCAAGTTTCCTAAAGCCAAACTATTCGTCATCCAACAGATCATCACAAATTCTTAAGTTTATTGTGCGATAACTCTCACACTTGTCAGCCCTTGTTGTCTTCAGAATAGTGTGGATGATGTTTTTCCGAAAGTGTGGTGGTATATCGCAGTCCCATTCATTCTACACACTAACATGAATAGTCATTTTGTTGATATTCTATTCCTAAACGCCCTCCATGTCTTTAGATAATCCGATGGAATGTTATTAATCCTTCTGCCTTATTCGATCTTAAGTCCTCCAAGGCTCTTTAAATTCTGACTCTAATATTGGATCTGTGACGATTCCTGTTCCTTTTTCGGTTAGATGAGCTAATCCTCTGCCTCATAGAGGCGTTCAGTTTCCATATATCGGCTCTTTCCTCTGTATTTACCAGTGGAATTCCCATTGTACTCTTAATTTTACCGCTCTTACCTTTAATTTCAGCCTAGACTTCTTGATTTCCTGTATGCTGAGTTAGTAATTCCGACAATTTTTCATGCACCCAGTTTGCATTACCTTCCCACCCACTTCCTATTTATTTCCTTTGTTATTGGTTTGTACCACTGTATTCCTCAATGTCCCTGACCATTTTTGTACATTCTTATTTCGCCGTTCAGCGAAAGTACTTATTCCATTACCCGTGGTTTCCTTGCACTTACCTTACTACGTTTTCTTTCCAACTTCTGTGATTGTCCTTTTCAGATATGTCCATTCCTTTTGAACAGAACGGTATACTGAGCTGTTATCGTAATATCTAAAGCCAGGCAGAACCTCAAGAGTGTGTCTTGATAACTAAGTATTTTCGTATGTCACTTCTTTGCACATTCTTTCTTTCACATGATTCTCTTTATATGCAGACCACTCTTCGTTCATTATTACTAAATCGTGATCTATGTCAGTAGCTACTTTTTGGAACACTTTTGCATCCAATATCTTATTTAGGAATCCTTACCTGAACGTTATGTAGTATAATTGAAATCTTCCCGTAACTCCCCGGTTTTTCCAAGTATACCTCCTCCTCTTGTGGTTCTTGAACAGAGTATTTGATATTATTAATTGAAATCGATTGCCGAATTAAATTAGTCTTTCTCCTTTCTCATTTCTACTACCAAGTCCACATTCTCCCGCAACCCTTTCTTATGTTTCTTCCCCTACAACTATATTCCTGTCCCCCACGACTATTAGGTTTCCAGCTCCCTTCAGGTACAGAATTTCCCGTTCAGTAACGTCAGTCTCTACCTCATCATCTTCTAATTGCTACGTCGACATGTACTCCTCTACTATTGTTTTCTGTGTTACTTTGCTGTCGATTCTGTTGGCATTAGGCCTATCGCTGAACTGTTCATTGTTACTCACCCTCTGCCCTACCTCCCTATTCATAACAAATTCTACTCCTGTTTTGCTATTTCATGTTTGTGGTAATAACACGCTGTACTCACCTGACCAGAAATCCTTGTCTTCTCTCCATTTCACTTCACTGACTCCCACTGTATCTAGACTAAACCATTGCATTTCCATTTTCAGGTTTTCTAGCTTTCCTATCACGTTAAAACTTCAGGAATGCCACATCCTAACTCACAGAACGTTCTTCTTCCGCTGGTTATTCGACCTTTTTCTCATGGAGACCTCTCCTTTGGCAGTCCCCTCCCGGAGATCCAAATGGGTGAGCAATCTGAAATCTTTTGTCAATGGGGAGATGATCATGACACTTTTTCAATTACAGGCCATATGTCCTGTGGATGCACATTATGTGCCTTTAATGCTGTGGTTTCCATATCCTTCTGAAGACTCATGCCGTTGATTGTTGCTGATTTTTCCGCCTTGTGGGGGCAGTTTCCCACTCCAAGGGCAAGAAAGTGCCCTGAACCTCTGTCCGTTTCTCCTTGACAAGACCGCTAGCAGAATGAGGGTGACCTTTTCCACTCGAAGATTTCGGTCGCCATTTCAGATTATTATTATTGAAAATTTGTGCAGTGACGTGGTTCAAACGCAGGACCGAGGTCGTCTTGGTTACTGGTCAGAGACGCTACCGCTAGACTATGTCTCATAAAGTATGTAAAACCATAATGAAAAATCCATTTAATCAGAATTTTTAACCGACACTGAGAAATATGAGAAACAGCAGTACAAGTGATTGTACTACTGTAACATGACTCTACATTTATTCTGTACTGGAATTTGCATGCTATATATAAAAGAGATTTTGGATGGTGCAGAAAATAAAGTAGCTTGATATTCTTGGAGCCATTTCGCGGAAGGCCTTGCCAGAGGAAGCATAGGTCGATAGCCTGCATGAATCACTGGAAAGCCTTTTGCAGTGCCGCTCTGGGGTGCCCAGGGCCTCGTGAATAAACAAACATAGGTTCTCCTGTGGCGCCAGTCTCCAGCCACGATCATTTACAACCCAGGTATGGGAGTAGGACTAAAGTCACTAACACAAAGGTAGAAAACAAAGTTTTTCTCTTGAAGACACTAGACTCCCCAGATAACATCTCGAAAACAGAATGGCGATCCGTAGTTTTTCGGACGTTGCAACCTTGAGATACTGATGGACGTCTGACTTTACACAAACCACACACTTGTGCATCATAAGAATTGTTGGGACTGGCTAACATTAATAAACAAGAGGAGAGACTGTGCAGATGAGGAGCTGCTTCATTATTCACAAAGAGAGACTTTTTTCTCTGTAAAATAGTAGAGTTACAGTTACTAGTTAACCGAGTTAAGGATAGCCTACGGAAGAGGACTAGTGTGTTCATAGGAGTATTTTTACCAGATGTTTTATCTTAGAAGATCCGTAGACCATCCAATGTGAACACAGTAACTGACTGAAAACGTGGCAATACAAGTTCCCTTTTTATCAAACATTTGATCTGAAATCACTTCAAGACTTCCCTTCATACTTGACCAGCAGGCCGTCGAGGGACTTAGAGTAATTTCAGGCTCAATTGACATAGACTTTGCCCGTGATTGGATCTGTAGCCACTTCAGCACCATCTACAATTTACTATGGTGAGATCGAGCTGCATTCGCAAGACGATGTGTAGGGAAATTAAAGTCATTTTATAGCGTTCCGATTACTTCAAACTTTGCTTTGAAGACATGGAATTACATTCAGTAATCAGTCTGCTTTCAACTGCGACCACAGATAGAACATAGTTCCTTTGGTGTAATATATGTCTTTCAAATAACGTCAGGACAATCATGGCGCATCCTTGCAACTGCACTTATTTTGCTTGCACGATTATTAGAATCTTTTCTCCAACCCCTTTGTCAGTTGCTCCAAGGTTTCACAATATTAACATTTTCATTGTTTGTCAATTGTATTATGAGTAATTTTGTTTGGAATAAACCGAAGTAATTATGATGGCTGTCTGATTTAGTAGTTGTTCGATTTCCAACTCACTGTTTAGGAGGGTTAACCAGCGTTTTGTCAATCTCTACCAAGGATTACTAATCCATTATTTTGGAGGAAGAGTAAATAAGAGTAAATGTGTGGCAGATACGAAGCCTATTCACCTTGAAAATAGCGAACATCACGTAACACTATTAAAAGAGATGATGGTAGTAATGTTTTTGCATACCTCAACATTTTAACAAGAAGGTGGTTGAAGTAGGATTTCTTTTGATTGTTTGGCTGATTGGTTGATTTGGGGGAGGGGACCAAACTGCGAGATGATCGGTCCCATCAGATTAGGGAAGGATGGGGAAGGAAATCGGTAGTGCCCTTTCAAAGAAACCATCCCGACATTTCTACATCTACATCTACATCCATACTCAGCAAGCCACCTGACGGTGTGTGGCGGAGGGTACCTTGAGTACCTCTATCGGTTCTCCCTTCTGTTCAAGTCTCGTATTGTTCGTGGAAAGGATTGTCGGTATGCCTCTGTGTGGGCTCTAATCTCTCTGATTTTATCCTCATGGTCTCTTCGCGAGATATACGTAGGAGGGAGCAATATACTGCTTGACTCTTCGGTGAAGGTATGTTCTCGAAACTTTGACAAAAGCCCGGACCGAGCTACTGAGCGTCTCTCCTGCAGAGTCTTCCACTGGAGTTTATCATCTCCGTAACACTTTCGCGATTACTAAATGGTCCTGTAACGAAGCGCGCTGCTCTCCGTTGGATCTTCTCTATATCTTCTACCAACCCTATCAGGTACGGATCCCACACTGCTGAGCAGTATTCAAGCAGTGGCCGAAAAAGCGTACTGTAACCTACTTCCTTTGTTTTCGGATTGCATTTCCTTAGGATTCTTCCAATGAATCTCAGTCTGGCATCTGCTTTACCGACGATCAACATTATATGATCATTCCATTTTAAATCACTCCTAATGCGTACTCCCAGATAATTTATGGTATTAACTGCTTCCAGTTGCTGACCTGCTATTTTGTAGCTAAATGATAAAGGATCTATCTTTCTGTGTATTCGCAGCACATTACACTTGTCTATATTGAGATTCAATTGCCATTCCGTGCACCATGCGTCAAATCGCTGCAGATCCTCCTGCATTTCAGTACAATTTTCCATTGTTACAACCTCTCGATACACCACAGCATCATCTGCAAAAAGCCTCAGTGAACTTCCGATGTCATTCACAGGGTCATTTATGCATATTGTGAATAGCAACGGTCCTATGACACTCCCCTGCGGCACACCTGAAATCACTCTTACTTCGGAAGACTTCTCTCCATGAATGACATGCTGCGTCCTGTTACACTGTTCGACATGGGTTCTATTTCTGATATTAAAGTATGTGCTTCTAGACCATTTTACAGTGGGAAATTCAAATATGTAAACAAAATATCGTTGTCAGGGATACTTTTTATGTAATATGTATATATATATATATATATATATATATATATATATATATGTGTGTATTCACAATTCATGGCAAACACAGACGTTATAGAGAAATACGGGTATGTTGCCGCATCCAGTAGTGATAGAACGTGATAATTTCTTGTGCAACAGCAGGTGGGAAGAATCAGACATCATTAGGTTATCCCCCGCCACACCTATGTCATTAAGACCACCTCAAACATTTCATTAACTCGAACGGCGACAGCCGATCGCTGCCTCGACAGTAAAACTTCACGCCTCCTAGGGGCAGGTGCATCGAGTTTGCAGTTGTGCTAGCCGCAATTTGTGTCAGTCTTAACGAGTGGGTGTTTTGGCTGACAAGTAACTGTCTGTCATATTTCCGAGCACGGTTGAATTTTTTAGTTCCTGTGTGTAAACTGATTGAGCCTGGTGCTGAAGGTATAACGACTGCTTGTTTTTACACATCAACGTTCCTCTAGTTCCCTACTATTAATTTAATACAGGTGTATTACCAAAGTGGTATTTTTAAATTTGCAGAAATGCCACGTCGTCATGGATGTCGATATAAGCCGGACAACTTCTGCTACATCTGTGGGAAGTTCACTTTTGCCAGAAATAGGAAGAAAATTTCTTCAGTCATAAAGAAAGCGTACAAACATTACTTTGGAGTAGAGGTAGGAGACCAAGATAAAGAATGGGCACCACATTTCTGTTGTGCTACATGTTACTGCAAACTAACTCAGTGGTGGAAAGGTAAAGAGAATATGGCGTTGTTTGCTGTTCCCATGGCGTGGAGGGAGCCTAAGAACCATGTTACTGATTGTTATTTCTGTCTAACAAAAATTCAAGGTTTTACAAACAAAAAGTCGAGGAGGCACATTATTTACCCAGATCTGCCTTCAGCGAGAATGCCAGTGCAGCATTCCCACAAACTTCCAGTACCTTCAAGAGCTCGGGGTCATATTCCAAGTGACAGTGAAATAAGTAGTACTGAAGAAATCACAGATGATGATTCTTTATATCACTGCACAAGTGAGTCATCGCCACATTTGTTAACACAGGCAGATTTAAATAATTTAGTACGTGATCTAGGACTAAGTAAACAAAAGGCGCAGCTGCTTGGTTCAAGGTTACAAGAGTATAATCTACTGCTCCAAAGTACTAAAATCAGTGTGTTCAGGCACAGAGAACATGCCTTTATTTCTTATTTTTCAACTGACGAAGCACTGGCATTTTGCAATGACGTTGCTGGCCTGATGAAAGTGCTGAACTTCACTTATATTTCACAGGAGTGGAGACATTTCATAGATGCATCGAAACAAGTCTGAAGGGTGTTTTGCTCCATAACGGAAATAAAATAGCCTCTATTCCAGTAGCTTACGCTAGTTTGACAAAAGAGAATTACGAATTCGTACAAAGGATGCTAACTAAATTCATTAAAATACAATGAACACAAATGGAAAATATGTGCAGATTTCAGGGTAATTGCTGTGGTACTGGGAATGCAACAAGACTACACAAAGTAAGCCTGTTTTCTTTGCGAGTGGGATAGTCGAGACCGAAATTCTCACTACGTGAAAAATAAATGGCCTAGGCGAAGATGGAAAGTTGGCGAAAAGAATGTACAACGTGAAAGTATGGTAGCTCCTGAATATATACTACTTCCACTGCTTCAAATCAAACTTGGCCTGATGAAACAATTTGTGAAGGCCATGGATCCAACAGGCTGTGGGTTTGCATATCTAGCTACCAAATTCCCCCGTCTTTCAGCTGCAAAAATAAAGGAAGGTGTGTTTGTGGGCACACAAATCAGGGAGCTGCAGAAAGATGCAAATTTTGAAGCATGTTTAACTGATAAAGAAAAAACTGCATGGGACTGTTTCAAGACGGTGTCGGAAAACTTCCTCGGAAGAAGAAGAGATACTAACTACAAAGCAATGGTGAAGGATATTATCAAAGCATATCAGGATTTGGGATGCAATATGTCTGAAGGTACATATGATGGACTCTCATCTGGACTACTTCACAGATAGTTGTAGTGACGTATCGGATGAACATGGGGAAAGATTCAATAAAGACATTTCTACCATAGAAAGGCGCTATGAAGGGAAGTGGGTACCTTCTATGTTAGCAGATTATTGCTGGAATATCATTCGAGAGAAGAAAGATTCACAATACAAGAGAAAAAAGTGATGTGCATTACAAGGCAGATGCTCATTGTTTGTCAATTTTCTGTAATTTCTCATGTCAAATAAATGTTTCAAAGTGTATACACAAAAGTTACTGTGTTATATGTTAGATCCAACCCTCCATTAATGTGATGAACTTATAACACCATAAAGATGTGCATTTGTTTGTCGAATTTCACCTCACGTTTGCTGCACTATATCAGAAACTGAAAAGAGAAATAAAATTGTGATTACTCATAAACTATCCCTGACAGAAAAAAACCAAAAACAGTTTTCAATTCAGCACTCAAAATACAACTAGAATCACAATATTTTTCATCAGAAATAGAAAAAAAGGTTTTTTTTGTAGAACAGTGTTATCTAGGAACTCCTCAATCCAATCACACAATTGGTCTGATAGTCCATATGCTCTTACTTTGTTTATTAAACGACTGTGGGGAACTGTATCGAACGCCTTGCGGAAGTCAAGAAACACGGCATCTACCTGTGAACCCGTGTCTATGGCCCTCTGAGTCTCGTGGACGAATAGCGCGAGCTGGGTTTCACATGACCGTCTTTTTCGAAACCCATGCTGATTCCTACAGAGTAGATTTCTAGTCTCCAGAAAAGTCATTATACTCGAACACAATACGTGTTCCAAAATTCTACAACTGATCGACGTTAGAGATATAGGTCTATAGTTCTGCAGATCTGCTCGACGTCCCTTCTTGAAAACGGGGATGACCTGTTCCCTTTTCCAATCGTTCGGAACGCTACGCTCTTCTAGAGACCTACGGTACACCGCTGAAAGAAGGGGGGCAAGTTCCTTCGATTACTCTGTGTAAAATTGAACTGGTATCCCATCAGGTCCAGAGGCCTTTCCGCTTTTGAGCGATTTTAATTGTTTCTCTATCCCTCTGTCGTCTATTTCGATATCTACCATTTTGTCATCTGTGGGACAATCTAGAGAAGGAACTACAGTGCAGTCTTCCTCTGCGAAACAGCTTAGGAAAAAGACATTTGGTATTTCGGCCTTTAGTCTGTCATCCTCTGTTTCAGTACCATTTTGGTCACCGAGTGTCTGGACATTTTGTTTTGATCCACCTACCGCTTTGACATAATACCAAAATTTCTTAGGATTTTCTGCCAAGTCAGTACATAGAACTTTACTTTCGAATTCATTGAACGCCTCTCGCATAGCCCTCCTCACTCTACATTTCGCTTCGCGTAATTTTTGATTGTCTGCAAGGCTTTGGCTATGTTTATGTTTACTGTGAAGTTCCTTTTGCTTCCGCAGCAGTTTTCTAACTCGGTTGTTGTACCACGGTGGCTCTTTTCCATCTCTTACGATCTTGCTTGGCACATACTCATCTAACGCATTATGTACGACGGTTTTGAACTTTGTCCACTGATCCTCAACACTATCTGTACTTGAGACAAAACTTTTGTGCTGAGCCAACAGGTACTCTGAAATCTGCTTTTTGTCACTTTTTGTAAACAGAAAAATCTTCCTGCCCTTTTTAATATTCCTATTTAGGTTGAAATCATCGATGCCTTAACCGCTTTATGATCGCTGATTCCCTGTTCTGCGTTAACTTTTTAAAATAGTTCGGGTCTGTTTGTCACCAGAAGGTCTAATTATTATCGCCACGAGTCGGTTCTCTGTTTAACTGCTCAAGGTAGTTTTCAGATAAAGCACTTAAAAAATTTCACTGGATTCTTTGTCCCTGCCACCCGTTATGAACGTCTGAGTCTCTCAGTCTATATCCGGCAAATTAAAATCTCCACCCAGAACTATAACATGGTGGGGAAATCTACTCGAAATATTTTCCAAATTATCCTTCAGGTGCTCAGCCACAACAGCTGCTGAGCCAGGGGGCCTATAGAGACATCCAATTACCATGTCTGAGCCTGCTTTAACCGTGACCTTCACCCAAATCATTTCACATTTCGGATCTCCGTCAATTTCCTTCGATACTATTGCACTTCTTATCGCAATAAACACGCCTTCCCCTTCACTGTCCAGCCTGTCTCTGCGGTATACATTCCAATCTGAGTTTAGGATTTCATTACTATTTCCGTCTGGTTTCAGCCAACTTTCTGTCCCTAGTACTATATGAGCGTTGTGACCGTTTATTAATGAGAGCAGTTCCGGGACCTTTCTGTAGACGCTCCTGCAGTTTACTATTAGCACATTAATATTGTTATTCCCTGTTGCATTTTGCCTACTCCTACCTTGCTGCGTCTCAGGAGGCGTCTTGTCGGGCCTAGGGAGGGGATTCTCTAACCTAATAAACCCCCATGTGCACTCCACACGTACTCCGCTACCCTTATAGCCGCTTCCGGCGTGTAGTGCACGCTTGACCAATTCAGGGGGACCCTACATTTCTCCACCCGATAGCGGAGGTCGAGAAATTTGCACCCCAGATCTCCGCAGAATCGTCTGAGCCTCTGGTTTAAGCCTTCCACACGGCTCCAAACCAGAGGACTGCGATCGGTTCTGGGAACGATACTACAAATAGTTAGCTCTGATTTCACCCCGCGAGCGAGGCTTTCCGCCTTCACCAATTCCGCCAACCGCCTGTACGAACTGAGGATGACCTTTGAACCCAGACGGCAGGAGTCATTGGTGTCGACATGAGCAACAATTTGCAGTCGGGTGCACCCAGTGCTCTCTATCGCCGCCGGTAGGGCCTCCTCCACATCTCGGATGAGACCTCCCGGCAAGCAGAAAGAGTGAACACTGGCCTTCTTCCCCGACCTTCCCGCTATTTCCCTAAGGGGCTCCATCACCTGCCTAACGTTGGAGCTCCGAATAACTAATAAATCCCTCCCCCCATGTGCCTGCTCGGACCATGCTGAAGGAGCAGCCACGTGTCCACTCACAGGCAGAGCGGGCGATGCCACACGTCCAGCCTCTACATTGACCCTCCACCTCGTGCGCCGCGAACGCCGCTGAACCCGCCACTCCCCTTGGGGAGAGGGTGGCCCAACCGCGCCCAGTACACGCGAAGATGTCTCGACAGCAGGGACAGTGGGTGAAGCATGTAACAACTGGGGTGTACCTTGCGACGCACCAGACTCCCCACTGCCGCTACACTCTGAGGCAGCAGCCTGAAGACGGCTGACCGCGGCCATCAACACGCTCAGCTGTTCGCGAACAGTGGCCAGCTCCTCCTGCGTCCGTACACAGCAGTCACACATCCTATCCATCCTAAGGAATCAATTTACTGAAGAGAGTTAATCAACTTTTAACTAGACTGCTAATTCACTAAAGGCGGCTGTTTATTCACTAAACTGTGGTTGCTTGCCACTTCTTGTAGAAAACAATGAAAATAGCACTACCTGTCTCTGGACTGTATTGAAAGCAAACACTAGCACTACTGGCACGATGGTTGACTAAAGGGACTCTCTCTGACTGTATTCAAAACAAACAAGAAATCTATGGAACTATTAATAGCACTCGACAATTAAAGCTTCCTAAAAGCAAATACACACGGAATAAGAAGTGACAAGTAAGAAAAATACAGTTAATACTTAAATTAAGGTAGCTCGCTGCACAGCACACGTGAAGCAGACGGCAGTTACGACGGCACTGACTCTACTGTCACTATGGCTGACTAAAGGGACTCTCTCTGACTGTATGCAAACCAAACACGAAATCTATGGAACACTATTAATAGCATCCGACAATTAAAGCTTCCTAAAAGCAAATACACACGGAAGAAGAAGTGACAAGTAAGAAAAATACAGTTAATACTTAAATTAACGTAGCTCGCTGCACAGCAGACGTGAAGCATACGGCAGTTACGACGACACTGACTCTACTGTCACTATGGCTGACTAAAGGGACTCTCTCTGACTGTATGCAAACCAAACACGAAATCTATGGAACACTATTAATAGCATCCGACAATTAAAGCTTCCTAAAAGCAAATACACACGGAATAAGAAGTGACAAGTAAGAAAAATACAGTTAATACTTAAATTAAGGTAGCTCGCTGCACAGCAAACGTGAAGCAGACGGCAGTTACGACGACACTGACACTACTGGCACTATGGCTGACTAAAGGGACTCTCTCTGACTGTATTCAAAACAAACACGAAATCTATGGAACACTATTAATAGCACCCGACAATTAAAGCTTCCTAAAAGCAAATACACACGGAAGAAGAAGTGACAAGTAAGAAAAATACAGTTAATACTTAAATTAAGGTAGCTCGCTGCACAGCAGACGTGAAGCAGACGGCAGTTACGACGACACTGACTCTACTGGCACTATGGCTGACTAAAGGGACTCATTTACCTGAAGAGATTAGGGAAGTCACGGAAAATCTAAATCAGGATGGCAGATGCGGGTTTGAACCGTCGTCCTCCCGAATGCGAGTCCAGTGTGATAACCACTGCGCCACCTCGCTCGGTGACTAGGATGTCTTTTAAACAGGATTCAGTCCAGTGGAAAATACACATCGGACATGGGCTCTGAAGAAATACAGATATGTCTTAATTGTGTAATTTTGTTTTCTTTTGTATATTTAATAAGTTATGTAGCCACGTGTGAAAATGCATTTGAGCTAATAATGCTTCGTTTCGCAATCCTAAAGTGTTTACTGCTGATCTCAATATGATCATGACAGTTGCTGTTTCATATCAGTCGTAGTAGTTTACTTAAAACCAGTGAAATATGGCAGTCTGGTAGCCTGCCGATGACTGGGACTGTGCTATCTATAAATGGTACTGCAAAGTACAATTCTGATGACCTCGAAAACGTTTACCTTATTCCACCCTCTCACAGAAATTCGCAGTAGAACCGTCTTAAAACCATGTTTATCCATCCCGTTGAGGGTGTTCCCGTTTCCGGGTTTCAGAACACGGTAACCCTATCTATACAAATATATTTCACCAAAGCCACGGAAAAAGTATTTTGTATAGTTTAATTGCAATCTCCTGCTGCAGTTACCTTACGGAGTTTGCTCCACCCAGTGCTAGTTTACACGCTTCAGGCAGTGCTGATATCCTGCCTCTTCTTGTGGTCAATTTTTTGATATCATACTTTCTGCGTCAGTTTTTGATATAACATTTTTATTTAGCCACACATTTCCTTACGCATTATTTTACTCTATGTAACTTTATGGATAATTAGCCATACCCCAGTTCACATAGGTCCTTGATCTATTTCCCTGTAATTTTGTGCTCCAGATAGGCTGCTCCTTTTCCCATTGAAGTTTTGATCATGTCAAAAACAGTCAGATTCGACTTCCATCTGTCATCTGGCCATTCTTACATCAAATGGCTGCAGCTGTCCTTTGATGACGTTCCAACTTCTTCCTACGTCTGTTACTATTGTAACGTTCTTTTATAGTATAAGAAAAACTTTACGATTACATTGAACAAATGTCTGAACTGTAGAATGGATACTAAACTCGAATTATCTTGTAGCATGTTGTAACTACAAGCGGCGTGCTTACTTTGTGTTATTATAAGTAAAACTTGATACGAACTGTTTGGACTTTGTAACTCCCCATACTAGTAAGGAAATACAGTCATTACAAAATACATTCAGCCCCTTAGGCCATGAATCCTTTGGCTCTGTTCAAAACTGATAACCTTGGTCCCTGCGCACATAACAAATACATTAAATCGTCTTACCTCTAAATCAGCAATGATGGAACGCGATGTATTCTGATCTCTCATAAAAAATATGCTAGCTGCAGGCTCAGCGGTGTGCAATGCCAGCTGTAATACTTTGAAATGTGCTTGAAATTCTTTTGGCTGATAAAAGAAAACATTTAAAAAAATTCAACTTCTTTGAAAAATATATGACCTGGATAGGGAGGTGGTACTGATTATGGTAAATTACTAACACTGAGTTTCTTAGCAAAATTGTATTGCCAGTTAAGTTCGTATTTTTAAAATCATCTGACAACTGAAGTTACATTGGTAAAAAGAAATCATATTTACTAATTGACTCACGAACAATCAGCAAGTATTATCTAACCTCACTAAACACGCAAATCATCAACTCACATATTACTCTTTCAACAAATCTTACAAACATTAGAAAAATTAAATATCTAACTAGCCTTTTTATCAAATCAGTTTACGTACACTCTGGGCTTACTCAGCAAATTATCATCCAACTCATCTATACTAACGCGCCGGCAAAACCAAAACCATAATTATTTAACATCTTTACCTTGCTTGCATGAAAACTTCTGCTTCCATGTTCTCGTAATTCCTATATTAATGTAACACTTGGTGGCTTCAGAGAGCACACCACAAAAACTCCCAACTCCATCGTCTTTCGCTCACAGACAGGTACTTACAACTGTGCGCCCAGCGCTCTCTTACTCTAACACTACTATCTCAGACCAGAAGCAGTATCTTTGGCTCTGCGGTTGTGCACAATCAGTGATCCGCTTTATAAAGCCTAACAGTGACATACATCGTTTATAATACAGTATAATAGTTTCATATTAATTTACGTTAATATTATTGTCATATTCAGGTGCCACATACTAGTGTGCCCCAGCAGACTTCTTTCACTATTGGGATGTGTATACCAATAGAAAGTGGAACCTTTAAATTGATCAGATTTAGTGAAGAAGTTTCAGAGGGCGGAGTCTGTCATACAGCACATAATACTTGAACTTACATTTGTTTTAAATTGTAATGCATAATTCATTGCAGTCTACTAACTGACAAAATGTTTGTTCTGTCGTATTTAGGTATTTCACTTTCGACACATATTGAATACAAAATGAAATAATTCTGAGAAGCTATGTAGTCATTCTTCTGTATTTAACAACCACATGAAAGAGCTTCAATTTCAACACGAATGCCAAATAAATCTTACCTACATTGCAAAATGTTTAACAAATAAAGAAAGAATAAAAAAATTCTAAATACGATTCCTTACCAGTTCTGAGATTCACAAACGAGATTAGATCTATGGAATGCTACGGATGGCCGACGTGGCATGTCATTCAGCTTAAGGGGACATTGAAAGCAGACGAAAATGATGAAAAGTAGTAGAAAGGGAAGAGAAGCCTTATAAGCAACTTGATTCGGAAAGTCAACGAAAAGTGGAAGAAATTTGCTAACCTGCAAACAAGAAAAGTTTTGATAAAAGTGAAGACAGAGAGCCCTCATTGGATATTAGTTTCAACAGGAGAGTTTTGTCCATGTGGAACATTTAAATCAAACTAAAGGAATTTTCGGAAACTGTAGTCTGGAGAGTAGGATATATATTTTACAAAACTGAGACTCGTAGCAAGGTAAAACTTAACAACATCAGACTTCAGTATTTTGAAACAGTGTCCTACTGGAGAATATTGAGAAAATGTAAATTACGAGAAACAAATATAGTAGATAAACAGGTGAGGATATGTGGGAAAAAGACACACGGTAAGGAGGGGTGGGCGAATTGAGTAGGTTTTAAAAACATCGGTGAATACTTAGTTGATGCCAGATCAAAAATTTTAATTGTAAAATAAAACTAATCGCATGCAATTGTGAAAACCTTATATAAAATGCAGAACAAGTATCCTGCAGAAATACTCGTAAAATAATCATGGTTTCTTCAATTTCTTCCATACTGTTCTGTAATTTACAGGAAGGTTCATACAACACTCTATATAGAAGTTATTCATTTTGTTATGAATAGATGTCAGATACCAAATATTCTTCCATCTTCCGTCTACAGAAAGGCGTAGGGAAAGCATCTGTGCTATCTGCTTGCTTCTCATCGATGCAATATATAGTGCTAATGCCTTCCATGTCTTAGTCTAGAATTCTTAGACAGCCAGCAACTTCGGATTATTGATTTCTAGTCAAAATAAAGAAACATTAGGTCGTGCGATAATAAAACTAATTCATAATGACGTTTGTCAGTGTGAGTTTTCTATGTTCGCATAAAACTACACATAAATTAAGATAATGTTGGCTAGTGTTGTGGAAATGTTTCTTGCGGAGTGAGAAAAAGATTATGCTTGAAAACAGTGACAGAATCGTGAATAAGAGAGAAGAACGGAACGGAATGTGTGACGCTTGAGAAATTACATGTGTGTGAGTGTGTGTGCGTGCGTATGTGTATGTTTGTGTGTGTGTGTGTGTGTGTGTGTGTGTGTGTGTGTGTGTGTGTAGTAGTAGTAGTAGTAGTAGTAGCAGTAGTAGTGCCAAGTAGTTTACAGTATAAATCTGGTCTCAGGTATCCTTGAACGCACATTCCCACTTTACAGACCACATCAATCGTTATCTGTCAAGAAATATCGGACGTGAAACGCAGTGACAGCATGATTCAGTGAATAACAGTGTACGTCTATATCTTTTCCTTATTTTTCCGTGCAATTTACATCTCGTACTGAAAATAAATCAGAGTTGCATTATGTGTACGAACTATGCAAGTGTTTGCAAAATACATGAGTACAATAATGTCACACCTATGAGGCAGGGGTCATATAATATTGTCACTGTAGACGAGTAAACATACCCAAATCAAAAGTAGTAGTAGCGGAACTAAGAAACAAAAACTCTAACAATAGTTTCAATTGAAATATTTGGTTGCCTTTGGGTCTTCAGAAATAGAGTGGATTAGGAGAGCTCAATGTTGAGGTTATCATCGTGGGAAGTAGAAGAAATTAGTCCTATTTTACATTAATTTAGGTGTCTGTAAGTTTTAACTGATACCGCAATACACTTCAAAAACATGTCCTTCGCTGACAAAGATCGTGATTTATAAAGTAAAGACAGACACAGAAACATTTCAATCCAAATAATTCTTTTGCTTCTACTCTTCTTTTTCTGTTCTTTTTGTGTGTCTGTAAGTGAAAAGTCCACAGTCGTGTCCGAAATAGTAGCTGAGGAGGAATTAAAACCGTTTCAATTACAGGAGCAACAAATGTGCCCATCCCATTTCTAACAGAAAGCTGATTAAAATGACTTGTATTTTTAAGACAATACATCACATGCGAAGGAATACATGTTTCAAGCAGGAAACAGAACAATGTTAAATGACCTTCGTAAGTAGTAAAAATTTTTGAACTTTATGCAAAGAGTCCCGAACTTTTGTAGCATTGATAACAGACAAAGAGGGCGTATTACCGTTCTTGAAGTCTTAATCTTGTTTTGGAACTATTGCAGTGTAAACATTTTGTGTGTCGCCTCATAAAATATCTATGGGTGTTTAACTTATTCTCCATAAAGGAATATTAATTAGTGATGAGGCGTAAATGGTCCATGAAATATTCGCAGGCTACTTTAAGACCTTTCAGATACTAGACGCTAAGCTCTTTTCACTGCCAATTTCTCTCTTGCGAAGTAATAAAGGTCGATTGGTATTGCGAGAGACGAGTCGGCCATACGTTCATTACCACGTAGTCTTTCACGACTTATATCTTGTATAAATTGACCACTTGTAACTCGTAGCGCTAAACTTCTATACAATCTTCCCAAATGTAACTTGTTCAAATCACCAAGTACGAGCCTTAATTTTTTTATGCACATTACATGTTGGCTTTATTTTGATTTATATGCAGAACCTATTCAAAATGAATAATGAATTGCCTGCGCTTTGTCGAAGTGGCGGATCTCTGCTAATTCAAGCCTCTCGAGGCGACATTTATTTGCGACACGGGCGCTGGGCACACATCCCTGTGGAGTACATGAGTTACAGCACACGAAAGCTGTGCTGCAAAGGCTAACAAGAGAAAGTCCCGAGAACACACTCAGGGCGTGCCTCTGCAAACTAATTTAATAAAACCCGTACGGCGGTCGTGCGCTTCCGCAAAGTTATCACATTTCGCGAACTTCGGCCTACTGCCTGAAAGGTAAGCCATGACCCCGTGCTTAAAGTTACCGCCCAGAACAGTTACTTAGCCTAGAGCGGGTGCAGAGGCTTCAAGGTAGCAACTCTTAAGGCGCAATTTTCTACCTAGACCTCCGCCAACAGCGTTTCATCTGCGCTTTAGACCCTTAAAATGACATCAACTCTTGATTTTCTAACCGTATATCAAATGAAACAAATTGCTACCTGCATAGATTAAGAATTCTGTAAGTTTATATTAGTCAGAGGAACGTATTTCTGAGCGTTGTTTGCTTTCAATACTACGCGAGCTGGCTTAACTTTTGCTTACTTCTTTTTAAGGTACAGCTGCGACTTTTTCAAAAGCACGTGCTGCTTCATGATTTGCCGTGAATATCTTTCCACAAAGACATTAATGTTGTTTATGAGATGCGTTTCGGAACTTCAGGAGGAATAGATGTCGACGTCCTCTGCAGAAGATATACGTATCTTTAAAATTTAATGGTGCCGAAATTTTTTCAGACCACAGACTCATTTTCGACGGCACACTGTAGATAATAATGCAGAATGATAAAATACAGAACACATGCTTACACTTCTACATGTACAGTACCTTCTCAAAGAATACTAGCAGAGTTTCCGTGTATACAACGCTAACTGAAATATTTTTTTACACCGCAGCAAAATACTTAAGTCTTGTGTGTAGCGCTATGTACACGGTGGTGAGAAAATCTTGTGATGGTCTTTCAGGCTGAGAAATAGCTATTAAGAATAAAATTCAGTGTGTTGCACCGTTTTCTATTTTGTTAGCTCGGAAGTTAGCCAATCGGGTTGCTGCACACGCAGTCTGCCAGATAAAATTGAGATAAAGTTAACGAAGATGATAACACACGAGAACGCTCAGCCGTTGACCCGAGGTCGATTCTTGCTACTGCCCTGTGTCCAACTTTTGTACGCCTTTCTTGTTCGGTTTTAGCAAGCCAAAAGAAGAAACGTTTGGCAACACTTTCTGTGGCTGACTGCTGGAATCTGTGCGCGCAACGACTGACTGGCACATTTCAATGATAATTAAAACCGAAAACAAGCATTGAATCGAATTCTTTTCTACACAATTATATTTCAGTAGAACCTTTCCTGTAACACCCTTGCAGGGTTTTCAGGCTGCTTCTCACCATCTTGTACAGAACTGTATTGACAGTGTGCGCTTCTGTTGAATTCACACGTGAGAACATATCAGACAAGTGGGAATGTTCTGGCTGTACAACCGTCTTAGTTCCTGGAGCCGGAGCATCATCATTTAGTAGCCACAGGAGGCGGGGTTCCCTGCAGAAACTGCAGATATGCCTCGCCAGTCACGGGCTTGGAATGGATAACTGCTCCCAAGAGTTAGTCGCCAATAATAGGCACCCACGCATGGAGGCAGAACCGGTGTTGGTGCTCCCCTGCCACCACATCATGGTGATTCACCGTAGCCCACAGGTTTACGGTGCTGCCCGTCGTAAAGGCAGTATGATCTGTGAATAGGATGGATGGCAGACATCCCAGCGCCGTGACGGCGTATGCGATGAACTGGTGACACTACCGTCGCCACGGAGGAAATTCCATAGGTAATAAGGCTTGCAGGTGTACATGGTACGAATGGTGGCAGCTGTTTTGCAGAGTGCTCCACACGTTCGACTGGCTTGCCCCACGCGATGAACTAGCGACACTACCGTCGCCACGGAGGAAATTCAATTGGTAATAAGGCCTGCAGGTGTACATGGTACGAATGGCGGCAGCTGTTTTGGAGAGTGTTCCACACGTTCGACTGGCTTGCCCCACGCTGATGGTCCATCTGCTTGGTGCTGATACCGGGGTCGCTGTCAAAGGTCTCGCATCATCACCAACAAGTGGATGTACCTCATTTGGCACGCAATTCCGGCCGTATGCCCATACTACCAGTTTCTCTCTTTATCTTCACAAGTATCGTTGCTCGCAGTTTGCCCTGTTTCGCAACATTGTCCTACATATTATATTTATGGTGTATCATAATTAGCAGCCAAATGTGAGAGGAGTGAAAGCGAAAGATACAAGCTAAAACTTGTCATAAACATGAGTCAACAAATAAACCGTTTGTAAATATTGGGAAGATAAGAATCGTTTCGGACTTAACTATCCGATTTTGCTAGCAACGTGTTTTACTATTAAGTCTCCATCTGTTTGGGATCATATTTCCCCCATGACCCATTACTAGGAATTTGGTATGTGCGTGATGGAGCACCTGCACATTTCGCTGCTGATGTAGGTCCACACCTAGAGCTGCACTATGGTAATAAAATACCTAGAGAATGGTTTCTACCTGCGCCCCCAAGACCTTGTAACGTGCCATCCGACGATCATACTTGGGTATGGGACAGTTAGCAGAGAGAATACGCTTCGTTGGTGAGTGTATCTCACCATGCTGTCTTATATGAAGACCTGTCTGTTTACGAATATCAAACTTCCTCACATTTTACTGGTTCAAATGGCTCTGAGCACTATGGCACTTAACCTCTAAGGTCATCAGTCCCCTAGAACTTAGAACTACTTAAACCTAACTAACCTAAGGACATCACACACATCCATGACCCAAGCAGGATTCGAATCTGCGATCGTAGCGGTCGAGCGGTTCCAGACTGTAGCGCCTAGAACCGCTCGGCCACCATGGCCGGCATTTTAGTTTAAAAAAAATTATTTGAAAAGGCAACACTTCATTTAATTTCGTTTATTGATTCTAAACGTAGCACACTTCCTTACAATGCCAATACTCAGCCACGTTCATGTTATCGATTAAATTTATTCCATTCCCGTTTCTAATTCATCCAATAATAATACTTCCCGTCAACGGATGCTACTTACTAAGAAAGATGTTAATGTCTCGTCCTCTAATTACGAGCCGGCCGGTGTGGCCGAGCGGTTCTAAGCGCTTCAGTCTGGAAACGCGAGACCGCTACGGTCGCAGGTTCGAATCCTGCCTCGGGCATGGATGTGTGTGTGATGTTCTTAGGTTAGTTAGGTTTAAGTAGTTCTAAGTTCTAGGGGCCTGATGACCTCAGATGTTATGTCCCATAGTGGTCAGAGCCATTTGAACCATTTTTTTGTAATTACGAGCATCGTCGACGAATAAACAGAATAATTACTCAAAGTTAACCTACCAGCAGACGGAATACTTCCAAACTCACACCGCATTGCACTAGCACTGTTCAAGCAATAATGATGAGACTGAACTGAACGTGACCACTCCGGGTAAAATCCCAACAACGACTTCCCCCTGACTACCTCCTTGTATCGTGGTGTCTGACATGTAGCGGGTGGGCAATTTTTTTTTAACAGTAAGATAATTCCGCGTTCAGTTCCGAAAGTTCCAGGAAATCAGCGACGCATAAGGATTACGACTTCCTACCAGCTACACCTTATGTCAGTCAGCTGGATTTTTCTGTCTGAGGTCTTATCAAAAGCGGAGTGTACAGCATTCCCGTTGTTTTGGTTGCAGAACTGCAGCAGTGAATGCTATAGACTTGGAAAGTTTGAAAGATGGTCTGTGGTTGTTGAAAAAAATTCGTAACTTACTGCAGAGACTATTGCAGCACTGCATGCAAATAAGAGCAAGGCTCGCTGAACACGTCCTTTGACACGTAATAGTGTGAAGTATATTTAATATGCAGTGTGATGAAACAGTAGTGTATCTCTTGTTATCCCAGGCGGTGGCTGAATTTTGAACAGTTTGATGGTGCCTTAATCGACAAATTTGCATTTCAAATCCATCTATACTAAATAGGGAAATATTTTATACAACAGTCAGTGGCGCCTTGTAATCGGATGTATACAATTATCTTACAGAAGGTTTGTCAGACGATATACATTTACTTGAACAAGTTTTACTTGTACTATCGTACACTTTCACCAATGTCATATTTCACTGTTATATATGATACACACTGTACACAATGGTTAATAGGGTAGAAAGTATAAGAATTTCAACAGAAAAATATTGTAGGTCGCAGTATGCGCCCAAACGCTGAAGACGACTGTTTGATACGACACCATCACAAAAAATTAAACAAAAATCCTCTGCAACCTGCATGAATTCCCTGAAATTAGTGTGAGCTGAAAATCAATGTGCTCATTACACAAACAGTGCAACTACTTTCCTGGTGTCAAATCTTTTGTATAGCTTAGTGCATCTGGAAGATATGTAGGATCCTTAGAGGATGCTGGTGCACTGTCGGGAGAGATATTCTCAGAATGTACTTTGAATTGGAGCATTCAGTTGCTTCGCTGTCCTACAACTGGTCAATTCCAATGTCATATCCTCTTGCGTAGAGGTTGAAAGCTTTTGACACTGTCTTTATCTCGCACTAACAGAAGTTTTGGTTGTACATCCATACTCATTATGAAATGTATGTATCTGTTTATGTGTATGTTCCACATCTCCTCCTGAGCACAGAGCCGATTTCAACCGAACTTGGTGCATATGGCCTTAGCTGTGGGGCAATAATCGTTGTGGGGGTAAGAACCACATACCTTCCATATTTCAGCAGATAAGACGTTATAAACACTGAGACACGTGAAAAACAGTCACGTCATGCATTATGTTTAAGTTTATTACATATTTGCTACTAGTTCATTTAACAAAATATTTAGCAGACATTATCCAGATAAGTCGTTGAATATACCTGTACAAATACATCATTGTACTACATAGTAGTAGAGACATGACGGCATCAATACTGAGACTGCTAATAAACGCTGCATCAAGCATCAAATCTCAACACATTTGTTCTCACTACTAACGCACTACTGCAGTCGTGTCATGGAAATCCCTGACGCCAGGCAACGCTTTAAACAACTCTCAATTGAGGAGAGCCAACGGCTGTGGGCGAAATAATAGCAACAGCCGTTACAGAGCTATGAAGAGGCGTTGCCGTAGACACTGCACAAAATCAGTTGTAGCCACACGAAGCAACTGTTCTTATACATTTGTATATAATGCATATTCTTTTTTAGGAATGTTTCATAATTTCAAAGGTGCTTACACGAAAACATGGAAACGAAATTTTTTCGATATTACTCTACTAACCAGTTCTTCTTTTGTTTTCGTTTCTAATAGAAAATAGGCAAAAAGAAAGCAAGTGAAATGCTGGATTTGTTCTAAGGGATGTAAGGGGTTATTCGCGGTTCAGAAAGTGGCTTCGTGTTCAACTTGATGAGGTGAGCTAACTGTGCAACAGACGACACTTTGATAACGTGGCATAATTAATTCACTGCCACTCACAAATATTTTTCTCATTTCTCAACACTAGGCGTATTATTATACGTATGGTAAATAACTTTGCAGTATTATAGATTAGTATTCATTCAAAAACTGATGGTAAACGTAGCACGACGCGCCACAGATCAGTTCTCACCAAATTCACGTATACAAGTTCGGTTGGTGTACAGAGATTAGTGTTTTTGTTTTTAAGAAACGTTTCGAGTAGTTTCAGATGATCTCCCATGTACTAAGAGTTCAAAATATTTGCCCCTCGCCCCCCATCCCTCCCATAGCCTTACTTAGCCATCTTGTAGTACTAACTAGTCGCTTTCTTCTTAGACTCATGAGTCTGTCCGCCGTTGCGCTTACGAAACGTAGTTATTGTCGCCACCTACATTGTGCTCAGATGCGTTATAGCTAGAGGGTCCCGGAAAAAACACCTGTAATCGGTTATATCTACACTACGCAACACAATCAAAAGGTCACATCTTCTAAAACCCGTAATTGATTCTTGTTGCGTCGCAGAAGTATGAAATTTATCTCGAAGACGCCTATAACCGTGCCCTGTAATGGTACAAAAGTATGGCGCTTTGCGACGCCATCCTCAGGCTTGTCGACGTTTCAAACAGCACGGTGTCGGTACCTGCAAAAGGAAAACAGAGCGCGGAATTTCATGCAAGGTATCAGGTGTGTTAAAGCTGTCGCTTTGGCACTAATTGTTCCCACAATTGTACGTAACAGCACCGTGAGTGTCGTACAATTCGAAGGCGTCACACCCCCTCTTACCCACATCTCACCCCTTCTCTTGACGCCTTTGCAGTGGAGGTCAGAACCGCGACACGCGGTGCCGAAATCACGTTGTTTTCTTATGCGGGACCAAGGAAAACATTTTGGTCACACCGCCGGTGAGAAGCGACACGATAAGGACTCAGGTAATGGCACGAAGACCGTCAGTGCAATCATCCCTTCCCTCGGGGAAGGTCAAATTCGACAGTTCGCAGTGCGATGAGCAACAGAATGATGTTCCTGATAAACATTGACAGTGGTGACATCTCCTAGACAATACAAACATTCTCTGAAAACTTCGCGTGACCTTAACCCGACTGAATGTGATCTGACCCCTTTGGACCATAGCGCGATCACAGTTTTTACTTGGTGTACGGGATGTCATCAATAGGGAACTTTCAAAACTATTCTACGAAGTTTGGATGTGCTCTGAGACCCTTGTGCAATAAGTGTTAGTGATTTTTCAGTACTCCTCTTCCGCGCCCTCCTGTGGCTTGATCTCTGGGAGCTTGTGACATTGGCATGTGCGTGATATAAACAGCAAAGGGTCTCTCTAAGACCGATCAGATCAATCGATTCGCGCACTTTTGTTAGGCACTTGAAAACTGTCCCTGTGCCAGCCACTGATCACTCCCAAGCGCTGGCGTGATAGACATCCCTTTTGACACCCCTTAGATTTCGCATGTGGGCAGCAATTACTACTGCCCAGTGATGTAACTCCGTACATCTGAGGTACGCCTTAATGGTTGCCTGTCACACCAGCTACTAGGACTCTGTGAAGGACTGTTTCTGTACAGAGGCAGTTTTAATTGCCCAACTAAGATGTGCATGTAACTCTGAGGGTGTTGCTGAACTGGAAGCTTAAGAGGACGCTCTGCCGCTTCAATACCTGTTTTTATGAGTTTAAATATCCACCGCAGTATTAAATTTGTGTACATTGGTGGTGTGTCTTGGCTGTTCCGTAGTGTTCCACAACCATGTTTTCAGGTTTCTCCTTACCCGTGAATATACTGTAACTGCTGCAGAGCTCCATGGGGTTCTGACGACACCAGATCCGAGTAGACGTCTTTAGGACAAACATTCCCTTGGTGCCCTACAATCATTGCGACACATGTTACCAATAGAGCAAATGGTCTGGTTAATATACGTATGACCAACTGTACTTCCTTCAAAAACAGGAGAGAGGCTGGATAAAGTGGCAGTAGGGAGAAACTTCTTAATGTACAGCACACCAAGATTAGGAAGCCTCGTCACAGAGAAAGAAAGAGAGAGTGGGGGGGAGTGAGAAGTAAATAAGTGAATGACAGTGACTGACGAATAATAAGTATACGTTGGGCGACACCACTATTTCACCATGGCATTCGTCATGCCGGTCACTCCAGCGGGATGAAGTAGCCCTGATCTGCCTCTGTGGTGGGCATTGTTCATTAATGAGCGGATCCTTCCTATGGAGAGAGGAGAGATGGAGGAATTGCAAGAACATTAAATGATAACGTTGTAAGATCATGGGACGGTTGTGGAGATTGATCATGATCGGCGGTCGATTAACTTTATTAATTGTACTGTTAAGAATGGCCAATTGCAACACAACGACGTGTATAAAAATATCTCGGCTAATCCGTCTATGATCCTAACATCAACAACAGTCTCCAAATCAATGCAAAGACAGTGATTGATTAAGGTACACGATGTAAGGCTAATGAGAGGATTACTTGGCTCCGATCATTATATTGTTGCTTGAAAAATTGCTTCTGCGACCAAGAGCAAGATAAAACAGGAGGAAAATAGGAGGATATTGGAAGCACAACGATAGACGATCCAAAATACAGGATACATCCTCACTCCAACGCAAAAATTAGAGAACCTTGTATCACTTTACATTAAATTTAACATTGAATGAATTAGAGGAGTACTGTAGTGCAAATGAACTATACGGTTTCCCGAAAGAGTTGGGAAATGAAGCAGCCAAGGAAAGTTTAGAAAGAAAAAGAGAGAGAAGAGTAATAACTGAATAGGTGACCACAGAGTTGTTGGAATTGGTTGAGAAGTATAAGAAACAATTCCACACAAAGTTAAGCTATATACAAGGAGTATAAAAACATAGCCAAGAAACAAACAAGAATGTTTGAGGAATAAGGATGTGAAAGGCTATGTGGGAAATAGATCATTCTCTGGAAGACTGGAGATCGACGGAAGCGTGGAGGAAGATGAGGAAGATGCATATGACTATCAATCCAAGGTCAATATGACTACTATTCGAGCACTAACAACGTTACCTGTAACTAATGGACAATGGAAAAAGCAGTTTGAAGGACTTTTGGTAGAGAAAAGAGAAGACGAGATGACATAAGCCTGTGACAAAAGTAGTACATTTTACAACAAAGAACCTGTATTACAGAGAGGAGTAAAAGAGAAGGAAGAATTAAAATAGATGCTATAAAATGCAATAAATGTAAAGGGAAGTGAACTGGGACTAACTGTGATACAGTTCTAGAAATATGGGCAGCCTTCACGTGGTAAGACTTACATTAAATTGTTTAGCCCGGTTGTGGATGGACAGGACGCACCAAGAGAGTGGTGTGTATCACATGTATCTGCTGTCTATTAAAATATACTATTAAGAGTACTATCAAAATGGAAGGAAGCAAAGGAATTCAGAAAGAAAGTACTTCTCCTCTCGGTACGTATCTTTAGGAAAAACTCGCTTCAGTGCCAGCCAATAAAGACATCGATACAGAATGAAATAATATAAAGACCTGCATCTTCGAACTTCGAAGTAGTCTCAGAAGCACTTGGTGAAAGGAAGAAAACGGTGGGAAAAACCACTCAGTATTCGGAACACAGAAATTAAAGAAGCCACTAAAGAAAAACAAGCAGCTGATTTGAAGTTCCTACAGATAAAAAATTCAGAAAGGTGGGAAACATAGGAAATAAAAAGGAACACATCGAAGCAAGTAGTACGCAAAGCATACCAAAAGTCGTGCGACTCCTTCGACTCGTTCGTAAGTGTCTTAGAATCTGACTTACACTGTAGACAGCAGTGTACATAGTTAAGGAAGCCCTAAACAAGAAAGAAAAATACACTGCCTTACTGACACCATACGCAGCGGATAAAAGAGAAATTATTGTACAGCCTTATTCTGTACACAGAAGGCCGAAGATGACGCTGTAGAAAGTATGTACTATGAAACAGTAGATCCAGTCACTATCGAGGGGCTACTTAAGTCTATGCAAGGCATGAAGAACAGAAAAGCTAATTGAATAGCTGTAATAAATATAGAGCTGTTTAAATATGAAGGGTTATCACTGGACAAGAAGACTTTTACAATTAATAAACGAATGTTGGACGGACTGCAAGGCCACAGACCCTTGACCAGCAGCAGAAATAATCTCTCTTTTCAAGAAAGAGGAACGTAATAACTGTAAAAAATGTCATGGTATCAGTCTTCTAAACGCTGGCTACAAACTATGTTCAAAGGTAATCAGTTACAGCATGAAGAATATCATACAATACATTATTTCTGAAGAACAAAAGTTTATTATGTTTACACTGAGTTCATTCTTAATAAACTGCAAGTAAAAGTAAACAAAGAAATTAAGGTAACGAATGATAAACAGCTGCTTCTGTTTGTGAATAATATCATCATTGTTTAAAAGAATGGAAATGGCCTCCAGAGATCACTATAGTAGCTGAATGAAGTATGCAATACATATACTTCTAAAATTTCCAGTATTAAAACGAAAATAAAGAAGTTCTGAGCAATATATCCAGTCATATCAAAACTTTTTTAGATTATTCAGTTTTAGAACACGTTTCACAAACCTCTTATTGTGGTGTCAAGTTTGATTTTGACACTGACATTGAAAACAAAATAAACGAAGTACACATATCCCAAGCTGTCTTTGGCAGCATTAACAGAACATTGGGACATTAAGTACAGAAACAAATCATCGTGAAAATCTATAAGTGACTGTGGCTCCTGTGATCATCTTACGGAAGCAAAAGCTGGGTTACCATAAAAGAAGAAAAAAACAAGAAAATAAAAGTCAAACAGGAGAGGTGAGGTTTCTGAGGAAGACTAAGGGCTGCACAAGAAGAAACATTAGAACTGAAGGTATTAGAACGGAGTTCAATATTTTTAAAAGGAGAGAAAAAATCCAAAAATATACTGAAGATTGGAGACAACACCTCATGAGATATCCTTCTCAAAGAGTTCCCCAGAAGATCAAAAACTACAACCTGAATGGGATAAGAGGTATCAGAACACATTGAAAAACATGAAAATGATTTTCTTTGTGGGCTCAGAACAGGCAACAGTCCAATCCTTGAAAGGATGATGATGATGATGATGATGATGATGATGATGATGATGATGATGATGTGTGATGATGATGATGACGATGGTGGTGGTTGTGGTGGTGGTGGTGGTGGTGATATGATGATGTTGATACTGAAAAACAGGTTGTAGAATGAGACTGAGGAGAAGACGCGAGAGGGTCGTGCAGGTGTTACGGTGCACCATCTTGTATGGATCATATCTTTAGTCTGAAACAAATGAGAAGGCGTATTCTAACGATCAGGAATTTAATCTAATATTTTTGGATTTAGAATAAACATATGATTCTGCAGCCATCAACGGATTATATGAAGCTACGGAATATATAGTTAGAGAAGTACAGTAATTATTCCTAATTAGGAGAAGGTACGAGCAATCATACGGAGCAATTAACATCGAAAATCCTTAGAGATGACAGTAGTGTGTCACCTATCCTGTCTGAAACACATCTGCGATATGCAGTGGAACGGTGGAGGTATGTAAATTCCTTTCCTGCATGGAACTTTCTACATATTATTATACGTCGATGATCAAGTACTGATAGCACAAAACTGGGCGGAAATCACACTTGTAATGAAGAAGTGAATGGAGGTGGGCTTGGAATAAGTATGAGCAAACAGAATATTTAGTAGTAGAAGAGATTTAGTACTGTCATAATGAGATCGATTATCCATATTTCGGCAAGCTGTGAAGCAGATGTGGAGGAAAGGATCCAGCAGGAAAGAGCAGTAACTAAGATAGTAAGTAGAGTTATGTGGTGCAGGAAAATATCAAAAGAAATAAAGAAGACAATTTTGCTAACAGTAGTTGAAGGCATATTAACATATGGTGCAGAAGAATGGTCGCAGGTGAAGCAGCAGAGAAGTACACTACAGGCTGTAGAGGTGGATGGACTCAGGAGGCCACCCAGGACGCTCAGAGCTGACAAAAGAAATGAGGATCTTAGGGAAATAATGGATATGAAACAATCAGTCGCGCTAAGAACTGAGAAAATACAGACAACCTTGTAAGTGCGGCAACTACACTTATGAGTATTCATCTTGGGCATTATTAACCGCATTGGTCCTTCATTATCGGTTTACTACCGGCTTCGTGGCGCCAAAAGCCACATCTCCAGCGGAACAAATGTTTTAATCCTATGTTCACGTGAAGATGTGGCTTCCAGCGCCACAAAACCGGTCGTGATCCAGTAATAAAGGACTAAATACAGCTGAAGCGGTTATTAATACGCAACATGAATTTCCCGGAACATTTTTCTACTTCAACCTTTCATCGATCAATTGAAGTATTTGTTCTGTTACCCATGGTTCCTTCGCAGTTACCTATTTTGTACATAGGTTTTCCTTCCCATCTTCTGTGACGGCCTTTTCCAACTTCTGTGATTTCCCTTTTCAAAGATGTCCTTTGCTCATCAACTGTACTGCTTAATGAGCTATTCCTTATTGCTGTATCCATAGCCTTAGAAAAACTTCTACCGTATCTCGTCATTCCTTAGTACTTCCGTTCAAAATGGTTCAGATGGCTCTGAGCACTATGGGACTCAACTGCTGAGGTCATTAGTCCCCTAGAACTTAGAACTAGTTAAACCTAACTAACATAAGGACATCTCACACATCCATGCCCGAGGCAGGATTCGAACCTGCGACCGTAGCGGTCTCGCGGTTCCAGACTGCAGCGCCAGAACCGCGCGGCCACTTCGAGTACTTCCGTATCCAACTTCTTTGCGTATTGATTCTTCCCACCTAATGTCTTAAACTTCAGCCTTCTCTTCATTGCTACTATATTGTGGTCTGAGTCTATTCTGCTCCTGGGTATGTCTGAAAATCCAGTATCTGATTTCATTAGTCCCCTAGAACTTAGAACTAGTTAAACCTAACTAACATAAGGACATCTCACACATCCATGCCCGAGGCAGGATTCGAACCTGCGACCGTAGCGGTCTCGCGGTTCCAGACTGCAGCGCCAGAACCGCGCGGCCACTTCGAGTACTTCCGTATCCAACTTCTTTGCGTATTGATTCTTCCCACCTAATGTCTTAAACTTCAGCCTTCTCTTCATTGCTACTATATTGTGGTCTGAGTCTATTCTGCTCCTGGGTATGTCTGAAAATCCAGTATCTGATTTCGGAATGTCTGTCTGACCATGATGTAATCTAACTGATATCTTCCGGTATTATCCGTCCTTTTCCAAATATACCTCCTCCTCTTGTGCTTCTTGGACCGACTATTCGCTATTACTGCATACCCCCTGTTAGACTTTCTCATTCTTTGTCCCAAGTCCATATTCCCCTATAACCTTTTCTTCTACTCCTTCCCGTACAATTGCATTCCAGTCTCCCGTGACTATTAGATTTTCATATCCTTTTACATACCGTATTATCCTTTCAATATCCTCATACACTTTCTCTATCTGTTCATCTTCAGCATGCGATGTCGGTATGTATACTTGAACTATCGTTGTCGGTGTTGGTTTGCTGTCGATTCTGGTAAGAACAAACCTATCACTGAACTTTTCACAGTAACACACTCTCGGCCTTGCATTCCTATTCATAACGAATCCTACTCCCGTTATACCATTTTCTGCTGCTGTTGAACTTATCCTATACTCATTTGACCAGAAGTCTTTGTCTTCTTTCCACTTCACTTCACCGATCCCTGCTATATCTAGAATGAGCCTTTACATTTCCCTTTCCAGATTTTTACCTACCATGTTCACGCTTCTGACATTCCACGCCCCAACTCGTAAAACGTTATCCCTCCGTGGATTATTCGATCTTTTTCTCATGGTAACCTCCCCCTTGGCAGCCCCCTCTCGGAAATCCGATTGAGGGCTCCACCGGAGGAATCTTTTTCCAATGGAGAGATCATCATAATACTTCTTCAATTAAAGACCCCATGTCCTGTGCACGTCTTTAATGCAGAGGTTTGCATTGCCTTCTGCATCCTCATACCGTTGATCACTTCTGATTCTTCCGCCTTTACGGGCAGTTTCCCACCGCTAGGACAAGAGAGAGCCCTGAATTTTTTTCCGCTCCTCCGCCCGCTTTGACAAGGCCGTTGGCAGAATGAGAGGTGATTTCTTATACCGGAAGTCTTCGGCCGACAATGCTGATTATTAATCAAAATTTAAGCCGCGGCGGGTTTCGAACCCCGGACAGAAATCGTTTTGATTATGAATCAAAGACGCTACCCCTAGAAAGAGCTTTCGACCGTAAAATCTGTAGAGGAAAACAGAGGTTTGAATACATTCAACAAATAAATGAGGACATAGGTTGCAAGTGCTATTCTGAGATGAAGAGGTTAGCACAGGAGAGGAAATAGTGGAGGGCCCCATCAAACCCGTCAGAAGACTAATGGCTCAAAAAAATGTATATATATTTCTGGGTGCCCTGCACATTTGTCACCGAAGTGGAATTCATTTTTACTCGCGAACGATTCAGTCAGTCTAGTCGTAGCTCACGAATATTTGACAACCGTTTGTTATCTGATTAAACCGAAATGTCCAGTGTCAGACCTACTACTGACCATTAGACTAAAGTGTACTGATTCCAGAACGACATCTTCAGGGGCTAGAGAAAAACAATGATGGTGTATTGCGATTAGGCAGTCTTGAGATCTGGTGACTAGTTTCTTTATTCCTTACTTGTTATTCGGATACTATTAACCGTGCAATTACTGCCAGATTTGATTGTTCGCGCTAAACAGCGTAAGCAATATGCTGTACTATCTATTTCAATGTGACGACGTTTCTCAAGCAGATGTTTTTATTGTAATTGAGGGTTTCAGTTTATTTGAAGCGGAATACGGTCCTTATTTGAGTAGTACTGCAGCTCATCAACTGTCCTTTATTTCTTTTCTAATACCGCTTTTAACATGTTCATTCTGCTTAAGCATACGTCTGATATTAATTACACCGTGTAATAGGAAATTTGGCTTTGTAACCACTTCGAACTACGTTTCCTGTCTCTTATTAATATTTTAGTCCTGTTATATCCCAAATGAAAGCTTAAAGTATCGTCACAGAAGTAATTCTGTACGTGCTCACTTTTTTTCAGTGGTGTTGCTGGTTTTTACATGAGGAGCGTGTTAAATAATACATATACTGGGTGTGAAATATCTGCGTAAACTAAATTTCAGAGCGTTTATATGAGATAATTAAAATCACTTTTTATGTGTCAAAATTTGCATTAACGTATAACACACAACTTGAACTCGCGCTACTGAATGTTTAACCTAATTTTCTAACACGCCCACGGCAACAAAACTTTTCACGAGTAATGGTTGCAGCTTTTAACGCCCAAGAAACTCTTCTAAAATGCCTAACGCTTTATTTCTACGCATGAAACGAAATCCATAACAGGCCGGTGTTATCTCCAAAACAGTATTATTCACACGGCAGTTCGAACACTTTCTCTGGATATCACTAATATCCAAAATTTTGTATACCTAGTTCTTTTACACCAAATAAAAGTAGTTTCCAGCATAGTTCTGAAACACATGGATAATTTTATATAAACGCGTTGCATGTATTTTTAATTTTCAGGAGACAGTTACTTTCGGTGTAAGGACATGCTAGAAGTTCATTCTTACATGTGGTGGTAGAAGTGGAAAACTCTGAAAACGTAAAGATAATTATGAAGCTTCGCGAACAATTTCAAGCAAACGTGGCACATGAATAACTTACTACCTGACAAAACGAAATGATTAAGACATCTGTTGGCGAGCGGTTTATGTTGGAAGAGGAAGGCATGCAAAAATAATGAAAACGAACACTATTAGTGTTGAAACCATAGTTCTCTGAATTGCTAGGATGACTGATGACGTTGCCGATAATGTTTCATGCTAAGGAGCATGCTGGGGATGTAGGTGGAAATCAGATAATGTATAAATAATCGAGAACGAGAATATTAAAATGAATTTTTGTATTGCATTTATGCTTTTTAAAGCATTGTAAATTGATCTCATTTCTTTTCCCGTCTATGAATGGGATAAGTATATAACCGGATTAGGCTAGATAGTTCTCAAGTATCCGCCAGAAATGCGTCTTTACCATCCCACAAGCTGCTTTCACTGCGCCACATGACTGGGATTCAAATCGAAAGTGTGTAGAAGCAGCTTTCCTCTTTCTGACAGACTATGGAAATCAGGACGATAATGCGATGTATTAAACAACACCTGAGATATTATTACTATCCCCAAGGTTTTCACTCTGCAGTCACCTAACACAGTGCCGTGTATTTTCGTTGATCATATTCACTTCCTATTTTTCATAAGCATTCAGTTTGTCACGATATCTTACTAACGTCGTTACATGCGGTATTTTGGCAAAACCGGTTAAAATACTTAGTGATTTGCTAATTTTTTGATATGAATTTACTAAAGTCAGTGGATGTGTTACACGAAAAAGAAGAATGTGGAACAGACGAATATTCAGAGGATCAGTCGAGGTTATTGTACAACACTCACCAATATCAGTTAAAGAATTTGTCTCAGATTAGACTTTTGTTAGTCGCGTTTTTAGAATTTCAGTAGAAAGTGAGTAGTCGTATCAGTCATTTTCTGAAACACTCCATTTATCCAGCCATGAATGAGAGGTAATAAACAGCCTTAAACTTTCGGTGTCAATATCATACGTTACTAGGTGGGTTTTCACTCGTCGATCAATTAAAACACTGCCTTAACTTCTGTTGAACACGCCTTTGATTCTGAGTTCTGTTTGATAACATGGACACGGTACAGTCGAATGAACAATTTGTAGTCCAAACCAGAGAAACGTACCTGAGTGAGATTAATAATTATTTCTAATTTGGAGTTGTTGATAGTTCTTCAACGAACGATGCTGTTTATCTTCATTCGGAACTTCAACTTCTTACTTGCTGGTAACAACCACGCCTTTGTGGCCGACATTATCTGAATATTACTGACCTATATTCCGACCACTACGTGCTGCGAGTGCATAAAACAGGATTTTCAATACTGTAATTGAAGAGCGATCTCGTGTCAAATTTTCCGATCTGTCAAACTGTCAGTTAGGAGCAAAATTCAATTATTGCGGTAAATGAATTCCGTACTGAGTGAACATCTTTGTTAACTGTATCTATATTGTGAATGAAACATTTTCTTTGAAGTGAAATCTGTTGAAAATAATTCTGTGGCCAAATAAAAATATTCAGAGACACATTTCCTTGGTACTAAGTGTGCGATGTGCGGCACAGAAACATCGGTATTATTGTGTTTGTCCTAGTTGATCTAATCAGCGTGCAAAGAGAATAGAAATGGGGTTTGCTGAGCTACAGTCATGCAGTGTCTTCTGACGGATTAAAACCACCCCCCCCCCCCCACCCCCCACTTTTGACTGCATGTTTTCGTATACTTCCTCTGCACACTCTAGATTTCGGATTTCACGTCTTTATCTAGTACAATGATCTTAGACCATTAACGTATTGGGCTACGTATTGTGCAGAATGAAATATTATTTCATTGCATTAGGAGAACAACGCTCTAGCCTTCGATATACATGCTCAGATGCCTGGGTAGGCAGGTCGATAAAAAGGCTTCGATGGTGCCGAAGCACCGTCAGACAGTATTTTTCGAAGAAATACACCGCCATTTGACTGCATATTCCCTGTGTACGTCCTACATTTCTCACGATTTTTGGGAGTATCATAATCTTAGGTAACATACAGATACATACAGTCATGGCCGGCCACTGTAGCAAAACACGACGTTAGCCATCTAGGTGGATGACACCACCATCCTTGCGCAAGATTGGAAATCGTCGAACATTAATTCACGAATACAGACAGCACTCAGAACAGCTGAGCCTTGGTTGGAGCGGTGGCGTTTTAAAGTAAACGTCGACAAGTGCGAAGCAGTTCTGTTCACACACAGACCGAAACTACTGCGCAAACATCAACAAAGTAGACCGATTACACTACACACACGCCCAATACGTTTCCGAGAGAAAGTCAGATACCTAGGTGTCTGGCTGGACCGGAAACGTACATGGGGGGACAACATCGAGTATGTTGCCAACAGAGCAAACGCGAGGCTCAAACAGCTCTATCCAAAGCTCAACAGGGAAATAACACTGAGTCGGACGGTGTCGAGGTCCATATACATGACACTGATTAGACCTCTGATGACGTACTCAGCTCCCGTCTGGGGATATGCAGCTCCTACACAACTGCGCCGCCTGCAGATCATACAGAACAAAGTGCTACGAATCATTAGCAACGCACCACACTGCAACGCACCGTGAGTCTTCACCAAGAATACCGCCTTGAAACCCTCAAGGCAGTATTCAAAAAACACGCCATACGACTATACAGGAAATCGAGACACTCGAACAATCGTTTCACCCTCACTCTGGGAAACTACGATCACTACCATAGGTGGAAGCATAAGCGCCCAAAGACACTACTAGCTAGGGCATAGCCACCTATGGTGAACTAACACACACCAAAAAGCGACAAACGTCGGCAAGCCCCTGCATATCAGCAACACTGACTGGTAATTACCAGCTGCTATTAGAGCTGACCAAGATGCCACAGCAGGGACACCGACGAGCTCGCCCACTGACGCACAAACAATTCGCCAACATCACCCTACGGTTTGCATCCGATATATGACCTATCGGACACAAAAAACGATAATAAACCTAACTGTTGCAGGTTGCTGACACTCAAAGAGAGCTCTACACCGGCACTCAGCGACTCAGCGGCAGCCTTCGAGCAACACCACCGCACAACGTCAAAGGTATCGACATGCATGACACCCACTACTAACAAAGCCTACCCTTGCACGACCTATCGCAGACAGCAAGACATCCACTAATGCTCTTACCACCCGACCTAACTATCACAGAGGTTTTATTCCCTTGGCTCTTGCCTTGGCACTTTTTTTCCTCTGTCCTTCAAACCACTACCCTTCGTTCGACTTCGACCCAGTGTATCTCCAGATGAGCGCGTATTAATGGTTAAACTTAACCAGACGTACGCAAATATCGCAGTACTCACATCCTGCGACACCTTACTTTAGTGAAAACTAACCTTTATGCAGTGATGGCAGTGGACCTATTGAGCTGGCCATCATGCCGGTGTGGGCGTGGAGGGGTTCCACCTCTTAATAAAAAAAATATAAATAAATAAAAATAAAAAATAAAAAAAACTGTAGCCGTTCGAATCCTGCCTCGGACATGGATGTGTGTGACGTCCTTAGGTTATTTAGGTAGTAGTACTAAATCTAGGGGACTGATGACCTCAGATGTTAAGTCCCATAGTGCTTACAGCCATTTGAACCGTAGACAGTCATGCACCTTCGTACATAAACCTCAGTCCACATCCGCTCGTGCAAGACAATAGACAATACTACACAAACTAACCTGAAACAGTTCAGTACCAGAAAAAAAGTATTATTCTATCAACATCCTCAGATACTTATCATGCACACGATCAGTGTAATAACACCATTAGTCGTCATTAACCGTAATTTATAAAAATACCCAACAAATCGACTGTCCAACTCATAATATAGAACTGATATATATTTTATACAGCAAATTAAAACACACTGAAGGCATCCATCTCTAATCATCAACTATTAACATAATATGGCGATGCATGGCCTCTCGGTAATTGATAAGTAATTCCAGTGCGAACACCAGATAAAATACCTGTTAAATACACAGATGAGCGAAAACATTATGACCACCTGCTTAATAGCTTGTTTGTCCGTCCTTGAAAGGAAATACATTACTGATCCTGTGTATCATTGATCCGACATTTTGTTGGTAGGCTTTTGGAGGTATGTGGCAGTAGATGTCTACGCGCAGGTCAAGTAATTCGAGCAAATACTGATTTGCCTACGCGGTGATATTTACATCAGGTGGATTTGGTCCTAGAAAAATCAAAGTGAGTTCACTGCAGTGCTACCAAACCACAGTAGCACGGTTCTGGCTCCAGACATAGAGAGTTATCCTGCTGAAAGATGACATCGCCGTCGGGGAAGACATCAAGCATGAATGGATGCAGGTGGTTTGCAGCTATCAGCCTGCCGTTGATTACTATCTCAGGTGTCATGCAAGCGCAGGAGGATGTCTCCCACAGCATCGCACTGCTCACACCAGCTTGAGCCCATGACGTGCCGCACGTTTCTACCCGCCGTTCACATCAGTTTCGGAGTTTATGGAAAGGGCATGGGCATATTGTTGCAAAAATGTGATGCGCCCGAAGAACCGACACGTTTCCATTGATCGGCGGTCGAACCCCGATGGTCCTGTGCCCACTGCAAGCGTAATTGACGATGTAGTTGCGTCAAGAAGTGACCACGTGTGGGTGGTTTGCTTCGGAGCTCCATTTTCAACAATGTACAATGAACGGTGTGCTCCGAAGCGCTTGTGCGTGCAGCATTGTGTTCTTTCGGAAGAGATACTACAATTCACCGTCTCTCTTACTTTACAGAGCGGACAAGCCTTCAAACTCACGTTCTGTAAAGAATCGTGCACGTTTAGCGCCTAGTGGTAGTTTCACTGTCCTTCTGCCTCGTTCCGAAGATGTTCACGACAGTCGTACCTGAACATTCAACCAGCTTCGCCGTTTTCGAGATACTCGTTCACTGGCTCTGCGTAATAATAATCTGCCCTCTATGAAAGTCGCTTAGCTCGATGGATTTCCCAATTCGCAGCCCATATCTTCTCTAGGATGGCCCCCCTCGGTGTCTGCTCCACTTCCATACTTTTGTTTTAGCGCCACGTGCTCACAACGTCAACAGACCGCATCCTACTTCGCAGTGAGTAGTGGTGACAATGTTTTGGCTGATCGTTGTGTATATAATGATGCTTTGAACAGCTGGCTGTATACACGTCGTGGACAGGGGGTATGTTAACCTGTTTCTTTAAACAGAATGTCTGCTGCTGGTCTGAACCAATAAGAAATGGATCATAGATCATGTGACGTAAGCGAGCGCGCTGTTTAATGGCGGACAGCAATTTATTCTCTTCGTGTTTAGAAACATTTATTACACAGAAAACTGTAACCAAATTATTTTGTAATCTGCTTTCACTATTATCTAGTTCCTATTAGTACTGTCATAGAAATTACCAATGAAATTTTAAGTATTTTATGAAAGTAATTACTAATTTTATGTTGAGTTTGTTGCTGCAGAGACAATTGATGACAGTTAACATTTTTCACACTACCGTGAGTTGGGCGGGCTCATGTGGAACAAACCATGTTCATATCTGCCACATATTGTGGTACGCTGGGATTTGGGGAAGAGGTACTCCCAGTAGGGTATAACGGGGATGGGGTTCGTATTTCTGGTATTCGTCTGTTGACCAAGGGAAACCTCTTTAAAACCCCTTTTCGAAACTGGTGGATGAAAACTAGGTTTATTTAGTTTTGGGACGATGTTGCTAGTGTCCGAGTCAAATATTAAAATGTGGGCCACTGACTGCAAAATATTTTCTCTTTTTGAACATGGGTCTTCTGAAATTAATTACAAGAATTAAATGATTTGTACTACATATGGAATCTGTGTTTATCACTGTTAAAGTACGAAATAAACCAGTATTGTTACCAAACTGATACTGTTAATCAGTGTCTAATATGACCCAATGATGGATAGATAACCTTAAATAGCAACTTTTAGTTAATACGCATAAAAAGCAATAAAGAAAATATCTTAGTTACAGAATCAACTGTGTTCCGATACACGGCTTTTTAGTTATTACAATAGGGAGAAATCTTTCATTTCTAAATTGATGGCAGTTAATACATGTCTTGCGGATAAGAGAGTTTGCCTTCCATAACAGTCTCCGATTAAAGTTGGGACTGATGACCTCAGATGTTAAGTCGCATAGTGCTCAGAGCCATGTGCGATTAACGTCACAGATTCGGCTGCGTTATACCTCTAAGCTGGATTACCATGTTCCCGACCACAGCTCGTTGTCTTGTGACTAGCGTTTCTGCCTCTGGAGCACGGGGTCCCGGGTTCGATTCCCGGACGGGTTGGGGATTTTCTCCGCCCGGAGACTGGGTGTTTGTGTAGTCCTCCTCATTTCATCCTCGTCATCATTCATGAAAGTGGCGAGATCGGACTGAGTAGAGATTGCGACTTTGTACGGGCGCTGATAACGGCGCAGTTGAGTGCCCAACATACAAAACATCATCATCATCCCATGTTCCGTGACGGATATGGCGGGAATTCCGGCAGTCAGGGACACTAAGCGTAAAACAGATGACTTCAATTTGCTTATCTGTATGTTTCTGGTGATGCCGGGACTGATGTCCACTTCCGATTTCAGGATGTGCCCACCATCGACAATCGCTACATATTTCTCCAATTTTCTGTTCAGTTACAGTTTACAGACAGTTTAAACTGTGAGTACACAGCCGCTGTGTATAATAGCTCCAGTCTGCGAAATCCTCTTTATCAAACGATAATTCCAAGTAGCTATTTTTGTGGCCGGTCGAGTTGTCTGATGTAGCAGTAATAAATTATGTACAAAAACCTTCCACCTGAATCAGTCTGTCTATTAGTGAAAACCGTATCAAAACCCCTGCAGTAGTTCCTGGGATTAGCTTTCACATGGAGACAGAAAAACTTTAATCTATAATACATACACATATGGACCAATAGAAGCGTATAGAGTTTGGTGAAGTTACGCTGCTTCCGGCCGCAGTTTACTTTACAACATTTGCCACTAGATACCGCCTACTGTGTATCTGGCCAGCTCGTAGCTCACGTCACTGTCGCAAGATGTCGCCCCAACACCCAATTAAATATAGAACCGATAACAGTACAATCATCATTAATCAGTGACCACAAATTATATCCAAATACTTTCTCGTGAATGATTCTGTTGATTGAAACCATACCAAAATCCGTACAGTAGTTCCTCAGATTAGTTTTCACATTAACAGCGTTGGGAGGCTTTCATTTATTCACTGCCTCACAAAATGTGGAGCACCGACAAGACAAGGTCAGATGGCAATGTAATTAGTAAATGAGTACAACTGCGGTTTTCTGTGAGAGATAGAACGGCCAACTGGTTTCTGGGATGTCAAATTAAGCACCTTCCAGCCGTCTAGTTTCCAAACTTATTTTATTTGGCTACCCGTTTCAGCCCTTTACTACGCCATCTTCAGGCCCCTGACTGACGTCTAGCAAGATTCTACCTCGGTTCTTGTCAGATGACTGTTGAAGTGATCGTCATTGCAAAAATCTACTAATACCGGTATTTCTGGCTCCTGTTTTGATTAGAACCGAGGTAGAATCTTCCTACACGTCGGTCAGGGTCCTGAAGATTACGTAGTAAAACATGGAAACTCATAGCCAGATATAATAAGTTGGGGAACTAGACGGCTGAATAGTGTTTAATTTGACATCCCATATCGAAGACCCGAGTCCAGCAACCGTCTCTAAAAAGTTCGACATACAGATTAGTGTTTCGGTGTTTATTGCTGTTACCAGGGCTGGCAGGTTACACAAATAGAGTGAATAGCGTCGGACGTCGAGTGATATCTATTAAAAACACTGAGTTTCCACATGCTCCTGTGTCACATTTTAGGCCTTTCCTTGGCCGGCGAGTCGAATCATGGAATATCCAGACTTTTGGGGCATTCGAACATGACAGTGACCCAACGTTGCACTGCATAGGCCCGTAAGAGCAGGCACACTCCTCCTCTAGGTTGCGATTGACCACATCTGACCAGTTCAAGGGATGGTTGCCATATTGTGCACCAAGAATATTGTAAACCCCTTCACACTTGCGCTGCCCATCCGAGAACGAGCAACTGGCTCCCTACAACATTCAGTGTTATCCAGTATATTTAGTCCAAGTTTACACGTAGCTGGAAAAGGGCATTATCCTTCCCACGTGTAGGTTGCTGTTAAACCATAGCACAGACGGCTGCATTTGGGGTGTTGCCGTCATTGGACACCATGGACTGCTCGCGAATGGCATCGTCGGCGAGTATGCTGGTGCCCTATGGAGGGTGGCACCATTCATATGGTATTTTCGAGTGGCACAGCGGTATTACGTTTGGTGCCATGGTGTGAAGGGACATCGGTATGACTGCAGACCGTGGCTTTTAGTGACTTAAGGTACTATCACAACACAATGGTACGTAGCAGACATCCTACGTCTTTGCGTGTTATCTCTCATATGACAAAATCGTGGTGCCATTTTTCAGCAGAACAAAGCTCATCCACACATGGCATGACTGTCTACAAACAGTCTGTGTGATGTTGAGGCACTCAGATGGGCAACAAGGTTTCCAGATCTGCCCGCTTAAGCACATTTGTGGAACCTGCTCTGTCCCATTGCAAGTATCCATGATCTCAAGGACCAGTTACAACAGCTGTGAGTCTGCTTGGACCAGTGAAGGATACATCGGCTTTATGACACTCTTTGCAGTCGGATCAGTACACGCACCAGTGCAGCGTTATAGTGGCAAGTGGGCTTATCCTATTCAGATTTTTGGAACACTCACTAGATATACTGAAATCATTGCCATAACTTCACACACCCATTGGGTCCGTAAAGTTTCGCTTAGCTTCCTCCTCCCCATCTTTGTTGTTCACTTTTACTGTCAGGCAGTTGACATGTACAGCTAAAGTAAAAGAAAACAGGACGTTTTCAAAGATTAACCCTTCGTATCGTTATCCATTGTAATATTTCTGGCTTATTCAGCCATCATATTGGGCTCCAGGAAGCTATTCCCAGGGCAGTGGAGATGCAAGAAGCATAGAGATGATGCAATGTGGGATGAGGTACCGGTGACAGATATTAGATTCGGTAACATTCCCGTGAGAAAGACCGCCTGCATCATGATGCTGCTCTGTGATTGGTTGCTGTGTTCGTTGGTAGGGCGCCAAAACGTTAAACTTTAGTTGCTATTATTGTTTAAACCTGTCATCCAAATTACTTCATTTTTTAAATAAACATCTTCCAACAGCCAGCTATCAATCAGTCATTTCAAAATTATTAAAATCAAAGTATTACTAAAATAAAAGACTGACAGTATTACTACCGATGCACTTCGGTGGCGTCCGGGTCACGCCTTGCTGGCTTGGCGCGCGAAGTCTCGGGCAGTCCGGCTCTCCAGTTCTGACCGTTCCAGTAGACAGACATGTTGTCTGTTATAGCAGTAATTGTTTCAGGCAATTTTATTTACTACAGTTCGGACCGTCGCTAGGTACGGACATGTTGTCTGTAATAGTAGTATTTAATTCATGTAGTTCTATTCTCTAGCTCTGACGGTTCCAGTAGACAGACAAATTGTCAGTGGCAGGATGTATTTCATGTTATTTTAGCCAGATATAATGATGTGGAAAGACATGTTCAATACGTTGTGATCAAGAATAGTTTCTCGTGTCTATATCAATAAAAACGCGAGTGGCATCCCAAATGAGTTGCAGTTTATTCGTAGCAGCAGTTCTTTGCGAAGTTAATTTCAGCCTCAAGGAAAAGAATCTACGACCTGCGTGCTTTTTGCGCTGGGGACATCATCATGATGAAGGCAGCAGGTTAGTGAAGTCTACAAGAACTTATGTATTCCACACAGGGCATTGGAAACAACTAGGCACCTCACGTGTACTGCATGCACAGTACAAATGTGCTCAGTGACACGTCATCTGCAGTAATGCAGAGGAGGTAAAGAAGGATGAAAGTATGAACACTATCTCACTTTTATTCCTTTTTCTTGCCGTACCATTCATAGAGTATATAGGCGCTTGCTTTGGGCACCATTAGACGTTGTTCATATTCGGGGAGGCCTGTGCCTGCAGAAGAGCAGCTCTGCTATACACGGCCGTTATTATAAGACAGCCGACAGGGTTAGGGCAGCGACGGCCGGGCTGTAACGGACAAGCTGCAGTAATTACGTCCGTAATGATACCCTGGGAAATACTCCACCAGCGCCAATTCATCATCGGCCTGTCCGGAACTTTATCTCGCACGCCAGCACCTCCATCTCCTCAGCTTTTTTTATTTTCCTCTTAGTCTTCCAGTGTGCCCTGAGGAAACAGGCCATCCACGTGTACGATAAAATTACAAAGCTCGTCGTATTTCAGGATTACGGCTATAAAAAGCGTCGTGCGTCGAAACAAGACGCTGCAGATATTTCTCGAGGGACAGGGCGTGCTTCCATCGGCCAGTAGCTTACTACACTTGGCCCCATTCTAGCGAGGCGCTTGTGCAGAGGGAACCTGACATGAGTCTGACTTAGTGTACGACGTGAGGGGCAAGCGCAACACACCGTGCTCCCATCAGATGCTGCGACCTCCGACACGATACCACACATAACCCCCAAGTGGCAACACTGATGTACGTTGCGCTGTCTACAGGTTAAGTAAATAAATTCGAAGAATTGTAGTAGTCAATCTAACTGCATTGCGTGCGTTTAATTAGGAAAAGTAATGTTGTGCCTTCCATACGCAAAAATTCTTCAGAAATCCAATACGTTTGTCGTCAATACAATAACTCATCGGCCACCTACCGTATGTACCTGAATATAAAAATGGTTTTTTTTAATTTCCCATATCATTTGAACTACTAACCCACAGAAATATTTCAGCGTACGGGTTTTTTGAGCTGCCACAGTTCTTGTCAATAAGAACGCAGGACACATCAATATTTTTATGTCTGTCAGTAGCTAAACTTCAGCCTTGTCACGTAAAGCGGGTAGCAATCACTCACACCAAGGGTACAGAAAATAATTAACAAGTGCTTAATTTATCTGTAGATAAAATAATATATTTTAAATCCACAACGCAACCCCTTAATTCTATATACCAGTTATGTGTGACGTCGCTTTTAGTAGATATTCCATGATTTATGGGAGCTAGGAATTTTACCTTTTTTGAAGCTACTTGTTTTCCAGCATTTAGAATCGAAACCGAACTACTCAGATAAAAGTACAGCTACTCACTAAAACTACCGACAACATTACTATGAGACTACTGTTGAATATCTCTCTTCCAAGGCAAATTACCACATTCACTGTAAATTTTTCAGACACAAAGATGTTTTCTTTCTCTGAATGTGAGACGACCATTGTGTTATCAGGAAACTTTCCCTTCTATCACATGTATGACCCCACATAATCAGACACCACCGTGAACTGTCATAATAGATCATCAGAAACCGCATCCTCACCGTGAACGATGATCGTGCATCATTAAACACCACATCGTGACAGGACTTATCAACAGGAAGGAAGGTAACAGTTTAACGTTCCGTCGAAAGCTCAGTCACTGGAGCACAAGTTCAGATTACGGAAGGATGGGGAGTAAAATCAGCCGTTCAAATGGTTCAAATGGCTCTGAGCACTATGGGACTCAACTGCTGAGGTCATTAGTCCCATAGAACTTAGAAATAGTTAAACCTAACTAACCTAAGGACATCACAAACATCCATGCCCGAGGCAGGATTCGAACCTGCGACCGTAGCGGTCTTGCGGTTCCAGACTGCAGCGCCTTTAACCGCACGGCCACTTCGGTCGGCAAATCAGCCGTTCCCTTACAAGGGAACCATCCCAGCATTTGCTTGTAGCTATTTATAGAAATCACGGGTAACCTCACTCTGAATGGCTGGAAGGGGATTTGAGTAGTCTTGCGCCCGAATGCCAAACTTCTTTACCAGTGAGCCATCTCGCTTGGTTTGACTCATCAGAAGTTATTTGTCGTGGTATATCTCGGAATATCTCGAATCCACCTACTCAAAAAGAACAAAAAAATGTTTACTATTAGCGGCTATCTATCTGCGCTCTTCTACTGCCTTTAGGCCGTTGATATCCTTCCAAAGGTCAGTTCAACATCTAGCCGTAACTAACTATCAGTGGTACCTCTCTTTCTGAAGCAGTCGTTAACACTCTCCGTACTGCCAGCTCTAATGGAATATTTATACTTTCGTGCATGAAACTTCTTTCAGGTTGATACTCATCCAGTTAAGCTCTGGTTGTATTAATCACTAAAGTATCAGATTGCATTTTTCCACCTTACATATCGTAATGTACATGATTGATCAGACAACATTTCCACTCCCTACCTCAGTATCTATGTCACATACAAATAGCGTATGTTCAGGCCGTCTACCACTTTCTAGTTGTACCTCCCTACCCAAACCTTGGTAATTCTTCGTAAGTGCACAAGAAATGGACATTATCCTGCACAAAAGGATACATGCGCCCATCATCCTGTGCTTGTTGTGCCTTAATCTCCTTTCCAGTTTTCAAACACCCATTTATTCCTGTCGGTGCTCTCGCTAGCAGAGTTTTACATGTCCGCCACACTGCCTCTGCACAAACGGCAAGAAGCTCCTACATGTTGTCATTTTCCGTCGATGAGGCCGTGTGTCTTACCGTAAACGGCTGTCACTCCAAGAAATTTTCCTGTTCGAATGGGATACGTGCTCACTCCAAAATATTCACTTCATAATTTTGACGCCTATACACTAGATGAAGTTTACTAGTAACATGGAATCATCATATAGACTAAAGAGCAAAACATTAATACCACGTTGGTCCACCTTTGGAATGCAATCCAACAACGATTGGTGTGGCATGGATTCGACAAGTTCTCGGAAATATTTCGGAGGCTTGTTACACCAGAATTCTACGCAAAGGTCGCACAATAACAGAAAATTATGGCCCGAGGGCTTAGAGGTGCCAATAGCATCACACAAGTGTTCCACTGTGTGATTCATCAGGTTACTTTTATGGCCAAACAGTGAATGTGACCATCACTGTCACGCTCTTCGAAGCTCTGTAGCACAATTCTGGCATTACGATGAAGAGTGTATGCTGCTGGAAGATGCCATAGCCATCGGGGTAGGCATCAGGTATGCAAATGATTCACAGCAACGTTCACTTAGTCCACAGCTGTCATGGAGACATCGATTACTACCGCAGGTCTCATGGGAAAGTCAGCTGAACGTCCCTCATGCATTAGTGGTGCGGTGCATGTTTCAAGCAGCCATCAACTGGGAAGGCGGCTCATCCAGTCATGACCATCGATCAGGTATACTTAGTCGACTAGCTGGCCCAATACCACTGATTCACGACGTAAGGTGGGCGGATAATTTTGACAGCTAACATAATTTTTATATCGAGAAGTCGATTCTACTCATCATACTGATGAATTTGATACCTCACAAGTCATATTTTGCTTAGAATCACACTATTTGCATAGTATAGACAGTAATTAATTCATGCGTGGCTCACAAGAACTCGATACCACCAAAATCCACGTAATATTCTGTAACTGTTGACTGAAGCGCAATCGAGGCTTCCCAGCCGACCTGGGCACAGAAACATGGAATTCAACTTAGGGAAGCCATAAACCAGCGAACACGCGCTGCGGAAAGTCAGTTAGCAATGTGGCTCGCGGACCCCACCTGGTATTTTCACCGGAGATAATGGCACAAAAATGAGTCACCGTTCGGGGAGTCTTCTGAATGACACCTGTGCTAAAGTACTTACTGCTGATAGGCAAAATAATGTGAACGGTGGTAGTAATGGAATGGTTGTGTTTGACGGTCAACAATGCAGCTAACGGACCTGTCGCGCTGGACTCTGCGTGTTCAGTACGGACCAGGCATCAGTGCAGATTGTTTACGGATAGTGCACTCTTCATATTGGCATTCACGAGCTGAGATCGACGTCCTATGAAAGACCTAACAGAGTTACCAAGAGGGCAAATTGTGGCAGTCCGATTAGCTGGAGCAGCAGTAACAAAGATAGCCAATTTATTGAACATTTCAAGAGCAACTGCTTCAACAGTCATGGCATCCTGCATAAAACATGAAAAGAGAACAGCGTGTAAACGTAATAGTGGGCGTAGTGGGCGCAAATCGAAACCAAATGACAGAGATCCTTGTACACTAACACGAATGTGTCAGAACAACACAATACTACAGCGGCTAAAGTGACTGCAGAGCTCAGTAGCCATCTTCGAAACCCTGTATCTATCAACACTGTCCGCTGGGAACTCCATAAAGCGAATATTCATGCACAAGCTGCTATTCCGATATCATTAGTGATGAAAACCAGCCAAAACAAGCGTAAGACATGGTGTCAGGATCATAGATCCTTGACGGCTGATCAGTGGAAACACGTCATAAGGTACAACAAGTCAACGTTTCCGTTATTTCCAAAAATCGGGGTCAGTTTGCGTCTGGAGAACGCCAAAAGAAGCCTACAATCCTGATTGCTGGATTCCAACGGTAAAAGCATGGAGGTGAAAGTGTGATGGCGTGGGCAGCCATATCATAGTATTTTGCTCGTCCCATCATTACTCTCAAAGGCCGTGTTACAGCCAACAGTTATGTGAACACTTCAGGTGATCTGGTGCACCCCACTATTCAAATGTTGTTCTCCAACGATGATGCCATATTTCAGGACGATAATGCATAATTACACAGCCAGGACAGAATAATCGTGGTACGAGGGGCATGCAGCTGAATCGCAGCGTCTTCGCTAGCCGGCACAGTTCCCGGACTTGAACATTATTGAAATATTGTGTACAGTGTTGGAGTTCAGATTCCAGAGCAGATTTCAGCTTCATTCACTGAATGAGTCAGAAGAGGTTCTGATCTAAGAGTGGCATAACATTACACTGGAGACTATACAATCATTATATTCCAAGAAGTATCGCAGCTCTATTAGGGGCAAATGGGGTCAACCCCTTATTAATAAACCATACCCAAGTAAGGATAGGTCTTCACACTATTTTGCATATCTCCCGTATCTTAACGCAGCAAGGGGTCGTTTGGATGGTCTCAAAGGAGAACACAGCCCTTCCATTTATGCGGAAACGTAAGAAAGCAGAAAGTGCGTCATCAGCTTGATATAAACAAAAATCACGAGACACGTATAAGGCGAGAGATCCATATCTGCTCTGCGAAAGGCTTTTAACTTAAGAAAGGACTTAGGAATTTAGCTGCAGACCACTTTTGAGACGCAGAAAGGAGCGCTGCAGCGTGAGCCACCGTGAGTTTTGCATGTATTCATTTATCAAGTGATAGAGGCATGAAAAATGCATAAAATCGACGTAGACCGCTCTTGTTTGGATGGAGCTCACTACTAAACCAAAGAATGGTGAATACGCATTGGCATGGGTGAAACCAGTATACGCCCCTATTGGCCGACGCTAGTTGTGGCAGAAGGCGAACCCATTCTACAGCGGGGGATGTCTGCAACAATATAGAAAACTGCGAGTGAGTAATTATGGGCACTCTCTTACTAGAATGGCCATGTGCTGGACAGAGTTCATCCCACTCTGTCGTGGCTCTGGAAGGGACATTTTTTGTCTGTATGTTTTCATGAGGCTCTGATATCATCCAAATTCGGGTTAACAATATCGTGTTACCTCCGTACTGGAGATTAAGAGTTGAAAGTGGTCTTAGTTAGGTTCTGCAGAACATTTGGGGCAATAGTGTACATGTTACTCAGGCTTCGCGAGTGGACACAGCCAGCTGATTTAGCTGGGGAAAACGTAGTATTTCGCCCCAAAAAAAGTTATGGTAGTTTACGAGAATATATCCAGTTTGCACCAGAGAAGAACTGTCAGGTCAACAGGTTCGCAATGCTCAATGCATCTGCCGCCGACACATGCCACAGCTGACCACAGCCGCGCTTATCGCCGTAGTCTGCTCAAGGTAAATACTGCGTTGCTCAGGCGCTAAGTGTGGGATTCACTAGGCAGTTTACACTTCATATCTGCTTTAGATTGGAGTTGATCTGCGTAGTTTTCACATTCCCTCGTGTCCATATCAGCCATGTACTGCACATGTTTTCTAGGGGCTTATATTCGAGGAAAGTATTCGGCAGATGGACGATTCATCCAGCTACCACAGAGTACTCAGTGTACAGTCCATTATATGATTTTATAACTCTGTCAGTGTAATAAATTTTGGGTAAATTTTCTTGTGTTCAGTGTGCTTGAAGCTATGTTAGTGTTGGTTTTTCTCTTCAGATTACGCTAGTGTAAGAATTGTTTCGGTAAATTTTCGTGTGTTTGTTTTGCTTGAAGTTGGAGCCATTAAGAGTTTCTTGTGTTAATTTTACTGAATCTTCCTAATTACATAGGATTTTTCTTCATCGCAAGATACGCATCCTGAACTCACAGTGTATGGTGATTATTTTGCTAAAAATATTTAGTAAGGTAATAGTTCGTTTGTTTGATCTAGAGTAGAGGTCACCTCTTCCTCATTGACATATTTTAGGTCATGCTTAATAAATATAATTATTCTGATATCTAAATGTCACTGCGTCTGGGATTTTCTTCCTGGTTCACAGGCAAACTCGTCAGAGGTGTCTTTGGGTGGTAAGTGGCAAGAACAGGTCGTACCAAACACGGCGAGTATGTTATTACGGTCCGATCTCGACTGCCCCCTTCCCAATGTAGTCGTAATTAACGTCGACTGGGCAACCTGGGAACACGTAAGTGTCGTCTGCTACGAAGCAGCAAGCTCAGCAAAGTGTGTTGTTCTCCAAAATACTTGTACCAGTACCAACAATCTACTCTGCAGTCCGATCTGCCACAGGTCGTCGCCGATCTTACTTTATGGAGTGGGCAAGTTTCTATTGAGGCGTGGACACTAACACCTCCCTCGCCTACCCGAGGTTTCACCGTTGTTTAACCACTTTCCATACGTGCTCACGACAGAAGCACGTGAATAGGACTCTAGCGCAGCCGTTTCTGAGAAGCTCGTTGGCAGATATTTGTCCATAAGAATCTGCCCATGTCCAAGTTAGTTACGTGAATCAATTTTTCCACTTTGGCTGCCTGTAACGTCACTAGGGCGGTCATACTGTTTTGATACATCAGTGCACGAATACTGATCGGATTAGTCGATGAATTTACGAAACTTTTCTGTCTTCAACTTCTCACAGATGATGAAATAAAATATGCCTTGTTCTTGAACACAGTTGTCAACTTTTCTTAACCACAGTACATTACGTGAAACCATATTTTTAAATATAAACCAGTGATATCCTAGCATAATCATGACGATTCCTGTTACTTATGGATGACCTCACACTTTTCCTTATTTAGATTTAATTGTCAATATTCGCACCATACAGATATCTTTTCTAAATCGTTTTGCAATTTATTTTGATCTTCTGATGACTGTACTAGTCGATAAACGACAGCGTCATCTGCAAACAACCGAAGACGGCTGCTCAGATTTTCTCCTAAATCGTTTATATAGATAAGGAACAGCAAAGAGCCTACAACACTATCTTGAGGAACGCCATAAATCACTTCTGTTTTACCCGATGACTTTCTGTCAATTTCTACGAGCTGTGACCTTTCTGACAGGGAATCTCGAATCCAGTCACGTAACTGAGGCGATATTCCGTAAGCGCGTGATTTCACTACATGCCTCTTGGTTGGTTGAGTATCAAAAGCCTTCCGGAAATCCAGAAATACGGGATCAGTTTGAAACTCTTTTCAACCAAATTTCGTTTCCATTTGTCTTGAAATATATCAGCGTGTTGCCCATTCTCATAACGATCCTAGGCTGTTGCTCTGTACCCATCGTACCTAGTACTGAACCTATTTATACCTGATTTGTAAGGCAAAGATTCGGATATAAAATTTTCTGAACATATGCGTCCTTCGGTTTTAGTGGGGATGCCCATTATTTCTGGTCGACTTTTGCTTATTTGCTGGCTGTTTTCTTACTTAAGATTTGGCTGGCTCTGAGCACTATGCGACTTAACTTCTGAGGTCATCAGTCGCCTAGAACTTAGAACAAATTAAACCTAACTAACCTAAGGACATCACACACATCCATGCCCGAGGCAGGATTCGAACCTGCGACCGGAGCGGTCGCTCGGTTCCGGACTGTAGCGCCTAGAACCGCACGGCCAATCCGGCCGGCACTTAAGGTTTATGTGTGTGTTTTCATCATTTGATCTGAAGTTGTTGATGCTGTAACTCCGAAAAGAATAGTTATCCAGGTACTTTATATTTGATTTAAAACTGATTTGAGTATCAACAGTATTTTAATATATTAAAATAAATTATGTTTTGAAATAACTCAGGCATATATTCGTTCTGATGAACAGAAATTTATGTCACAGTTTATTAATTTCTTACAAATGTAACTTGTTTGAAGCCTATCTTTGGAGCATGTGTATGTTTGGTTTGAGAAGCATTGTCGAGACGACATGTATGTGACGAAGTCCAGGAAGACGGCTCAACAGTTCATACATATCGCAGTTATTTGACAAATATTTCTTAGGCGTGTCTACTCCTGATTGGATAACACTGGGTGGATACCACGCTTGTCAAATACGATGCAACGCAGTTCTCTTTCTGGAAGACTATGCCAGAGCGCAAGTAAACGAACATTGCCGGCCAACAGTGAATGCGCTAGAGGAAACTGTAAACATTTCGTATGCAGTGACAGCTGCATGAAAGATGCGATTTTTATTTGCAAGTGTATAATAGTCGTATAATTACTAACATACTTTTTTTTTAAATTGATTGATTTGATTTTCATTAGGATTCCCCAAATCGCGGAGTTCGTTATGCGCCAGCAAGTTAACTTTTTCAATTATTAGTAAACAACTGCTTATTCGAGTGAAATGTTTAACTGTTGTTTCAAACTAATAGCAGCCAGCTTACCGTTAACATATGTGCTCGTCAATATTTTAAAAAAATCTAGTGGTCTCAATGAGGTCACTGCCAATCAGGATTAAAATTCACTTCTGATGCTGTGGAACAAGGTATAAGGAACGACAAAAAGTTTTCATTTGACGGCGTTGCTGCGGCGTGCATGCAACCCAGCACGACTGCGATGCGGGTACGTAAGCACCTGTATCTAGCCTTCGGAACTTTTTGATTGCCCCTTATATATCGTCTTGTTGTACGTAATGAGTTCAACACCATAAAGTTCAGCACATCTACGAAAGACACATTTTAAAACACATTTCCTTTCTCGGCCAGTTTCGGTTGAAAAAAATGTGTTTTTTTTTATGGGAGATCATGGAATATTCAACTTCTTCCCCTGTCATTTTGTGATGGTCCAAAAGATGGTGGCACCTTATGTAGTCTTGAAAGTGGCGTCTGTAACGAAAGTGCTTTCAAGTCGAGAGCTGTGTTAAACTTCTTTATGCGGGAGATTTGTGTCCGAACACAGGGCTGCCGCCAGCGACAGTGACTCCTGCTATGCTGGAACGGGTGACTCATTCGAGGTGATCGACGGATCACCATCAGACACCTCGTTGCTCAACTGTACGTCTTTGTTGGTAGTGCTGACACACTCATCCACCAGCTGGAGTACTCAAAGAAATGTGGCCGTTGGGTTCATTGCCGCCTAACAGAAGACCATAAACAGCAACGAAAGGCAACGTGTGCGAAATTGCTTGCGCGTTACGAGACTAAACGTGACAATTTTTTGTCAACATCGTCACAGGCGATGAAACATGAGTTCATCACTTCTAACCGGAAACAAAACGGCTATCCATCGAATGATGCCACACCACTTTCTCTCCGAAAAAATTTCAAACTGGCGCCCTCAGTCGGTAATGTAGAACTCTGAATGGATTATTCTCTCTGATGTTCTCCCTCATCGTACAACGATAAACTCTAAAATGTATCGTAGTACCCTCAGGAAACTGAAGAAACACTTCTTCTTCCGCATCCACCCCACCCAACAGCCCGGATCTCGCACCTTCCATCTATTGGCCAAATGAAGGATACACTCCACGGGAGGAAGTGCGTCGATGGTGGGCAGTAGCAGTATAGTGGAACATTGCCGGCATACAAGCCCTCCCAGTAAGGTGGTGTATTGAACAGAGATTATGGTGAAAAACGGGGTTTTATAGCCAAACTAGTGGGGAATAATATGGCGTATTAGAATCCTGGATTAAACCAACCTGATTTCAGATGAAAAGTGTATTGCATTACTCATTGTATTGAAGCCCCTCGTATTTCATACCATGATGCTTTTTTTGTGTTTGCAATATATAAACAGTATAGAATTTCAAGACTCCCCTGTTACTTGCCCTTAAGGAACGTATGCACAAGTATCATTGGTCCTAATGTTGGGGACTACGCTGATGCCTCTAGAAGTTTTGCAATGACAGCAATTATAAATACTTTGAAATTTATTCCGCATTTATCTCTTAGAAATGTATGCTGGCACTCGCCACCGTGACATTCATGAAACGCAGGACGTGTCACTACTTTCTACTTTCAAGGCCAGTGTCTGCTTATCAACGTGGCTCACGTACATTTGTAAATGCTTTGCTAAGTATGGGATTGTTCTTGTGCAAAATCTTGACGTAACCAACATCTAAATTTGAAACAAGCAAGAAGCGCTTTTAATATTTATCGTGAAAACCTAAATAATCACTCGTCAAGTACTGAGCCTTTATTGACAAAGATAAAGGGATGATTCGTCCTTGCAATTTTCTGTGGCTATGGGCTAAAATCGCATATTGATTTGTTACTTCTATGAAACCATAGTCCGCAGCTCGTGGTCGTGCGGTAGTGTTCTCCCTTCCCACGCCCGGGTTCCCGGGTTCGATTCCCGGCGGGGTCAGGGATTTTCTCTGCCTCGTGATGACTGGGTGTTGTGTGCTGTCCTTTAGGTTAGTTGGGTTTAAGTAGTTCTAAGTTCTAGGGGACTGATGACCATAGATGTCAAGTCCCTTAGTGCTCAGAGCCATTTGAACCATTTTATGAAACCATACTCATTAAGAGTTACAGTATTATAACGATAATTTCAAACTCAAAGGCGCAACCGAGCGGTTCAAGGCGCTTCAGTCCGGAACCACGCTGCTACTACGGTCGCAGGTTCGAATCCTGCCTCGGGCATTGATGTGTGTGATGTTCTTAGGTTATCTAGGTTTGAGTAGTTCTCAGTCTATGGGACTGATGACCTCAGATGTTAAGCCCCACAGTGCTTAGAATCAAAGGCCCAATTGCCTCAAATAAATGAAGTTCTCTGCAATGTATATTCCTGAGTATGAAAAAAAAATGAAACCCAGAAAACAAACATAAGGAATAATACACGTCTTACAGCTGCAAATAGCGTGGAAAGCTTTCTTTTCTCGAGCAGTTCCCCAGATTTGATTCCCCTGTCAGAAAGGTCACAGCTCGTAGAAATTGACAGAAAGTCATCGAGTAAAACAGAAGTGATGTATGGCGTTCCACATGAGTGCTAAAAGGAATCCGTTATACTTTGGTTAGGCGATAAATCAGTCAAATCTAAAGGCCGTAAATTCAGCTAAATAACCATTAATTACAATTACGAACAACTTAAATTGGAAGGAACCCACTGAAAATGTTGTGGGGAAGGCTAATAAAAGACTGTGTTTTATTCGCAGGGCACTTAGGAAATATAACAGATCTACTGAAAAGGCTACCTACACCACCCTTTTCCGTCCTTTTTTAGAATACTGCTGCGTGGTGTCAGATCCTTACCAGATAGGTTTGACGGAGTACAAAGAAAAGCAGCACTTTTTGAATCATCGCGAAATAGGGGAGACACTGTCACTGAAATGATACAGGATTTGGGATGGATATCATTGAAACAAAGACGTTTTTCGTTGCGGAGCAATCTTGTCACTAAATTTCAATCACCAACTTTCTCCTCCGATTGCGAAAGTATTTTGTTGACGCAGACCTACATAGGGAGAAACGAACACCATGATAAAATAAGGAAATCAGAGCTCGTACGGGAAGGTATAGCAGTTCGTTGTTCCCGCGCGCTATACAAAATGGGAATAATGGAGAATTCTGAAGGTGGTTAGATGTACCCTCTGCCAGACACTTGAATGTGATTTGCAGAGTATCCATGTAGACGTAGATGTAGATTTTTTATAGAGCGACTGTTATAAAATATCACAATAACGAAATAATTTGGCAATTGTTAGGAAAGCGCCCTAGCCGCACAGTTTAGGTATATTCCGAGTGGTCACCTTCTGAGTCTTAAATAAAACCCTTATGAGATCATCGCTACTACCTATCCAATGTTTATACAAAAAACTGCATTTAAATATCTGAACTGTCTTAACATTGCCAGCTTCAGAAAGACCGTTCCCTAAAGCAGTACAGTCTCTCTGTCAACAACAAAATAGACTGAAGTGGTGACTGCTCTCAAAAATGTAATTTTTACGGTGTGGAAACAAAAGATTGTTTAATATCAAATATTAATTAATGTAGTATTTATTGATTCATAAATATGAAATTACATATCTTCCTATGTTGATTTTTAAACCTGTAAATTCTTCATTTACAACTGATACTCGAAACATCGACGACTTCCGCTCGCGTAATACATCTACATCTACATCATTGCTCCACAAGCCACCTGTCGGTGTTTGGCGTAGTTGGCTCCTGGTGGCACTAACTGTTTATCTCTTCCATGCTCCATTCGTGAATGGCGCTTGGAAAGAATGATTGTCAGTAAGCCCCTGTATTAGCTATATTTTCGTGAATTTTCTCGCTGTGGTCGTTTCACGAAACTTATGGGTGAGGAAGTAATATATAGTCCGGTTCATTCCAGAATGCACTGTTTCGAAAATTCGATAGCAAACTTCCCCACATGCAAACGCCTCTCTTGTATTGACTGCCAGTTGAGTTTGTTGCGCACCTCTGTAATGTTCTCCCACCCACTAAACCATTCCGTGACGAAACGAGCAGCTCTTCTCAGCTTGATATCTACTTCTCCTAGTACATCTTTTGAGTGGTCATTCAGTTATGGTCGCTCCCTATAGATATTCCAAGACACAAACATCCAAATAGGTTTTGCATCACCCCGGTTCTCAGAACTCCTGACGATAGACGTTGACTGTCGATATTGTATCACAGATACAGCCCCTTTGAATGTTCAGAGCAGTGCATATTAGACGGACGGGTCTGACAGCCGATCAGTTCCAGTCATTCCTCCAGGAAAGAGGTACACCGCTCGTGTTTTCTGTACTTCAACCGTGCCTAGACCGTCAATATCGCGGTTCGATCGCGTCCGCATTGTTACTTTTGTGCCAGCCAGGGCTCTCAAGAAGAGAAGTGTCCAGGCGTCTCGAAGTGAACAAAAGCGATGTTGTTTGGACATGGAGGAGACATAGAGAGACAGGAACCGTCGATGACATGCCTCTTTCACGTCGCCCAAGGTCTACTATTACAGTGGATGACCGCTACCTAGGGATTATGGCTCGGAAGAACACTGACAGCAACGCCAGCACGTTGAATAATGCTTTTCATGTAGCCACAGGACGTCGTTCTACGACTCAAACTGTCTGCAATAGGCTGCATGATGCGCAACTTCACTCCCGACGTTCATGGCGAGGTCCAGCTTTGCAACCTCGACACCATGCAGCGAGGTAAACATGGACCCAACAACATGCCGACTGGACTGCTCAGGATTAGCATTAAGTTCTCTTTACCGATGAGTGTCGCATATGCCTTCAACCAGACAATCGTCGGAGACGTGTTTGGAGGCAACCCGATCACGCTGAACACCTTGGACACACTGTCCAGCGAGTGCTGTTTTTAGATGGTATTCTGTGGGGCCGAGTGCGCCGCTGGTGGTCGCGGAAGGCGCCGTAACGGCTGTACGATACGTGAATGCCATCCTCCAACCGATAGTGCAACCATATCGGCATTATATTGACGAGGCATGGAGGCATTCGTCTTCATGGACGACAATTCGCGCCGCCCATCGTGCACATCTTGTGAACGACTTCCTTCAAGATAACGACATCGCTCGACTAGGATGGCCAGCATGTTCCCCAGAAATGAACACTATCGGACATGCCTGGGATAGATTGAAAAGGGCTGTTTATGGACGACGTGACCCACCGACGACTTTGAGGGATCTACACCAAATCCCCATTGAGGACTGGGACAATCTGGTCCAACAGTGCCTTGATGAACTTGTGGATAGCATGCCGCGACGAATACATGCATGCATCAGTGTAAGAGGACGTGCTTCTGTGTGTGAGAGGTACCGGTATGTACGGCAATCTGGACCAATATCTCTGAAGGTCTCGCTGTATGGTGGTACAACATGCAATGTGTGGTTTTCATGGGCAATAAAAAGGGCGAAAATGATGTTCATGTTGATCTCTACTGCAGTCTACTTTACAGGTTCCGGGACTTTCAGAATCGAAGTGATGCATAATTTTTTTTTTATGTTTGTGTATCATGATGGTTACTGATTTCTGCAATTTGTCGTCAATGGTCGAGTTATTCAGTTTTCAGCGTCAGCTGCCAGTACCTCCATCCTTCATCAATCCTCTTCAAGTCCTTCTCTAAACCGTTACTGTCTTCCGGTGTTTCTGTCTTCTTATAGAGAGTCTATCATCTGCGGACAGCGTTAAAGAGATACCAACGGTTTCCACTACACAATTTATGTACATTGTAAACAGTAACGGTCATATCGCACATTCTTGGTATAACTTCAAAATGTTCTTTACGCCTTGTTCCGTTAAGAGTGTCATTTTCAGTTCTTTCTACAAGAAACTCTTGGATTCAGTCGCAAAACTGGTCCGATACTGGATAAGCTCATACGCTGAAGAGCCAAACAAACTGGTATAGGCATGCATATTTAAATACAGGTACATGTAAACATGAAGAATACGGCGCTGCGGTCGGCAGTCTGACGCAGTTGTTAGATCGGCTACTGCTGCTACAATAGCAGGTTATCAAGATTTAAGCGAGTTTGAACATGGTGTTACAGTCGGCGCAAGGGAGTTGGGACACAGGATCCCTGTGGTAGCGATGAAGTGGTGACTTTCCCGTACGATTATTTCACGACTGTGCCGTGAATATCAGGAATCCGGTAAAACATCAAATCTCCGACATCGCTGAGGCCGCAGAAAGATCCTGCAAGAACTGGACCGACGGCGACTGAAAAGAATCGTTGAACGTGACAGAAGTGCAACCCTTCCTCCAGTTGCTGCAGGTTCCAGTGCTAGCCCAACAACAGTGTGTGAACCATTCAACGAATCATCATCGATAAGGGCTTTCGGAGCCGAAGGCCCACTCGTGTCCTCTTGATGACTACGAGACACAAAGCTTTATGCCTCGCCTGGGACCGTCAACACCGGCATTAGACTGTTCATGACTGGAAATATGTTGCCTGGTTGGACGAGTCTCGTTTATAACTGTATTGAGCCGATGGACGTGTACTTGTACGGGAGGTCTGATACCTCTAGATACGACACTAACTGGTGACACTGTAACATCATATCTCTAATATGTGCAAATGTTCTGTTTTATTGAATGAATTTGGTTGCTGTTATGTAAACTGCTGATACTCACTTAGGGTTCTTAGTTAGTTTGTATGTAAAAGGTGTAGTGGTTCCCCTCGGGAACGGAACTGAGTAGCCCGCGCAAATTGTGATTGGCCTAGGTGGAAAAGGCGGAACAAGAGTCAGTTGGGGACGAGCTACGAGTCTGCGACGAGCTACCAAACTGTGCACTGCCATGTAAAAGATGCATATTGTCCTGGTTCCGAGAGAGGCTTTTTCTGCTACTGTCCAATGCCGCGGATGGATGGATAAATAGCTGGATTTGGTATTCATCATCGTCACCAAGAAGGGCCAGAGTCCAGCAATTCTGCCTGCGAATCCATCTACCTACATGCAGTTGCCACCAAGTTGCGCAATCACTGTAACGTAATACTATAATGATGTACAGTGAAGGATCAGCGTACTGGATGTTTTAGTGTGCACAAATATAAGGTAGTTTGTAACTGAATGTATGTACCTACCTTAATTTATTCCTTATCATAACACCTCTCAGGTTCCTCTCCGTTTGAACTAAAGTAATTACCAAGCGTCCCAACTGAAAGAACATTAAACACCAGTGTTTTGCTAATTAATGCCTCTTGAACTTAGTAAAAAGAAAGTTAAAGTTAATGTGGCAAGAGAGTGAGTTAAAGTAAATGTTATTTGCTGAAAATAATGTTCCTATTAAAACTGCTTGCCAAGTGCAAAATTAGAAGTTCTTAAGACTGAGGCTTATAAAGTTTTGCTTAGCAAATGATCACCTTGCTATCTGTAGTAAATTCTAAACCGTGAGTCAGTTTCTTGCAATTTTCTCAACATTGTGTTTCGCTGTAGTAAAGGTGGAAAACTGCAATAGTAAGAAATTATATGTTCATGATTGCTAAGTGTTTGTCTCTCTTGTGTATTGGAAGTGCATATTAATAGTAAAACTGGATCCACGGTTTGTCTATTGTGTTAATGCTCGGTAACAAGTAACGGAAAGACCATTAATTATGAAAATCATAATTTCTTTCTTCAAATGATAGTGAGAAGCAACCTCTCAGTGGATTCCAATTAACTTTCATTTTAAATAGTAAAGTATTTAACTGAGAGAGACTTAACCTATATCCAATTAATGATTCTGCAGTGAATATAAATAGTAACGTTATAAAGACCATTCAGTTTGAATAAGCCCTGAAAGTAATAGTGTGTTTCGTTATCTATTATAATTTTACAAATAGTTTATGCTGCTCTAGCTGTTTGTTCTAACCTTAACGTTAACATATGCAGGTGTCAGAGTTTATTGCACTCGCGTGTGGCCAAGTCTAGGTTGTGTTTGCCCGTTAAAGTTCGCATACCTACTTTCTTAAATCAGAACGTTAATCTTTCTCTTGCCTAATTAGGCTGGCGACCGTTTTCCTTTTTCTTTAAACAGTGTAGGTAGGCAAAAATCTTGTTTGTTACTGTTCGAATATTTACGTTATTCTGACTTTCATTTTCCGATAAGCCACCTCCATTAGGTACAACATGGTCAACATAACAAAATTCCTCTCAGAGGGTAACACTGCTCTGTTGCTTTATACAATAATTGCTTCAACAAAATAGTTTTATTTCACAACCTGTTTCCAGCTTTAAGGTTATGGTACAGCAGTAGCACACGGTAGTGTTATAACACGTACGTATGCATCCCGTCTGATCAGCAGCATCCATTCATGTCCATTGTGCATTCCGACGAGCAATTCTAGAAGGACAATGCAACACGCCACACGTTTAGAATTGCTATAGAGTGACTCCAGGAACACTCTTCTTAGTTTTAACACGACGTCTGGTCACAAGCTCCCCAGACATGAACATTATTGAGCATATCTAGGATGCCTTACAACGAGCTGTTCAGAAAAGATCTCCACTCCCTTGTAGCCTTACGGAATTACGAACAGCCCTGCAAGATTCATGGTGTCTATTCCCTCCAGTACTACTTCAGACATTAGTCGAGTCCATGCCACGTCCTGTTGCGGCACTTCTGTGAACTCGCGGGGGCCTTACACTACATTAAGCAGGTGTACCAGTTTCTTGGACTCTTCAGTGTATAATTTTCACTAAACGTAATTTCCAGACAGTGTCAAATTCCCTCTTGAAGTAAAGGAAGGCAGAATTGTCCTGAACGCTTTTGTCTACAACGCTGTGGGTCTGATGGAGGAACATAACGAGCTAAATTTCGCAAAATTTTTTGATTTTTACAGAGGAGATTTTCATCATCCAAAAAAGTCATAATTTTCTTTCTTTAGTCTTCAGTCGTCTGACTAGTATTATTCGGCGAGCCACGAATTCTTCTTTTGTGCCAAACTTTTCATCTCACAGTGGCAGTTGCAACCAACATTTGCTTGATGCATTCCAGTCGCTATCTTCCACTACAGTTTTTACCGTTACATTTCCTTGTACTACTATGTATGTTGTTGTCTGACGTCATAACAGATGTCCTATCGTCTTTCACTTCTTCTTGTCTGTGCTTCTCATATAATCCTTTGCTCGACGATACTGAGAACAGCCTCATTCCTTACCTTATGAATCCACCTAATTTTCAACACTAATCTGTAGCACCACATAATGGCGCATCATAGCACATGATCGCAAAACATTTCCCACAATTCCACAACTGACTGACGTCGACAATAAAGCCTATAAGTATGTAAATGTTGAAAACGGAAATCACTTGCACTTTTCTCCAGTAGCTAAGTACCCTTCGTTGGTCCAGCGAACTACGATGAATTTCTGCTTGAAAGGGTGCAAATTCTTTCGCATTATCTCTATACCATCTTGCCTGTCCTAATATGTTTCCGTTACAAAAGGATTGTAGTTGTTTCCCTTTTCCGGTATCAGTTATCCCTACATCTCCCAGTTCAAATTTCGTACACTCAGTTGAAAGGATGAATCGTATTACGATCTCCGGCGATGAAGCTCTTTCGCTGACATTTTACGTTTAGATGCCACTATGGGCACTGAGTGACTGAAAAGATGGCTTCGAACCGCTTGCGGATTTCAGTATCTCCGTAAACTCTTAGGATTTTCTTTATCGAACATTGCTATTTATACGTTGACGATGAATTCGAAGTCAGCTTCTATGATTCCCCAACATCGCACGTTCCTATTGTATCCTGCTGCACGGAACGTTACATATCTATCTAGCAAGATAGCGACAGCAAATTCGAAACTGAAAGCATTATTTTCTCTTGCCACATAGACGTCCTTACAAATAAGTTTGTCTCGTTATTGCTTATTCAAAACCTCACACTGCCTGATGTAGGGACTTACGACAGCTGGTTCCTTCCCAAAAATTTTTTATTTAATATAAGATTCTCTACCACTTGATGCCAAAGAGGGAGAGCAGAGCGGACAGAATTTCAGGGTAACCTATTGCCTTCTGTCTGGGGAACTGTCCCTAAAAAACTCAACAGTCTTGATCAGGGGCAGGAGGAAGCAGAAGGAAATGGAAAGTATGATGGTCTGTTTAGTGTCAAAATATTTCAGATTAGTCCCACATTGCCAAGTTGGAAGTAGCTATGAGCAATAGGTTGAATATGCTATGAAAAGGTAACATTCTGCGAGGCAGAGCTTGGAGTAACAACAGTTTAAACGTGGTTGGGAAGCTATTAAATCTGTAAAGGGAAATACTAAGGCTTAGTCTAGATGCACTTGGAGTTGGTGAAGTAAAATGATAAGGAAACAAGGCTTTATAAAACTAAACTTAACTGCACCCGAAACACGTCGCGAAGGTCCAACGGTACTGACCGTCCGCCGTCCCATCCTCAGCCCACAGGCATCACTAGACGCAGATATGGAGGGGCACGTGGTCAGCACACCGCTCTCCCAGCCGTATGTCAGTTTACGAGACTGGAGCCGTTAATTCTCAATTAAGTAGCTCCTCAGGTTGCCTCACAAGGGCTGAGTGCACCTCGAGACAAGGCTTTATGGTCAGTCAAATACAGAGTAATATGAACGGCAATGGAAAATTATGTAAAGGGAGTAGGGTTCGTTACACATAGGAAAGGTGAAGAGATTATGAGATACTGCAAGCAGTTCTGTGACAGGGCTGTTCTGGTCAGAATCGACAGGAAACCAATGCCAATCTTTCAGTTATACATACCGATGTCCCAAGCATATCAAGCACCTATAGAATGTATGTAAGGACTGTATTGTATTGTATGGAATTGGGGACGGAGAGCCTCCGTTCCCACAGTAGCCCTCAGAGGTTCACAACCCCAAAACAGACTACAGCAATCCACTCACCCCACCGCCGTCCCACACCGAACCCAGGGTTATTTTGTGGTTCGGCTCCCAGTGGACACAACCCCCCCCACCCCTCCACCCCCAGGAACGTCACTGTAATCCCGCTATTGGCGAAGTTGGTGTACACGTACATGGAGACAGTATTTGCCCAGTAATCGCCGACATATTGCAACTAAAGTGGAATAAGGGGAATCAGTCCGTATTCGTCGAAGCAGATGGAAAACCGCCTTAAAAACTCATCCACAGACCTGCCGGAACACCGGAGCTCAACACTAATCCGCCGGGCTGATCCGGGCCGGGGACCAGTACGCCTTCCCGCTCGGAAAACAGTGCATTAGACCGCACGGAAGCAGAAGGGCTGTATGTGAGGATACTGAAGGGTTAATCCAGCATGTAAAGGATGATTAAAATCTATTAATGAGATGGGAGTAGAATGCTGTAACAGAGGAAGGGGTGGAATGGAATGTCTGAGTACAGATTAACGTTTGGACACTTATTCCTTTTCTAATAATTTAAATAAAGGTCAACAGAAAAATACTGTTTTACATTAACAATATATCTGTCATAATGACTGAAACCAAACCAAGTATAGTAAAATGTGTCAAGCACTCTGACTCAAATAGAAATGAACAGCACTTAGTATCACAAGAAATTAAACCTAAGGGTAGCGACCACTGGAACAATTACTTACTAAATTTAATCAGGTTTAAAAATGAAATATTTACAGAAGTACTTGTGGGGCGGCGGGTGGAATTATTATTTGTTTATATAAAATGTTGAATAATTACTATTAAAATCAGTCTTGATCACGATTTATTTAACAAGGTGACCGGTTTCGACCACTACTGTGGTCATCTTCAGACCATTGAGTAGGAACCTCTTTCTGTTGGAGAATCACTAGTAGTGATTCTCCAACAGAAATAGGTTCCTACTCAATGGTCTGAAGATGACCACAGTAGTGGTCGAAACCGGTCACCTTGTTAAATAAATCGTGATCTAGACTGTTTTTAATAGTAATTATTTATAAGACATTGATCACTGCTGTTCCCATAATGCATTCAAAAGGAAAAAGTTGAATGTTTGTCCCAGCCGATTAGCAACATATGTGGGGTGACTGGTGGAAAATGAAGGTTGCTGTTATTTAATGTTTGGTTTGTAATGTAGAAACATTTCCCGGCCGTTTAACCATATGTGGGGCGGCGGGTGGAATTAATTGTTATATAAATGTTCCTATTAATTATGCTGTCTTTTGCCGTTCTCAACACTGGCTCTCTAACTACAATATTGGCAACCAGAAAGTGATTAGCAAAACATGAAGCCTATAATTAGAATTCCTAGTGCCCACTTCATCTTAGAAATACACTTATAGCTACAGCTTATAGCTCTGAGGAATTAGGAGATTGTCTGGGATTCATAATCAAAAACGATCGTGAAAAAACGTTAGCTGTATTCTGAAAGTCACAGATGAAAAAAAAAAATCCACACAATCCAACTACCAGAGCAGTTCAGAGTCTAATGCGCTGATGCAACTATAACTGTCCAAATGGCTCAAATGGCTCTGAACACTATGCGACTTAACTTCTGAGGTCATCAGTCGCCTAGAACTTAGAACTAATTAAACCTAACTAACCTAAGGACATCACACACATCCATGCCCGAGGCAGGATTCGAACCTGCGACCGTAGCGGTCGCTCGGTTCCAGACTGTAGCGCCCAGAACCGCTCGGCCACTCTGGCCGGCTATAACTGTCCAAATTAAATGTTTAAGTGAATGCTCGCCATAATTTGATGATAATGTTCATCAAACGGCACGCTAAATAATGGTAGAATGTTTGTCCCGCGACGGCACGTGAAAATACGACATACGCAAACTGAAGATATATCATTAAAGTCATCCCAGAATTAACACTTCACTCGAAAATGATTTCATGGTTACGTGTGTCCCGATTAACTTAATAGGGCATCCGAGGCTGTTTATAGCAATGATACCGACGCGACGCGACTCCCGACACAGGTGGTGTGCTATTCAGCGTCTGGAGAGAACTGGGGCCTTTTCTTTCGCGCAGCGTTCTTATATATAAAGCCGCGGTGCGGACGGATAAGGGAACGCCTGATCAAATCGGCTCTCCCGACTAGCCGCTGGGCTAGTAATGCACCACATTAAGTTATTGAATAACTCATCGCTTCCTTTGCTGATGGCCGATGAAGCTCTCAATTTAAATGTGCATTCAACACACAGGTAAGATATCATAATAAAAGTCTGACGTGGCTAAGTAAAATATTTTGGGCGAGAGAATTAATTTAATTACACTTCACGCAGTAGACGAGCTCTGAGATACGCTATTGCTATAGTTTTATAGTTATTCAAATGAAACTTCTCACATCTTTATGGTTATAGCGGATCTCCACTCTACTTAAATATAAACATCCTAGCCTTATTTATTAGCCTACTTAGTGTATCTTGCTTCCTTAATTTTTAAGACAAAAACCAGAAAATCATGAATTTTAACTAAAATCTTAATTTGTGAGATCCAAAGTACTGTTTCTATTAAATTATTATGAAAAAGGAATCTAAATATAAATTTTTAAGTATCTAGCTCTTTTCTGTTGCGCCAATGATTTTTACAGAAAAACGTCCAAATTTCGAAAATGGTTAAAGTTATTGAACTGACATTCAACACATGTTGATTTTGTATTATTCCTGACATGCTAGAAACGTTTCAGGTTATTTACTTGATTTTTAAAGTATTGCGCAACATTTATGACGTCAGAGCCAGTTACAGCGGACTAGGCTGGCACACAATGGAAAGACTGATGTGAACTTTATACAGCGTGAGTTGGCTGCTTCCCTACATACTCTCTAATCGAATTCCTTAAAATGACACCCATTGAGTTCGTTTTAAAATTCCCTACCATTTTAATTTAACTGTAATTTAGAAAAACTCATGATCATTTTAACACTTTACTAAGAAAATGGTGCCAAACCTGAATGTATATAGCAAAGTGAGGGCAACGGTAACCTTCTTGGCACAGTCCGCTGGAACCCAAGCGCTTGTTCTAGCACAACAAGTCTTTTTTCGTGTGTAGATCAGTCCGCTCCACTTCATACTAATATATGGAAATATCAGTTTTCAGTATTAGGAAAAGGAAACCTTTGCTTCTTAGCATTTCCAGACACTATAGCAGCACTAATTACAAGCCTAAGAATTCGGCTGTACATTAGAAACGTCCACTTATACACAGTCCACCGCTACACAACAGCACGAAAATGCAGTGAGCAGTCAGATTTATAGAAATAGTATAACCTAAGTAGACAACTGCCTATTGACGAAGAACTTGGACATGAAGTCAGTACCTATACAGTCATACGAACACCATGTATGACCAAATCCGCGAACACTGATTAAACACATTCTGTTGGTGCACAGTCTGTGAGAGATAATTAAAAAATGACGATATGACCACACCAAATCACAGCACCTTTTTCGATCAGAAAGCTACACTCATCACAGCCACAATTCACTCCGAGAGTCCCACTTAGTTAGGCACACTAATGCAAACACTACCGTAAGTTCAGGCTGCACTGTCTCCAGAATCCAAAACACAGGAGGATCGCGTTCGCTCAATGTGTGCGGCTGGCGCCACAAACAGCATTCACAAATAGCAGCCAGACTCCTCCATAGCGAGCTAATAACGGCTTCATCTCGTTGCTCTGTGTACCGACTGACTGACCACTATCGCGTCCTCACTGCGGCCGGAAAAACACTTCCAAAACCAGAGAGAGAGCAGACCACAAGCCACCAGGAAGTATGCCCAATGTCTGAAAAGCCTGATAGTGCCAACGTAGGCAACAGAGCGGCTCGCGGCAATCTAGCTGGCGTGAGAGACGAAACGGTTCAGTTTTCTGCAATAAATTTCAGATAGTCACAGCAGTTGCACTGTTCGAGAATAACAAGAGGAAGAGGTGTAGCTGGAAAAGGTCTAGAGATGTGGAAAGATTACAGCTGTATTACATTTTGATCAGACAGAGACCCCATATATGGGACTGTCAGGCACAGCACGAGCAGATACAGTCCCAGATCACAGTTTAATAATACTGAAGATTAGACTGAGGTTTAAGAGTATCGTCTGGTAAACTCGATGTTGAAAGAAGTGAGGTACTGACAGTTCAGTTGGATAGGAATGGTCATACAAAACAAGCTCCATCCCGGATGTCAGATAGACAAACATGTGTACAACACTGGCTACAGAGGAAATACTTGCATTCGTGAATAAAGGAAGGAATATATAAATATTCACACTTAGGAAATGTAAGGAATGACTGTTTAAACTAAACCTTCGATATAATTTAAAGATAGTGCAATGGCAATTCCAATGTTAAATGCAGAACAGAGAGTGGATACGTGGAAAGCGTGCGCTGAAGGTCTTGTTTGATAAAGTGATTCAAGAAGAAACAGGAGTCGATATGGAAGATATGCGCTATGCATTATTGGAATTTGTAGGAGCGTCGAATAAGGTTGAATGAGATGATAACGCAAAGGGCCGAGCGGATACAACGCGGTGTGAAGTCGGGACATCTGTTGGCAAGACACACGCTACTAAACATCAGTCATTTATTCCGGGTGCTTACAAGTCTTCGTTCTTTCGCACCAGCCTTGACTGTGGCTCGCTCAGCTGCGTGCTGGATTTTAGCTGACGTCTGTTCAGCCAGCTGTGCGATTGCACCCACAAGTGAGCAGTAGAGACTTGGGTCACGGCGGGTTGCCGTCCAGCAGGCAGTACTGTTGCCCAGAGCGAAGAGCTCTCGGCTGACTGCTGGAGTGTCATCAGTCCTAGCTATCATGACCATTGATGATCCATCTGCAGGGCCCTTAGTGTCGGTAATCCTTTCATCGGTTAATATCCTCTCTACCCCCGGTAGATTTCAGCACCTGGAGGGGCCTGTGTGTTAAACAGGAACTTGGACTCCAAGAGGCCCTGTAGCTGGCTTCCGCGTTGTAGTTCAGTGTTAGCAGCATCCTGCGATGTGGGGTTGTCGAAAGACAGTCGGTTCCTCCATCATTAGATGATAGGCGAAGAGTACCATGAAGTTCATCAGGTGATGGTCACCGTCTCGAGTACATTTTCGTCTAATTCATAGATTGTGTTAGTGCATTTTAGGACATGGATTCACTGCAGCATCGTAGTATGTAATCAAGTGCTAGTACTATGAATGACATCGATCCCAGTAATAATCTTACGTCGAGGTCTGGAGAGCTGGAGTATTTAAAGGAAGGGCTGTCATGTGAGGCCCGGTTTGTCATGACTGTATCCTCCTTATTCTGCTATATTCACGTAACAGTCTGATAACCGCTGTGTCAGTTTCTCGCTGTGAGCTCCTGTAAAAGAGAGTGTCTTGCAACGTGCCTTACGAGCTAACGACTAAGCTTGTGTCGCTTCCTTTGTTTTTCTGCCACAGTCTCCTTTCTGCTGAATGCGTATCCTCACTCGGCAGACAGTGCCATTACGTGTCGACGACCTGGTCCACCTGCAGCATACCGGCTCGCTTCAAGCTTCCGCCGATGACTCCGGCTTGATTTGATTTTGCCTGTGGCAAAGTGAGCGAGTTCTAATAATATTTTTCTATTTCCTACCACCGACTCTTATGTGCCGTAGCACATCCCTCCTCTTTAAAATAATTCCTCGTGAGTTTTTTCCTCCTTCCACTTCTTACTAATTAGTATATACCTCACTATTATTTAAAAAAGTTACTCTATGACTGTCTATAGCTGTTTCCTTGGTCGCTTCTAAAACTAAGTCTTAAATATTAGTTACTTATTTAATCTCCTTTCTCAGTCTGATCTGGCTACATACACATTTACACTTTCCATTACTTATTACCAGTTCATATCCATTCCACATTTTTGTATCACTTGCGGCATTGTCTGATTGACTGAAATTTATCGTTTTCTCTAAAGTTAATAATACGTCCAGCAAATGTAGCAAATTGTAATTTAAGGATTCGTTAGTAAAATTTAGTTTCTGCTCAGGTAATTCGTGTGGTGGTTCCTCCAGCCAATACCACATTGTCGGGACACGTTAATAATTTTTTTCTCTCGATGGTAGCTGAAAAGTGAAATTTTCTTCCTGCTATTTCACATTTTGTTCAATTAATAAATAATCCCATGTAATTCTAGTTTCTTCATTTTCTCGACGGGTTTACTGTATTTAGAGTAAGTAATAAATAATGTTTCAGCTGTAAATATGAAGTCAGTTTTTTGGAACTTTGGCTGAGGGACTAACACTTTTTTTCTCGCAGTCTGTTGCTCTCTCCGAAGAACAACTGCATTTCATGTGACTGATTTTCGTTTATATCGCCCTAGTTGGAAAAAGAATAACATTTCTTCCAATACAATTCTTCAAATCAGCTACAGACATAATGACATGAGCATCTCCAGGTACAGAAACTGATAACACTTCGTGAGCTTCTATCTGGATCCATTTCCTATATGTATTCCATTTAATCGAATGTGGGTGTATCATGTGATTGTGGTACTGCGCGTTTATTCCTACTGCTGGAAACTGTACTGTAATGTGCAATCTAGCTTTATCAGAATCTACTCTTATATGAGATATTCGACAAAATACACCTATATTCTTACTAGTTACAGTTGCACCTCCTCTGGAAATCCTCTTCTTGATGCCCTCTATAATGCCATCAAAATTTTCTGTGTATTTAATAACGTCGCACCATATTATTTCTAATCTTTCAGCTGAGGTTCGTAACAATAAAGTTATCATACTTCCTCATTAAGTTTGCTTAACTGCGTTTGTATTTTCTCTAGATCACTATTTAAGTCACTCCTGGTGATCCCCGCATATTGTTCTGTTTCAGTTGCTAACTTCTGTACTATTTTAGTAACAGTCAATATTCCCAGCGAATTGTGTGTTGTGTGTAAATGTACTTACGAGTCTGCACGTTCCGCTAACTACTGCACATTTCCAACTGTGATGTTAAATTTTTTGATATCTTCATTATCCGCTTTTTCAAACACAGTTTTTAAAATTTTCCCTCCTGCATATGACCATCCTCGGTTTTTACTTATTAGTATTCGTGGTACTATTTCTGTTAACTGTTGCAAAAGAGTGCTCGGTTTCTCATTCATGAGTTTTAATTCCTAAACAGAAAATAGAATTAAGACTATCCTTCAGTGATAAACCAAAACATGGTCAGTGCATATCCCGACGGCCGCTTGGTGGTGTTGCGGGCACATGACGCTCTAACAAGTGTATGTAAACGGAGAGACATGGACGGGGGACCACTTTAGCGAAGATATGGGCAGCAAATGGGGAAATCCATTGAGATAAGCGACTCTGATAAACGGCAAAACAGTACTGTGCAGAACCTGTGAACGAGCATCTCGAAAACGGCGAAGCTAGTTGAATGTTCATGTGCTACTGTCGAGAGCTTCGACAGAAGGAGGTAGAAGGACATTGAAAATACCACTAGGCAGACGCGCATTGGGTCTTTTGGCTGCTTCTGATTTTTGTGTGCCCCTGATTACTTGCAATTCGTCCCTGTTACTGCACAGTAATTGGTTACAGTATGTTTTGACTCGCTTATGATATTGTTTTTGGTGGATCCGTGAAGGCCCCAAAGAATAGGATTCTTAAAGGGGTGGACAAGGTAAATATTGCGCTGAGTTGTTAAACTCTTTTTTAATTGTGTTTTAGAATTACATTGGCCATTCAGTGGGATGTCCATTAGCCTTAGGCGCGCAGGAAGACGGTTACCATGGAGCGGATAATGTGGACTGTTGACGTATGCCCTATATCGGTCTCTAGAGATATTTTTGAATGGCCAATGAATCTTAATATTGCCCGAGTAATGGATTCGTGGAGGTATCTTCTTGTAATTACCCTGAACTAATCTTGTGTTTAAATATTGCCTTCCTGTGTAAATGTCTGTCAATATACACATGTATTTAAAGAGTTCTGGGGACAAGTAACAGTTTTATTGACGTCATCTTTGATTATTTCTTGGGCTTACGTGTTATAATCATATTTAAATGTTTGTCATTTTTTTAAAGAAAGGGATCAAAGTTGAAGAAAGTGCAAGTGGTGAATTATTCTTGTGTTTTACGTGGTTACTGTCTGAGTTGATTTAACACTAATGTTAGGTTGTCAGTATTGCAGGATGGGCTACTTAGCCATACCGTATGTTGACCTAACTCCGCGTTGTCCGACTGGCCAACAAATTGTTCTGTTGTGCCTCACCATCCGACCGACTTGACGATGGGAGAGGAAACGGTTGCGAGGCGGGTGCTAGGACGTCAGTGGGACTGCTATCTGTACCGACTTGCGATGGCTGGTCGACGGTGATGTCAGTTCTTATGCTTATTGCGACGCTTTGTCCCCGGGATCTTCCTAATTTTCCGTTCCTTGTTAAATATACCCTTGTCTGCCTTCCCCTTCGGAAATCAGTCTTAAAAAATTTGCAGGTAGGAAGGTTTGGGACCATCAGACAGTTACTAAATTTCTCCAAGAAGTTACACTATGTCAAATTTAGTTCATTACAGTTTTTATATATGTAAAATTTACATTCTTTACCATTTGCAATGCCCATCAAACAGCATTCCGTCTCTCCATTAGTGACTGATCGTTTAAGTATAACGTTTTCCGTTGCTTATTTTCGTTAACCTGCTTTCTATTCCCACACTCGCTTACCTTGTGACCAAAATGTCCACTACTGTAAAATTGCGGTTGATTGCCTAGCACCTTCAAATGCACTTTCTTCCCACAACGGTAACAAATCTTATCTGACGCAAAAATTCGTTTCCTACTGCGCATTCGTCTAGCAGTACCTATTTCCAGGAAATGCGTGGAAACATGAAGTGCTGTAGCCAGATCCTTTGAATGTTCCATGCATAGTCTTCGCGAAAACTCCGCAGGAATTCTTCGCAAAAACACTTTGAAAGCTGTTTTCTGCCTTCCTGGTTATGACGCAGTCCGCTTCTGGTTTCCGCGTGAGATCATATATCCGGTTTCTATATGATAAAATCTGCACAATTTCATTTTCATTCTGTGCAACCAACTCAACTTTCCTCTAAAGAAATCTATCACTGTTCTGCTTAATTCATCACTGACGCAAACCTTCCTGTTGGCTTCATCCATGAGGCGCAAATTCGTCATCCAAAGAGTAATTTCATGTGACCAATCACTTATTCTTGCAGCAGTCAATACATTATTAATTAATAACGTTACTTCCTCTGTTGTTTTGCTGGTGAAAGGTGCGATTAGGACAAGTACTTAAAGATCTGCAAAATTGGGCAATGCTAATGGTGACTTAAATTCATTCGAACCCCACTGTGACACTTGCGCAGCCCACAAGGACACTCCTTGAATCGTCAGTCATCATGGCATAACTTTCGCTGTGAATTTTCCTCTAACGATTGTGGTAGTTGCTCCGTCAGAGCTGTTATACACTCGCTAGTAGTAGCAGACAATGTGCCTAGCATTTATGTGCAGTTTACCATCATCTTATATTTAGATACGTGCTTCCAACCGGGCAAGATACACCACATGAGAAAAATACAACTTACGAAACTAAAGTAAATGTACGAAAATAAACTATTTCCTTTGCCTGATCATCGTCCAGTGACATTCACTACGATCGTGCTTGTGTGACCGTCTACAGGTAAAACAGGTAACTGACCCGAATTTAGGGTATGGTTCACAACAAGTCACTAGCCGGCAAATAGTATATCTCACCGGTACCAAGTATGACTGTTTAGTTGCCTCTCAATTCTAATAAATAGACAGGTTGCTTAGGTTGTGCAAAAGGTACTTGGGACATAGCAGGATCATCAAAACGCCTAAAATCTGCCGTGTCACAGTCAAAGAACAGAAGAATACCGTTTGTGCTTACCGTATTGCGGTTACTGCTGTGATGTGTGAACGGCATCGATGTACACCACTGCCTCTGAATTCCAGGTGCTGGAATCCAACACTGCCGCATCCAAACCCTCTGATAGCGGCGCGGAGTACACCCCTCTGGCACCAATTTATAGAGGTCCGAGTGGAGACACCTCTGCATGAAGTCAAAGTAGCCGTTGGTAATCTGTGACACCCTGTTAGAGTTCAGTCATTTATTCACAATGTTTACAAGTCGTCATTACTGCACACCAGCTTCGGCTTTTGCTCATTCAGCTGCATGATTGAGTCTAGCTGACGTCTGTCCAGTCAGCTCCGCGGTTGCAAGCTCAGGCGAGTTTTAGCGACCAAAGAGCAGCAGAGGTTTGCCGGTGATCAAACGCAGCCATTGCCCAACGAGACGTAATCTCAGGCTGACTACTGGAGTGTCCTCGTTCCCACTCCGATTCTAAAGTGATCCTCGATCATCCATCCGTGATGTTCCTGGTGTCGGTAGTCGTGTCGTCGGCTGATCTCCCTACCTCTCGTGGGTTTCAGCACTCATAGGGGCCTGAGTGGACGTGAACCACAAGGGCTCCTGTTGCTTGTTTCGGCATTGTATTTCAGTGCTTGCGGCATTCTGCGACGTGAGATTGTCGAAAGACAGTTATTTTCTCATTCAGTAGAAGGTAATCGGCGAGAAGCGTGAGGGTCATCATCTCGAGTATCTTCAGTCAGTTCATAGACTTTGGCCGGCCACTGCGGCCGAGCAGTTCTAGGCGCTTTAGTCTGGAACCGCGCGACCGCTACGGTCGCAGGTTCTAATCCTGCCTCGGGCATGTATGTGTGTGATGTCCTTAGATTAGTTAGGTTTAAGTAGTTCTAAGTTCTAGGGGACTGATGACCTCAGATGTTAAGTCCCATAGTGCTCAGAGCCATTTTAACCATTTTTCCGTAGAGCATCTAGGACCTAAATTCACTACAGTATCCTAATTGTGCGCTCTAGTGCCATTACTGTGAAAGACGTCGATCCCAATGATCGGTTGGTGAATCAATCTGGTGGGCTGGGGTGTTAGCTACCATGAGGCTATGACTTGAGTCTCAGTTCGTGATGTCCGGATGTGTCCTACTGATCTGCTATATTCGCTTAATGGTCTGTTAACTGCTGTATCAGCTCCACTCTATGTGGTCTTGTGATAGAAATAGAGTTCCCTGGAAAATGTCTTACGAGCTAAGGAATATTCTTGTTTCTCTCTTTCGTTTCATGTCAGTCTCCTCAGAATGTGTATCCTCGCTCGGCACACAGTATCGTAATGTGACGACGGCCTGGTCCTCTTCCTGTGCACTGGCTCGCTTCCTGCTTCTGTCATTCTCTCTGGCGTGACTTGATTTTGTTTGGTAATGTGAGTGGCCTATAATTTTTTTTTCTAGTTTATACCCGTTACTACTCTGTGGCATAATAATAAAAATAAAATATATTGCCGGCCGCTGGTGGCCGAACGGTTCTGGCGCTACAGTCTGGAACCGCGCGACCGCTACGGTCGCAGGTTCGAATCCTGCCTCGGGCATGGCTGTGTGTGTTGTCCTTAGGTTAGTTACGTTTAAGTAGTTCTAAGTTCTAGGGGACTTATGACCTCAGCAGTTGAGTCCCATAGTGCTCAGAGCCATTTCAACCATAATATATATTCAGAGTCTCTGAAATCATTAGGATGAAGTGGAAACCAAGCGATTTTCAAGTTTGTGGGTACAATCTCCAAAACTGGAGACATACCATCAGACTTTCGGAAAAATATGATCTCCACAATTACGAACACAGCAAGCGGAGATATGTGCGAGACCTGTAACACAGTCTCACTAGCAGCTCATGTTTTGTTGATTAGAATTATCTACAGAACAGTGGATAACATAGGTTATGATCTGTTAGACAAACTATCAGTTTGGCATTAGGGAAGATAAAGGTATCACAGAGATCGTTCTGACGTTCCACTCGATAATGGAAGCAGAATATCTAGAAAACAGCTGGTAATAGAATTTCAACAATGTGTAATAGTATTTAGTATGAGAATTTCGAAATTGTGAGGAAAATAGGAGTAAGTAGTACAGGAAAACGAGGTATATAAGCATAATTTGCATCAAAAAGTTAGATGACCAAGAAAGTAAGTGCCTGAGGTAAAAGGGGTGTAAGACAGGTACGAAGTCTTTCGCTCCAACTGTTAAATCCATGTACCCAAGAAACAAAGATCGAAATCTGAAATGCTCGAGAGTGGAATTAAAATTAGGGTTACTGGATGTCAAACATAAGATTTGCCGATTACGGTGTCACCCTTAGTCAAAGTGAAGAAGAATTACTATAACTGTTGTATAAGAATTACTATAACTGTTGTATGGGATGTGTAGTCTAACGAGTACAAAACGTGAATTGACGGTATACCGAAGCAAGACGAAAGTAATAATCAGTATCAGAAGTAAGAACTGTGAGAAAACATAACAATTTGTGACCGTGAAGTAGACAAAGTTAAGCAATAATCAATGACGAACAGAGCGAGGATGACGTAAAAAGCAGACTAGCACATGCAAAGAGGGTGCTTGTGGCCAAATGAAGTCTTCTACCACCAAACATACAGGCCTCAATGTGAGGAAAAAATTATTGAGAATCTAGGAGCAATCTTGAACTGCGGAAAAAGAGGAAAAGAAGAGTATCGAAGCGTATGGAATTGTGATCCTATAGCAACATGTTTAAAATTGAGTGAACTAATAAGAAATGAAGACGTTATCCGCAGAATCAGCGACGAAAGGGATAGACTTTGTCAGTCGTTTATTTACTAAAATTATCACAATTATTTAGAGATTTACAATGGGTGAAATCTGCAAAGTGTCTCAACAGCTATACAAGTAGAGAATTCATCCAATGTACGCTTATTTTTCTGTCTCAAGTTCAATTTATTTAGCAATATATACAGAGTTTACTCGCGAGCGTTAACTCTTTAATGCATTTACCGCGATGCAAAGTTCCTGACATCGCTGTAATTAGAGGCAAAACTGAGATAACTGGTAAACTTAGCACGAAACTCGCTCCACCTACACCAAACTAGTATGCGGAAAATCAATTAAAACTAGTACCTGATGAATATTCTACATCTTCTGATTAACCTTAGAGCGAGCAGGAAATAAATAGCAAATTTCTACCAGCTTTCTTCGCACCTATCATAGAAGACAAAATACGATTTTTAGCAATATTAACTCTGCCGAAACATCACTGAGGAATCAACATTGTGTTACGTCCGACACTTCTAGGTGCACACAGGAGTGACTGTAATGTTGCTGCACAGTCTGTTTCATTGCAGTCTCTTTAAGGAAACGTACAAAACCTTCCAGGAAGAATCGTAGATGTTCAGTAATTGATAATGGGCCAGGTATGAATGAAATAATTCTTATATACGTTTTTTATTTCGGAGTCTAACTACTGCAAAACTGTTACCGGCGTAGGAGTAGAAGAAACATAAAAGATGGTCACGAACAGAAAAATAACTTTCTGAAACAATTTACCGGTGGAAATATATGTTTATAATTTAGCATAATTCAAATTTAAATTTCAGCACTTATAGTGATTGATTGAAATACGGACTCTGCCTTTTTCATTAAAATTTAACACTTGTCTCAAGTCCCCATGCACTCTATTGTTAGTTGTATGTACAGCACGAACTACAAACGTCTGTACTGTTTGTACTTTTTTCTATAGAGTTCATTTCTCACGCATTCCACAACATTAAAACGAGACACGCAGCCAAAAACTATCCTCCAGTGAGAGCGACATCACAATTTGACGAAAGCCATTGTTCCGTAGGCTGACACACCCAATTAAGTGCTTCTCAGTCACACTGCCCCTCATATTTGCATAGAAGCGATGTCTGGAATGCCTCTTCACAACGATATATGAAATTTCGTCACGCCAGTAAACTATCTTAAGTGTAATTGGATCTGATCAAACATGACAGCAGTTTCGTCGGCGAACATTATAAATAAAATTTTCCGGCGATTGGCTATTATCCATCAACAAAATTGCAATCAACACGCCATATCATTATCGCAATGTGTTAAAACAGCCTATTATTAGAAGAACACGCGCAAGGTTTACGTAAAATTCAATGTACTTGTATATTTGAAAAAAGGAAACGCATTCAATATCATCGTGTACTGTCGTAAAAAAACATTCTGCCGCCTTCAAATAGGCCTATATTTCATCGGATCCTCATTCCTACTACACTGAAATGAAAAAAATTAAGACAGATTCGCGTTTAACGTCTCGTCAACAATTTCACATTTTTGACAAAAAAAATGGATCAAATGGCTCTGAGCACTATGGGACTAAACATCTGTGGTCATCAGTCCCCTAGAACTTAGAACTAATTAAACCTAACTAACCTAAGGACATCACACACATCCATGCCCGAGGCAGGATTCGAACCTGCGACCGTAGCAGTCGCGCGGTTCCGGACTGAGCGCCTAGAACCGCTAGACCACCGCGGCCGGCACATTTTTGACAGTCCACCACGGTAGATATCAATCTGTTCATGTAATAACACTGTAATAGTACGGTGTAATCACTTTATACGTTCAGCCATTCCACTGAGCTCCTGTTTCATGTGCGGACAACACTGTAACATATCCAGAGTGAGCCTCTAAAAGAATCAGTGTTTTTCTTGGTGAGTTGTTCCTTCGATAAGAGACTGGTTTAATTCCAAGATTCTATAATTTTATTTTTCAGATGTGTGTTTTCACTGTCGAACATCACTATATTTTTAAAAGCATTTTGTATGATGTAAAACACCTACAGCTGAACTACAAAATACTTTCATCACAACAGGAGCTTTTGTTAATATGCTCTTCAACCTTTTTCTTAAAGAAGTGCAGATAGGGTTTCATCCATGTAACAGTTAGCGATTACGTGTTTGCACTTTGTAAATTTTTTTTTAGTAAGAAGTCATACGTGACCTAATAGATCAGAAAGGCCTCGAAAGATCCTTTCCAGCTAGCTACTCGTTCTCACTTGTGTAAGTTCATGATATAGCTCTACGGTCATTTAATCTTGCTTTATTGCCTTCCAACACCGCTGAAATATTATTCTAATTAGCTCTCTGTGTGTTAATTGAAGTTAATGGCACTGCCTTAAAATTTTCAGTTTATCTTTCGTAATATTATAATTTGTTAGCTATTCTAATATAGCAACAGTAAGTAAACAATGAAGTAATGTTAAATTTGAGATCGTGTCCTGTACTAATTACACCAATTTAGCGCATAATATGTCAAACCTACGAACTAGACTGTCCGCCAGTATACCGCCAGCAAAATGTAGTTGTAATTTTTATGATGTCTGCTATGATTTGTATTTCTCCATCCAATATAGTTAAATTTATAAGGTTCCACAGGAAAAAATTCTTCTACTTTTGATATGTTCCCATACGGTGGCGGTGAATCATATCTTAGCTGACATATTATCAATCCACATTTATGCTCTACCATGGTTCATACAGTGCTAATAAAGAGACCCTATCAACCGAACACGGTGACACTCCGCAATTAAACTACAATTTTCATGTAACGTAAGTCTAACCAAAACATCGCTCGAGTTTCTTCTCTCGCTAATGCTTTAACAAAGGCCTGCAAATAACTTCTTGCCTGTCCATCTTTGTCCGACAAGTGTAGAACTGGAAAGAGGAATTACAAGCATTCGTAGAACCTGCCGGCCTTCTGGTCCAACATTAACACTAGCTACAGAAATTAGTGGCGGATCTAAGGTTAGTGTCTTGATACATACTTAGTCTGCTAAGATGTGCACATCAGTGGGCCAGATACTTTTAGTATCTTATAAGTTATAACTATATGAGGGCTGCGAGATTAGCAGTCTGCACATTAAGTTGACTGGTGGAAAGAACACCGGAAATATTGCCCTGACGGTTAACAGAACCGGACCTGATCGTAAATCAAACAATAAAATTAGAGATCGATGTATATTACATCCAAATTATCTTTCTTTTGGAGTGCAGCCGTAATTTGGACCTTTTTAATGGGAATTCAGTAACCTTTGATTGGACTAAGCTGTGCAGCTTGATTTCGTAGCTCTTCGTGTGATGAAGAGACCATAAAATACCTTCTTGTAGACATTATACGTTTCTGTAATTTGAGCGAAACTGAGAGATAAGCAAACGAGGAAAATTAAGACCGAGAAACAGACTATTCAGATGATTATTAGCGTTTATGGCTCTTTATATTGTTCTCAGTTGGATATTTGTAGGAGTTTGTAGTGTTGTAGTAATTTGTTTTCATTTCTTTTTTTTTTTTTTTTTTACTATGTGACATGATGTACCTAGTGTACTGTCTTTGATTACTATACATGTCACGTAAATTTCACTTAACATTCAATATACTAAGCTGCATTTATATTTTAAAATTTATCTGGTACTAAGGCATTCCACGTTGCCCTGCACATTTCCGTTTCTAAAGTCTTGCAATCAAGCATAGATATAAGACACACATATGAAATTTAATAAGAAACCACCACAACTATTATTATATGTGTGATTCGTTTTAAATGAACATCTTCAGGTGAAAAAATGTGCCAGTATCATCGCTAGAATAACGTTATGGGCGCATGGTAGCATTGTAGAACATAATTTGCGCACTGTTTCAGTTCATCGATCGCTTGGACAAGCACAGCCATCATTATGTACAGGAATGATAACAAAATGCTACGCTTTCCTCCACTGGACAGTATAACGCTCGCTGCCCACACGAAGTACAAGTGCAAAGTATCTTGAATACGTGAGCTAGTGTTTCACGTAACGGATAATTACACAGAGGCAGCGCAAGAAAACAGTCATCTCCCCATAAACCAAAACGATATGGCTTCAGTGTGCCCATATCTTCTATTAAAGTCAAAGTGACTATACTAAACAGGTTGCCATATCCACAGGAAGGCAAGGAAGTCGAGTGTGTCACTTTCTCCACAAGCCACTGGATCCTGTTTCTGCATACCTAGCTATACGATGGCCTGGTTGAATTCTGAGTTTAAGTGACTTGCTTTAGACATACGTTTGCAGTTTCTAACCAAAGACTAGCGTAAGCGAAAGTGACTGAAGGGTTTTTGACACATGTAAGAGTGTATTGATACACGTATGAGACTACATAGCATGCTACAAACAAATTTCAAGACATATTATCATACAGTGACATCTGATATCAGTACAGCTAGATCGGCGGGAACGGGCGCAGTTTTGTGGGGCTCTATTAAGGATATGTATGCAGTTCCATATAGTTTGATGGATTGCATCCAGGCTAAGCTGACAAAAACGCGAACGAAAGCAAATTCTTCCCCTCGATAGACAGTCAGCTAGTTGTAATGGAGGGTAGCTGAAGCTGCAGGAAAGGTGTTCATTACAAAAACACAAGTATGTGCTCAATGGTCTTCTCGAGATATATCTTTTGAAGCTCTCCTAAAGATGAACCATGGTTATACACTGTCCAGTCACATTAACGCGACCACTTGTCAAAAGCCTGAATAGCAGCCGCTGCGTAATATGCAGGAAGAGGGTCAGCGAGGTTCTGTAAGGTAATGACAGGGATGTGTAGCCATGCCGACTCCTATGCTCATGGCCAGCTGCTCTAGGTTTCTCGGTTGAGGATGCAGGTCGCGAACAGCCCGATCGGGGTGGTCCCACAGATTCTCGATTATGTGTTAATCCGTGTAATTCGGTGGCCAGTGGAGTGCGGTCAACTCATCCAGGTGTGCTCTTCGAACCGTGCACGTACACTGCGAGCTGTGTGACACGTTGCATTGTCATGTTGGAAAATGCCATCATGCCGAGGAGAAACAGACTGCATGCAGAGGTGTACATGGTCCCCAAGGATAGACGCATACATGCATTGATCCAGTTTACCTTCCAGAATGAAGCGATCACCGAAGGAGTGCCACGAAAACATTACTCAGACCAAACGCTGTCTTCGGCAACCTATACCGCTTTGCTTTCAAACTTTACACGCCGTACACGCCATCGGTAGCATGGAGCATGAAACGTGCTTCATCTGGAAATGCCACGTATCACCACTAACTGCACTTCTAGTTGCTGCATTGGGGTGCAAAAAGTAGCCTCATTTGCCGGCGAACGTCAGTCAGTATGGGTGAGTGAAGCAGGCGTCAGCTGCCATAGCGGGCAGTGCTTGCTGAGCCGTCGTTGTTAGAAGCCCCGTGGTTCATCTCGAAGGTTAGTTGTTTAAGAGTTGCATGTCTATTCGTCCGTTCTCATTTCGGCATCCAACGTTCGCTCCTGTCTTGTGTGGCCTTGCACCACAATTGCCTCGGTGTCGGGTTTGAACAGCGCCATTTTGCTGTGCGTGGTGTACATTAACTACAGCCGTACGTGAACAAATCTTAGAGTTTTTGGAAAGGCTTCTTCGCTTGGCCCGAAAGCTAATGATGAAGCCCTTTTGGAAGTCAGATAAGTCGCCCCGTTTCCGCCGCAACGACTGTAGTGGTTTCCCTCTCCACTGAAACGCTTTACTAATCCTCCACTCCTAGTGCTACTACCTGCCGTCAGTGAGTGGTAACTGCACGTTGACGTCGAGCACAGGCAGTGGTCAGATAAACGTGTATAATCTCCCTATACAGGGTGGTCGCATATTCCCGTTACAGACTTCTAGGGCTTGTAGAGGAGAGTGAGTACATCGTATTTTTAATAGGAACCCATGTCCGGAACGAGACTATAGAGCGCGAAAGTTACAGGCGTGGATGTCTGTAAATGTACGTATATAATGGGTGATTCCGTGATAATGTTACAGACTTTCCTGGATGATGGAGAACGATAAATGTATTAATTTTAAGTAAGGATCCCTGTACCGGAAACGATCGAGCAGAAGGTATAAACGAAAACCGTTCTGATGCCTCTGACAGATGAATACATGTACCGGTTATGTGTTGCGAAGAGTGTAGGGCTAGTAACTTTCAGTGAGAAAAAATGTCCAATAAGCGTAGGCTCTAAACTGCATACCTGAGGAGCTATGACCATTCGTTCATCTTCGCTAATGTGAAACACATCTTCTCTACTGAGCAAGTGTTCATAGCTGTTAAGGAACGCACTTTAGAGCCCACGTATATTGGACATTTTTTTCTCGTTTTTGTCCACACTACCACCACTGAAAGTTATCAACCCTACACCCTTCGCAACACAAGAACCGTTACATATACGAGGCCTGTTCAGAAAGTAAGCACCGATTGATTGCCAAATTGAAACCACAGTGAACATCAGAAATGTTTTACTTGTAACAATTAGCTACACCTTTCAGCTACTTCTCTACGTAGTCGCCGTTCTGACTTAGACTTTTGTCATAGCGTTGTACCAACTTTTCAATAGCCTCATCATAGAAGGCAGCCGCCAGTGCTTTCCGCCAATTCTCCACGCTGGCCTACACCTCGTTGTCTGTGTCAAAATGTTGTCTTCAAAGACAGTGGTTCATGTGACCAGAGATGAAACTCAGGGGGAGACAATTGCGGACTGTATTGTGGGTAATCTCGCATTTCCATTTGAAAACGATGCAGGAGCATCTTCATTGCCCCTGCAGAATGCGGCTGAGAATTGTCTTGAAGAAGAAACAGCACGACAGTTATGTAATGTTAGCTGCATAGCTTCAGGCGAAATTTCTCACCAGGCCCTCGTACTTGGCGGCAGACACTATTTTCTAGACATCTTTACGCACTCACTGCGAGCTCAGAAATGAGAAGAGCGACGTGATGCTAACTGGGGTTATACTAGAGACACTACCCAACACATCTGTGCAAAGCTTTATCGGATTTTCATAGTCGTTTCCATTTCGCGACCGATCGGAGCTTACTTTCTGAACGCCCCTCGTATTTAACTGTCAGAGGTATCAAAACGGTTTTCGTTTATAACTTTCTACTCGTTCGTTTCCGGCACAGGAATCTTTATCGTTCTCCATCATCCTGGAAAGTCTCTAACATTATCACGGAATCACCGCGTGTATACGTACATTTACAGATACCCCCCCTCCCCCCCCCCCCTATAGCTTTTGAGCTGTGCAGTCTCGTTGGATGAAGTTTCCGGACATGGGTTCCTATTCAAAATACGATGTACTCACTCCCCTCTGCAAGTCCTAGAAGTCTGTAACGGGTATTTCCGACAACCCTGTATGTTAAGATTATACTTCGGACGCCACGTACACACAAAATATGCAGAACTTGAAATATTTGGATGCTTATTAACGCTTTATCAAATGTCTGGAGGAGGTAACTAACGGCAGAAATGTGAAGACCATAAGTAAGACAACCTATTAAGAAAAACAGTTGTATAATTCAATGTGCCTGGAGAAGACTGAAAGGTTTTCATTACTTTAAAATTTAATCTACGTTTTCAAAAGATTCTACGACCTGAAACTTTTCCCATACCAAAAAAAAAGAATTCTAAGGATTTGAGATACAGAAGAAACACTACAAAACTGAAAATGATCACTAATCCATATGCTCCACAAAATGGATATAAAACAGATTCCAATAATTACACATACGTCTCACACCTTCCAATAACTCACAAAATTACGTCTTGTGTAATACTAACACGACTGGAGAAGCAAGTCGATAGAAGTGTAGGGGATTATTAATATTTTTCACAAAGGAATAATGTGTGGACCAAATCTTTTACTTCAATTCAATAATAAGCCACTGCACTACGACGAGCCAAATCCCTCATCACTTACTTGGATTTTGGGAATAGGTGATGATTCAATCGGAGATTAAACATTTTCTACATCCTAGAAGCACTTAGAGCAGAAATTAAACTAACTATTTTTATTAAACCATCTCCCATAAGCATGAAATCAAAGGTTAAATTCCAAGGCGAAACTCCTGAACCATTTCTTATCAGAACAGGTGTCCGAAACATGATTGAACACCCTCCAGTACTCCTTATCGCGGTTGCAAAGAATTGTTAGTAAAACAGAATGTGCAACATAAGAAACTTCAATAATGAGCAAATAAAACTAGGAAAGCTACACAAAGGGATCAGAGTCAACTGACTAGCCTCTGAGGATGACCTTTCATTCTTTGTCAAAGAGACAGAGTCAGTTGTGCTCAAAAAATCCTCCTCGGAAGAACATCATGGAAAGCAGGCATACAAATCTCGATATCTGAAAACATAGTAGATGATTCTTTCCTTTCTGATCTATTCTACGCCGCTCACAACGAAATACTCATATGTGTCAATCTCTTCACCTCAGACTAGCACTATTATTCGAAACATCACCACTGTTATCGCGCAGTCAAGGTACTGATTGTGTCTTTCCGATGATGTACTTAACATACTAACAGAATCTCATTGGATTTTCTTACAGATTTAGAGTAAGAGTTCCGCTGTAGAAACTATTAAAAGCATCTCGCACTGAAGTTCGCGCTGTTTGGAACTTTTGTAAGACTTTTCCAATCTTGGGAGTGTTGCATTGTTGAAATTTGGCATGCTTTTCCTGTTGCTTCCACGGCAGTGTTATGACCTGTTTTGTATACCATGGCGCATCAGCACCATCTCCTGCTAGTTTATTTGGCATATATATCTGTCATTTTCCATCGAATTTAAATATTTGGTCTACATTTACATAGTCAGATTGGAAGGACTGGAGTCTGTCGTTTAGAAAGGCGTGAAGCAGATTTTTATCTACTTTTTTAATACTTGTATTTTGCGTTTATTTTTGACAGTTTTGATGTTACTGTTATTAATCCCTGTATCAGTCACAAGTTTCTGCTCAGTATTATTTATCGCTAAGAGATCCAATATGTTTCCGCAACCATTTACACATCAAGCAAGCTTCTGAATTAACTGTTCAAAATAATTTTCTGATAACGCATTCAAAACGATTTCGGGCAACGTTTTATGCTTACCACCAACTTCAAAAATGTATTTTCGGCAACATGTCGACGATAGATTGATGTCACCACCAACTCTAATTGTTTGAGTAGGGCACCTATTTGAAATGAGATTCAAATTATCTATGAACTGTTCAACAACTGTATCATCTGAGTCGAGGTGTCGGTAAAAAGAAACAATTATTAATATTTCCGGTTGTCCCTAATCAACTCGCACCAGTTATTTACTGAAATTTCACTAAAAGTTAAACTATTCCTGACAGCAGTGAGCACTCCCAGGGATTCCCACTTGAGCTCCCGAAGCATATCCATAACACTTGCATGCTGATCGAACCTACCGGCCGGAGTGGCCGTGCGGTTCTAGGCGCTACAGTCTGGAGCCGCGAGACCGCTACGGTCTCAGGTTCGAATCCTGCCTCGGGCATGGATGTGTGTGAAGACCTTAGGTTAGTTAGGTTTAAGTAGTTCTAAGTTCTAGGAGACCGATGACAGGTGTTAAGTCCCATAGTGCTCAGAGCCATTTGAACCAATAGACGTTCTATTCGACATATTTCATAATGTTCGAACACAACATGCGTTCCAAATTCCTGCTGAATATCCATGTCAGTGATACGGGCCTGTAATTAATGGACTACTTACACTACCTTTATTGAATATTGGTGTGACTCGTGGAACTTTCCAGTCTTTGGGTACCAATCTTTCGTCGAGTGAGCGGTTGTATATGATTGTTAAGTAAGGAGCTATTCCATCAGTATACTCTGAAAGGAACCTAAATGGTTTACAGTCTGGACCAGAAGATGCACTTTCGTTAAGTGATTTAAGTTGCATCACTACTCCGAGGACATCTATTTCTAAGTTAATCATGTTGGAAGCTGTTCTTGGTTAGAGTTCTTGAATATCTACTTCTTCTTTTGTAAAGAAATTTAGAAAGGCTGTGTTTAGTAACTTTGCTTTCGCAGCATTGTCGTCGATAGTATTTCTATAGCTATCGTGCAGAGAAGGTATATCCGCTAGCTTACTTTACATGCGGCCAGAATCACTTTGGATTTCGGGGTTCCGAGGTTTCAAGATAAAGTCTCGTTGTAGAAACTGTTATAAGTATCTCGCATTGAAATTTCGAGGTCCCGTAAGCGATCGCCAGTCTTGGAGATTTTACGTTCGCCTAAATCAGTCACGCCTTTTTCGTTACTTCTGCAATAGTGTTCTGACCCTTTTTGTCTACCAGTGGCGGTCATCTCCGTCGTCTGCTAATTTATTTGGTATAATTCTCTCAACTGCTGTCGATACTTGTCCAGAGAACGATTTACAGTCTATTTAAACTTCTCTCATAATTCTTCTACGGCCATCCTTCTGGAACTAAATGATTGCAGGCCAGTGTCTAAGTGAGATGCTAATCACTGGTTATCTACTCATTCGCGTAGAAACACTCTCCTTGCCCTCTTGATTGATTTATTAACTTTCGTAACCATGTTCGCTATGATATCATGATTAATAATGCCCATCTCTTTACTGACTCCATCGGTAAGATCCGGTCTGTTTGTAGCTACAGGATCCAGGATACTTTCTTTACTTGTAGGCTGCCGAGCTAGCTGCTCAAGACAGTTTTCGGAACACGTGTTCAAAAGTACTTTATAAGACTGTCTGTCAATACCCTCAGCAGTGAATCAATACTCCTCTAACTATATACTCTGTAGTACAGCTAGTGTTGCATGATCCGTGTATTTACGCACAACTGCCCATACACTATCTTTGAATTACTGGAGAACTGACACAACTGAGTCGGGTTGCCGGTAAAAACATCCAACAATTAACCTGGTTTCACGTACACCTGTTACGCGTGACCAGAAAACTTCACTATCACGCTCAATTTCAACCTCAGTAGAGGCAATCTTTTTCTAGACTGTGTGAGCGTGTGGGTGCTATTCTGTCATTCTGAGCAACGGATTAATCTGAGATGTACCCTTTACCATGTGGCTCCTGTAAGATGCAATTTCCACCCCCACATTACTACAGAAGTCAGACTGACGCTCCTAACGTTCTAAAGAGAAATGCCTGAAAAACTTTGAGCAGTAAATATCTTCTGGAGTCGTCCGCTGTAAGGAAATGACACAAAAATTCACAAAATTTCTTACGTAAATAGTGGGATACTTGTGCACTGGAGTGGTGCAAGTAAGAAAAACATGAAACTAACGAAAATTATTATTTATTTTTGCAAAAATTCTGAGAAATCACAATGGCACTTTTAGTTATGAACTGAACAAGTTATTTCCCGGTTCTTTCCTGAATGTGGAGTTACCTCTTAAGGATAGGATTCGCTAATGAAATTTCTTTACAAAGCTTAAGATTGTTATTGACATAGCAGAATGGCTGAGAGCTGCGCCTATTCAACTTGAATAATTATCCCTTAGAATGTTGCTAGGTATGGTCGAGGCTGTCGCATGTGAAATGCAGTGAAGTGTACCGTTGTGGAGGAAATACGGGGCTCGCAAGAGCTAAATGGTTCAAATGGCTCTGAGCACTATGGGACTCAACTGCTGTGGTCATCAATCCCCTAGAACTTAGAACTGCTTAAACCTAACTAACCTAAGGACATCACACTCACCCAAGCCCGAGGCAGGATTCGAACCTGCGACCATAGCAGCAGCACGGCTCCGGACTGGAGCGCCTAGAACCGCATGGCCACTGCGGCTGGCTCGCAAGAGCTGTAGTGCACAATACCGCAAGCTGCAATGACTGCTGTCTGCACAGCTCGCTGCTGACAAATAAGATAACTTTCGTTCTATCTGGATTGACCTTCTCCAATCAAACTCTCCCTACGCCTTGATGAAGTTAACGATTCCTATTCGCCCCTAGTCTAGTATTGGCGTGGTACACCAGCCATATAACCAGTCCACCATGATGCCACTCAAAAATTCGCTCGCAGGCATTTAACTATAACTCTGTCCACACCGCACAATAAGTATGGCGACCAACACAAGTTAACAACGCTTAATCGCAAGGACTCAATAAAGAATCACACTCTGATTCACTCTCGACAGAGGTGCTCTCCCAGTGAAGTACTGAGGAGAGACTTGTTCCTCGCTCTTTGAGTACACGTACGAGTGCACACACTCTCATTACGTGTTCTCGCTCCAACAGCGGCAATGGAACAGCCCCTCTCCATGCCAGACATGAAGGGGTATATCTTTTGGTCTCTTCCATTACTCCTTCAGCTCAAGGCGTCAGTAATATCGTCTGCCAATCAGCATTGCTCTTCTAAACCGGGAAAATGACGTTTCGTTTAAGGCAACCAATCCAGAAATCTGTAGCATCGGCGTTTGGCGCTTGCTGTCTCCCTGTGAAATCCTCTGAAACTCTGTGCTATGTTTGTAAAGAATGCATAGGCTGGGCGCTCCCACACAATGTAGCGGAATTAGCTTTTAAGCCGAACACGGGGTGGTTCTTCCTTTCACTCGGGTAAACGTTGTCTGCTCTATGGGCGGTCGCCGTCCGACGTAGATAGGCTGGCTCGTCCTCTGAAGGGACTGGCCTCCCAGCATGCGGTCTGCCTCTCCCGAACTAAAAGTTCCTGTGACCGTCGTGTCTGGAATGTGTGTGTGTACGCCAGCCTCGAGTATGTCAATATCGGAGCGCACTTGCGATTTACTAGTTATTTGCATAGTGTTGACTTTATCTTATCGAGTTTTGGTTCGAATGAAGCGTCTTGATGTGCAGAATATGATTGTGAGGGCGGAATATGTAAGCAATGAAGGTCAGGAGACCACTATGTCTTACAACTGCAATGAACACTCCCCCTCTTACGGCGTCTAATCTGTCTTTCCGACAAACATTCCAAGACTCGCAAAATATCTCAGAGCGTTTTACTTCAGGTTTCAGCCAGCTCTGAGTCCTAGGAATAATCTGAGGTTGAGAACTTTCCTGGAGAATAGAACATTTGGAAACTTCATTACGAATGCTTCAACAGTTGACTGCTAAAATTTTTACAGTCAATCTGTCTTACCTCTGCACTCCATCTGATATCCCATTTAGAGTATTAATTGGTGAGTGCTCATGAGAGTAACTCAAACTACCGTGTAGCCTAAAAAACCCTCATGTAGCCTCTACAAATGATCTGCTACCCGAGTAGCTGCTCCCTTTTTGTGGTGCACCGCTGATCTATCAAGGGGAATAGTACAAATCTCCATTCCATAACGCAGCTACCCACACGAAACCGCAGAGACTCTCTTCTGATCCAAAGCGACACTTACCATTAGTAGCCCCATTAGCCGTCACCTGAAGTTTGCTGCACCCTGTGCCCTTCATAGTATACACAAGCAACTTTTTACATCTGGAATTATTCCTCCCGGTATGCACACATAGTGCAGTCTGGATTCCTTCCCCTCCCTGGCAGTCATATTCCTAAGTGAAGCCATTATGCGTCTAACTTTGGAGCTCCCAGCTACCAGTAATCCCACCCTCTGTGCTTGCCCATACCTAGCGGGCCGAGAGGCTTTCTCTGGAACAGGACGAGCGACTGCATCTGGCTCAGGGACTTCGTCAACCACAGACACGGCCTGAAACATGTTCGTCAGACGAACTGGGGAGTCCCTGTGATTAGCCTCCCAGAAAGTCTTTCGTGGCCTGCCACACCTCGTAGCGACCTTCAGCTTTAGTATGGGTGGTACCGTGGGGGGTGGGGGGGGGGGGAGGGGGAGTTCAAGGTAGTGGACCGCTCGGGCGATATGTGGGATGTCCTGGACGCCCACATATCCCTACGTCCGGCCCTCCACAGTGACGCCTACTGCCAATAGCCTCAAGCTATGTGACCAGAGCCAGCCAGCACCACCTGGAGCTGCCCGCGATGGGTCACCAACTCACCTCGCGATCCAAAACAGCAGTCACACTCCCTATCGCTACTACAGACAGCACACAGTTATGAGAACGGAAGACTGTCTAGTAAGCAGACGAACATGCAAGAAATTAAAAAAACTGAAAAACTATCCACACAGATAATTCATAATAAGTCGTTCTTGCCTAAAGCTCGTAAATATAATTCACGAACAAACGGTGTACTTGCCTTTATCTGCAGCAGGGACACAAGATACTCTCCCACTGACAGTCCAATTGACACTACCTCAAATCGGGAGCTAATGGCATTTGCCTTTTTCTGTTCGTGAACACTCACATTATTGGAATAATTTTTTACTTCAGCTGCTTATGTAGGATTCTTACCGAACGTATCTTGGATTTTATTGTCAGCCAACTGCGAAATTTGTTCACCCTTGGTCAATGCCCAGGCAATGAACCCGTCTGCTAAGACATTTAGTTGCGATTCTAATTAATCAGAAATCATCAGCTCTCAGTCTCCATCGATACTGTTCACTTTACATGTTGAATGTTGAATGGTTTCCGACAGCACTGTATGTCTGCCTGTCAGCTTCTACTTTGGCGGAAAGCTTTTGCACCATTTTGGGAATGGCAGCAAGTGTATGCCTACAAGCAGTTTTTTCATCGCATAGATCTTTTCCTAGCGCATCATGATTAACGGAAAGTTCTTTAGGTTTGGATGAGTTGCATCTCGTTTACTTGATATTTCGTCATGTGTATGCTAGAATACTACTGTTAAATCCTTACTCTCTCTTAGTACATTCCCCCACACGACTAACTACAAGGGACTTCGTTGAGGATAATGACTCTATTTTTTAAAATAAAGCGGCTGTTGGATCGTACGTATAGATTGCCGATCAACTTTTCCTTCTATCTCAGTGCTCCGTATTATAAATTTGCAATCGGGTCTTAACCATTAGCAGATTATGTTGAAATTCTCAACATTCCTCCTTAATTACAATTTAACAGTTAATTAGAGCTCGGAAAATATTACTCATTGTAGTCACGCAATAATAAGTACATTGTAGTTGAGCTTGTAATAAAAACAGTCTTCGGCATTCGAGTGACGGTTGCGCTACAATATAATAGAAATATAGCTTACTTTCAAGTATGTCCCGTACCGCGTGTCTACGAGCAAAAGACTCTAAACCATTCTATAGAATTGTGATAAATTCTACGAAACTTAAAACAATGAAACTATTCCTGAAAAAGTAAAAATTTACTTGAATGTAACAGTTCCACCCACGGAAATCTCGCTGTCTTTTTATCTTCCCATTCAGTTCAATATTGAGTTATTCACGGGAAACAGAAAGCACGGTTGTGACGGTAATATATACAAAAAAGCAAAGCATTAGCTTTTAAAAGCGTCCTCGAACAGTCGCCAATTGTACATTGCCATGTATTAAACGAGCAGGAAATGTAAAGTGGTATATTCCTTTCGATCTGGTGTAAATATATTTTAAAAAATCAGAATTTTAATGCAATTAAAGTGACAGCCAAGTTTTGAGTCGGGACAGTATCGGAACTGCTGGTTCAATCGTCGATATAAAAAAGAATAATTAAGGATCATAAAAGCTAGCTAACACCAGTCAGGATTAATACACACCACATTATTAATTTCAACTGTCCTTTTCACTGTTAGGAATTGAAGCGACCTATAAAATCTTTACTTTTTCACAAATAAGGATCAACGAACTATGTAATGTAGCACCACGAATATTCTTTACAACGATTTTGTTACACAAGATAGCTACATCAGCGTACCTTTTTCATAATCAGATGAGCATAAATCAGTGGCCAAGGACGGATTAAATCGTAGATATGAGTGAGAATTTAATTTGTTACTTAGCGATAACCAGCGAATGGAGTGGATAATAGTATGGAGCATTGCATTATCATTGCCGTTTAGCTACTCAGGATTCGTCTGCTCCAAGCTGAAATAAGCTTCCATCGCCAAGAGCCACTCGTAAGGGTGACACTATAATGCCCCATTTCTTTTTGTCAGGGTTTTACATGCGTATCTTTGTTCGTCGACTACGGAGAATGTTCTTATTCCTTACTTTACAAATTCACGTAAATTTCAACATCCTTCTGTAGCACCATATTTTAAACGCTCCGATTTTCTTCATATTCGATTTTCCCACAGTCCATGACTTACTAACATAATCCTGTTCTACAAACGTACATTGTCAGAAATTTCTTCCTCAGATTCTACCCGGTGTTTGATACTAGCAAACACATCAGGGTTAGTAATGCCTTCTTTGCTTGTGCGAATCTACTTTTCATATTCTCCTTACTTCGCCCATCTCTTGTTATTTCGCATCCATGGAAGCACAGTTCTTTAACTTCGTAGATCCCTCACTACAACTGAAAACAAACAAAAAGTGTATAATATATTGCTCGTAATTCAAAATATAAGTAAGATGCAAATTATTTAACACCTTGATAAGGAGAGTTGCGCCAGTGATCAGCTTTATTGTTTGAAAAATTGTCATCACAGAATCATAAAATGTCAGATTCTCGGTAATCAGTTGGTCACTATGCTACATGACAGTGTTTCGGAACCTACATTTCCTTCAACAATGTTAATTTCTTTGCTTTTGGGTGAACGATGCAAAATTTGGAGCGATGCTAATTCAGATTCTGCGTGTACACTTGCTTTTAAATGTTCGGTGAAAGTGAAATTATTTCTAATTGCACCTTTTAAGTGAACATACGCTCCTGAAACCTCGTTCTGAACATACGGATAGTAAGCATATGTAATATATAAGACATTGGCCGCATGTTAACCTATTAACGTCGGAATGAGAGACTTTGCCTTTACATGGCTGCTCATTATGTATAAAGTGATGAGTAGTGTAAGTTACTTTAACACTGTCGGTCACAAACAGCTTAGAGAGCTGATAGGAAATACTATCCAAAGAAGGTAGGAAAACGAATTTTGCTCTTGGAATTACAAAATTAGCATTTGTTAAACTACCACTTTGACAGAGCACTGGAAGACCTGAGTCGAAACAAGGCCCCGGGAGTAGACAACATTCCATTAGAACTACTGACAGCCTTGGGAGAGCCAGTCCTGGCAAAACTCTACCATCTGGTGAGCAAGATGTATGAGACAGGTGAAATACCCTCAGGTTTCAAGAAGAATATAATAATTACAATCCCAAAGAAAGCAGGTGTTGACAGATGTGAAATTTACCGAACTATCAGTTTAATAAGTCACGGCTGCAAAATACTAACGCGAATTCTTTACAGACGAATAGAAAAACTAGTAGAAGCCGACCTCGAGGAAGATCAGTTCGGATTCCGTAGAAATGTTGGAACACGTGAGGCAATACTGACCTTAGGACTTATCTTAGAAGGTAGATTATGGAAAGGCAAACCTACGTTTCTAGCATTTGTAGACTTAGAGAAAGATTATTACAATGTTGATTAGAATACTCTCTTTCAAATTTTAAAGGTGGTACGGGTAAAATACAGGGAGCGTAAAGCTATTTACAATTTGTACAGAAACCAGATGGCAGTTATAAGGGTCGAGGGACATTAAAGGGAAGCAGTGGTTGGGAAGGGTGTGAGACAGTGTTGTAGCCTCTCCCCGATGTTATTCAATCTTTATATTGAGCAAGCACTGAAGGAAACAAAAGAAAAATTCGGAGTAGGTATTAAAATCCATGGAGAAGATATAAAAACTGTCAAGTTCGCAGATGACATTTTAATTCTAACAGAGACAGCAAAAGACTTGGAAGAGCAGTTGAACGGAATGGACAGTGTCTTGAAAGGAGGCTATCAGATGAACATCAACAAAAGCAAAACAAGGATAATGGAATGTAGTCGAATTAAGTCGGGTGATGCTGAAGGAATTAGATTAGGAAATGAGACACTTAAAGTAGTAAAGAAGTTTCGATATTTGGGGAGCAAAACAACTGATGATGGTCGAAGTAGAGAGGATATAAAATGTAGACTGGCAATGGCAAGGAAAGCATTTCTGGAAAAGAGAAATTTGTTAACATCGAGTATAGATTTAAGTGTCAGGAAGTCGTTTCTGAAAGTATTTGTATGGAGTGTAGCCTTGTATGGAAGTGAAACATGGACGATAAATAGTTTGGACAAGAAGAGAATAGAAGCTTTCGAAATGTGGTGCTACAAAGAATGCTTAAGATTAGATGGGTAGATCACATAACTAATGAGGAGGTATTGAACAGAATAGGGTAGTCGTTTGTAGCATCAAGGCATCAAAAATCTAGCATTGGAGGGCAGCGTGGAGGGTAAAAATCGTAGGGGGAGACCAAGAGATGAGTACACTAAGCAGATTCAGAAGGGCGTAGGTTGCAGTAGGTACTGGGAGGTGAAGAAGCTTGCACAGGATAGAGTACCATGGAGGGCTACATCAAACCAGTCTCAGGACTGAAGACCACAACAATAACAACAACAACAACCACTTTCCTTTATTTTTTGTTTGTGGGATTTATCTAAAATGTTCGGGTTAAATCCAATAAAATACTAGCAACGAATTAGTTGTTTACGGTTGATGGTGATGGGGGTTAAAGGAAATTCGCATATGCTCTGGGCTGATTAAACATTATAATGTTGAAGTACCTTACACCAGTCATGACAAGATCCAGTATTATTGTACACATTATGAGCAGCGCTGCGAAGACAAATTCTCTCATTCTGGCTGTTATAAAGTAATATTTAGTTAGTGTCCTGTGGCTTACCTTGGGCATACTAGCCGTATGTTCAGAACGAGATTTCAGGAGTAAATACTCACCCAGAAAATGTAATTAAAAGTTATTCCACGTTCGCTTAGCATTTAAAAGCAAGCGGACATTTAGAATCTGTATTGTAATCGCTCTAAATTTTGCATCGCGCGCCGAAGAGCAAAAGATTAACTTGGCTACGCCGAAGAGCAAAAGATTAACTTGGCTAGAGGAACTGGAGTAGGTGAAACACTGTCACGTAGCTAAAGAGGTAAGACTTAATGATCAACTGATTACCGAGACTCAGACATTTTATGATTCAATGACGACAGTTTTTCAAAGTGTACATCTGAGCACTGGTGTAACTCTTCTGAGCAAGACGTTAACTTATTTATGTATCCTATATTTAACATCTGACTTACGACAATTTTTTATATAATTATGTCTAAGAGTTGTAATGTCTATTTATTTCTTACGTATATTTTGTTTTCACTCTTGATGCCAACAAATGGTGCCATGTTTTATAATTTAATAATTTTACATCTGCTTCACTTCTATTACCTACTGTAAATCTATTTTTCATTTCCACTGCCTTTAAATACTACTACATGATTTACTTCATTGTCATTTATTATACGTCCAAATATGTAAAGGCCGCTTACGTAGTGTGTTGATATGCGATCATGTATTCATGGCCACTACAATGTGTATTCCAATATTTGTTTTTCACGATTAGAAGTATGGCCCTATCTCAGCATAGCCGTATTCCTTCACCGCAGGCAAGAATCGTCCTATATTCTGAGTTACAATAAGATCTTCGTTTTCGTTGCTTGTTTTGGGCAATGATTTTTAAAATTGTTTCACTTTTGCGTTCTAAGTGCCTGGGTTAACCGTGGCTAATGAGTTACCCGTAGTCACTAAATGTAACCCTTCTTCGGTCTGGTATTGATATAGAATACTGATTATTTTACTACCTCCTCGTACAAGATAGGACCATACTGTTTTTATGTATTTTCACCGGATAGAAGGTCTGAAAACGCCTCAAGAAGGCGAAACGTCAGAAAAGCTTCTGCTGTCATTGCAACCTAGACTGTTTTTTATAGCGAAAATGTTCCACTAAGGTTGCTGCACCACGGCCATAGAGCAGGAGGCCTTATACTTCCTTCTTCCTTCGATTTATTCTCAATCCACATTCTTCGATCATTGGACTGTTGATTACATTTAACAAGCCTTGCAATCCTCTTCGATTTCACTGAAGGCGGCAATTTTATCAGAGAATCTTATCTTTGATACCCTTTCACACTGAATATTAGTCCAGCCAACGTACACAAATATCGCAGAAGCCCAATATCGCTGAAAACAGACTTTGGAAAAATTAAGAAATTTCGTAGGTTAAACACCTCGGAGAAGTAATTCACAGTAAGGGACTGATCAAATAAGCAACAATGCCAGATCCCAGAAGAGAGGCTTATAATATAAAATCAATCTTCAGTAATGTGAAAATTAGACACTATGAAATAGTTATAAAACAGAGTGCAATGCCCTGTTTAAAGCAGAAGGTATAGAAGAAAACAGAGAAACAACAGAATACTGTACTTCACAATTCTGCCATCACAGATGACAATGGGAGCTACAAATTGAGAAGCAATGAATAACTCGAGCAAAACATTCTGAAACTCTCAGACGGTATTCGGAGAAGGTTAGTCAGTTTCTTTGGACATATAACTAGAGTGATCAACAACAGATTATAAAAACGAATGTTCCAATATTTCAGTAACAAGAAGATGAAAACTCAGAGTATCAAAAACCCTCAAAAAAATTTTTATGATATGAATATAACTAAAGAAGACATTCAGACACAAGGAAACTTCAGGGCCAAAATGAAAAGTTCCAAGAGTTTTCGGGAACGGTTGAAGTAAAATAGAATAATCAACACTCAGGAACAAAAAAGAAATTAGAGCGAGAAAATGAAAAGGTATCGGGAAAGGAGGAAGGAAACACTCGAAAAAATAACTTCTCTGGGTAATTGTTTTACGTTGGTCAGACGTTACTACAACACACAAGGGCTAAAATGAGAGTCACTGAAAAGTGATATGTACGTCTGCACACAGTGTCCATAGATTGATGATTACAATTATTTCTTAAAAACAGCTAGGCGCACTATTTAAAATCAACACACAAAGGAGCGTGTAGAAATCGCAGTAGAGTTTTCGGATAATATATTCAGATATTTATGCTTAGGATGGTTTAAGTACATTTCACGCAACTGCATATTTGTTGCTTAAATAATTGTTACAATTCAAATTCGATGTACGGTACTAAGAAACTAAGGATGACAGTGAAATCAGCTGGAAGGAACATTGTAGGTTAATGTCCCATATGTATTCTTTATATACTCCTGGAAATGGAAAAAAGAATGACACCGGTGTGTCAGACCCACCATACTTGCTCCGGACACTGCGAGAGGGCTGTACAAGCAATGATCACACGCACGGCACAGCGGACACACCAGGAACCGCGGTGTTGGCCGTCGAATGGCGCTAGCTGCGCAGCATTTGTGCACCGCCGCCGTCAGTGTCAGCCAGTTTGCCGTGGCATACGGAGCTCCATCGCAGTCTTTAACACTGGTAGCATGCCGCGACAGCGTGGACGTGAACCATATGTGCAGTTGACGGACTTTGAGCGAGGGCGTATAGTGGGCATGCGGGAGGTCGGGTGGACGTACCGCCGAATTGCTCAACACGTGGGGCGTGAGGTCTCCACAGTACATCGATGTTGTCGCCAGTGGTCGGCGGAAGGTGCACGTGCCCGTCGACCTGGGACCGGACCGCAGCGACGCACGGATGCACGCCAAGACCGTAGGATCCTACGCAGTGCCGTAGGGGACCGCACCACCACTTCCCAGCAAATTAGGGACACTGTTGCTCCTGGGGTATCGGCGAGGACCATTCGCAACCGTCTCCATGAAGCTGGGCTACGGTCCCGCGTACCGTTAGGCCGTCTTCCGCTCACGCCCCAACATCGTGCAGCCCGCCTCCAGTGGTGTCGCGACAGGCGTGAATGGAGGGACGAATGGAGACGTGTCGTCTTCAGCGATGAGAGTCGCTTCTGCCTTGGTGCCAATGATGGTCGTATGCGTGTTTGGCGCCGTGCAGGTGAGCGCCACCATCAGGACTGCATACGACCGAGGCACACAGGGCCAACACCCGGCATCATGGTGTGGGGAGCGATCTCCTACACTGGCCGTACACCACTGGTGATCGTCGAGGGGACACTGAATAGTGCACGGTACATCCAAACCGTCATCGAACCCATCGTTCTACCATTCCTAGACCGGCAAGGGAACTTGCTGTTCCAACAGGACAATGCACGTCCGCATGTATCCCGTGCCACCCAACGTGCTCTAGAAGGTGTAAGTCAACTACCCTGGCCAGCAAGATCTCCGGATCTGTCCCCCATTGAGCATGTTTGGCACTGGATGAAGCGTCGTCTCACGCGGTCTGCACGTCCAGCACGAACGCTGGTCCAACTGAGGCGCCAGGTGGAAATGGCATGGCAAGCCGTTCCACAGGACTACATCCAGCATCTCTACGATCGTCTCCATGGGAGAATAGCAGCCTGCATTGCTGCGAAAGGTGGATATACACTGTACTAGTGCCGACATTGTGCATGCTCTGTTGCCTGTGTCTATGTGCCTGTGGTTCTGTCAGTGTGATCATGTGATGTATCTGACCCCAGGAATGTGTCAATAAAGTTTCCCCTTCCTGGGACAATGAATTCACGGTCTTCTTATTTCAATTTCCAGGAGTGTATTAATTATTGTTTCATTTTCTGTATTAGATTTACTTGTCGTTCTTTCGTAAATTTGTAACTACAGATTCTTAGTAGTAGTTTCGTCGTGCATTTGTAATCGAGATGTAAATCTGATCCGTACACCAGCCTGCATGAAGTGGTGGGGGAACGCTTCCAACGCTAACGTTCTGTCAAGAACGTGTGGTATGAGCAAAGATAAGGGCACTAGTTTGTAAATAAATTCTTCTGTAACTGTTGAAGTCAAATGCTGGTGGATATTCAGTAGTGCTCTGCGTATAAACTATTCACGAAGGTTGCTATGAGGAGTTACGTATTCTATATTCTTTTCAAGGTTTCCAAAATCATTAAGTACAGTGATATTCGTGTGATTGATTTAAAAAACAACAATATAGGACTATAGTAAATGTTTTAAAATATATAAACTTTCGTCTGTGAAAATAATTAACAGCTTATCACTTGCACAAAAGAATTATATTTCAGCAGTTGATAATTTTAAACAGTATCTCAACTTCAGGTACAAAATTATGAGCACGTTTGTGGTCCCACCAACACAGGCAAAGGCTGAAATGCTCTATTTCGTAACTGAGAGCATTGTACCAGGACCCGTTGCAAAAAAAAAAAAATTATGTTAATGAGAGGCTCTAGCAACATGCGGTTTTCCTTAACGATTCCCGTATCCTAAGAAACTAGCAGCAAAATCATTTTTCTTTAATAGAATGTTGCTTGTCACTTAGTGGTAAGAAGGTAAATGCAACAGAACGTTTTCTAATGACATCAAGCGGCAAAACTACAGAAATAGCGCATTAAATGATGAATTTCGAGATGAATGCTTCAGGGAAACGGAGATGGTGTGTTGGAAAAAGTTCGCACCAGGATCTCCGGGCAATAAAAGTAAAGTAAGATCAAAATGCGGTGAATTGCTAAGCCGGCTGAGCGTAGAAAGATATCAGCAGTATCGACATTATAAACTCAAATACTTGAGCCATTAAATAATCTTGGGTTCATCTCTAACTGCCACTTTTGCCTTACTTTGCTTAAATAATTCACCGTCTGCGCCAGAGATAAGGAGCAACCGACCCAGTTTCGAACGATCTCTGCGAGAGCGCACGCTGATTCCACGTTGCAATGAAATAAGGTAAGGAGCAGAAGGGCCTGCAAGTTGGGAAGCAACTAAATAGCTTCCTTAATGAACCCACTTTACCTTCTTGGGAAACGTTTTCGGCAGAATGTCTTCCTCAAAGTCTCAGTGAAGCCCGTGAGACGCAAATGTGGCCTCCGGTAAGGAGCATTCCATTCAGACGCGTCTACTGACTGAGGCAGTAACATGATTAAGACAAACTTATTCTTAACGGAACTGTCTTAGCTGCAGGTTTTATAGATCATTTCAATTATGCTTTTCATAGAAATGATGTGGAACGAGTCAGTTCACAGGACATGTATAAGTGAGTAGTATAGCATTAATGAACGTAACTTTTTAGTCCCGCTAATGCAAACTTAAAGGACGTTTTTTCTTAACTACCGGCCTTTAAATACAGGTTGATTGTGAAAGAAAGAGCCGGCCAGAGTGGCCGAGCGGTTCTAGGCGCTACAGGCTGGAACCTCGCGACCGCTACGGTCGCAGGTTCATGAATGGGGTGGTCAGTTACATTTAATTGAAACTGACATAAATAAAAGCCTTCAATAATAATGCTAATAACAATAGAAGGAGGCAGAGCAACGCAACATTTAGATGGTGGCACTGTGGCCTTAGCGACACTCCGTTACTCTGCGTGGTGTGACCTTGACGGTTGCTCGGAAAAAGCTGTAAATGTGTTACTATCAAACATCGGAGCTGATTTTTGTGACTCATCATCCATCAGTACTACATAGTGGGGCCTGTATCTAACGAGATGAAGCCTGACAGAATCATTAGAGACGAATGACCGAATTACTCTCAATAATTTCTTTCTCGCAGTAAGCACTGGCTCAGATGGTTCAAACGGCTCTCAGCACCATGGGACTTAACATCTGAGGTCATCAGTCCCCTAGAATGTAGAACTATTTAAACCTAACTAACCTAAGGACTTCATACACGTCCATGCCGGACCTTCGACCGTAGCAGTCACGCACTTCGACTAAAGTGCCTAGAACCGCTCGGCCACAGCGGCCTGCTGTAGTAAAGGCAACGCATTAAAATGATCGGCATAGAATCTGAAGGCTACAGTGTTCTAAGAACTATGTCATATTAATAAATGAACGCGATATGTGTTCCTCAATTACGTCGCTTCACAATGATTTACCGACTCCTTTATTTCCGCCAAAGCGGTCTCAAACAATGATAATTTGCACTGAAACATGTGAATACACAAATCTGTTGATAGAAATAATCATAAATTGTTTTTCACTTCTGTTTCGTATTTGACTTTAAGAACATAGACATGTAACATCGACTCTGCTCGTTAAGCCGGCCTAGGAAAACAGCATTTGGGTAAAACGTAGAGAGTAAAGCTCTTATATAAAACAAGCGAAAAAAGTTTTTTATTTCAGCCACAGGGTGATTCTGTACCACTGATTTCCGTAGAACTAATTCTACATTGCCGCGCGGGGTAGCCGTGCGATCTGGGCGCCTTGTCACTGTCCGCTTGGATCCCCCCGGAAGCGGTTCGAGTCCTCCCTCGGGCAAAGGTGTGTGTGTTGTCCTTAGCATAAGTTAGTTTAAGTTAGGTTAAGTAGTGTGTAAGCTTAGGGATCGATGACCTCAGCGGTTTGGTCGCATAAGATCTTACCACAAATTTCCAGATTTTCAATTCTACACTACGTGGTTCATGCGTACAGATATTAAAAAATATCATGTATTGAAATACAAGAAAACGCATCCCGAAAAACGGGTTTGTATTGAAAATTACAGGCAAACAAAGTCCTTTACCTAAAGGAGTGATTCATCGCCACTTGAAGGTCTGAAGCTATTCTACAAGACGAAAAGGCTTCAAGGCATCGACCCAAAAGTCAGGGGACTTCCTCAATTTGAATGCTATTAGACTGTAATTGGATGGCTATAGTTCTCAGTAGAAAGTGGAAATGCTATGCTCGTTTTAGAACAACATAGTTGATTTCCTTTCTTTTTTTTAAAAAAAAGAATGTGCAGGTAGAAAAAGAGGAAAGGCATGTAAACAAGATTACATTTAGCCAAATACAACGCCATGCATTTCTTTCTTTAAGAAACGTCAGATAGTTACACTGTAGCAAGTTTTGACTCAGAATAAGGATATTCCTTTCTTTGCTGATTGTCTCAACATAGCTCAAACACGCATTTACTGAATTAAAGTGAGTAATGGTTAATGTCAAAGTATTTTTCATTGTTTGTGATTTTTTCGAAATATGTAGCTAATACCTTAGACTACAGTTTCGGTTACTAAGAACAAGTAGTACCACGAAATTTAAATATTGACCCAATATATTACCAAGCTGACTTGATGCCGCCAGATCCGTAGGCGACGGTAGTTGAATTGAGAAATTTTTACTGAATGTAATGCAAGTAGACTCGATGTCTTCCGATGTCCGTGTGATGGCAGATGAAAAATGTTTGTTGAATACAATGCAAAGTAGTGTCCATGTCTTTCTACTTGCGGGCAATGGTAAAGGAATATAGAAAATTTTTACTAAATACAAAGCAGCGATTCGATATCTTCAGGTACATAGTGGCCTCAGGGTCAGAGTGGACAAGAAGGATGTGGTCTGCTTACCCGCCCGTGCTCAGCCCGTTCCTCCCGCTCCCCCACTGCCCACCGCACACACGTCACACACACAGACGTGTCGGAATCAAATAAACGCCAGCGCGTCATCAGTTAATTTGCAGCAGTCTCCGTACACAGCTGGCGGTCGCGTACGGTCAGCTGGAATGGTGATGGTACTGCCAACCCTCCTCATCAGTATTCGACGGTTATTATGAAACAAGGCGGGAAAGGAAGTATCAATGCACGACAGAGGCCAGAGGGCGCAAAAAAAAGCTGCCACTGTCTAGATACCTAATAAAATCGTCTATCGTCGTTGACCAAAACTTCCACTTACTTGACGCTGTCACGAGCCGCAACTATATGTGCTTACATTATTCACTGATTTTAAGTTGGTATTATTATCTACGTTTGGTGGCCTTAACTACTAGTGTTAAGAGTAAACTGGCCTATTTACTCTAAATACGTCCCCACAGGCACTGCAAGAATTTACATTCATGGCAATTGTGTTTATCCCATGCACAGCGATGAAATTAAACATGTGCACATACTCAACAGAGCATGGCAACAGTTATGTCCGTAGTAGAGCCCAGTTCTGTCGGCTTCTGATTTTCATAGGCCACTCTTCGCGGGAATACTGCACAGAAACGTGGCGAGTGCTCTACAGAAAAGTGTTTTACTATTGCCTGTGGTTTCATGGGATTTTCTGTTTACGACGAACTCATTATCTGCCTCCAATAAACTCGCAGCTGGGCAGAGATGATTACCTCTTCGCTGTGGGCGTTCATATTTTTCATCGGTGCTTTGGTTCAAATGGCTCTGAGCACTATGGGACTCAACTTCTAAGGTCATCAGTCCCCTAGAACTTAGAACTACTTAAACCTAACTAAGGACATCACACACATCCATGCCCGAGGCCGGATTCGAACCTGCGACCCTAGCGGTCACGCGGTTCCAGACTGTAGCGCCTTTAACCGCTTGGCCACATCGGCCGGCCATCGGTGCTTTGTCTCCGCATCAGTAAGACAGCGTCTTCCACACAGTGTTATACACAGAAAGCGTCATTTTAAAATTCAATGTTCGTTCGTCTGCGCACGCAACCTTTTCTTCACCAAAACTAGCATTTCGTTTGATCTAGTACGCGGTTCGTGATAATCTCTAAAGTATTTTCACATTATACATACTTTTCTTCTAGAAAAATATGGTTATAGGCTACACATAGATTATTAAGTGTGGATATCGTTATTGTCTGACTGTGTTTCCAGTTGTGGAATACACCCGTCAGAAGATTACATCTTGGCTCAGTACTCTTAATAACAGAAATAATTACGCAGGAAGGGTTAGGACACCAGGATTTCTAGACCCGAACATAATGTGGCCTAAGGCAACTTAACTTTCGGAAAGAGACGTCAAATAAAAAATCACTAAGAACACAAATTGTGAAGTTATAATAGATATTCCCTAATTACTTAGCGTTCTCAAATCTTTACAAAGACAGCTCATGGTTTGTTTATAAACACAGGCTTCCTCGGCCATTGTCGCAGCCAATAAATTTTTATGGGTTTGTGACAGCATTGTCAACATGTAAGACAACCGACGTTTCTGTCACTGTTGCAAGTAACCTTCTTCAGGGTGTTCCTGTTTACTGCTGAATGAGAAATCTTTGTTTCATGTGTCCCTGCAGACGTGGCTGTTATCTAAGCCTGATAGGCTTCAGAAGTAAACAGAAACACTCTAAAGAAGGTCTCTTCCAACAGTGGCCGAAACGTCGGTAGTTTTACATATTGACAATGTGGTTACAAACTCAGAAAAATTTTATTGACTTAACTCATGGTTTACTTTGCCTTTTCATACCATAAAAACACGAGTACAAAAAAAGAAAGTGAAACAACTTTCGAAGAAGATGACAACTCACTACTTAAATCTAAGGCGGATTAGCAAAATCGCAATATAATGATCTACAAACTAATTAATTCCTTTGGCTTACCACTTAAATCAAGGACTGGCACAGTGCGTAATTTATCACACTGTTATTTCCAAAAACACATAGTTTCTTCTATTGGCATACCACTTTCACTTCTAGGTAGCATTTAGCACTATGGTTTCGTATTATCAATAGAATACGATGCTTAACAGCACATGGGTTTCACATTTTCTCCCATGTTCAGGCTTTCGCTGCACAAATGTTAAATTACGTCGCGGTAGGAATCTGCTGTCACAGTTGTGATCACTCAAACCTACAGAGTAATCAGCAAACCATGTTGACATGCAGTATCTTAAGACATAAGTTTAAGTAAGGGTGTCACCTTACTGTTAGTTCACTTGACACATCCATTTATACATTACATTTCCGTGGATGGGCTCACGTAGTCCAATATAAGACAGAAAAATACGTATATATCACATCATTGATAAATATATGCATATATACAGTCTTATAAAAAAAACCTACTGAATATCATCTTAGGTATCTCCTGCTTCACTGCATTCCTTTTTGCCCACAGAATGGAACAGGTTTCGTGTGAAAAGATTTCATGGGGAGCGACATTCATATGATTTGTTGTACGAAACATCTTATCCGTTCGTCTACCGGAGAAAATGTGAACAAATGACGGTAATAACTTTGCCATTTCAACCTTCTGGTGTTCTCTAGGGCACACAGGTTCTTGCGCCTTCCTGCAAATCTTATTGGTGTCAGGCAAATCGCTTTTCATACTAGCTGACCCATGCTCGTCACACACGTAGTCAACAATATCTGTGCACAGCAGTTTACTGGCGACTAATTTTAAGTTATGTTTACGACAGAAACTGACCCTACATGCTCGAGTACGAATAAAATTCAACCCATTTCTCCCCTCCCCCTCACCCACCTACCATCAAAGTAGGCAATTCCCGCTTCAGCGAACAACTTCTACATCCTCTGGTAGTAGCAATTCCATGCCCAGTAAGCATGGCACAGATAATTACTTCACAATAAAAGATGTGCTCTCAACGTTTACTTTCTAAAATATTAGCTCCACCTGTGCTTTCTTTTCTACGATCTGTGTCCAGGAGCCAACAGCCTTTGCTAGAATATAATTTATATAATTTGGTACCGGCAACGTCGGAATTTTAACGGTCTCGCAGATCCTTCTGATAGAAAAAAATTACTCACCAAGACATTCATTTTTGTTCCCGTGTCTATAATTACAATGGTTGGCATTCCGCCCACAAAAGCATGAACTGCTGTCTAAACCAGGTCTTCAAACTGTCCTGTATGTGATATGAAATCATCACACAATTCGGCGCATAAGCACTCAAGAGCCAAAGAAACTGATACACGTGCCTCATATCGTGTAGGGCTCGAGCGTGCTCGCTGAGATGCCGCAACAAGACGGGGCATGGACCAGACTAATGTCTGAAGTAGTGCTGTAGGTAACTGAGACCATGAATCCTGCAGCCGTAAGAGGAGGAGGGGGTGGAGACCTCTTCTGAACAGCAAGTTGCAAGGCATCCCAGATATGATTAATAACGTTCATTCCTGGGGAGTTTAGTGGCCAGCGGGAGTGTTTAAACTGAGAAGAGTGTTACTGGAGCCACTTTGTAGCTATTCTGGACGTGTGGAGTGTCGCATTGTCCTTCTGGAATTGCTCAGGTCCGTCGGAACGGACAATCGACATGAATGGATGCAGGTTAAAAGACAGGATGCTTACGTACGTGTCACCTGTCAGAGTTGCATTTATATGTCACAGGGGTCCAATATCACTCCAATTGGACACGTCCCACACCTGCTGACATTCAGCGTCCATTGATTTATGAAATTGTCTCCATAACTTACATGTCCATCCGCTGGACAGAATTTGAAAGAAGACTCGTCCGACCAGGCAACAGTCCGTTGTCGGTGTTGATGAGCCCAGACGTGGCGTAAAGCTTTGTGTCGTACAGTCATCGTACACTGACACTTGTTGATGGCCAAGCATTGAAACGTGCAGCAATTTGCGGAAGGGTTGGACTTCTGTCACGCTGAACGATTCTCTTCAGTCGTCGTTTGTCCCGTTCTTGCGGGATCTTTTTCTGGCAGCAGTGATGTCGGAGATTTGGTGTTTTACCAGATTCTTGATATTCGCTTTACACTCGTGAAAAGGTCGTACGGGAAAAATCCCTACCTCATCGCTACCTCGGAGATGCTGTCCCTCATCGCTCGTGCGCCGACTATACGTTCAAACTCACCTAAATCTTGATAACCTGCCACTGTAGCAGCAGTAACGGATCTAACAAGTGCGTCAGACACTTGTTGTTTTATATAGGCGTTGCCAACAGCAGCGCCGTATTCTACCTGTTTAAATATCTCTTTATTTGAATACGCATGCCTACGACAGTTCCTGTGCTGCTTTAGTGTATCTTTTTCGTCGTTATAAATTAACATACTTCTTGCTGCGTCGTAACGTGTGCTCCATATTATTACTCGGTCGATACCGACCGCCTCTACTTTGTTCATAGATTAGAGGTTGGAGGCCGCTCTTCAGCAACCTCAACCACTTATGTAGGCTGGAATGTAGCTGTGTCCTTGTAGTAGGTGATTCAGCAGAATATACGGGTCCAGTGCGGTTATCACCCGTACAGACGGTGGTCCCCGGAAAAAAGCGGTTGCCATTGGATTCCGCAGGAGGCCAGTACACATATTTCTACCCGTCTGGTATCCGGGACGGTACCGATGCAGATTACTTTTGTGTCATCTTGAGAACCCTGGACCGTTTTTCATCTAAATGTTTTCATTTCGAGGGCCAGCTGGAAGTGGTCCGCCGTTGCCGCAAGCGACGTGATTCCGACCATTGTTGCTGTCGTTCGCAGAATGGTGTGTAGTCGTTCCATCTTTGCCTTTGATACGCTTGACGTCCTCGCAAATCAGATCAAATGAATTCACCACACACAAAAAGTTTCTTACGGTGTGTTCCCGTGTATGAACCAGTTTTTCGCAAATAGTGTTTGGCAATTTGCCTTTCGGTATTCGTGTGACATCTCTGAGTGCTACTGGATTGTCGAAGCAGCGTGTTTTTGCTAAATAGTACTCAGAATATTTTCTGAGACTGCCCAGCTTCAGGTTGCATGTCTCGGGATTAAACACTTCATCTCTCGGGATTAAACATGTATTGAACAAGCTCTGATCAATACTTCGTAGGAAAATCCTGTTCATATTGGTCAAACGTTGAACAGGTTCCGAGATTTGCTTCTGCCCACAGCACAGATTCCTCTTGCATGTACACTGAAGCGCCAAATAAACTGGTACAGGCATGCGTATTCAGATACAGAGATACGTAAACAGTCGGAATACGGCGCTGCGGTCGGGAATGCCTCTATAAGACAACAAGTATCAGGCGCAGTTGTTAAGTCGGTTACTACTGCTACTACGGCAGGTTAACAACATTTAAGTGGTGTTAGTTAGAGTCGGCACACGAGCGTTGGGACCCAACATCTCCGAGTTAGCGATGAAGTGGGGATTTCCCGCACGACCATTTCACAAGTTCACCATGAACATCAGAAATCTGGTAAAACATCAAATCTCCGACATCGCTGCGGCCGGAAAAAGATCTTGCAAGAACGGGACCAACGACGACTGAAGAGAAACGTTAAACTTCACATATGTTAGCCCTTCCGCAAATCGCTGCAGATTTCAATGCTGGGCCAGCAGCAAGGTCAGCGTGCGAACCATTCAATGAAACATAATCGAAATGGGCTTTCCGAACCGAAGGCCCACTCGTGTACCCTTCATGACTGCCCGACACAAAGCTTTACGCCTCGCCTCGGCCTGTCAACACTGACTGGACTGTTGATGACTGGAAACATGTTGCATAGTCGGACGAGGCTCGTCTGAAATTGTATCGAGTGGATAGAAGTGAAGGGCTGTGGAGACAACCTCATGAATCCATGGATCCTGCATGTCAGCAGGGGACTATTCAAACTACTGGAGGCTCTGTAATGGTGTGGGACGTGTGCAGTTGGAGCGATATGGGACCTCTGGTACGTGTAGATACAACTCTGATAGGTGCCACGTACGTAAGCATCCTGTCTCATCACCTGCATCCATTCATGTCCATTGTGCATTCCGAAGGATTTGGGAAATTGCAGCAGGACAATACGACACCCCACATGTCCTGAATTGCTACAGACTGGCTCCAGTAACACTTCCGCTGGCCACCAAATTCCCCAGACATGAACATTATTGAGCATATCTTGCATGCTTTGCAACGTGCTGTTCAGAAAGATCTCCACCTCCTCGGACTCTTACGGATGTATGGGCGGCCACGCATGATTCATGGTGTCAGTTCCCTCCAGCACTACTTCAGTCGAGTCCATGATATGTCGTGTTGAGACACGTCTGCGTGCTCGCCGGAGCTCTACACGATTTTAGGCAGGTGTAGCAGTATCTTTGACTCTTCGGTGTACGATACGCAAACTATACTCTGTCACCCACTCTGTTTTCGGTAGGATACTCTTAAAACTTAGGCTTAAAATGATGGGATGTGGACGCGGCGGTTGACGTGGGTGCTGCTCCGTACTGAATCACACGAAGACTCCGGACACAGGCTACGATATCCGGAATGGACTGGTGACGCAGAATAGACTGATTAAATTGACTAGTGTTACCATAACTTTCATTTGCATGTGCCGATGAAAGGATTGTCTCAGGCGGTAAGATCTTTATCATCCTAAGTTCCTGTTTCAGATTAGAGGCACGTGTATTAACGTTCTCACACGATCAGGTAAGTCACCGGTTAATCGAGTCGCTGTCTGACGTTTTTAACCTAATCCATGTCATATTGTCCCTCATGAAGTCCCTGGTTCAGATACGAAGCGTGGAAACAGTCTGTACCAGAGCACTAATTTCATTCTGGAATTTTCAAGCACGTGAGTATTCTTCTCTGAAATCCTTTCGGTAAACGTCTTCTTAAACTGTTGACGTTGAGCAGACATGGTTTGATTTATTCTCTGTTGTTGCTCAAGTGACAAACTGTTAACTTGTTACTTCAATTCTGAAGTGACAAGTTAACAGTTTGTCACTTGAGCAACAACAGAGAATTAACCGAACGCTGTCTGCTCAACGTGACTGTTAACTTGTTACTTCAGTTTTGAAGTGACATGTTAACAGTTTGTCACTTGAGCAACAACAGAGAACAAACCAAACCCTGTCTACTCAATGTGAACAGTACGACATAGTACTTGGGCAGTGTCGCCTTCTATTTATCTCTGGCGTCAGCGGCGTGTCGCATCTTCGCCTTAACTTGCTTTGCCGTGGCGTGATTGGCCACGTGAACTTTAAAAGGAGCAGAGTTGGAGGGAGTTACGAGCTCTTCCGGGAGAGGACAGCACTCTCCTGCAACGAGTGTGGTACGGCTACTTCGGACGCAGCGAGCGGTCAGCCCTGAAACAGTGCTGGGCGCTGTTGGTTTGGCGTGACGCAGAGGAGCGGCACGGCTGAGTGGGTCGGCGCGGCGAGCCCACGTTGACGAAGCGGAACTGGGATTAGCAGTGTCCACAGTGAAAGCCGTTGCTGTCCGTGGGCGATTCAGGCCTGAATGTGGCTACGGTTTGTCCCTCATGAAGTCCCTGGTTCAGATACGAAGCGTGGAAACAGTCTGTACCAGAGCACTAATTTCATTCTGGAATTTTCAAGCACGTGAGTATTCTTCTCTGAAATCCTTTCGGTAAACGTCTTCTTAAACTGTTGACGTTGAGCAGACATGGTTTGATTTATTCTCTGTTGTTGCTCAAGTGACAAACTGTTAACTTGTTACTTCAATTCTGAAGTGACAAGTTAACAGTTTGTCACTTGAGCAACAACAGAGAATTAACCGAACGCTGTCTGCTCAACGTGACTGTGAACTTGTTACTTCAGTTTTGAAGTGACATGTTAACAGTTTGTCACTTGAGCAACAACAGAGAACAAACCAAACCCTGTCTACTCAATGTGAACAGTACGACATAGTACTTGGGCAGTGTCGCCTTCTATTTATCTCTGGCGCCAGCGGCGTGTCGCATCTTCGCCGTAACTTGCTTTGCCGTGGCGTGATTGGCCACGTGAACTTTAAAAGGAGCAGGGTTGGAGGGAGTTACGAGCTCTTCCGGGAGAGGACAGCACTCTCCTGCAACGAGTGTGGTACGGCTACTTCGGACGCAGCGAGCGGTCAGCCCTGAAACAGTGCTGGGCGCTGTTGGTTTGGCGAGCCCACGTTGACGAAGCGGAACTGGGATTAGCAGTGTCCACAGTGAAAGCCGTTGCTGTCCGTGGGCGATTAATGCCTGAATGTGGCTACGGTTTGTCCTGCACGAAATACCTTCAGCACCTCTGCTGCAGTTGTTGACAGCGTCCATTCTGTGCGCCGAAGTACCAAGTTGTTGGCGGTTATTTTTCTGTTGGAAATCACATCGTGTTGTGATTGCCCTATTTTATCTGGCTCAACAGTGCCTAAGTTTTACCGCTTTTACTCTGCTATTCACATTTAACTCAGTTTGTTGTAATGTTCATGTGGCCTGTATTTAGGGTTGTGCTTTAAAAAGGGGTTTGCAATAGAAATGAGTAGTTCGCCAACGAACGGGTGCAAAGGAACGGTTCACAAAGATGAACGAAAGGACCGAGGAACGAATTCCAAGGAACGATCGGTTCATAGTTCACTTCTGTCGCGGCGGTCTACTTATAGTTCCCGGGAACGAGGAACGATCGGTTCATAGTTCATAAGTTCACTTCGGTCGCGGCGGTCACTTCGGCAGTTCTCGTTCCAGCCTCGGTCGCGTGCTCGTCTCAGTCTCGGTCTCCCTCCGCCGCGCTCGTCGTTCTTCGCATGACCACCTGTCTCAGTTCCACTGCCGACTGCTCCTAGTTAGTTCAGTATCAAGTTGTTCGTTTCGATCACTGCGCTCGCCCATTTTACATGTGTTCGAAACTGTTCTTGCACTTGGCTCTGGCTATTCAGCGTCCACGACCGGTAATCAAAAAGTATTTTATAGTTACGTAAAATACATAAAAATTACGTTGTATGAAATAGGTACGTCTTTTCAGGTAACAAAAGGGCATATCAGCTCACTTCATTATATCGATGAACAGCAGAAGACATACTTATAACAAGGCAAGTTTTCTTTTTTTTTTTGTTATTCATATATTTTTGGCTTCATCGACTTGATTTAGCAACTAACTTTCAATAATTTGCTTAATTGTTAGTGTAAGAAAATTCATATAAAACGATTTTCGAGTATCTTTCATATACAAAACATTACATTTAGGAAGGCTCTAATTATTTTTAAGTTGGTTGTTTCCAATTTGCATTACTTGCAAGTTAGATTTCTTCGAAAAAAAAAGTGGATTGTGTGTCATTTTGGCTCAGTAGGAAAAACGGTGCCTCTCCATTTGTGAAGCCATAGATTGCCATAAATCATATTTACATATTATCTCAAAAACATTTGTTCAGAAGCAGCTTTCAAACCAAAAACTTTATACTGCGAACTTAATTATTATCATTGCTGCATTAACTTTAATAATGCAACATAAAAACCTAGTTTTTACTAAGCGTGTGACGCAAGTATGAGAAAACCACATTTTATTTTATGCTTCCATAAAGTCTTTACTTCGCCTACGAACTCAGAGACAACGTGAAGTATATACAGGGTGTAAACGATTATTGTTTACAACGTAGCATAGCTATGTAGTGGAAGTCGAAACGAAGAATTCTATACAAGACACTTGTGGTCTATTAAGTTGGCAAACAGCCACCAACAAGTTTACAAGACTACATGAGCTATAGCCCATGCGCGCCCCTTGAGATTTTCATGTTCTCTTCTCCAGCTCTCTACACATCGTCATCGATTGTTTCGCAATTGTTGCTTGCATTAGTTTGTTATTTCTTCACTGCCTAATTATTCCATCTTTGTCTGTTTGTTGTATCTGCTCGTAACGGGCAACACATCGTCCGTAATTGGCGAGCAGTCTGTACTCGGGGCCGGTTTTCCATGCGCCACCCTATATCATTTCCCTGCGATCAGCCACACAACGCTACAGTTGGCTATACGAGAGGTTCTGCAGAATCACAGAAATTGCTTCTAAAAGAAGCGCCCCCTCTTGGTGCCCTCCATCCTTTAGTCACCTACACTACCAGTTTTCAGTTTTTCATAAGAACCATATACCGAGCACAAATGAACGGTGAACGAGTAAAAATGAACGGTTCCCAAAAAAGAAGGAGCAGCAGTGAATTAGTTCCCAAGGATGAACGAGTCTACCCATCGAAGGTTGTGCCAGGCACACACTATTTGTAATGCTTTAATATGAATCCAGTGAAAAACACTGAGCACCTGTAGTTCTTTTAGTGATTCTTAAACTACGTTCAGTCAGGGAGGTGTCACTATAAACACTGTAAGTTTAAAATCTTTCTGCCGAACATTACTGTCGTTTGGTATTACATAGGTTAGTTAAGCCAGTCCATCGCCCAGTGCTTATATGTGCTCTGTAATTAAATACTGATATGCTGTCAGTTTGCACTGTGGTTATGTAAAAAGGGAAGGAACAATCGGACTACTCGTAATTAATTTTCACCCCTTTGCCTGAAATTTGGTCTATATGAGCCACAATATGTGCTGGCTGGTGTTTACCGAAATAATTGATTCCTCTGATCGGTCAGTTCAGTGTTTGCTATATCGAATTAATGCTGCGTAAAAGGGCACAGACAAGAGTCACTACGCATGGCTATATATGTATTTATTTTCGGTATGTTGTAAAGTGCAACTTGTTCCTCTGTGTCGTGTCCGAGCCCACCTTAGGTACTGCCGCCGTCAAGCGCAGTCAGTGGGACTGTACTCCCTCAAGGTTCGCATAGTGCAACAACATAATGTTGATGAGAAAGTGCTTTAAGAATTGTTTTTATTTTTAGCTGTAAATCATGCTATTTTAAGTAAGAAGAAGTAGAAGGTACTGATTCTATTGATCCCTTCAGACTGTATAACAGACAAACTAAAATTTCTGTTTGATGGAATTTGTTTTTGTCTGTTTTTCTCTAAAAAGTGTTTGTATAAATGCAGTACAATTATGGCTTCATTGAAATTCTCTTGACAGGGGACTCGTTGTATCCGTGTGATGATTAATTTTTCATAGAATTGCTATATTTGAATCAGAAGTTTAAGTTCAGTTGAGATGTAATTACATTAGTTGTACGTAGGAGTGATTTTGTTGTACATTGAGTCGTTCATAGATAAACATCTTATTTTACTTAAAAATTTACACTTTTAATTATTGTGTCTGTGATATTTCACGCGTAATCTCTGTTGGCTTCAGTCTATAAATTCAATATACTCTCAGTTTTAGTTTTTCATTTTGTTGTTACATGTTAAATAAAGTTTACCGGGTAAGAAGTAATTACTGTAGTCTATGTTGATACCGGTGTGCCATGCTATTACGCTGTTATGTTGACGTAAATAAAGGAATTAAAATGGTATTGTACCCATAAATGTGTCTGGTCCTCCTGCTCCAACAGTCATGTGCTCTTCATGCACCTTTCAGTACTTTCCATTTTAGTCTGAGTACTTCTCTACTTCTTCATATCCTCAGACTATTGACTTACTTGGCTAGCGCCACAACAGGTTGAAAACTCCTGTTCTGATTATGCACAGCCTTCAAATAATCATCGACAGCGCTTGGGAGGCGTCAGACATCTGCATACGACACTGACCTCAAACGTGGCAGACCTAAACCGCAGCGAAACCCTTGGGGCATCATGCCTATGACATGGATTGGTGTCTACAAATCCCATACTAACAACAAGTCAGGCGAACCAGATGCGGGTACCATTTCGTTGCCCACGATCTTCTTGCAGCACTGTGCTGAGAGATCAGTACTGTTGTTTGCAGTGGGCTGCCTAAAGCTCGTAATGACCACGTGGAGATTGTTTCGAAGCTTCGTGGGTCAACACGGCCACCCACTGAAAGTCAGCGCCAGCTTCTGCTGCTTTCTCCTCGGGATACCTATGAAACATGCTTTTCAGTTAGTGGTCATCAGCTGGTGTAGTGTTTTCCGATACAACAAGACAGATCTTAAATCACATGTATCTCACGGTAGTGGACAAATAGCCGAAAGACATCGCTGTGGGGTATGCCAAATTTTGCCGGAAAGCAACAATGACCACACGGTATAAGCTTGAAAGGAAGCCTCGAATCGTGCTGACGGACAGAATGGTGTACGAAAGGCGCATTGTAACTCTAGTTTGGAGGCGCTGTTCTCGTTGATAATGCACTGCTGTATTCTGAAATGCCCTCGTCTCAAAACAGATTTGAGGAAGTTTAAAAAATCTATTCATGTCACGAACATTTTCTTAATTTTGCGTTTTAAATCTATTTGTTCAAGGACAAGGCCAACTAACATATCATTAAGACACCCTCGTTTATCTGCTGTGTGACTATTAAATACTGTCTACGAAATTTTTATTTAAAATACAAATCGTAGTAAAATGAATCAAACATACATGTGCGATAGAATTTCTACAGTGTGTGCTCTGATAAAAATGCGTGTGTATTAAATAAGCGACACTTCCGTTTAATAAAGAAGGAATATGGACGTATAGGCAGCAGAAATTTCGAGAAAGTAGGATACCTTTTCCATTTCTTTAAATCTGATTGCATACTTTGGCGAAATAAGCGCAATAGTGTGGTGCCTTTTAAGCTCATGTCTATATTCCACAAGTAGCTGTATATTTCGATCTGCCGTATCTGGAACAGCCTACATTTTTTAGGGCTCTCTATAGTATGTAATCTGTTGGTAGAAAAATGTCTACCGTAACGAAGTTGTTTAAACTTACGTTGCTTGAATGAGACTTTGCCGGTTGTGCTTTAAATTCGTCTCACTCGTTCAATTGCTTCCTTTTGCCACTTTGAGATTTACAATTTCTTAACATTGAAATAATGTTTTCTAAGGGCTTATTACTATTATATGGATATGTATTACTTCAGAGCTTGTGTAGGAATGCGCCGGCCAGAGTGGCCGAGCGGTTCTAGGCGCTACAGTCTGGAACCGCGCGACCGCTACGGTCGTAGGTTCGAATCCTACCTCGGGCATGGATATGTGTGATGTTCTTAGATTAGTTAGGTTTATGTAGTTCTAAGTTCTAGGGGACAGATGACCTCAGAAGTTAAGTCCCATAGTGCTCGGAGCTATTTGAACCATTTTTGTAGGAATGCTTTCACCAATAACCGAATTCCACGCTTCGGAAACTTCGCTTAAACTAGAGATTGAGCCGTTTTCTTTGAGCTCAGACTCCGAATAAGGACCGGCCGAAAGGGGAAAAGCTCCATCTCCTGAGTGGCACCTACATGGTACATAGAACGTTTGCGCCTCGCACGATTCGTCAACAGAGTAAAAGATATAAAGGCAAACAACTAACGCTGAAATGTAACGAGCAGCCGCAAATGTTATTGCCTTGAATATCAACGTTGTCAGTAGCCACATAACTAATTGATGAAATATTATATTTTAACAACAGAGGCTATCGCACTCCAGTATTGTTTAATAGCTAAGCTTAACATCAGCTGGCGAATAAATGCTACCGTTTGAGGCGTCTTTGCTTGTACCGACTAAGGATGGAGGAGTTTAAGGGCTAAAGACGGGGAGCGAAGAAAACGGTTGTCTTGTATTACTGTGAACCTCTATGGGTGATAAGCTCTCTAGAAATGCACCTCAGCACGCCGCAAAGAAAGTGTAGAGACGCATTTTCCTTCGCCTCGCTTTGATAGGCGATTAGTCGACGAAGTTAGATGATGGTGCGCTTCAGTGAAAAGCCATTTCATGCCCAGATCCGAAGTTAAGCGAATTTTGTACGAGCGCGGGCACGATGGAGGTGAGTCAGTGGGGTGATGGCCATTAGTGGCCGCCGGTACGGCCGCGGCGGGATATTTCCCAGGAGGTGCTTCAGTGCTGCTGTTACCTGCGCGGCGCCGAAGAGACCATCCGTGGCCACGCAGTACTGCATTGTGTCCGCCCCGGCAGGAAGCTTTGGGTAAGGCTTATCTGCAGAACACAGGAGCCAGAGTGCTCAGCGCGACAGAGTATAACGTAGGAAACTAGGACAAACATTATATCAGCACTACCACTTCACGCTAGTTCTTTCGTTACCGAATTAAGGTATTCCTTTTCTTTATACAGAAAGTCGGCCTTTGATAAGACGGGGGCAAGGACTTAAGCGTACGGTGACAGATGGAGTGGGGAGGGAAGAGGGTAAAAACAGCCTTCTGGGAGATGTTGATACGCAGTGTGAAAGACTGTATCATTTATTCCTCGCACTCCTGTGCCTACTTGCGGGAGAGACTCATGTACAGTAATTCTGATGAGAGTGTATCTCCTGTTTCCAGTAACTTGCAAGCGGTAAGTTATCTCCTCCCTGCCACCATTACTCGACGGAATAAAAAGTAATATCCACAGGACAAAGGCAAATAAAAGGAGTTAATTGAAACCTTTAACAATGAGGGCACACCAGAAACTGTCCCACCTGGACCATGTCCATTAAATTAAACACAGAGTCTCGAAATTAAATCCATACTTACAATAAAAACGGATTTACGTATACTGTATGTATGTACGTTAGTGTATTTCACATCTTCATCCAAACCACTGAAACGATTTCATCTGAACTTGACACAGATATCACTTACTGTCTGGAGAGAATCACTGTGGATAAGAACCTCATACCTTTCAAAGAGATGGGTGAGGGGTGGGGGGGGGGGGGGGGGGGTTGACAACGTAGTCTAGGTCACAACGTGAGAGTTAGGGAACTTTATTCATCCGGTATTAGGGAATGAGGACACTTATTGACTTACATCAAAATTTTTCACACATAGTTTCAAACTGTAAGCAATATTTGTCTCCCTGACAATTCCCAAAGCGTGATGAAAGGAAAGAAATTGTTCGCACCACTTTTCGCTGTTTATGCAGTAAAACTAGAACATCAGGCATGACGTTTTAAGTTATTATTGCCTTACTACTAAATGTATTTACAACACACACTGTGAACAGAATTCACATTTACCATTGAGTGTACTGCAAGGCTGTTCTGTACTTGCATTATATTATGGAACGCAACAGGCGACTATGAATTTTCGCCCTGATAGCAGTCACTTTAACTAGTGAAACTTCAATCTGACTACACAGCCTATGCATTTGCCAAATGGATTTTGCTCTTTATCTGTGTATGTTGATGATAGCCTGCGTTAGAAGTTATCACATTTATCAGTGTCTAAAGCAACTTGAATGCTACAGTAATGTTAATGAAATGGTGGCTCCATCATTATTTTAGTCAATTGTTGATTGATGATTGATATATCGACACAGGATTGATCTTTTATAATATTTATGGCATAAGTTTATTGATTAAATAATAGAACCAAAACACATGTTAAGCGTATGGCAAAATAAACATTAACTGTTGGCAGCACAAATATGCAACCATCCGTTAACATTGCCCTGGATGGCTGTTAGGTGGCAAAGCCTAAGGTTTATGTAATTGAACTGTTCACTCTGACTTAAAATATGAATAACACAATCTGAAATCATTTAACACTGAATATAGTTTGATGGATTTATTCTACACGGAAGTTACACAACGTTGGTGCAGCTGAGAACAAGTGGTGAGACGGCGATTGTGTTTGCCCTAACAAGCCGGAGCAGCAATACAGAACCTCTTTCTCGATGCGCGGCGCTCTCTCAGGTGACAGTTGTGATTCAAGCATCTGCGGAGCAGTAATGTCCGACGCCATAATTCGCTATCTCTGGCACAAAATGCAAAAAGTCGCAGCTGGCGATCTGTTCGACGGATCGTTGTTACCTTCCAATAGAGTCCTGAAATCTCGGCAGATTCCAGCGTGTGACACTCCGGTTTGCTGGTCATACCATGGACTAATTGAACTCACTTATACGGCAGTGCACTCAAGGAGATCAAATGTCATGGCAGTAGATCCGTCAGCAATAAGATTTCTGTCGGCACTTGATGACAGTGGTCTGAACCGTAAGTATAGCTGAGTCCTCACCACAGGCTGCCGAGTCAAGACTAGTATTAGTGAATAGTCATGCTCTGGACTGTTCTCCTACCTGCAGTCCACTCATAAGGAAAGTCAAGACCAGAATCGTCTCCAGACCTGAGTCTGAATTAGAAGTTTTCCTCTCTCTTCGCTTTCTCGTTGGTAAACTCCACAAACGCACTCCTGCAACAATCGCAACAAGGGTTTCATGCCAATCACAAGACTCCATGAGCTCCGTGACTCCCCTCTAACTCGTCTCATCTACCCGTTGACCAAACCTAATCAAAGTTAACAATATTCTTCTCTTTTCATTGAAAACAAATAATCCTTGACTCACAAATCACCATGCACACAGGAGAAGATGTTGTGCTCCCAACTTCTTTTATCTCCCCACGGCCATTTCAGGCATCGTGTTTTCAGCTTCCATAAATCCCAATCCTGAACAACACATTTAGTATGGAGATTATTATCTGGACTGCCCAAACATTATAGTTTGTCCGACTGGGGCTTCAGTTAAACTAAGAGAAATGCTTTTGTGTCTCAATATAGATCATTTTAGAGCCTCCGTAAATGTTGTGTTCCTTTTAGAATTTTATGGAATTCCTGAGGCTTTCCAGAAAACTCTGCAGGTGGGGGATGACAGCATCCGACAGATCCTCGATAGCATCCTATCCACAGTGAACGTGGAAATTCGCGAATTTTTAAGGCCGCTATCCCTCTTCACAGAGAGCATTTGTGACACTGTCTAAATTCGTTGGCTGGGCGATCTAGATTTGTCTCATGCCTGTGGGTATACGCGCCTAACTGGTAGGCAGTATTTTCTCCTTTTCGTCCAAACGCATTGTCTGCACACCGGTGCAAGAAACTCTTGGGAACAGCTTTCTGTCCCCAGTGATTCGATGTTCCGTTCCCTAATAGCTGCACGTGTGTTCTAAGCCTAAATATGCACCGCAAGATTTACTGATAAGTAATCAGTCTGCCTACTTGTTCTCAGCTCCAAAAAATACTATTCGAAGGAGAGCCACCATAAAGAACCCACATGCATTAACAATGTACATGCCCCCATAAATGCCTGTTCATGCTGATACCTTCATGTCATCTCAAAAAAAAAAAAAAAAATGTCTTGGGTGTAACAATGAACATTAAATGCTATCATTATGCATAGAAATTAGTGAGAGTGTGACTTGCCCTCTCTAAGTACCTGCAAATATATATAAATGTACGGCACACGGCACCAAATAATTGAGGACGCAGGTTGCAAGGGCTACCCTGAGATGAAGAGGTTGGCGTAGGAAGGAGTACGTGGCGGGCCACATCAAGCCAGTCAGAAGACTGATGACACAAAAAAAAAAAAAAAGACACACAGTTCAGAAGGGATAATGTCATAAACTCATACATGACGTTTTAATTTGTTACGTCTCTACTACTAACTTTATTTGCAAAACATTACACAGACAGTGTACAAATACACCATGTGATCTAAAGTATCAGGAACCCCCCCCCCCCCCTAAAACATACGTTTTTCGTATTAGGTGCATTGTGCTGCCACCTACTACCTCAGCAGTCATTAGACATCGTGAGAGAGCAGAATGGGGCGCTCTGCGGAACTCACAGACTTCGAATGTGGTCAGGTGATTGGGTGTCACTTGTGACATACGTCTGTAAGCCAGATTTCCACACTCCTACACATCCTTAGGTCCACTGCTTCTATGTGATAATGAATTGGAAACGTGGAGGGACACATGCAGCACAAAAGCGTACAGGTCGACCTCATCTGTTGACTGACAAAGACCGCCGACAGTTGAAGAGGGTATTATGTGTAATAGGCAGACATATATAAAAACCATCATATAGTAATTCCAAACAGCATCACGATCCACGGCAAGTACTTTGACAGTTAGGCAGCAGGTGAGAAAACTTGGATTTCATAGTCAAGCGGCTGCTCATAACCCACACATCACGCTGGTAAATGCCAAACGACGCCTCTCTTGGTGTGAGGAAACAGTGGAAAAACGTTGTGTGGTGTGACGAATCACTGTACACCATGCGGCGATCTGAAGGTAGGACGTGGGTATGGCGATTGCGCGGTGAACGTCATCTGACAGCGTCTGTAATGTCAACAGTAAAATTCGGAGGCAGTGGTGTCATGGTGTCGTCGTGCTTTTCAAATGGTTCAAATGGCTCTGAGCACTATGGGACTTAACATCTGGGGTCATCAGTCCCCTAGAACTTAGAACTACTTAAACCTAACTAACCTAAGGACATCACACACATCCATGCCTGAGGCAGGATTCGAACCTGCGACCGTAGCGGTCGCGCGGTTCTAGACTGTAGCGCCTAGAACCGCTCGGCCACACCGGCCGGTCGTGTTTTTCATGGAGGGGGCTTGCACCCCTTGTTGTTTTGCATGATACAATCACAGCACAGACCCACACGTTTTAAGCACCTTCTTGCTTGCCACTGTTGAAGAAGAACTTGGGGATAGCGTTCGCATCTTTCAATACGATCGAGAACCTGTTCATAATGCATGGCCTGTGGCGGAGTGGTTGCACGACAGTAACATCCTTGTAATTGACTGGCCTGCCAAGAGTCCTGGCCGGAATCCTCTAGAACACCTTTTGAATGTTTTGGAACACCGACTTCGTGCCAGGCGTCACCGACCGACATCGATACTTGTCCTCAGTGCAGCACTACGGGAACAATGGGCTGCCATTCCCCAAGAAACTTGATTTGACGATACATTGTCCAGGAGATAAGACTTCATATATATTGAGGTGAATGAAAACGAAACTACAAGACTAAATTTCCTAGAGATATAGGTACATGTATACAAATATCTGTGCAAAATGTTAAATTAAGTAAAATATATCTTACATGTGCTTACTCTCACAAAGCTGCAGATAAAAGACTCCTCCTAATACCCTAGATCACTTTCGATCAATCTTGGTACATATGTAACTATCTGTAAATAAATGCTGTGAGGATGAGAACCAGCAACCTCCTATTGGGGAGAGAATGATAAAGTGAAGAGGGAGGAAGAGATGGACACACTGAGAGTGAAAGGAATACACTGACGCCGTTTGAGGGAGCAGATGACGGACACAGTGGCAGGAAGAGGGATATGAAAGTGAAGAGAAGATAAACAGAGAGAGGGGAGAAGGAAACGGACAGGGGAAGGGAAGAGGGGGACTGAGAAAGGGGCCAAAGGGAGATGAACTGAGAGAGGGTGGAGGAGGAAATGGACTGATAGAGGGAGGAAAAGGAGATAAAAGTTGAGAAGGAGAAAGATGCCTGGAGGAGATGAACTCATAAGTGGGGGGGGGGGGCTATATGGTGTGTGGTGGGGAGAGCAGATGGGCAGAGAGGGGGGAAACAGATGGACAGAGAGAGCTGGGAGGGTTATATGGATAAACAGAGGTTGGTAGCAGATAGAGTGATTGACTAGACTAGAGATGATAGTGTGGGATGGAGGATGTGGAAAGGCAGTAGTGGGAGAAGAAGACGGACAGAAAAGGTGGGATAGATGGAGAAAGAGAAGGGGAATGAGGAATTGGGCTAATTAAATAAATACATACGCATGAATACATATGCTGGCAACCAGGTACTCGGTTAGCATTAGAATTCACACACACACACACACACACACACACACACAGACAAACAAGACTTTCACGCCAAACTTAGAAAGAACACATTACTCTTTGCAGTTACTTACCACAATGAGTAAGGTACCTTATCATAGCCCTAGCTAACAAATGCAGTATGCAGCAAGAGAAAGCAACCAAGAGGAAGGATTACCTCATGGGAAAACAGTTGAAGGATGTCGACTGAGGGGCTTCCTCACCAACTGAGTCAGGACCCCAATTGAAGTGGGGTTGACGTGAAAAAACGAGATACTGGCCTTGCACAGGCCAGTATCTCGCGCTCAAATACTGCCGAAAGCATCAGATGCGCCTTGTTTACCGTAACACTGGCGCTACGCTGTCGGGGCCTAACGGCTAAAACTGGCGTCCTTTCTACCGCAGCAAGACTTTTAGAACAGCTTTCTTATCTTTATATGCTGCAGTGCTGTTGATGTAAATAAATTTACCATCGAAGTCGCCCTCCATGGGAAGACAATAGAATTAAGGGCAATGTCATGTGGTGACTAGCTGTTAGTTTACAAGTAATTAGCTTAATTCGTATATTAAGGATAGGTACTCGAAGGATAAGCAGTTTTTAATTATCAGAATGAAATTTTCGCTCTGTAGCGGAATGTGCGCTGATATGAAAGAGTCGTGCTTGGGTAGCTCAGCTGGTAGAGCAGTTTCCGGCGAAAAGCAAATTTCCCAAGTTCAAGTCTCGGTCCGGCACACAGTTTCAATCTGCCAGCAATTTTCAATTTTTAATTAATTATTTCGCATGTACGGATTCCGTATACGCCACCCATCCATTCCTCCAGTTGGAAATATCGTCAGTTCGTTCTGACCTGTTCTAAAGAATACACGCCCCTTTGATCCAAGTTGAAAATTTGTCCCGGACTGTGATTCAAACCCAGGTCTGGTGCTTACTCGGTAGATGTTCTGAGTACTAAGCCATCAAGACACAGCGGTCATTGCACCCGCATGGTATACCCTAGCACGCCTCCCGTCAGACCCAAATTCTCAACGTATACACAATACCCTTGCCTATTATCTTCATTACTCAGAGCATTTCGTCGATTACCCGTAACAGTTCGAGTTCGGTGTGCACCTGCGCTGAACAGCTCATTGAACATCTCGTCAATGTCTATGATGCCCTAGTGCCTTAGTTCATACTGGCTGCAGGGTCAAAATAGCGTAAGACACACAAATTTATATTGAAACTGCCAAAGATCTCTCCAGTGAAGATGCACACTGGGCTCGACCTGTTATGGGAATCGGTGAAATGCAGCGAGAAAAATTTGGGTATGACGAGACGCTTGCTATGGTAGTCCGTGTAGTTCCAATGAAAAAATCTGTCCGGATGGCTAACTAAGCAGGAGTCGCAGGTTCGAATCCCGGTTGGGTACGAATTTTAACTATCCCCACTGATTTAAATCAGTGCCAATTTCTTTGTGTCGTACTAATTTGTATACTTAAATTATTTCTTTTTAGAGATAGAAGGGCAGCTGCAGTCTCTTCCACCGGTTTTGGAAACGAAGCACTACGAAAGGAAACTTCGGTCGATAGTATTACCGTGCAAAGTAAACACGACATACAAAGCAAATAATTTTGTCCTCTACAAGTAAATGACATTAGCTACGATACACTTTTCATATCAGTTACCAAGTACCTATAAACTATTATCAAATTCTTGTATCGGAAAGGATAGAAACATTGATTTCGCATCTCCTGGGTTGTTCGTAGAAATTAAATGCAATAATTGCGCACAGTAACCGTGGTGGTTCCTTCCTGTATTCCGAATCGAACTGATAGCTGGTTTTTCAGGAAAGGGAGATATTAGTTACATTTGTCTGTAGTGCTTCCATCGGTTTCATTTCGTGATGCCTTCTGTTCACCGATCAGTTTGTGAGGAAAAACATATCTGACGTTACAGGGGTCGGAACGTGGAATGTTTCAAGTATAAGGGGCAGTCAAATGTAATGGAAACAGATGGAAAGAAGTAAGTAAACTCTTAGTTATTTCAAAAGTAATCACCTTAACCTTAACACATACGGTCCATTATTAGAAAAGACAATCCAATGCCTTCATGGAAAAGTGTTTGCAGTTGACTACGGAACCATGATTGTACCCAGACGTGCACCTCTTCGTCCGAAACGAACAGACGGTCAGAAAGATCTTTCTTGAGGTCTCCAAAAATATGAAAATCGCAAGTGACGAAATTGGGACTGTATGGAGAGTGAGTAAGAACTTCCCAGCGAAACTTCTGCAATGCATTTGAAACAACTTTCGAAACATGAAGCTTAATGATCCCGTCTGCAAACATTTCTGGGCGTTTGGACTTGATGGCACTAAGTGTCCACGTACCGTTGCGCGTTGTGCAATGCTAACACCAACTACAGTGATACACTTTTATATGCCTATTGGCTCCGCACATGAGGAAGAGTTTTGAAGAATTTATGATGAGGTAAAAGAAGTTATTCAGCTCTTTGACGATGACGAGTATTTAACTGCTATGGGTGGCTGAATTCTATAGAAGTAATAGAAGTGTGAGGAAAAGCAGTAGATCATTGACTAACAGCAACCAAGGGAGGGGAAAGCTATCTAGTAAAATGTTGCTCTTGGAATATTAGAAAGATACCTTTAAGGGAAGAGAAACACAACAACGTGTTCATGCTGCAAGTACGTATTAAACAAAGAAAGAGAAACAGAAAGGCGGAGGAATATATCGAAGGGCCATATAAATGACAGAAACTTGATGATATCATGGAAAACGAAGGAGAAATGAATGTAGGTAACTTGGGGGATGCAGTACTACGAGCAGACGATGACGTAGCACTAAAACATTAAAGTTAAAACACGACATTTCGAGTAGACGACATTTATTCAGAATTATTAAGACATTTATAATTACACTTCAGCTGTATGCAAGATACATGAAACAGGTGAATTATCTTGAGACTTACAGAAACGCAACGTAATCTGCAAGTAAAAAGTACGGACACCAGACAATAGTTGTGAAGGTCAATCAATAATTCAGAGGCATAATAACCTAGCCGCAATTTTGTTCAATCTCGACACTGCGAATGCAGTATAGGAAATGAAATTAAATATTTGAGAATTTGCTGATAACATTGTATGTCTCTGAGAGATGGCCAAGGATTTGGAAGATCAGATAATCGAATGGTTACTGCCTTAAGGTTATAGCGTAAACAGGGATATAGAATGTATTCTAATTATATCACACGATGCTGTTGGAAGTAGACTTGTAAAACCGACACTAATAGTAGTCGTAAATGAGTTCTATTTCATTTAAAAGATAATTTATGGTGGTCGAAGTACATGGGAAATAAAATGCAGTTCGGTATATGGAAAAATACATTTCTGGAAAACAGAAATTTTTTCAGAACTGAATATAAATTTAAGAGTTGTTTCCAACCCCGGCAGGATAATGATTCTACAACTTTCTGCCGTCAAAAAATTGTGAAGTTATCGGTTTGGACCGTAGTTATACATGGAACTGGAACCTGGAGACTACAAACGGTTAATACAACAATATATCAGAAGGTTTTGAAATAAAGTGCTACAGAAGACTGTTAGAAATAAGGTGGATAGATTTAACAACTAACGAGAAAGTCATGAATCGAATCTAAGGAAAGAGATATTTACGACACCACCCGACTTAAAGAAAGTTTCTGTTGGAAGGACACATCCTGTGGCCACTATATTAGTTGTATCATTTAATAACCGAAATCTGATACTTCAGGTGGTAATGTAGGAAAGTATATGGGATAAACATGTAGGAGGAGACTGAGGCGAAAATACAGTAAGCATATGTAGACTGCAGTTGTATACAGAGATGATGACGACTGCACAGAATAGGATAGCGTGGAGAGAGACATCAAACTAGTCTTTGGGCAGAAGACCACAACACCAAGTCTCGTTTCGATTAAAAAACTGGGTCAGATTAAAAGTAAACTGTTGTTATCTACGTAAACAAACCGAAGGCTCATCTAGTGACGCTGGCAAGTGTGTATACTAATAGCCAATACACAGAAATCAACTCATCGACCAATAAAGAAAACCAGAGGATCTCGGTGATACGCATACAAATGATGAGGAAAATCCTGGAAGTTGATTAACCTTGCCAAGTTGTGCAAATCGCAAGCCAACTGTCAGGTATTGCCATCGAAGTAGCTTCCTTTATAGTGAGAGGTCCTGACAAATATGCATGATAAGCGGATCAACGTACTTCTTTTTTTTGTTTTGTTTGGTTTGTTGCGACCCATCATGAAGGCCTCTCCTGTGTCAACTTCTTCGTCTCAAAGTAGCAATTGCAACATACGTCCTCAGTTATTTACTGAGAGTATTCCAATCTGTGTTTTCCTCTACATTTTTACCGTCTACAGCTCCTTCAATGAAAATTATTTCCAGATGTCTTAACAGATGTCTTATCATCCTGACCCTCCTCCTTCGCAGTGTTTTCGACATACTCCTTTCCGGGCCGCGAAGAACATCCTCACTCCTTACCTTATCAGTCCACCTAATTTCCAACATTCGTCTGCAGCACCACATCTCGAATGCCTCAATTCTCTTCTGTTCCGGATTTTCCACAGTCCATGTTTCACCACCACACAATGCTGTGCTACATTCTTAGGTATTTCTTCGTTGTGGCCAAGCGGTTCTAGGCGCTTCAGTCTGTAACCGCTTTGCTACGTTCGCAGGTTCGAATCCTGCCTTGGCAGTGGGCGTGTGTGATGTCCTTAGGTTAGTTTGATTTAAGTAGTTCTACGTCTAGGGGACTGATAACCTCAGATGTTAGGTCCCATAGTGCATAGACCCATTTAGCCACCCTTTTAGGTATTTCTTCCACAAAGTAAATCTTGTATTTGACACTTGTAGAGTTCTCATAGAAACGAATGAGTTCTCTTTTCGCGAATGCTAATCTTCTTTTCATTTCTTCAGCGCTCCGTCCGTCATGGGTTGCTTTGCTGCCCCAGGAACCGGAACGCTTTAATTCTACTTCCTGAGACCCAATTCTGATGTTAAGTGTCTTGCTTTTCTCATTTCTGCTACATCTCATTACTTTTGTCTTCCTTCGATTCACTTTCGGTCCACATCCTGTAGTCAATAAACTGTTCATTCCATTCAACGGATACTGTAATTCATCTTCACGTTCACTGAGGATAGCAATCTCATGGGTGAATCTTATCGTTGATATCTTTTCACCATGAATTTTCATCCGGCTGTTCAAATTTTTTCTGTTTCGATCATTGCTTCCTCGGTGTACTGATTAGAGAGTAGAGGCGAAAGACTACATCCATGGCTCACACCATTTTTCATCCGAGCTCTTAGTTCTTGGTCTTCTAGGTTAATTGTTTCCCCTTGCTTCTTGTACACATCATATATTACCGTCTTTTTCTGCAGCGTGTCCCGTCTCTCCCTATAGCTTATCCCTATTTTTCATAATATCGAACAACTTGCACCATATTACCTCGTCAAACGCTTTTCCCAGGTCGACAAATACTATGAACTTGTCTTGAATTTTCTTCAGTCTTGCTACCATTATGAAACGCAACGACAGATCTGTCACACTGGTGCCTTTACCTTTAGTAAAGCCAAACTGATCTTCACGTACAGATTATCAGTTTTGTTTTCCACTCTTGTGCATACTCGTATTATTCTTGTCAGATACATGGATGTATGAGTTGATAAGCGATAACTCTCACACTTGTCGACACTTTGTGTCTTCGGAATGGTGTGATTTGTTTTTCCGAAAGTCTGACGTTATATTGCCTGTCCTATACATTCTAAATACTAACGTGAACAGTTGTCTTGCTGCCATTTCCCTAAAAATGTTTCGAAAAATATTCATCAAGTTCGATCATAAGTGAAGGTTTTTCTCTCTGTTTTATTCAATTACAATTCGACTATGCAACTCGATTTCCTGCCTGGTCGTACAGAGAATATGGAATATTACCTGGAAGTTACACGCCGCTTCCGCGAAGCAGTCCCAAGAAAACGAACAGAATGGTGGCAAAACTACTCGTGGAAATGATAATCTTCCCGCTCAAAGCTCAATGTTTGTTTGTGACTGTTTGGGGAAAAAACCGTTATGTTACCTCAACCACCATATTCACTGTAAATAGCAACCTTCGACTTCTTCCTATTCCCGAGGCTGAGGAGAGCTGACTGAAGAGTCGTAAATACGCAAAAATCTAAAAATCGACTTTTTGAGCGCGTTTCTCTTCCGTCTATCTTAAGAAACAATCTGATGCTCAACACTCTATACAAATGATGGTCTCTTTGCCTATAATCTTTGGTTACCTAGGAAATAGTGTCCCTCTCAGATGCTAGTCAGTTGTTTCCCAAAGACGGCCTAATGAAACGAAAACTAGTTTGAAATAAACTAAAATCAGTAGAACAAAAACAGTATACGTGTTATTCAACCTTAAAGAAGGCACTCTATGGCATTTTTACTCATTTGTTTGCATATACTCTTTTTCATCCAATCGTCTCCCTTAATTTTGATAAACACAAAACTCATTGACCGATCAACACTGAAGAGCCAAAAAACACTGGTACACGTGCCGAATATCGTGTAGCGCCCCCGCGAGCACGCAGCACTACCGCAACACGATGTGTGCTGGAGGGAACTGACACCATGAATCCTGCAGGGCTGTGATCCTAGAGCCACACTGTAACAATTGTGGACGTGTGGGTTGTCGCATTGCCCAAGTCCGTCGGAATGCACAATGGACATGAATGGATGCAGGTGATCAGACGGGATGCTTACGGACGTGTCACCTGTGAGGGTCGTACCTAGACGTATCAGGGGTCCCATATCACTTCAACTGCACGCGCCCCACACCATTACAGGACCTCCACCAGCTTGAACAGTCGCCTGATGAATGCAGGGTCCATGGATCCATGATGTAGTCTCCATACCCGTACACGTCCAACCAGTCGATACAATTTGAAAGAAGAACCGTCCGACAACGTAACATGTTTCCAGTCATCAATAGTCCAGTGTCGGTGTTGACGGGCCCAGGCGAGGCTTTGTGACGTACGGTTATCAAGAGTACACGGGTGGGCCTTCGCCTCCGAAAGGCCATATCGATAATGTTTCGTTGAGTGGTTCGCACGACGACACTTGTTGAAGGCCAAGCATTGAAATCTGCAGCAATTTGCAGAAGGGTTGCACTTCTGTCACGTTGAAGAATTCTCTTCAGTCGTCGAGGTCCCGTTCTTGCAGGACCTTTTTCCGGCCGCAGTGAAGTCGGAAATTTAATGTTTTACCTGATTCATGATATTCACGGGACACTCGTGAAATGGTCGTACAGGAGAACCCCAACTTCATCGCTACCTCGGAAATGCTGTGTCCCATCTCTCGTACGCCGACTGTAACACCACTTCAAAGTCATTTAAATAACCTGGCATTGTAGCATCAGTAAATGATCTTACACCTGCAGCAGACACTTTTTGTCTTATATAGGCGTTGCCGGCCGCAGCGTCGTTTTCTGCCTTTTTACATATCTCTGTATTTGAATACTCATGCCTATAACATTTTCTTCGGGGCTTCAGTATATGACTTAATTGGTAATTCGTTCTGCTATATTTTCAGTGGGTTCATTTTATATTACATTAATCTTGCTAACATTATATTTCAGTTCAGTTTCGTATATTCTCTATTTTGATTTCTGTTTTATGTGAATTTGCTTCTAGTGAAGATTATTTTCAACAACTGCAAATAATACAATAAAAGTAACAGAGATAAAAATTTATGTTTAGTATACAGCACCTGAGATGTATGTACCTGTTTTAATATGGACATTAAATTCTGATAATGTCAGATCCATAGAAAGATAAGAAATTATACAAAAAATTTGATGCTATGGATCTAAGGATTCAGCAAGGTACACTCTAAACTTAATTCGAGACGATGGTTCCAACAGAAAATGATTGGTAATCGCCGCACATGTGCGACACGCCAATAATAATCGTTTTGCTCGTTTCATCTGTCGATTTTCTGTTTCGTCTGAAGCTTCTAATTTCCACACTGTCTTAATTGCTAGTGTAGATTAGAAATACGTATACTCAAACATACAAATTCATTTTCTTGTGTTCTCAGCTTATGAAGATGGGTCGAGATTTGCAAGCAATGCATCTCAAGAAATTACTATTTCAAGAGAAATTCTTGAGTCAATTTATTCAGTGCTAATAGGTTAGTAACGTATCTCGCATGAACAGTACACTCCTGGTACTAATAATACAGAAAATAATTACTGACTGTCTTAAGGTAATCCCATTTTATGCAGTACATTTTATACAGTGCTGCTACATTAATATTTTTGAAATTTCACCGGAAATGTGGAAATTTTGTATACTTTAGAGCAAAAAACAAATTTGTAATTATAAATTTTTCGTACTCCTTACGTTCATATTCGCATAGGTCGAATGATACGGAAGGGAAAGCTTCGCATCCGGGCGCTGATGGGCTAGGGACCCACCGACCGGCGGGTCATCCAACGCCAGTTGCATCACTGCCTGTTGTGTAGGGGGGCGTGGGGTCAGCATACCGCTCTCGCGACTCATCGGTTATGTTGACTTTGGAGCCGCAATCTCAGTTAACATCACGAAGCAGATTGCACACCGTTCTTGTCCTTCCACCGAGGAAAATTACCAGGTCGTAACGAGAATCGAACCTGGATCTTCCGGCTAGCATCCAGATGCACTGAGTTAGAGAAACAGAATTTAATGATATGGAAGTACAGAAGTTTACGCCTGAATAGCTCCTGGTCTCTAATGAAAGTATTTACTTTCTGTGAAAACTAGTCAAAATTTTGAATCGACATAGAGATAAAAATTATACTCCGAAATTTCATTTTGCTGACATCTCTCTGTTGCCATCTAGTTAGCATGTTTCACAAATAGAGACAGGTGGCAGTGCTAACGTTTAAGTACCACGAAATTTCAGGTACTATACTTAGCTCCAAGGCGCTTTACCAGGTGACATTCTGTCACAACTGTGCGACGTGTTTTTCACCGAGAGTAAGGCACTGAATGACTTGTACCTCGAATCATGCGACGATGCCATAATCACTTTCAGGATAAAGATCGTTTTTATGTCTTGGGATATCCGCATTTCGCCTCCGTCTCTTCGTACGATGCTTACAGTGCGTTATAGAATTCTGCACGTAATCCACAGAAGCCTACTGTAGTGCCAGCACAGCCTTAGGGATTCATTTTGTGTGACTATATAACGAACAGATCTGGTCGATGAGTCTCATATAATGGATCAAATATACCGATTAGCCTTGCGAGTAACTTCGCGGAAATCCAACACTGAACATTTTTCACGTCCTCCTCTGATTATTAACTTAGATCTTTATTTTGCCAGTGTGAAGAGGTATCAAAATTCTAGTACATTTTCATCCCAGTTCTTTGCTTTATTAAAGGTCTAATAACATAATATGTTTCTACCAACAAATGTGCCTGAAATTAAAGTTTCAGCTGCTACTGCATCCGGAGTATTAGCTAGCGGATGGAGTAATAAGAATAGACTTTAATATCGCGTTCATTATACAAAGTCATACAAGTAAATTTGAGAAAAATTTAAGCAATCTGAGACTCCTCAATGGAGGTATCGTCCAAGTCATCTACAGTGATTTTTAAGCTCACTTCCACCTAGACATCTACAGTGATTTTTAAGCTCACTCCCACCTATATTTTTACTAAATGAATTTCATCGGCGAGGTACGACAGGACAGGCACGTCTTAAGCACTGTCGCCACTGTTCAGGAGAGTTTTCAATAAACATTTCCAGCTGGAATGTGAGAGCTGCCCGCGGCTAGCTTCTAGCAAATAGTTTTTGCGATCGTTTTCCTACGTCTTTTATCTAATTGGTTGGTTCGATTGCTCTTTATAAACTTCCCGTCAGAGGATTTCTTGTACGAAGATCATGAGGCTATTTGGGCCCTTGCACTTTGCTCTTGGGAAGACTTGAATTGTGCCTGCCGGGGTGGCCGAGCGGTTCTAGGCTTCAGTCTGGAACCGCGCGACCGCTACGATCGCAGGTTCGATTCCTGCCTCGGGCATGGATGTGTGTGATGTCGTTAGGTTAGTTAGGTTTACGTAGTTTTAAGTTCTAGGGGACTGATGACCCTAGAAGTTAAGTGTCATAGTGCTCAGAGCCATTTGAATTTGAATTGTATTGCCTCGGATGTCTGATGGTTTCCCTCGAGGTGCCGCTAGTGACGCGGAGTGTGGTGACAGGGGCAGGAGCAGCCGGCTGTGATGTGTTCAGGTGTGGCTGTTACTTCAGTAATAGAGTAGCTGCTTTCCGGCTACTAGAGGCACATGTGTCTTGAAGTGCTCTGTCGGCATCCAGAAGAACAAACCCATATGATGCGTGGTATTCTTGAATCCTGAGAGGCGGTCTTGTGAAGCCCGCAATGTGTTGGTAACATTGTGGCCGACTGTTATGCAAATCTTATCGGTTCATCTTCACTCTGGTAGCCTGTGGACACGATGTTATTTCTAAACGGTCTCGGGAGCTGAGCTACGGGGCAGTGGCCCCTTTCTTATTGGTTCTCCGGAAATCGTACCTGTGTTTCAGTATTTGAAACTAGGCTCTGAAGTGAAATAATCTCCTTTTCTTTCCTTTTCTTCCATTTGTCATGCCATTATTTAGTTCCAAGATGTCATTACCATTTTTTGAACTGTCTAACTGAACTGAGCGTCTTGTAGTATGGTAAATCGGCTGCCAATCGTGGATACCATTTAGAAAATGCTGTGTGCTTGTGATTAATGCTATTTCCTATCTGTGTAATCAGAATTTTAATTTTAAGGGTTGTTCAGTAATAAAGTTGTATAATTATTGTTGTTTGTGTGTGCGTGCTTTTTGTTTTTAAAAATCAGTTCACTGCACTGAACTTTAGCATAACGTCATTTACAGGGTCTCATAATTCATACAGGGTGCCCCACCTAGGCGTTTCAGGGCAAATATCTCCGGAACACCAAAAGTGTTGTGGGGTCGGTGTGTCAAACTCAGGACTCCAGATAACAGAGCTTAAGCCGGTACCCACCGCGCCGTATTTAGTCAGGAGGCTGAGCATGTTCAAGAGCTTCAAGGGGCACACTCCGGTCGCCACCCGCCGATGAGCTGCGAAGGTCGTCAATGGTATCTGTTCTTTCGCGAACAGTTACTATCTTCGTATATAATCACCTTCGCAGTTTCTCAGGATGTAATTGACTTATTGCGATGCCAACAACACCATTAACATTGTGATTTTTCATATTGTTGATTGCATAAGAAATAGTATTTCGTGTTTGAACAATAATATTGAGTGTCCTTTTGAAAAACAGCATAAGTATTCGTTGAAACTAATGTTTGCTAACGCTTTAGAATGTCTCATAACGTTTACTTTCATGAGAGCCTGCATTTCATTCATAACCTGAAAGTCATTTAACATTACATTACATTTATCGTTTACCATGGATCCCCTGGAGAGGAGTCTCTGGGATGTGGAAAGAGTCAAAGGTTTTCCTTTCTTTTTTCTTTTTCACTCAGATACGCTGATGTTGTGCAATTCTAATGCAGACAGAGTTGTGAGCTGTAATCCTTGTGTAGATATTCATCGATGGAGTAGAAGGAGTTGGCCAGCAGAAAATTCTTTAATTTACTCTGAAACCGCTCTTTATCACTTACAAGATCTTTGATATGCTCTGGTAAGTTATTGAATATGTGAGTACCCATGATGTATTTGACTCCTTTTTGTACTAATTTTAAGCTTTTATAATCCTTATACAGATTGTATTTTGTTCTGGTATTATAATCACATTGTCCACAATTTTTTGTAAAAAGAGGCGTGTTGGAAATGACAAAGGAGATCATGGAGCATATGTACTGAGAAGTAGTAGAATACCAAGTTTCTTAAAGGCATCTCTGCATGATGATCTAGGACTGACACCAGATATAATTCTAATAACTCGTTTCTGAATTTCGAAAATGTTTTCTTTGGCAGAGGAGCTTCCCCAAAAGATGGAAAGTAAATGGAAGTAGGCCAATTACTAACTTTTTCCTTTCAAATCACCTATTTCTGCTATCATGCATACTGCAAATGTAGCTGAACTAAGGTGTTTCATTAAGTCTATAGAGTGAGTTTACCAATTTAGGTTGTGGTCAATTTCTAGCCCTATATTTTGACACTGTCTATAGCTTTAATTTCATTTTTTGAATACATTATACCTATAGGGTGAGGTATTTTTTGTGATGTACTAAACTGTATGTACTGGGTCTTGTCAAAATTCAGGGACAATCCATTTGCTGTGAACCATCAATTGATACAAATATTTCATTATTTGATTGCTCTGTGAGATCATGGGTACAGTTTTTTGTACCAATACTTGTATCATCTGCAAATAAGGAAAAATTTGCATTTTGTGTCACTGCATATGGGAGGTCATTAATATATAATAGGAACAACAAGGGACCTAAAACAGAGCCCTGGGGCACACCTTGACTGATGGTTTCATATTCTGAATTATTGATATGTGGGAAGCCTGATACAGACACACATGGTTTTCTATTGAAAATATAGGATTATAATCATGAGCCGACTTCTCCTGTTATCCCATAACATTTTAACTTTTGTATAAGGATGTCATGCTTAACACAGTCAGAAGTTTTAGCCAGATCACAGAATATTCCAAGTGGTAATAACTTCTGATTTATTGATTCTAATAAATCATCTGTAAAGGTGAATATAGATTGATCAGTTGACAAACCTTTCTGAAATCTAAATTGATTGTGAATGAGAATATTTTTCTATACTAAGTGTTGATATAGTCTATTGGACAAAACCCTTTCCTACACTTTTGAAAATATTGCCAATAATGAAATGGGATGGAAGTTTTCCACTGATAATCTGTCTCTTTTTTGTGTGATTGTTTGACGATAGCGTACTTAAGCCTAAATGTAAGAATACCACTACGTAGGGATTCATTACGTAAGTAACTTAGTATGTCACAATGTTCTGAGGAGCAACATTTAATTATGGTAGTGCTGATTTCATGATAACCGCTGGAACGTTTGCTTTTAAGAGAGGTAATAATATTTGAAATCTCTTTCGGTGAGGTAGGCTACAGTTGAAGTTTGTCAAACTTCTGCAGAAATGCATATTGTTAAATATTTTAAGCTGCCTTCTGAGGAACTATGCAAACTTAAGTTGTCTGCTACTGAAAGGAAGAAGTTGTAGAAAGTGTCTGCAACTTTTTGAGGTACCTCTAATCAACTCATTATTTACGTTTAACATAATATCCCCATTTGCCTGATTAGTTTTTCCTGTTTCATTTTTTACTATGTTCCACACAGTTTTCATCTTGTTATTAGTGGAAGTTATTTTTTCTTGAAAATAAATACATTTTGAGGTTCTGATTAATTTGTGTAGAATCTCACAATATAATTTGAAATGTGATTTAGCTCTGTAGACATTGTTCTCCCTTGACATTAAGTACAATCTTCTTCTTTTTATTTTTTTGCTAGATACTTTTATTCCATTTGTAATCCAAGGTTTTCAGACATTTAATCGATTTGCTTTGATTACTTTCTCAGGGCAGCAGTTTTCAATGTGACCTATGACCGTATTAGAGAAACAGTTATACTTTTCACTTATCCCAAGTGAATTTTATACATCTTTCCAGTCTGTATACCTCACACAGTTTTTATACCTTCAATTCCTGTTTCATTTATTATTCATGTACTTTCCTACTTCCTGTTGTTAGGTGAATCAGACACCACCATATTAAATGTAAGCAAATGGGCATCAGTGTCTGTTGTTCCGGAAATATACGCGCTGAAACATTTAAGTGGACCACCCTGTATTATAGTTGCAAGTTAATACTGTAACTGGATTACGTAAAAATTTCGTAGGCGTAGTTACGTTGCTCAAATCAGAATTTTTGTACATCTGTCATTTCAACATGTTATCTAAAGTCACTGAAACTCATTTTCTTTTTGGCAACTTCTCTTTTCCTGAGTTATAGTCAGTGGTTACAGCATTATTTCATGTGATCACCATCAGACTGCTAAACGTTTACTTCTTGTAGCATGATGTCATTAGAAATTGTAATATGAAGTACAGAGCATGTGTTATTCATTCTGTGGAAGTTAAAGCAAGGTTTTCGAGTTGTAGTACTGAAGTTTGAGTTTCTGTGTTCTAAATTATTTTAAGGAAGATATGTAATGTAATTTCGGCCTGATGTCAGCCTAGCACTTTACCACTTACTTTCCGCACCTACCACTTCAATGTGCCTATTCAAATACCCATTAGTTTGAAAGAAACGGTCTTAGGAGATACAGATTTAGCTCGTCTTACTGCGAAACACTGCTGCAGTTAGAACTATCTTTATAAACAGCGTTTGCTGAAAACTAACGCATAAAAGTGCCCCAGAAAGGCGTTTTCAAACGTATGAGAAAAGTTCCGGCTACATTTCTTCCGCCTGTATGCACATAATGAAACATTTCCTCGTGCTGAATTTATGACGGGTACGCAGCGCACTATTTTAAAAGGTAAATTTTTCGTGTCGTGCTATTTCGTAGGTTCGGTAATTTCCCCAGTGGTCCTCCGCTATGCATTTCAAATACCTCCACAAATATATTCGTCTGTGCGAAAGGCGCGCATATTCGCTTTCGCAGACAACAGAGATAGTTCATCATCTGTAACTCTGCTGGATGGCTAGTTGAAAGCGCGACGCATTGCTCCTTTTGCGCCTCCATAATAAACTGCACGCATCGTAATCGGGTGTGGACCGAGAGAAGAACAGCTGTGGTGCGCTTAGCCGTTAACCGAAATAAAGGTTTTCATCTCTGTTCGCGAATCGGTAAAGGCCATCCTATAGCAGCTATACAATACAGTCTGCTGACTTCTTAGATATTACAATCAAACTTTTGATTCAAACATGCATGAACGGAGTGTAAATCTCATCATCATTACAGGGTTATGTTTCCATGCTACAACTAAAAAGCAGGGTAATGTCACGCAGCAGTGAAGAAAAACATTATTAAAAGATTGGGTTCAAATTATTGTTCAACTATCGTGTATTTGGTTTCCCTTGATTTTTCTAAATCATAAGGGGCAAATTGTGTAGTCCTTCCTCTAATAACATCACAGCAGATTATTTCTGTTAGCTCTGTTCAATTATAAAATTTGAGCATCACATCTGATGAATTCGAAGTTAAGAGAACGTACAACTTAAGACAAATTTCTTTTTCACCCCAGATAACTTGTTTTAATAAATACTAGTGTCTTTAGCCATCAGCATTATACTTACAAATGTCTTAAACCTGTTCGCTGCCGTATCAACCTCTTCGAATTCCTCCATTGTCTCCAGTACTTATTTCGACTCTGACAGTCCGTAAAATTTTCCCCTCTATTTTATTGTCATTTGACCTGTTAAATAATTCTGCATTATTTAGTTCTCTTCCCACCGATCTCGTCTGTGTATTCAAATACCCATTTTCTTACGGCTGCACTGGCTAAAGTATTTCCAGTTCTTAGGTTATCTGGCAATCGATGACTAATTACTATTAGTCTTCTGTGGTACCAAGTTTCATAAGCTTACACTTTTAACTTTCATAGCTGTTCAGTTCTTTCTGTTCCACTTCAGTGTACAGCAGTATCCTAAAAATAGAGTTTCAAATGCAGATAAATTTTGAGAACAGGATGTTTCATTATTTTCTTTAATTTATTTATTTATTTACGAGATTATGTGGGAGCATGCAAGCCAAAGCTACTTGGTAATGGAGTAAGTCAGTAAGTAGTTTTAAGAACTCTGATTAGAATTTGTAGACTAATAATAATAGATTGCTCTCAGTAGGATAGCAATGAAGATCATGACGCAGTTTGAGGTTACCTTCACACGGTGGCAGGGTATTGCCTATATGCTAGACCATGACCTTATCTGAAAACCCGTGCTCCCTTTTCCACTCCTCTCTCCATATCTCCACCTCCACCTCCCCATCACCCCAATCCCCTCCCCTCTTTCAGTTAATCACAAAGTAGTATTAATAAGCAACCAACCAAAAATCTAAGATGGCAGAACTAGCCATATGATACATCCAAACACAATATAGTTTCAATAAAAAATAAATTTGAAAAGAAAACATATAAGATGGTGAAACTTCCATATCCTCCCTTCATATCTCAACTCCTCTAATCAGGACCCATTAAAAAACATATCATACACTTCATTAATGACATAAAAAATCGTTTTTTTGGGCTGACTCATGAGTCACATCGGCTAATTTCATTGAAAAGTATATATATCATTCATTGTAGAATACTCTCCATAAATATCTGAAAAGCTACTTTGCTTATGCAGTGTCATTAATGAATTAGTAATATGTAGTTGACAAACATGAGTTTTTCCTTAAATATTACTGCCGAAATCTTCTAAAATAAAATATCTGAGTTAAGCCCCTGTTATTCGTCTATTTCAATATATGGAAATGTTTATCGCTGGATCTCACTGCACGCTTCATTTGAATCACAAGAGGGCCTCAAATCAATCATTTTCTGCATTTATGATGCTGTCAAGTCTCACTGTGCTTATCCCCATTCTAAAATGTCAGTCAAACTACGGCTGCAAAGCAAAAACGTGCGTTGTTCATATTAACAAGAGAACCTCCCCATCGCACCCCCCTCAGATTTAGTTATAAGTTGGCACAGTGGATAGGCCTTGAAAAACTGAACACAGATCAATCGAGAAAACAGGAAGAAGTTGTGTGGAACTATGAAAAAATAAGCAAAATATACAAACTGAGTAGTCCATGCGCAAGATAGGCAACATCGAGGACAATGTGAGCTCAGGAGCGCCTTGGTCCTGTGGTTAGCGTGAGCAGCTGCGAAACAAGAGGTCCTTGGTTCAAGTCTTCCCTCGAGTGGGAAGTATAATTTTTTATTTTCAGACAATTATTATCTGTCCGTCTGTCCGTCCGATGCGACTGTGAAACTGTTGCATTCGTTTGTTGCAGTTTATGTGATAAACTCTTATGTTTTCATCACTTTTTTGGGAGTGATTATCACATCCACAAGAAAACCTAAATCGGGCAAGGTAGAAGAATCTTTTTACCCATTCGCCAAGTGTAGAAGTTACTTGGGTTGAGAACATATTCCTTTCATGTGACGCACATGCCGTCACCAGTGTCGTATAGAATATATGAGACGTGTTTTCCTGTGGAAGAATCGGTTGACCTATGACCTTGCGATCAAATGTCTTCGGTTCCCATTGGAGAGGCACATCCTTTCGTCTAGTAATCGCACGGTTTTGTGGTGCGGTCGCAAAACAAAGACACTAAACTTATTACAGTGGACAGAGACGTCAATGAACGAACGGGCAGATCATAACTTTGCGAAACAAAGGAAAGTAAATGTTTCACTCGAGGGAAGACTTGAAACCAGGTCCTCTCGTTTCGCAGCTGCTCACGCTAACCACGGGACCACGGCGTTCCTGAGTTCACACTGTCCTTGATGTTGCTTATCTTGCCACTGTACTACTCAGTTTCTATATTTTGCTTATTTTTTTCACAGTTCCACACAACTTCTTCCTGTTTTCTCGATTGATCTGTGTTCAGTTTTTCAAGGCCTATCCACTGTGCCAACCTATAACTACATCTGAGGGGGGTGCGATGGGGAGGTTCCCTTGTAAGTATTGCAATGGTGTTTTCTACATATGCATATATTCGTTAAATAAGTGCCTAATATGTGAAAGTCCCCCCATGAACCATGGACCTTGCCGTTGGTGGTGAGGCTTGCGTGCCTCAGCGATACAGATGGCCGTACCGTAGGTGCAACCACAACGGAGGGATATCTGTTGAGAGGCCAGACAAACATGTGGTTCCTGAAGAGGGGCAACAGCCTTTTCAGTAGTTGCAGGGGCAACAGTCTGGATGATTGACTGATATGGCCTTGTAACTTAACGAAAACGGCCTTGCTGTGCTGGTACTGCGAACGGATGAAAGCAAGGGGAAACTACAGCCGTAATTTTTCCAGGGGACATGCAGCTTTACTGTATGATTAAATGATGATGGCGTCCTCTTGGGTAAAATATTCCGGAGGTAAAATAGTCCCCCATTCGGATCTCCGGGTGGGGTCTACTCAAGAGGACGTCATTATCAGGAGAAAGAAAACTGGCGTTCTACGGATCGGAGCGTGTAATGTCAGATCCCTTAATCGGGCGGGTAGGTTAGAAAATTTAAAAAGGGAAATGGATAGGTTAAAGTTAGATATAGTGGGAATTAGTGAAGTACGGTGGCAGGAGGAAAAAGACTTTTGGTCAGGTGATTACAGGGTTATAAATACAAAATCAAATAGGGGTAATGCAGGAGTAGGTTTAATATTGAATAAAAAAATAGGAGTGCGGGTTAGCTACTACAAACAGCATAGTGAACGCATTATTGTGGCCAAGCTAGACACAAAGCCCATGCCTACTACTGTAGTACAAGTTTATAAGCCAACTAGCTCTGCAGATGATGAAGAAAAAGATGAAATGTATGACGAGATATAAGAAATTATTCAGGTAGTGAAGGGAGATGAAAATTTAATAGTCATGGGTGACTGGAATTCGTCAGTAGGAAAAGGGAGACAAGGAAACATAGTAGGTGAATATGGCTTGGAATGAAGAAATGAAAGAGGAAGCCACCTTGTAGAATTTTGCACAGAGCATAACTTAATCATAGCTAACACTTGGTTCAAGAATCATAAAAGAAGGTTGTATACCTGGAAGAATCCTGGAGATACTAAAAGGTATCAGATAGATTATATAATGGTAAGACAGAGATTTAGGAACCAGGTTTAAAATTGTAAGACATTTCCAAGGGCAGATGTGGATTCTGACCACAATCTATTGGTTATGAACTGCAGACTGAAACTGAAGAAACTGCAAAAAGGTGGGAATTTAAGGAGATGGGACCTGGATAAACTGAAAGAACCAGAGGTTGTAGAGAGTTTCAGGGAGAGCATAAGGGAACAATTGACAGGAATGGGGGAAGGAAATACAGTAGAAGAAGAATGGGTAGCTCTGAGGGATGAAGTGGTGAAGGCAGCAGACGATCAAGTAGGTAAAAAGACGAGGGCTAATAGAAATCCTCGGGTAACAGAAGAAATATTGAATTTAATTGATGAAAGGAGAAAATATAAAAATGCAGTAAATAAAGCAGGCAAAAAGGAATACAAACGTCTCAAAAATGAGATCGACAGGAAGTGCAAAATGGCTAAGCAGGGATGACTAGAGGACAAATGTAAGGATGTAGAGGCTTGTCTCACTAGGGGTAAGATAGATACTGCCTACAGGAAAATTAAAGAGACCTTTTGAGAGAAGAGAACCACTTGTATCAATATCAAGAGCTCAGATGGCAACCCAGTTCTAAGCAAAGAAGGGAAGGCAGAAAGGTGGAAGGAGTATATAGAGGGTTTATACAAGGGCGATGTACTTGAGGACAATATTGTGGAAATGGATGAGAATGTAGATGAAGACGAAATGGGAGATAAGATACTGCGTGAAGAGTTTGACAGAGCACTGAAACACCTGAGTCGAAACAAGGCCCCGGGAGTAGACAACATTCCATTAGAACTACTGATGACCTTGGGAGAGCCAGTCATGACAAAACTCTACCATCTGGTGAGCAAGATGTATGAGACAGGCGAAATACCCTCAGATTTCAAGAAGAATATAATAATTCCAATCACAAAGAAAGCAGGTGTTGACAGATGTGAAAATTACCGAACTATCAGTTTAATAGGTCACAGCTGCAAAATACTAACGCGAATTCTTTACAGACGAATGGAAAAACTGGTAGAAGCGGACCTCGGGGAAGATCAGTTTGGATTCCGTAGAAATGTTCGGACTCGTGAGGCAATACTAACCTTACGACTTATCTTAGAAGAAAGATTAAGAAAAGGCAAACCTACGTTTCTAGCATTTGTAGACTTAGAGAAAGCTTTTGACAATGTTGACTGGAATACTCTCTTTCAAATTCTAAAGGTGGCAGGGGTAAAATACAGGGAGCGAAAGGCTATTTACAATTTGTACAGAAACCAGAGGGCAGTTATAAGAGTCGAGGGGCATGAAAGGGAAGCAGTGGTTGGGAAAGGAGTGAGACAGGGTTGTAGCCTCTCCCAGATGTTATTCAATCTGTATATTGAGCAAGCGTTAAAGGAAACAAAGGAAAAATTCGGAGTAGGTATTACAATTCATGGAGAAGAAGTAAAAACTTTGAGGTTCGCCGATGACATTGTAATTCTGTCAGAGACAGCAAAAGACTTGGAAGAGCAGTTGAACGGAATGGACAGTGTCTTGAAAGGAGAATATAAGATGAACATCAACAAAAGCAAAACGAGGGTAATGGAATGTAGCCAAATTAAGTCGGGTGATCCTGAGGGAATTAGATTAGGAAATGAGACACTTAAAGTAGTAAAGGAGTTTTGCTAATTAGGGAGTAAAATAACTGATGATGGTCGAAGTAGAGAGGATATAAAATGTAGCCTGGCAATGGCAAGGAAATCGTTTCTGAAGAAGAGAAATTATTTAACATCGAGTATAGATTTAAATGTCAGGAAGTCGTTTCTGAAAGTATTTGTATGGAGTGTAGCCATGTATGGAAGTGAAACATGGACGATAACTAGTTTGGACAAGAAGAGAATAGAAGCTTTCGAAATGTGTTGCTACAGAAGAATGCTGAAGATAAGGTGGGTAGATCACGTAACTAGTGAGGAGGTATTGAATAGGATTGGGGAGAAGAGAAGTTTGTGGCACAACTTGACTAGAAGAAGGGATCGGTTGGTAGGATATGTTTTGAGGCATCAAGGGATCACAAATTTAGCATTGGAGGGCAACGTGGAGGGTAAAAATCGTAGAGGGAGACCAAGAGATGAATACACTAAGCAGATTCAGAAGGATGTAGGTTGCAGTAAGTACTGGGAGATGAAGAAGCTTGCACAGGATAGAGTAGCATGGAGAGCTGCATCAAACCAGTCTCTGGACTGAAGACCACAACAACAACAACAACAACAACATGTGAATGTCAATTCTAAAGTAAGTACTCCAATACTATTTCCATGCCAAATTAGTTACAAATAACAGACAAACTAACAGTTGACATTAAAAGTTAGGCCTGAGTGATAATGTGGCGTAAGACTAATCTGACCAGTCTTATACCTGCAGAACATACACGTTCAATTAATTACCAGGTTAAGTAGGCAAGCATACAAACTAATAGGTAGTCTGATTTACTGAAAGACTGTAATTAATATGTTTACTTTTGATGTAAGTCACATTATATCATCAAGTACTTTCGTATCCAAACAGTTTTCAAGAATTATTTTAGGAAGGACACATCATGTGATACACTGGAAAAATACAATCGATGATACTGATTGACAGTTATTACTTTTGTTACAAGTCACTCAGCCCTACTAGGTACAATAACAACTTTTAACAGAGTCTCCAATATTTTAGATAGAACTTTTGTACAACGGCTCTCTAAATGTTTAAGTACTGTATCTCATATAATCAGCTTTTAAATAGCACTAACTATGACAAACAGGTGATGTGGATACACACACTACACAACAGAGCCTGAAGACAAGAAAACTGAGCAAACAACATATGATGATGAAGGAAGATGTTATTTTGATTGTTTTATTGTAGTGTAACACGTAAACTGCATTTTTTTGGTAACAGACAACCTGAACTTCTCTTATGCTTGGACACATATCACAACCAAAGATGATGACACTTGAAACATTTCTAAAGAAGATGGTACAACAAGAAAGAGTCGATATTTCGAAAGTAAACTCTTTGATAGTATTGCTTATCATGTACTCAGTACACACAGATACACACACACACACACACACACACACGCACACACACACACACACACACACACAAGCGTGAGCACGCGCATGTTGGTTATTTATCGAAATACCCAAATATAATTACAAATCTCTACACATATTTCTCCAAGTAGGTCTGCACACCATTCAGCTGACGATTTGCATGATTGCAGTCATTCATTTCAGTAAAATCACACGTGCTTTAGATGAGGTTTACGAATGTTTTTAGTAACTTCCTAGCATATAAACCCCAATAAACGGACGAAATCGACTCATGCACCCATAACATCAAGTACTCAACCGTATCTCAACATCTACTAACTGATGTTAATATGGTTTACAACATACGAATTCTTAACTTTGCTCAACGATAGCCAAGTAAGATCATCTGTAACATCAGTACTATAATTCGAACAGGAATAGATCGATCAGCCTCTTTACTTGCAGTAACTTTTACTTACCGTCGATCACTTGCAGGTCAGTTTGCATTTCATTACAATCCCGCGACACTGCAACCTTTCTATAGACAACATAATTTCGAACATCCCCCAACATCTCTCGTGGCCATAGTTCGTGCCTCAGTAACTTCAATAATGACAGCTACTGGCTGTAACTCTGCTTTTTCATAATTAATCGTGATGAAATGACTCTTAAACGGTAAGGAATAGTTTGAGCCCTTCACTGCTTGACATGTCGGACGTTTTAGGGCAGTTGTGATCCGAATTACTACTTCATTGTAGTCTACTGCGGTCTGTTACCTGAAGAGCACGGCGGATGTATAAGCAAGAGTTAAGGATAAGTGCGTATACGCCAAATGGTTGCGACGATTCAAAGTATTAAACAGTTGCAACGGCTATAGCCAAGGTGTCTGCTAGTTTCAATTACTGGAACTGGAATTTCCACTTACCGGTAACTGTTAGATGTAGTAATGAACCGCGACCGCAATCACCTGTAAATGAAGTCATGCAGATTCTTGTATGCCGATTGGCTGCGTGCTTTCTTTTCTCTCGGACAGCCATTATTGTTTCGGATCCACGACGGTCTGCGCATGCGTAGTTTCTCTCATTCGAAATTAGTAAATATTTTACTGCTGTAGCATTCTACGTGAACACTGCACCAACGAAAGGTGTCCATTCTTGTCCTGTGTCAATGCCGCAGTAGAATTCCTCCTGATACTCTATCGCTAGAACTGTTTCAGCTACCTTCAGCGATCTCATTTTTAACAGGATACATTGGTGAGAGTGCATGTAAGCAAATGATTCGCCTTTATTGTTGCCCACTAAGCTGTGCAATCGCGTGGAAGCTGCGCTGTCTCTCCAGCGGACTCGGAATCGACGTTTTACATCAAGATAACATTCTCTGTCATTCTCAAAGTAAAAATAAACAATAATGGTCTCAAGGCAGCTGACTGTCTTATACGGATTTTGGTTTGCAAAATGTCAGATCAAAAAAGAAATAAAAAGCAAGGAATACGGATAATATATCTGAAAGACAATGAACTCCGATGACCAACAGTATAATCAATTTACGCTTTAATTCTATATTCCTGTCATTTTCACTATCAGACTGTCATGAAATTTAGATCCAGTAAAATGAGGCATAATTCGGTGGAAATATATTGTCTTCAAAACTGACACCAACATTTCGCCGCTGTCAATTGTTCAGTAATGGACAATACAGCATAATGAGATTTTCACTCTGCAGTGGAGTGTGCGCTGATATGAAACTTCCTGGCAGATTAAAACTGTGTGCCCGACCGAGACTCGAACTCGGGACCTTTGCCATTCGCGGGCAAGTGCTCTAACAACTGAGCTACCGAAGCACGACTCACGCCCGGTACTCACAGCTTTACTTCTGGCAGTATCTCGTCTCCTACCTTCCAAACTTTACAGAAGCTCTCCTGCGAACCTTGCAGAACCAGCACTCCTGAAAGAAAGGATATAGCGGAGACATGGCTTAGCCACAGCCTGGGGGATGTTTCCAGAATGAGATTTTCACTCTGCAGCGGAGTGTGCGCTGATATGAAACTTCCTGGCAGATTAAAACTGTGTGCCCGACCGAGACTCGAACTCGGGACCTTTGCCATTCGCGGGCAAGTGCTCTAACAACTGAGCTACCGAAGCACGACTCACGCCCGGTACTCACAGCTTTACTTCTGCCAGTATCTCGTCTCCTACCTTCCAAACTTTACAGAAGCTCTCCTGCGAAACTTGCAGAACCAGCTCTCCTGAAAGAAAGGATATAGCGGAGACATGGCTTAGCCACAGCCTGGGGGATGTTTCCAGAATGAGATTTTCACTCTGCAGCGGAGTGTGCGCTGATATGAAACTTCCTGGCAGATTAAAACTGTGTGCCCGACCGAGACTCGAACTCGGGACCTTTGCCTTTCGCGGGCAAGTGCTCTACCAACTGAGCTACCGAAGCACGACTCACGCCCGGTACTCACAGCTTTACTTCTGGCAGTATCTCGTCTCCTACCTTCCAAACTTTACAGAAGCTCTCCTGCGAACCTTGCAGAACCAGCACTCCTGAAAGAAAGGATATAGCGGAGACATGGCTTAGCCACAGCCTGGGGGATGTTTCCAGAATGAGATTTTCACTCTGCAGCGGAGTGTGCGCTGATATGAAACTTCCTGGCAGATTAAAACTGTGTGCCCGAACGAGACTCGAACTCGGGACGTTTGCCTTTCGTGGGCAAGTGCTCTATAGCATGTTTGGAGAAGAACTTGGCAGGTATAGCAACGATTTGCCCCAAAACCGCAAGTAGCGTCAGACGTTGCTGAGGCAACAGAGCATGCACGGTGGTGGTAGTTGTACGGCATTTAAGTCCAATATCTATGCGTGCATCGACAGACTTGCAACAAACAGCCACTAAACTGTCAGGAGCGTCATACTATGCAGAAAATTCCATTGGGATCGATACTCTGCAGGAAAATGTGAATATCACCCGAATATGCTGAAGCTGTTGCTGCTGATCTACAAAAGTAGAGGACACGAATGCTATCTCATAAAATAGTGCTGAGTACACAAAGAGTTGTGGTGGTGGTGGGGGTCCCATTCTAGAGCAATAAAGTTTCCAGTGCCGGAATACGTACACTAAAAGTGAACATCAGTCCTCATTCAGCTAAAGTAATGCCACTGGCTTTACATCTTCTTTTAACATAGAACACTTCGCTGCTCTTGAACTAAACTGCCAACTGTCTCATCCACATTATAAATTTGATGAGCAGGTTGAGATTGCCTTTCTTGCCCTCTTTTCAGGAATATCAAAAAACTTATCCGTTTTGGCCTTGTTAAATGTATAAAGATACTTTCCTTGCCTGCCATATTCGACTGTTAGTTGAAAGGGAACGCAGGTATTTATTACGCTCTGGCAAGTGGAATGTTAATCTCCGTAGATCTTTACTGTAAACCCGTAAAATATATTTTTAGTTTCTGAACACAGTCAAAAATTCCTTATTCCTACTTTTTACTGAACGTACTCCATAAGCTTTCAAGTATCGTTTTATCTTCTTACCGCCTACTGCATCTCTGTTCTTTCCTAGAAATCTTACTTTCAATCGATTAAGTCGAACAACAAATTTGTTTTGCTCTTGTAGAATAAGGCATCTTATTATTATTTATCGCTTCAGTCGCATTGAGCATCGACACAATGTCCCATGTTTGTTTTCCAAAAATAGGCTCCAAAAAAAAAAAAAATTATCCTCCTGGGACGGAAATCAGTTAATGTGACGTACATGAACAGACAAATTATTTCAGTTTAAGAAAAAAAATGATTTATTCAGGAGAAAGAGCTTCAGAAATTGCGCAAGTCAACAACGCTTTGGTCCATCTCTGGTCTCTATGCAAGGAGTTATTCGGCTTGGCTATGGTTTATACTGTTGTTGGATGTCTTCCTGAGGGATATCGAGCCAAATTCTGTCTAATTCGTGCTTTAGATGTTCAAAATCCCGGTCCATAATGCTCCAAACGATCTCAACTGTGGAGAGATTCGACGTTTAGCGACCACGCGGGTACGGTAGTGGTAGTGTTTGACAAGCACGAAGGAAAGTAGAGGGCGGGCTGGCATTACCTTGCTCAAATGCAAATCCGGGATGGCTAGTCCCATGGACAGCAACAAAACGGGTCCTCGAGCATCGTCGACTTACCGCTGTGCTGCAAGCTTGTCGCAGATGGACATAAAAGAGATCATGGTATGAAATGAAATGGCACCTCAGACCATCATTCCTGGTTGTAGGGCCGTATGGAAGGCGATGCTCAGGTTGTAAGTAGGCTGTTTAGAGTTCTGTATGAAAATCACTGGCTGTGCTGTGTGCCGTCTGTGGCTGGTTGGCATTGTTGTTTGCTAATGTAGTGTTGGGCAGCTGTATGTTAACAGCGCGTAGCGTTGCGCAGTTGGAGGTGAGCCGCCAGCAGTGGTGGATGTGGGGAGGGAGATGGCGGAGTTTTGAGAGGGGGTGATCTGGACGTGTGTCCATCAGAGACAGTAAATTTGTAAGACAGGATGTCATGAATTGGTATATATATATATATATATAATGGCTTTTGAGACTTTTGAACACTATTAAGGTAAATACGTTGTTTGTTCTCTATCAAAATCTTTCATTTGCTAACTATGCCTATCAGTAGTTAGTGCCTTCAGTAGTTAGAATCTTTTATTTAGCCGGCAGTATTGGCGCCCGCTGTATTTCAGTAGTTCGAGTAACGAAGATTTTTGTGAGGTAAGAATTCATGAAAGGTATAGGTTATTGTTAGTCAGGGCCATTCTTTTGTAGGGATTACTGAAAGTCAGATTGCGTTGCGCAAAAATATTGTGTGTCAGTTTAGTGATGATCAGAATAAGTAAAGAGAGAAATGTCTGAGTACGTTCAGTTTTGCTCAGCTGTTGGGAAATCAAATAACATAAGATGTTTATCAGCACAGTAATTCATTAATTTTTCTAAGGGTACGTTACAAGGTTACTAACCTACTGTGGTCTGGAGTATCTCTAGACACGTCTTCGCTCGTCGTCGGGACTCAGTTCGAAGCGGGATTCATTACTTAAGAAAATTCATCTCCAGTCGATGAGATTCCAGGCGGAAGACGTGTCTGGAATCGCTCCCAACAGTAGTGGGACGCTAACTGAACAGACGCCATCCGTACGTGCTGACAACAAGGAGTGACGGGCTGGGGTGTCAGTTCATTTCATAGCAGAACGCCTTTGGTTGTCATCCGTGGTACCCCTGCATCATAGCAGCAGGTCGACGGTATTCTATGTCTCGTTTTGTTGCTCTTCATAGTAAGTCATCCTGGGCTTACATTTCAGTAAGATAATGCCCGCCCGCCCACGGTGACAGTTTCCACTGCTTGTATTCGTACTTGCCCAACTCTACCTTGACAGCTAGGTCGCCGGATCTCTCCCCAATCGAGAAGGTTTGGAACATTATCGACAGAGCTCTCCAACCATCTAGGGATTTTGACGATATAAATCACCAATTTGATAGAATTTGTATCGATATCCCGAAGGAGGACATCCAACAACTCTAGCAATCAATTCCAGGGCAAAAAACTGTTTGCTTGAGGACCGGTGGTGGACCAACTCCCTTTCTCTTTCATAAATCTTCCAGTTTTTCTGAAATTGTGATCATTTCTTTCTGTAAATGGGTGTACATTATCCTACCTAATTCCATTCCATTCAGATAGTTACTTCGAAGTGTAGTTTTCTTTTTTTGTTTCTTTTTTTTGTCGCAGAGTGTATTTTAGAAATATCTTGATGCGTTAGTATGTGACACAATACCAAGCGGTTGCCACCAAGCGTTTCCAATAGAATTTTTATATTATGCCATTATGACAGAACAGACAGTGATTTTGGTAACATTAATTAATTAATTAATTTAAAATTGTCGTAAAGGGATAGGTAGACGGTTGCTATCTTCCTTTTATACAAAATAATTTAGAAGCCAGTTTGTAATATTATGTGTAACGTGGGAGTAACTAGATAAAAGTAAATAGATTAAAATAAAATGTAAAGACAAGTGCCCAGTCTGGTCACTTTTCCCAAAGAGTTGTGAGTCCACTTTTCCTGATCAGCTGCCATGTCAGCATTAATGGTTTACAGATGAAACTACCAAATCGAATGAGACTAAAAGAAACCACCTACGTAAGCCAAAACTAAACTAAACTGAAACTTAATTCCGTCCGAACAGCCCTTGTAGGTTCTGATATATGACCATGTAATCCTGAGCCCACAGGCGTCACTGGATGCGGATATGGAGGGTCATATTGTTAACACACCGCTCTGCCACCACGTGGTTAGTTATCAAGATCGGAACCGCTACTTGCCAATCGAGCAGCTACTCAGCTGGCCTCACAAGGGCTGAGTGTACGCCAGCATGTTGTTTAAACAGTGATATTGTAAAAAAGTATTCTGCCTTTATATGACTAAACGAGAGCGATAGAAACATATTAGTGCTGTTTATGTACTTGACAGTGTACAAGTTCGATGCATACATGTCCGAAGGGACATCGCGTGTATATATACAGACACTGTCAAATACAAACACAGAACCGATCTGAGGAAGAAACTAAATAAGTCTATCCCTCTGAAGAAATCACATAATTGTGCTGGAATTATAGGTAGCAGACAGTGGGACAAATGGAAGTTTGGTTCTTTCCAAGAAGCATGCTCAGATAGCCGAAGAGTGGTAAATCCGGTTTCTAGCACTAAAATGTTATTTGTTTCCGATAAATTATATACCTGTGGTGGTATTGCATTCGCAATTTGCAAATACATTTAAGAAATTATACAAATGTCTTCCTTACACCAGACGAGTGAAAATCAGAAAGTTTGTACTAAAAACGACGAAAAGAGATTGCTCTGGCAAACTCATTGACATCAGTGACGGTGTGTACTAGAACTACTCTAGTCCGTCCACGTCTCGACAGCCGGACCAAAATATGCAATGACCATTCTTCTCCTAAAAGACACTTTACCCCAGCTTCCACTTCCGGTTTTTACAACAGCTATTTAAATACAAGTTCCTCTTCCTTTTGCTTCAAAGAAAACATCAAAAGCAGTCTATCAATGGCAAAACGGGCGTTGCTGGCCTTGAGAAATCTGCTAGTAACAAACATAGGTCTTAATTCGAGGAAGAAATATGTGAGAACGTACGTTTGGAGCAAGCACTGTGGGAAAACCGGAACAGAATAGAATCGAAAAATTTGAGATGAGCTACAGACGAATGTTAAAAATTATGTGAGCTGATAGGGCAAGGAATGAGTAGGTTCTGTGTAGGATCGGAGAGGAAAGGAATGTGTGCAAAACACTGACAAGGAGAAGAGACAGGATGACAGAACACCTGTTAAGACACCAGGAAATGACTTCCACTGTACCAGAGGGAGCTGTAGAGCGAAAAAACTGTAGAGGAAGACAGAGCTTGGAATACATCTAGCAAATAATTGAAGAAGTAGATTGCAAGTGCTACTCTGAGATGAAGACATTGGCACAGGAGATAAAGTCGGGGTTGGCCGCATTAAAGCAGTCAGAAGACTGATGGTTAAAAATAAAAAATGAAATAAAAACCTGCCCCCGGTAAACAACCGTGCTCTAGAATCACCGTGACCACACATTTTACAGAAGGGGTAAAAGTGCCAAAACAACAGTTTATTGACCAGATGGCCTTTTGTTTCAGCTCTTGAATGATTCCGAACCAGCGAGCACACAGAGGCTCCGCCACCACGACCGTATGCAGCTTGCGGCAGCAGCAGCAGAGTGCATTAGACTCGCTGTCTCTGTGGACCAGACTGAGGTAATCCGCAACTAAGCCACAAACATGGAACCGCTGCACTGCTGGCTTTCCTGTGAAACAAAGGGAGGAGAACGGGAATTACGAAGAGAACGTTGCCACACTGGCCACTGTGTCTAATGTTTCACGTTTTGCAGAATAAAGAGTACTCCAAACAAACGTGTAGCAACCAACAATATTCCGTAACATATGTGTGAAAGTAAAATACCTCGCTCAGACATTTAGCGACCCTAAGCTTTTCATATCTTTGGCAGTTATTACGGAAAAACAGGAAGCACCATTGTTTGGAAGATAACTGAAGAAGTAGCTTGTAAAAATCTAAATTCATTTTATTCTTAGTAGTCATCAAATGGCTCTGAGCACTATGGGACTTAAATTCTGAGGTCATCAGTCCTCTAGAACTTAGAACTACTTAAACCTAACAAACCTAAGGACATCACACACATCCATGCCCGAGGCAGGATTCGCACTGCGACTGTAGCGGTCCCGCGGTTCCAAACTTTAGCGCCTAGAACCGCTCGGCCACCCTGGCCGGCAGTAGTCATCACTCGTCAGACTAGATAAATGACATCTTCTGAACTGCCTATCTATCTATCTATCTCTCTCTCTCTCTCTCTCTCTCTCTCTATATATATATATATATATATATATATATATACAGGGTGTTTCAAAAATGACCGGTATATTTGAAACGGCAATAAAAACTAAACGAGCAGCGATAGAAATACACCGTTTGTTGCAATATGCTTGGGACAACAGTACATTTTCAGGCAGAGAAACTTTCGAAATTACAGTAGTTACAATTTTCAACAACAGATGGCGCTGCGGTCTGGGAAACTCCATAGTACGATATTTTCCACATATCCACCCACCATGCGTAGCAATAATATGGCGTAGTCTCTGAATGAAATTACCCGAAACCTTTGACAACGTGTCTGGCGGAATGGCTTCACATGCACATGAGATGTACTGCTTCAGCTGTTCAATTGTTTCTGGATTCTGGCGGTACACCTGGTCTTTCAAGTGTCCCCACAGAAAGAAGTCACAGGGGTTCATGTCTGGCGAATAGGGAGGCCAATCCACGCCGCCTCCTGTATGTTTCGGATAGCCCAAAGCAATCACACGATCATCGAAATATTCATTCAGGAAATTAAAGACGTCGGCCGTGCGATGTGACCGGGAACCATCTTGCATAAACCACGAGGTGTTCGCAGTGTCGTCTAAGGCAGTTTGTACCGCCACAAATTCACGATGAATGTCCAGATAGCGTGATGCAGTAATCGTTTCGGATCTGAAAAATGGGCCAATGATTCCTTTGGAAGAAATGGCGGCCCAGACCAGTACTTTTTGAGGATGCAGGGACGATGGGACTGCAACATGGGGCTTTTCGGTTCCTCATATGCGCCAGTTCTGTTTATTGACGAAGCCGTCCAGGTAAAAATAAGCTTCGTCAGTAAACCAAATGCTGCCCACATGTATATCGCCGTCATCAATCCTGTGCACTATATCGTTAGCGAATGTCTCTCGTGCAGCAATGGTAGCGGCGCTGAGGGGTTGCCGCGTTTGAATTTTGTATGGATAGAGGTGTAAACTCTGGCGCATGAGACGATACGTGGACGTTGGCGTCATTTGGACCGCAGCTGCAACACAGCGAACGGAAACCCGACGCCGCTGTTGGATCACCTGCTGCACTAGCTGCACGTTGCCCTCTGTGGTTGCCGTACGCGGTCGCCCTACCTTTCCAGCACGTTCATCCGTCACGTTCCCAGTCCGTTGAAATTTTTCAAACAGATCCTTTATTGTATCGCTTTTCGGTCCTTTGGTTACATTAAACCTCCGTTGAAAACTTCGTCTTCTTGCAACAACACTGTGTTCTAGGCGGTGGAATTCCAACACCAGAAATATCCTCTGTTCTAAGGAATAAACCATGTTGCCTACAGCACACTTGCACGTTGTGAACAGCACACGCTTACAGCAGAAAGACGATGTACAGAATGGCGCACCCACAGACTCCGTTGTCTTCTGTATATTTCACATCACTTGCAGCGCCATCTGTTGTTGAAAATTGTAACTACTGTAATTTCGAAAGTTTGTCTGCCTGAAAATGTACTGTTGTCCCAAGCATATTGCAACAAACGGTGTATTTCTATCGCTGCTCGTTTAGTTTTTATTGCCGTTTCAAATATACCGGTCATTTTTGAAACACCCTGTATATATATATATATATACCGAGATACAAAGAATGAAATTATCGATTTTAAAAACTTTCTCCAGTTCACAGCAGCCATTACGTATGATATGAAGAAATAACAGTCTTGGTTGCAGTGTTAAAACTTTTTATTTCTCAGTGTTGCGTTTCACCTTTACCTAGGCGTCTTCGGACTGGATGATATTTGGTAGCCATGGGCACATGGATACCGAGCATAAAATACGCCAGCACGTAAATGCCCCTTGTGAAAGATTTGAAAACACTGCGCTGTGTCCTTTTTATGGCATGTGGCATAGTCCACTGCAAAACAATCGGGATCAGGCCTACAATAAAGGTTTACTTCATGAACATGCCGAGGGTGTACTGCATATTCTGGTACCTCCGGCATGTTTTTGATGTTACTATGGGCCCGATCCCGTTTGGTTTGCGTTGGACTGCGCCACATGTCGTAATAAAGGAATTCGTGCAGTGTTTTGGAAGTCTGACAAGGGGCATTTACCTTCTGGGATATTTTGTGCCCGGTTATCAAATGTACCTACCGCCACCAAATATCAGCCAATCCGAATATGACTAAATATAGGCGAAACGCGTCACTGTGAAAAAATAAAAAAATTTAACACTGCAACCAAGATTGCTTGTTTCTTGATGTTATCGATTTTCTTCTCTGCTCCATTCGCGTGTTGTGCGAGGGAGAAGTGACGTCTGTGTGTGTCTGTACGCAACCTAATCTTATTTTCGTAATTGGCCTGTGACATATACGTTGGTTGTAGCATTATGATCGCACAGTCTGCTTATAACACGTGTTCGCTAAATTTTCTCACCAAGCTTTCACGAGAACTAGGTCGTTTTCGTCCAACGATTCCCATTTGAGTTCACTGAGGCTGCATTACACTTTCATATAGATTACACAGACCTATTATTATCCTACATGATAGAACCTCGGATATCTGTAATTATGTCCATCTGTTAAGTGCTGCAAAGATTGTAACAATGGTCCAGAATTGATTAAATTATCTTTTTGGACTCAATTTACTGGACAGACTTACTGTTTTCCCACAACACTTCCAACAAATCTACATCCTCCATTTTCATCCTTTGGTAATGATTTTACGTGATCGGTCCGTTTCGTATTGCTTCTTATTCTTACGCAAAACTACATATAAAAGTGACATGCTGAAGATATCCGCCAGAAATCTTGTAGTCATACTATCCTTGTGTAAGCTTCCGCAGCGAGAGTCAGTTGACATACAAGCTCCTGGCTAGTGTACGGAGTTATATACAAAAAACATTTTTACTGGTGAAACCAATGATGGTGAGACGGAGCTTTAGAGGTTTCACGAACGTTTCAACAGAATTCACGAGAAGACGCAGTTGACATTGGAATTACACAAGAATAGCGCCGTTCCATGCGGAGTATAAACATACTGGATACTTAGTGGCATACGAAACGTACTGGATACCTGGTGGCATACTAGGGCACAGGTATATCGGAAACGTAGGCATATACCAGTTATCTGGTCTCTGAGTGTGAGCCGCTTATATGTGAGGCTCATAGTATAACACATGAACCCACAAGGCTACGAAAATCGCTCTTGGCTAATGTACACGATCCTAAATCGACGCACGCAGCTGTGAAAACGAAAAAAAGAATGCAAGATGTGCACGACATCGACGAACTGGAGCCAACAGCGCGTATACCCCATGTGAAGAGTGTCGATGACCGGACTGGTGAGTCCAGCCTGTTTTTTTCTACAGCAGCAGCAAGATGCACGATATGTTAGGCTCCACCAAGGACAAGGTACATGCTATGTACACTGCGGGTGCATAAAAGATGCAATGTGAGTGTGGCCAGTAAGACAACGGCAACTCACATACGGGAACACGTGCGCTACTTTCGACATGTGCAGCACAACTAATCTTCAATGGCCGTACACCAGAAAGACTCCGCCAACGAAATAAAATTCAGCAGAACATGCGTATTGACAGGTAGTCGGGTATGATGATACAACATATCAGCGAACCCAGTGAAACATGAATACCGCCTACCAAAATCAACAGAGAGGGTGGACCCAAGCGTGCCCAATCCTGGCTGTAAGCCATCGCAGCCCAACAGGCCTCACAAACAACAGGAAACTCGAGCGATACCGGCAACTAACTATCGCCGCGTGCTCCACACCTCATTCGCCAATGGCTTCCAGTTATGGAATACACTGTAAGAAGCATTGTGCAACATCTGACTATGTGATCAAAAGTATCCGGACACTTGGCTGAAAATGACTTTCAAGTTCGTGGTATCCTCCATCGGTAATGCTGGAATTTAGTATGGTGTTGGCCTACGCGTCGGCTTAATGACAGCTTCCACTCTCGCAAGCATACGTTCAATCAGGTGTTGGAAAGTTTCTAGGGGAATGGCAACCCATTCTTCATGGAATGCTGCAGTGAGGAGAGGTATCGATATCGGTCGGTGAGGATTGGCACGAAGTCGGCGTTCCAAAACATCCTACAGGTGTTCTATAGGATTCAGGTCAGGACTCTGTACAGGCGAGACCAGTACAGGGATGTTATTGTCATGTAGCCTCTCCGCCACAGCCCGTGCATTATGAACAGGTGCTCGATCGTGTTGAAAGATGCAATCGCCATCTACTGATTGCTCTTCAACAATGGGAAGCTAGAAGGTGCTTAAAACATCTATGTTGGCCTGGGCTGTTATAGTGCCACGGAAAACAACAAGGGGTGCAAGCCACCTCCATGAAAAACACGACCATACCATAGCACCACCGCCTCCGAAATTTACTGTTGGCAGTACAAACGCTGGCAGATGACTTTTACCAGACATTCGCCATAGCCACACGCTGCCATTGGGCCGCCACATCGTGTACCGTGAGTCGTGCCTCCACACAACGTTTTTTCACTGTTCAATCGTCTTTTTTATCTGTTTGTCACTGCGAGCTCCAACACTAGACAGGTGACGGAACTCCTTATGGAAGTAGCGGGCTGGTCCACCCGGTTGCAAATCGTATCTCATAACAACACTAATGACACTTGCTGCCGCGGTTACGAGGCCGTCCCCGGCACCCATACGCGGCTGTCCGCTTTGGAGTGGAAGCCATGCCAGAGTTTTACAGGGAGAATCGCTGTTCACAGGTTGGAGCCAAGAGCTAGGCATAACTACTGGCTCAGATGATTATGTGACGCTCTCGGATGCGGACCTTTCGACCTCCACTATCGGGTGGACAAATAAGTTGGACGATTAGAGTATAACGTCCCGTCGCCAGTGAAGCGAAGAGTACTATCCACATTAATTGAAGAGAATTGCATTCATCATGGAAGTTTGATGAAAATGTTAATATGACATGAATTAACTACTGAAGAGTCTATGCAAAAGTCCCAGAATCACTGTCGCTTATAAACAGTAACTATGCCCACATAAGCTGAAACCAGATGTTAATAGGAATGAAAATCTAAGTTCAGACTAGAAATCATATCGCAAAGATATGTTGAACGCAGACAGTGGAGATGCGTTTAAAGTGTAAAATATACGATGATACGTGATGAGGTTAATGCAGATTCCGAATACCAAGCAATTTGGAGGAAGACGAGTATAACAGGTGACCAAACGAGGCTACCAAATGCTTTTACAGACACGCTCCCTCAGGAGTAGTAGTGGGGGAACAGTTGGAGACAAACTTGGCGAATGTTCTGTGTATACTTTTGTAGCACGTGGAAGAACGAACAGACGACACCAGTACATTAGAAAAGTGAAATTAATCTCCGAGTATGAGGTTTCAACACTAGAAATTTTACAACTCTTCGTGTCAGATTTTAATTTTCTTATAGTGTTGTACATGAACTAAAACTAAGTGAACAGATCATCTTGATGCTAAAGCTACGCGGGGAGTGGCCGCGCGGTTAGAGGCGCCATGTCACTGATTGCGCGGCAACTCCCGCCATGTTTCGAGTCCTCCCTCGGGCATGGGTGTTTGTGTTGTTCTTAGCATAAGTTAGTTTAAGTAGTGTGTAAGTCTAGGGACTGATGACCTCAGCAGTTTGGTCCCATAGGGACTCACAAACATTTGAACAATTTGATGTTGAAGCTCTTCTGTCCGTGTTTGCTTACAAAGAGGTTTGTTGTTTTAGAGGGTCCATCCTAAGCAAAACACAATAGTTTTCTTTTTCCTTTTGTTCCCCAGCAAAACGTTTTGCTGAAGTTTCATCATCGTGATTGAGGTTTATGTTATCTTCTATGAAACAAGAAAAATGATTTTTACTGCTGGTGCTCATATATGTTTGAGTTCTTAAAGTATTCATATATCTGAAAACAGACAAAATTCTTTTTTATATACACTCCCTCCCCTTCCCCCAGAACATTCAGAAGTACCGCAACAAGACGTGGCATGGACTCAACTAATGTCTGAAGTTGTGCTCGTGGGAACTGACACTATGCATCCTGCAGGGCTGTCCATAGATCCGAAAGAGTACGAGGGTTGGACATCTCTTCTGGACAGCACGTTGTAAGGCATCTCACTTATGTTCATATCTGGGGAGTTTGGTGGCCAGCAGAAGTGTTTAAACTCAAAAGATTGTCCCTGGAGCCACTCTATCGATTCTGGAAGTGTGGGCATAATGAACATGAATGGATGCAGGTGACTAGACAGGATTCTTACTAACGTGTCACCTGTGAGAGTCGTATCTAGACGTATCAGGGTTCCCATATTACTCGAACCGCAGACCCCCCTCCACCCCCCCCCCCCCCACACACACACACCATCACAGAGCCTCCACCAGCTTGAACAGTCCCCTGCTTGCATTCAGAGTCCATAGATTCATGAGGTTGTCTCCGTACTCGTTTATGTCCATTCGCTCGAAACGACACTCTTCCGACAAGGCCACATGTTACGAGTCAGCAGCAATCCAATGTCAGCGCTGACAAGCACAGGCGGGGCGTAAAGCTTTGTGTCGTGCAGTCATCAAAGGTACATGAGTGGGTCTTCGGATCCGAAAGTCCATATCGATGATATTTCATTGAATGGTTCGCAAGCGGACACTTGTTGATGGCTCAGCTTTGAAATCTGCAGCAGTTTGCACAAGGGTTGCACTTCTGTCACGTTAAACGATTCTCTTCAGTCATCATTGGTCCGATTCTTGCTGGATCTTTGTCTGACGGCACCGATGTCAGAGATTTGATGTTTTACCGGATTCCTGATATTCATGGTACGCTAGTGAAATTGTTGTACGGGAAAATCCCCACTTCATAACTACCTCGGTAACGCTGTCTCCCATTGCTCGTGTGACGATTATAACACCACGTTCAAACGCACTTTAAATCTTGATAACCTACCAGCAGCAGTAATCGATTTAAGAACTGCACCAGACACTTGTCTTAAATTGGCGTTGCCGATCGCATGGCTGTATTCTGGCTGTTGACATATCTGTATACTTGCATGTGCATGCCTATGCCAGTTTGTCCGTCGCTTCAGTGTATACAGGGTGAGTCACCTAACGTTACCGCTGGATATATTTCGTAAACCACATCAAATACTGACGAACCGATTCCACAGACCGAACGTGAGGAGAGTGGCTAGTGTAATTGTTTAGTACAAACCATACAAAAATGCACGGAAGTATGTTTTTTAACACAAATCTACGTTTTTTTAAATGGAACCACGTTAGTTTCGTTAGCACATCTGAACATATAAACAAATACGTAATCAGTTCCGTTTGTTGCATTGTAAGATGTTAATTACATCCGGAGATATTGTAACCTAAAGTTGACGCTTGAAACCTCCGACGTTCAGTTGCGTGTTGTAACAAACACGGGCCACGGTCGGCGAGCAGCATCTGCAGGGACATTTTTACGATGATGACCGTGTTTACGAGTGTGGCTGTAGTGCACTGTTGTGGTTTGGTCTAGCTGTCGCAGTGTCCGCATGTAGCGCTTGCTGCTATTGTTATTCTGCATTCGTCTCCGCACGTAGACCAACTGTAGTACACCGTGGTACCAGACGTCTGTGATAGTGTACTGTTGTAGGAACTGTGACCATGGTGTATTCGAACTCTGAAAAGGTGGAGATGATACTCATCTAAGGCGAGTGTCGACGAAATGCAGCTGAAGCCTGCAGGGTGTATGCAGAACGGTTACCCGGGCAGAGAGCGTCCAACGTGCCGCACATTGCAAAACATCTACCGCCAACTGTATGCAACAGGTATGGATGTAGCACGCAAACGGGTCCGTAAGAGGCCCATCACAGGAGAAGCGGGTGCAGTTGGTGTGTTAGCTGCTGTTCCCATGAACCCACGCATGAGTACACGGGACATTGCGAGAGCCGGTGGACTGAGTCAAAGTAGGGTCATGCGCATACTGCATCGTCACCGCTTTCACCCGTTTCATGTGTCACTACATCAGCAATTACATGGTGATGACTTTAATCATCGAGTGCAATTCTGTCAGTGGGCATTAACAGAGAATGCGTTGCAGTTCTACCTGTTTACCGATGAAGCGGGTTTCACAAACCACGGGGCAGTGACTCTACGGAACATGCATTACTGGTCCGTGGACAATCCTCGCTGGCTCAGACAGGTAGAGCGACAGCGACCGTGGACTGTAAATGTATGGTGCGGAATCATTGGCGACCATCTCATTGGTCCTCACTTCATTGCAGGGGCCCAAACAGCTGCAACATGCATCGCGTTTCTACAGAATGATCTGCCAACGTTGCTCGAAAATGTCCCACTGGAAAAGCGTCCACGTATGTGGTACCAGCATGATGGTGCACCTGCACATTCCGCAATTAACACTAGGCTGACTCTTGACAGGATGTTCGACGGGCGTTTCATAGGACGTGGAGGACGCATAAATTGGCCAGCCCGTTCTCCTGATCTTACACCTCTGGACTTCTTTCTGTGGGGTACGTTAAAGGAGAATGTGTACCGTGATGTGCCTACAACCCCAGAGGATATGAAACAACTTATTGTGGCAGCCTGCGGCGACATTACACCAAATGTACTGTGGCGTGTACGACATTCATTACGCCAGAGATTGCAATTGTGTGCAGCAAATGCTGGCCACCACATTGAACATCTATTGGCCTGACATGTCGGGACACACTCTATTCCACTCCGTAATTGAAAACGGAAACCACGTGTGTACGTGTACCTAACCCCTCATGATAACGTACATGTGCGTTCAGTGAAAAAGACAAATAAAAAGTTGTTAGCATGTGGACGTAATGTGCTGTTCCAGTCTCTTCTGTACCTAAGGTCCATCACCGTTCCCTTTGGATCCCTACGTAATTCGGTGCTCTCCGATACACACGATCGAACAGCGGAGGCGTGGTACTCAAGAGTCAACTTTAGGCTACAATACCTCCGGATGTCATTAACATTTTACAATGCAACAAACGGCACTGATTACGTATTTGTTTATATGTTCAGATGTGCTAACAAGACTAACGGGGTTCCATTCAAAAAAACGTAGTTTTGTGTTAAAAAACATACTTCCGTGCCTTTTTGTATGGTTTGTATTAAACAATTACACTAGCCCCTCTCCTCACGTTCGATCTGTGGAATCGATTCGTCAGTATTTGATGTGGTTTACGAAATATATCCAGCGGCAATGTTAGGTGACTCACCCTGTATATACCTTGTTACCACACGCTGTTCATTTGAAGGGATGCTGTGACCATCACCATCCATCAGTAGATAAAGCACAGTGGACTGACAGAAACATTTGGATTTTGTAGAGTTACTTGAAGTAGGAAAAACTGGCAAGACATCTCGCCATGATACCGTGGTTAAGAAACGTATGAACGCTACTAATTCATCGCTTCGTGAATGCAACCAAACAAATTATTATTATTTTTGTAGTATATAGTTCCCAGAGTAGGCACAACAAAACTAAATGATATTAAGCGAACGTCTAGGTCTTAAACATTTGCATCGCGGCGCTGGATATGTTCTTGATTTGTTATTTTCAACGGATGTGAAACCACTGGAAGATAACAGCCGTCCTGTTACTACTCAAGACTTGTAATGATTTTGAGAAAATTTACCAGTTGATGGATTTTCGTGTAGGAAAAACGTCTACATACTGTGACATATACGATGCCTGCCTAATCAATAATGGGGGACTGATGACCTTCGCTGTTTAGTCCCCCTTAAACATCCCAACAACCACCACCACCTAATCAACAACTCTTTATCGCCAGCATGTACATTGACAGAAGAAAGTTGCAACACCAAAAAGTAAGAAATGTAAAGTAATGGAATTTCGGGAATACGTTTGTCCAGGTAACAGATTTAAGTAATTAACACCACAAGATCACAACTTAATGTAAGTGCGAAATAAGCCACTGAACATGAGAAATCCTGAAACATCAATAACCGGTATAACCGTTAGAATGTTGAATGCAAGCATGTAAACGTGCAAGCAATATATTATGTAGGTGCCGGATGTCGTATGTCGGATGGAGTTCCATGCCTGTTGCACATGCCCGGTCAATACGGAGAAGGTTAATGTTGTATATGGATGACGCTAGATTGTCGTCAGATCCTAACCCCTACATGCTCGATTGGAGACAGATTTGTTGATCTAGCAGGCCAAGATAACATGTCCATTCTCTGTTGAGCACGTTGGGTTACAACAGCGACTTATGGACGAGTGTTTTCCCATTGTAAATCATCTTCTGGAATCTTCTTCATGAAAGGCAGCACAAAAGGGCGAATCACCAGACTGACGTACAGTGTGTGTGAGATAACCGCGAGAATGTTTACGCTATCATACGAAATCGCATCTCAGACCATAACTCCAGGTGTAGCTCCAGTGTATCTAGCAGGTAGATATGTTGGTTACCGATCCTCAGCTGGCCTCGTTCTAAGCAACACACGACCATCTGTAGCACCGAAGCAGAACCAGTTTTCATCAGAAACACAAAAGACATCTAATCTGCCTCCAATAAGCTCTCGGTTGACACCACTGAAGTTGCAAGTCTCGGCGGTGGGGGATCATTGGAATGCACCTACAGGGAATCTTGCTCCGAGCTGTCCGTGAATAATCGATTTGCTGTTGTTCGTTGTGTCGCTGTGGTGCCAACTACTGGTCAAGCTGCAGCTGCATATGCAATTCGAAGACGAAGGTCTTCCCATTCGTTAGTACCATGTGGCCGTCCAGAACCCGACATTCTTACGCTCGTACATTCTTGCGACTATCAATCAAGTACAGTGGCTATATTACCGCCAAGTTTTCCGCAAAATTGCAGGAGGCACACGCTGCTTATCGTAACCCTATTACACGACCTCGTTCAAATTCAGTGAGATGTTGATATTCACGTATTTCTCTCCTTGAAGGCATTCTTGACTCACATCACCTCACCACGCCCAATCTCAATGGCAACTAATGCTCACAGCCGTTACAGCGTGTATTTAAGGCAAATCTGACTTGCATTCTCATAGTGACGTTGCTAGCCACTCTTAAGTGACTGGTGCGAAATCTGAATAGACGTCGTCTTTCAGATGTGAAAACACGCCTACCAAGTTTCGTTTATGTCAAAGAACTCTTTCTTGCTGTTGCGATTTTTTTTCCGTCGATATACACTACTGGCCATTAAAATTGCTACACCAAGAAGAAATGAAAATGATCAGCGGGTATTCATAGAACAAATATATTATACTATAACTGACATGTGATTACATTTTCACGCAATTTGGGTGAATAGATCCTCAGAATTCAGTACCCAGGAAAACCACCTCTGGCCAAAATAACGGCCATGATACGCCTGAGCATTGAGTCAAACAGAGCTTGGATGGCGTGTACAGGTACAGCTGCCCATACGGCTGCAACACTATACCACAGTTCATCAAGAGTATCGACTGGCGTATTGTGACGAGCCGGTCGCTCGGCCACCATTGACCAGACGTTTTCAGTTGTGAGAGATCTGGAGAATGTGCTGGCCAGGGTAGCAGTCGAACATTTTCTGTATCCACAAAGGCCCGTAAAGGACCTGCAACATGCGGTAGTGCATTATCCTGCTGAAATGTTGGGTTCCGCAGGGATCGAATGAAGGGTAGAGCCACGGGTCATAACACATCTGAAATGTAATGTCCACTGTTCAAAATGCCGTCAATTCGAACAAGAGGTGACCGAGACGTGTAACCAATGGCAGGCACCCCATACCAACCCGCCGGGTGATACGCCAGTATGGCGAAGAATACACGCTTTCAATATGCGTTCACCGCGATGTCGCCAAACACGGATGCGACCATCATAATGCTGTAAACAGAACCTGGAGTCATCCGAAAAAATGACGTTTTGTCATTCGTGCACCCAGGTACGTCGTTGAGAACACCATCGCAGGCGCTCCTGTCTGTGATGCAGCGTCAAGGGTAACCGCAGCCATGGTCCAGGATGCTGCAGAAGTCGTCGAACGGCTCGTGCAGATGGTTGTTGTCTTGCAAACGTCTCCATCTGTTGACTCAATCTTGATGGGCTACAATCCGACCTTTATCAAATTCAGAAACGTCACGGTAGGCATTACTTCTCCTTACACGAGGCATCACAACAACGTTTCACCAGGCAACGCCGGTCAACTGCTGTTTGTGTATCAGAAACCGGTTGGAGACTTTCCTCATTTCAGCACGTTGTAGGTGTCGCCACCGGCGTCAACCTTGTGTGAATACTCTGAAAAGCTAATCATTTGCATATCACAGCATCTTCTTCCTGTCGGTTAAATTTCGCGTCTGTAGCACGTCATCTTCGTGTTGTAGAAATTTTAATGGCCAATAGTGTATATTGGAGGGTGGATGTTATAAGTGAAGAAAACAATCTTTTATTTCTGATGGTGTCGTGGAATTGACTATTTGCATTTGCCTCATACCATAAAACAATGCTAAACACTAGGGGTTCAATGACCCGTCGACGACGTTGTCCCGTCGGCGATGAAATCCTTAGAGGCAACGTACAAGCTCAGAAGAGGATAGGATGAGGGGCTAAATGTCCCGCGCCCTTAACAAAGGAAGTCACCAGTGATGTATCTTAATTGATTTAGGGTGACCATGGAGAACCTAAAGCTTGATGGCCGGACAGGGATTTGAATCGCTGTCGTAATGAATCGGAATACAGTGTCTTTAACCACTGGGTCATTGACCACGCGATCGGTCTTATAAAATAATTTTCCTTCAGCACTATTGTAATGCTTAGTATATGCTCCCTCACATTTCACGACAATTATGAAAGAAGAGTCTTTCATAAAAAATGGTTGTTCAGTTTCACTGCGTATGGAACGTACTTCATGTCATCAGCAGGTCTGTTGATATACTGCGAGCTGCCAACGTGTGTTTGCTCTGAATATATGACATTTAATAAATCTGCTCTTTGTTACGAACGCTCATAACTTTCAGCTGGAAAATTACAAGCATCACTGTAAATTTAATTAGTTTCCCAACATATGTTCATTTGATTTGACGGGCAGTTTTATTATTTGGTTTTGTCGGACATTATTAGCGTCACTACACTTACGTGGTTTCATAAAATTACTGAATCAGAATCTGCAAAGCAATTTTATTACTTTCACAGTGTGCGTAATTACTTACGTCACGCTGCACTCCTGTGGATGCATAATTATTTTGAGGCAGTGTGCGAAAATATCAACGTTGTTAATGACGCTGAGATGATACTACAGGTATTTTCTGGGAAGTATGTTCTACTGCTTTAAATTTTTACTAACAACGTCACTGTTAGTAGTTTGAACTTTAGTTGACACTTGAAGTACACTTTCCAAAGATATTCAGAAACAATTATTGCACCAAATGCAAAATGGAATTTACTCTCTATATTCGCATTGCAATATACATTGCATAGCAGTTGCAGCACAAGACACCACGAAACATAATGTAGAGAAGAAAATATCAGCTGAATGTCCGCTTACTGAACATACCAACACCGGGTTTTGTGAGGCATATTTTTTGAGCAAAGCAAAATTACATCGTCCACCTTCTTTGCGCCATATGAAAAAATGGTTTTTTGCGACATAATTGTGGGAAGTTACGACATGACCACCGCTTATCTGCACACTTTCCTGTTGTAGGTATCGGGTGCCTGAATAACGTGTGTTCTGATGCGAAGACTCACCCTCCGTATTGGATTCATCTACTACTACATTATTACTCTGCAATTCGCAATTAAGTGCCTGGAAGAAGTTTCATCGATCCACAAACTGCCTCTCTACCGTCCCACTATCGAACAGTGCGAGGGAAAAACAAACCATTTCCGAGCGAACTCTGATGTTCATTTCTCACTGTGGAGATGCGTGCCAGCAAAATATCTATGCACTCTGAGGAGAATGTTGTTATTGAAATATCACGAGAAGGACCTGTCGCAGCAAGAAGGCCTTTGTTTTTACCGCCATCCCAATTCTTGCATCATATCTGTAGCATACTCTCCCCTATTGCACAATAATACAAAACAAGATGCCCTTCTTTGAACTTTTTCAATGTCCTCCGTCAGTCTTACCTGATGTATCTAAGTAATTCTGTTCACGAAACACGAACAAATACACTTCATATAATCAGCCCCAGAACCTCTAGGATTAGCGACCAATGTTACGACTTACGTTCTCTGCTGAAAATAGCGTATATAGAACGGGATACATAATATAAACTGTGTTGAGATGTTAAATAGATTAGAAATTTTGTCACGTGCTACGGCTACTTCAGACAGAACTTTCATATGTGATATACCAATATACACTACGTGATCAAATGTATCCCGACACCCGGTTGAAAATGACTTACAAGTTCGTGGCGCCCTCCATCGGTAATGCTGGAATTCAATATGGTGTTGGCCCACCCTTATCCTTTATGACAGCTTCCACTCTCGCTGGCATACGTTCAGTCATGTGCTGGGAGGTTTCTGGGGGAATGGCAGCCCGTTCTTCACGGAGTGCTGCACTGAGGAGAGGTATAGAGGTCGGTCGGTATGCCTGGCACGAAGTTGGCGTTCCAGAATATCCCAAAGGTATTCTATAGGATTCAGGTCAGGACACTGTGCAGGCCAGTCCATTACACGGATGTTATTGTCGTGTAACCACTCTGCCACAGACCGCGCATTGTGAATAGCTGATCGGTCGCTATAAAAGGTGCAATCGCCATCCCCGAATTTCTCTTCAACAGTGGGAAGCTAGAAGGTGCTTAAAACGCAAATATAGGTCTGTGCTGTGATAGTGCCACGCAAAACAACAAGGGGCGCAACTCACCTCCGTGAAAAACACGACGACACCATAACACCACCGCCTCCGAATTTTATTGTTGGCACCACAAACGCTGGCAGATGACGTTCACCGCGCATTCGTCATACCCACACCCTGCCATCGGATGGCCACATTGTGCAACGTGATTCGTCACTCCACACAACGTTTTCCCACTGATTTCTTACCTCCCACCTAACTGTCATTGTACTTGCAGCAGATCCTGATGCAGTTTGGAATTACTATGCGATTGTCTGGATAGATGTCTGCCTATTACACATTACGACCCTCTTCAATTGTCGGCGGTCTCTGTCAGTCAACAGAAGAGGTCGGCCTGTAGGCTTTTGTGCTGTACGTGTCCCTTCATGTTTCCACTTCACTGTCACATCGGAAATAGTGGACATAGGGATGTTTAGCAGTGTGGAAATCTCGCATACACACGTATCACACAAGTGACACCCAATCACCTGACAATGTTCGATGTCTGTGAGTTCCGTGGAGCGTCCCACTCTGCTCTCTCATGATGTCTAATGACTACTGTGGTCGCTGATGCGGAGTACCTGACAGTAGGTGGCAGCACAATGCACCTAATGTGAAAAACGTATGGTTTTGGGGGTGTGCGGATACTTTTGATCACATAATCTATGATTCGCAATAACTGCAAGATATACCCGCAAACCAGGATAATCCTTTACGGAACCTAAAGTGACGCTGATCTTAGATAGTGGTCGAAAAATGCCTTTTACACCATACTTCTGCAACATACAACCAATTCCGTTCGAAATGCTCCCTGCGTAAGGTAAAAACCGTAGACTTCGGTGCCACCTCGGTATTATCATCACTCATCCTGTTCACAGTTGGTCGATACCGTTGGAGATTAACAGGTAGTTGTGGAAACTTGCTATAGTGAGAAAAATAACGAAAATTAATTTTTATTTTGTACGAATTGGATATAAAATATATGCATTTTCACTTGGAATTTAAAAAAAAAAATTATACATAGTGTATTTTCTCCGCACCAACATATTCAATTGTCATCCTAAACTGCCATTTATTACGTCGGGAGATGAGAAACTTAGTCAGGCATTCTTATGTCCTATAAATGGAAGTATTGTAGGAGAGGACTGACTTCACCGAATTTGAAATTCATTGTATTCAATGATATTCCATTAGTGTAAAGGGTGAACCAGAAGTCCACGGACAGACTTCCAGAGATGATAGTGTAGATCAAAATAGGACAAACGTTCAGTAAAAATGGGCTCTAAAATCCATATATTAAGAGTTATGGGTACTTGTTCATTTTAGATATTGTGGAACACATCTTTTCTACTGCAAGCTCTTTGCTTTATATGTTTTGGAGGATATGGTATGAACGTAAACAAGAAAGAAACTGTCCAGTTAACACGGGATATGAAGTGCTACCTTAAGACCTATGATGATTTGTTCAATAGAGAGAATATGCGTTTCACAGCAGCGAAAATGAATAAGTCAAAAAATGGTTCAAATGGTTCTGAGTACTCTGAGACTTAACATCTGAGGTCACCTGACCCCTAGACTTAGAACTATTTAAACCTAACTAACCTAAGGACATCACACACATCCATACTCGAGGCAGGATTCGAACCTGCGACCGTAGCAGTCGCGCGGTTCCGGACGGAAGCGCCTAGAACCGCTCGGCCACCGAGGCCGGCATGAACCAGTCCTTATAGCTCTTAAGTTGTACCCTTTGGAGTCCATGTTAACTGGACTGTTTTTTCTTGTTTTCGTAGACGTTTCCAGCACTCAAAATATGGAAAGTTTCTGTCTACATTTTACTTTACGGAGGACTCTTGTGGTAAAAATTGGCATTCGCGATAACAACGATGTCTTATGAATTCTCTCTGTTTATGATGCCATAAACATCTGTGGGAATTGCTATGCTAATTGTCTCAAAAAAATGTAAAATATTAATTTGTAGAATATTGTTTGCTATAATTATATAGTAGAAATCAATATCGTGTTTTATTCGTTCTCTAAATCTCTAGAGGGAAACTGAGAATGTAAAGCAAACTGATTTCATTGAAGATGTATGTTGAAAAAAGAAATAAATTGTACGTTAAACGTGTTAAAGTATGAAGACCAGTGTCTTGTTCACATGCTAGATTATTAAAACTAATACCCGTTTATGGCCTCGCAGCCATTGTGTGATATTGTCTACATGTCGCTGATGTAAGTTTTACATCTGACGATAGTTGCAAAGCTGAAACCGGCTATCATTTATAACAAAGTAGCATGTGACCAAGGCTGTGACACAAAGGAAAGTCGTACCATCAGTAGATCAAACGGCCTCGTCTCACGCCAAGTATTTGAATGGATTGTATTTTCCTGTATGTGTTAACTAAAATCAGTTTACTTACTTCGTACAGTTTGTCTAAGGTTAAATACCGCTTTGAGTCAGAATGTAAAGCAATAGTAACCCTTACTGTATAATGATAAAACGTATAATGATAAAACATATTTTACTACACGCTGCCTGACATTTAGACAACGTCATAACAATACCTGTTGACATACTTCTATGGTATTCACATACTTTTGTGGTCCTTATGCTCAAACGTAAACAATGTATTACACTGGAAAAACGTCCTTCAAGTTGTATAACACAATACTCATGAACGAAATAGAAAACAAGCAAATGGTAAATACACAGCAATACAGATTAAACACAACTGTATTACAGCTGCCCCGCTCTGCTGCAGCTGAGACATGGAGAACGCTGATACATCCTGCACTCGTAGCAAGTAGCCTTTATTGGGGCTGCCCGGGGTCCCCTGAATATTACAGCGATGTCACACGGAGTAGCAGATATTGCTATTGGTCTCCCCCAGGCGTCGTGGCGTCGCTTTGGTGGCTGGCACCAACGAACGTCTGACCCAGAAACTTACAACAGCAACTACTCTCAAACACCTATCATGTACAAGAATAATTTCGGAGTCTAGCAAGTGCTAAAAGTGACACAAATTACGTTAGATAAGTACAACTATGGAATGCCGTTTATAGTTGGCAGCGTTTTTCCATTAGATTAATAAACACTACAGATATATATACAGGGTGGTCCATTGATAGCGACTGGGCCAAATATCTAACGAAATAAGCATCAAACGAAAAAACTACAAAGAACGAAACTCGTCTAGCTTGAAGGGGAAAACCAAATGACACTATGGTTGGCCTGCTAGATGGCGCTGCCATAAGTCAAACGGATATCAACTGCGTTTTTTTTAAATAGGAACCCCATTTTTTATTACATATTCGTGTAGTACGTAAAGAAATATGAATGTTTTAGTTCGACCACGGTTTTGGCTACGTGATAGATGGCGCTGTAATAGTCACAAACGTATAAGTACGTGGTATCACGTAACATTCCGCCAGTGCGGACGGTATTTGCTTCGTGATACGTTACCCGTGTTGAAATGGACCCTTCACCAATTGCGGAAAAGGTCGATATCGTGTTGATGTATGGCTATTGTGATCAAAATGCCCAACGGACGTGTGCTATGTACGCTGCTCGGTATCCTGGACGACATCATCCAAGTGTCCGGACCGTTCGCCGGAAGTTACGTTAGTTAAGGAAACAGAAAGTGTTCAGCCACATGTGAAACGTCAGCCAAGACCGGCAACAAATGATGATGCCCAAGTAGGTATTTTAGCACGGCTAATCCGCAAATCAGTAGCAGACAAATAGCGCGAGAATCGGGAATCTCAAAAACGTCTGTGTTGAGAATGCTACATCAACATCGATTGCACCCGTACCATATTCCTATGCACCAGGAATTGCATGGCGACGAGTTTGAACGTCGTGTAAAGTTCTGCCACTGGACACTAGAGAGATTACGGGACTATGACAGACTTTTTGCACACGTTCTATTTAGCGACGAAGCGTCATTGACCAACGGCGGTAACATAAACCGGCATAATATGCACTATTGGGCAACGACAAATCCACGATGGCTGTGACAAGTGGAACATCAGGAACCTTGGCGGGTTAATGTATGGTGAGGCATTATTGGAAGAAAGATAATTGGCCCCCATTTCATCGATGGCAATCTAAATGGTGCACTCTACGCTGATTTCCTACGTAATGTTCTACCGATGTTACTACATGATGTATCACTGCACGACAGAATGGCGATGTACTTTCAACATTATGGAAGTCCGGCACATAGCTCGCGTGCGGTTGAAGCGGTATTGAATAGCATATTTCATGACAGGTGGATTGGTCGTCGAATCTCCATACCATGGCCCGCACGTTCACCGGATCTGACGTCCATGGATTTCTTTCTGTGGGGAAACTTGAAGGATATTTGCTATCGTGATCCACCGACAACACCTGACAACATGCGTCAGCGCATTGTCAATGCATGTGCCAACGTTGTGGAAGGCGCACTACTCCCTGTTGAGAGGAATGTCGTTACACGTATTTCTAAATGGATTGAGGTTGACGGACATCATTTTGAGCAATTATTGCATTAATGTGGTATTTACAGGTAATCGCGCTGTAACGGCATGCGTTCTCAGAAATGATGAGTTCACAATGGTACATGTATCACATTGCAACAACCGAAGTAAAATGTTCAAACGTACCTACGTTCTGTATTTTAATTTATAAAACCTACCTGCTACCTGTATATTGAACAAGCAGTAAAGGAAACAAAAGAAAAATTCGGAGTAGGTATTAAAATTCATGGAGAAGAAGTAAAAACTTTGAGGTTCGCCGATGACATTGTAATTCTGTCAGAGACAGCAAAGGACTTGGAAGAGCAGTTGAACGGAATGGATAGTGTCTTGAAAGGAGGATATAAGATGAACATCAACAAAAGCAAAACGAGGATAATTGAATGTAGTCAAATTAAGTCGGGTGATGCTGCGGGAATTAGATTAGGAAATGAGACACTTAAAGTAGTAAAGGAGTTTTGCTATTTAGGGCGTAAAATAACCGATGATGGTCGAAGTAGAGAAGATATAAAATGTAGACTGGGAATGGCAAGGAAAGCGTTTCGCAAGAAGAGAAATTTGTTAACATCGGGTATAGATTTAAGTGTCAGGAAGTCGTTTCTGAAAGTATTTGTATGGAGTGTAGCCATGTATGGAAGTGAAACATGGACGATAACTAGTTTGGACAAGAAGAGAATAGAAGCTTTCGAAATGTGGTGCTACAGAAGAATGCTGAAGATAAGGTGGGTAGATCACGTAACTAATGAGGAGGTATTGAACAGGATGGGGGAGAAGTTTGTGGCACAACTTGACAAGAAGAAGGGATCGGTTGGTAGGACATGTTTTGAGGCATCGAGGGATCACAAATTTAGCATTGGAGGGTACCGTGGAGGGTAAAAATCGTAGAGGGAGACCAAGAGATGAATACAGTAAGCAGATTCAGAAGGATGTAGGTTACAGTAGGTACTGGGAGATGAAGAAGCTTGCACAGGATAGAGTAGCATGGAGAGCTGCATCAAACCAGTCTCAGGACTGAAGACCACAACAACAACAACACCTGCTACCAACTCTTCGTCTAAAATTGTGAGCCATATGTTTGTGACTATTACAGTGCCATCTATCACAAAGCGAAAAAAGTGGTCCAACTAAAACATTCATATAACTTTACGTACTACACGAATATGTAATAAAAATGGGAGTTCATATTTAAAAAAACGCCGTTGATATCCGTTTGACCTGTGGTAGCTCCATCTAGCGGGCCAACCATAGCACTATCTGGTTTCCCTCTTAAAGCTAGACAAGTTTCGCTGTTTGTAGTTTTTTCGTTTCACACTTATTTCGTGAGAAACTTGGCCCGGTCACGACCAATGAACCACCCTATGTAACACATTTCAGTCATTTACACTGAGGATCCAAAGAAACTGGTACACCTGCCTAATATCGCGTAGGGCCCCCACGAGCACTGAGAAGGGCCACAACACGACGTGACATGGAAATAATGTGTGAAGTAGTGCTGCAGGGAACTGACACCATGAATCCTGCAGGGCTCTCCGTAAATCCGTAAAAGTACGACCGCGGGGGTGGGGGGAGGGATCTCTTCTGAACAGCACTTTGCAAGGCATCCCAGATATGCTCAATACTGTTCATGTCTCGAGAGTTTGGTGGCCAGCGGATGTGTTTAAGCTCAGATCAGCGTTGTTCTAGCAGTTATGGACGTGTGGGATGTCGCATTGTTCTGCTGGAATTGCCCAAGTCCGTCGCAATGCATAATGGACATGAATGGATGCAGATGATCAGACAGAATGCTTACGTATCTAGACGTGTCAGGTGTCCCATATCACTCCAACTGCACAAGCCCCACACCCTAACAGAGCCTCCATCAGCTTGAACAGTTCCCTGCTGACATGCAGCGTCCATGAATTCATGAGGTAGTCTCCATACCCGTAAACGTTCATCCGCTCCATACAATTTGAAACGAGATTCGTCCTACCAGGCATTATGTTTCCAGTCATCAACAGTCGAATGTCGGTGTTGATGGTCCAAGGCGAGGCGTAAAGCTTTGTGTCGTGCAGTCAGCAAGGGTACACGAGTGAACCTTCGATTCCGAAAGCCGATATCGAAGATGTTTCGTTCAATGGTTGGCACGCTGATACTTGTTGATGACCCAGCATTGAAATCTGCAGCAATTTGCGGAAGGGTCGCACTTCTGTCCCGTTGAACGATTCTCTTCAGTCGTCGTTGGTCCAGTTCTTGCAAAATCATTTTCCGGCCGCAGCGATGTCGGAGATTTGATGTTTCACCGGATTCCTGATATTCACGGTATACTCGTGAAATGGTAGAAGGGAAAATCCCCACTTCATCGCTATCTCGGAGAAGCTGTGTCCCATCGCTCGTGCGCCGACTATAACACCACGTTCAAACTCACTTAAATCTTGATAACCCGCCATTGTAGCAGAAGTAACCGATCTAACAACTGCCCCAGACACTTGTTGTCTTATATAGGCGTTGCCGACGGCAGCGTCGTACTCTGCCTGTTTACATATCTCTGTTTTTGAATACTCGTGCCTATACCAGTTACTTTGGTACTTCAGTGTATAATATATTCTTCTTCGCTATGTACGCCAGTCTGCACCACTAGGGTAACTTTTCGATTCTGCAACCGTAGGAATCACGTGCTTTGCGGGAGAGTTCGCCGAGACTCCTTTGGTGCCCATTTTCATCCTTAAAGATTGTTCTACTGAGAGGAAAATGTGAAGATTTGAGAGCGTAAAATCAGGCGAGCGCAAGGTCAGGTGAATAAGGAAGTGGTGACTGACTTCCCAACCCAACGACTGAGTAGTGTTTTTCGTTAGTGTCACAGAGCAGAGCATACGTTATCAAGGAATAACATCTCTCCACCGGCCGTGGTGGCCGAACGGTTCTAGGCGCTACAGTCTGTAACCGCGAGACCGCTACGGTCGCAGGTTCGAATCCTGCCTCGGACATGGATGTGTGTGATGTCCTTAGGTTACTTAGGTTTAAGTAATTCTAAGTTCTAGGGGACTGATGACCTCAGAAGTTAAGTCCCATAGTGCTCAGAGCCATTTGAACCATTTTTTTGAATAACATCTCTCCCCACAATATCCCTTGTCCTTGTTCTTGGATTTCGTCTGAAACACGTCTCAGTTGTTGGCAGTAGATGTCAACAGTAATGGTTATACCTCTGTGAAGCATTTCTTAGTTTATCGCACCGTCACTGTTCCACTGATGCACAATATTATCTTTTGTGGATGGGCGCAGGTCTTTGTACGGCGAGTTCCTACTTTGTTTGGGCTCAACCTTTCGTTTCTTCTCCCTAAGGTAGGATAAATACTCCATCTCCTGTTACCAGTAATGATACAATTTAGTAATGGTCGTTGTTGTTCGTGAGCCAATTGATAACGAGTAAGCAGAGGTACATATATGGCCACCTGCGGATTTTGATGATGTTGGCTTAGGGCATGCGGTACCCATACACCCGATTTTCGAACCTTCGCCACTTGCATTCAAATGTCGCACGATGGTGGAATGAGCACAGTTCATCACATTTGCCAGTTTTCGAGTACAGTGGCGTGGATGATTGTGGGTTAATAAGTTTAAACGAAGGTCTTCCTGAACTTGGAGAATACTAATGCAAAACAGTCCTCCTTACGGACAGGTTCTCATTCAAAATGATCGAAAATTTGATTTGTTATTGCTTTCTTTTAAAGTATATGTGTCTAGGATTTTGGGACGAGAAGGTTTTTAATCCGCGCGTTACGAAAGTTGTTCGGAGGTGCGTATCTATTAGAGAAATCCGTATCAAAATCTCTACAATAGTCCCTTAATTAGGATTCACGCATAGTCTGAAAAACTATTATTGTACAGATTTATAGCATCTTTTATTATATACCTGACCAGCTATCTGCAGGCCAGATTCTTTCCAAGAGGTCACCGGCCGAAGTGGCCGTGTGGTTAAAGGCGCTGCAGTCTGGAACCGCAAGACCTCTACGGTCGCAGGTTCGAATCCTGCCTCGGGCACGGATGTTTGTGATGTCCTTAGGTTAGTTAGGTTTAACTAGTTCTAAGTTCTAGGGGACTAATGACCTCAGCAGTTGAGTCCCATAGTGCTCAGAGCCATTTTTCCAAGAGGTCAGTGCAACGTCGTCAGCATATAGAAATGCTATTAATGATAAAATATCGTTGAATCTTACCACAGGGTTTACTTTAAAACAATATCAGAATTGTATCGCCGATGTAGATACCACATAGTGGAGCAGATACATCATAGTCTCCACAAATCTCAAAAATTAAACTACGTAACACATAACGCTATTACACCTCTGTGTGTGGGACTGGGTATGCTAGTTTTACATCTAGCTCTATCATATGCGCTCTTTCGACTTCCTGGTACATTCTCTGATTCCTCAATGTCAGACGTAAAGGATATGCTCAGACTTCATTACGCTTCATAGTTAGCGTTCGATATGCATCACGAAATTGGGGTGGAAATAATTTCACACTACTTAATTATTTAATGAAAAACGTACGTATAGGTGTACAGGAGGAGAAAAGTCATATGAGTGGCGCCAAACACTTGTGCAGAATCAAAAGGAATTTCACACTGAGGCTCCAGTAGGATGCATTAATAATGTACCTTACAAGGGAACCTCCCCATCGCACCCCCCTCAGATTTAGTTATAAGTTGGCACAGTGGATAGGCCTTGAAAAACTGAACACAGATCAATCGAGAAAACAGGAAGAAGTTGTGTGGAACTATGAAAAAAGTATGCAAAATATACAAACTGAGTAGTCCATGGGCAAGATAGGCAAAATTGAGGACCGTGTTAGCACAGGAGCGCCGTGGTCCCGTGGTTAGATGCCGGCACGGTAGCTGAGCGTGTTCGGTCAAAGGGTTACGTGCTCTCTGAAATAAAAAAACTGAGTTACTCAATTAACAACGAACTTCAATGGATATTTTACGACGTCCACCCTGAGCAGATGCAACGATCTCAAAAGCGAACAAAATGAGATTAAAAAAAAAAAAAAGAGTGAGCAGCTGCGGAACGAGGGGTCCTTGGTTCAAGTCTTCCCGCAAATGAAAATTTTAATTTTTTTATTTTCGCGAAGTTATGATCCGTGCGTTCGTTCATTGACGTCTCTGTTCACCGTAATAAGTTTAGTGTCTGTGTTTTGCGACCGCACCGCAAAACCGTGCGATTAGTAGACGAAAGGACGTACCTCTCCAATGGGAACCGAAAACATTTGATCGCAAGGTCATAGGTCAACCGATTCCTCCACAGGAAAACACGTCTGATATATTCTATACGACACTGGTGACGGCATGTGCATCACATGGCAGGAATATGTTGTCGACCCACCTAGCTTGCACACTTGGCGAATAGCTAAAAGGATCCTTCTACCTTGCCTGATTCAGGTTTTCTTGTGTATGTGATAATCACTCCCAAAAAGTGATGAAAACATAAGAGTTTGTCAGATAATAATTGTCTGAAAATAAAAAATTAAACTTTTCTCTCGAGGGAAGACTTGAACCAAGGACCTCTCGCTTCGCAGCTGCTCACGCTAACCACAGGACCACGGCACTCCTGAGCTAATATTGTCGTTAAAGTTGCCTATCTTGCCATGGACTACTCAGTATGTATATTTTGCTTATTTTTTTCATAGTTCCACACAACTTCTTCCTGTTTTCTCGACTGATCTGTGTTCAGTTTTTCAAGGCCTGTCCACTGTGCCAACTTATAACCAAATCTGAGGGGGGTGCGATGGGGAAGTTCCCTTGTTAGTAAATCCTTTTTCCCATGAACTCAGGAAGAAATCGTACATTTATCATTTTACTGAGTACTTTTGTTAATCTAACGCTAAAGAGATTTAGTATTTCAAATAATAATTGAGAATTCATGAGTGGGAAGAGAATAAGAACTTTATAAACTGACAAAATAAAACTCACAACTTGAAGAAGGAATTGTGAGACATAAACGAAATTTGATACACGTATTTCTACATCTGAAAGATGATGTTAAATCAAATTTTGCGCCTGACGCGTAAGAGTAGAGCTACTAGCGCCACTAAGAGGGTGCAGATCAGGTTTGTTTAAACAGACCCCGTAACACTCGTGAGTGTCAGGCAGAACGTGGTTTGGTGATGATAGTCAAGAATACCTTTAAGGAAACTATTGTCAACAGCTCACTGAGTTTGAACGAGGTCGTGTAGTCGGACCAGGAGAATGTTCCTTCTGCGATACTGCAGAAAGATTTGGCAGGATCGTAGCCGCTGTACACTGTACTGGAAGTGGTGGTCACGAGATTATACGGTTGCAAAATGACCAGAATTCGGACGGCCACGTGGCACTACCGAGAGAGAAGACCATCGGCTTATAGTTCTGGCGCCTCGTATTGCATTTAAAGCAGCACTTTTAGCAGAAACTGGGAGCACAGTGACACAACGAACTGTTACAAATCGGTTACTTCAAGGACAGCATCGAGCCAGACGACATGTGACTTCAGTGGTGAGAAGGAAGTGCCCATTGGAGAGCATGGTGGAGGTCAGTTGTGTTTTCTGATGAAAGCTGGTTCTGCCTCGCTGCCAGTGACGGCCGTATTGAAACTTCTTTGGCACCTGGTAGTCAGGGAGAGGCAGTATAAGGCAACGATTGTGGATGGTGCCGTAATCAGCTACCGTTGTCTACTGTAAACACATACACTTTATTTGAGGAAATAATTTTCAACAATCATTTTAAAGGAATTTACAACACTGACGGCTGAAGGTCTTACTAAGAAAGAATTCATAATTATTTGTCTACTGAAGGCCACAGGAAACTGCAGAATACTCAACAGCTGAAGGCCTAAGTTACTAGTGAGGAAAACAGTTACACGTTAACAAATACTAAGATATTTTCTTCTGAAAGAATCAAAAACCTGTAACAAGCTATAGTAACGGCTGAAGGCCTTGTTAATAAGGAATAGCAAATTATTTGTCGGCTGAAGGCCACAAGCAATGTTACATACAATCTACGGCTGAAGGCCTGATTAAGAAAAAAATCAATATTATTCATCGGCTGAAGGCCACAAGCAATTTCAGTGTACTCAACGGCTGAAGGCCAGACTTATAAGTGAACGCCAATTACACGTTAAAAAATAGTAAAATCTTTTTTAACAATCTTAAAAAACTGTAACAAGCTACAGTGACGGTTGAAGGCCATATCAAGACAGAATTGAAAATTATTTTTCAGCTAAAAGCCACAAGTAGCGTTACAAACAATTAACGGCTGAAGGCCTGATTAAGAAAGAATTCAAGATTATTTGTCGGCTGAAGGCCACAAGTAATTTCGGAAATACTCAACTGCTGAATGCCTGAATTACTAGTGAGGAAGGCAATTACATGTTAAAACATTAAGATAAATTTTATACAATTATGACAACTTGACCAAGTAACACGGGGTGATCCACAGACAGTGCTCGCTGGACTGACCTGAGGAAGGTCACTACGGCTGTGCAAGCGGTGAGGCTGGCAGCCAAGAGGAATGTTCACCTAAGGAGGGCAACTCAAACCAGAGACGGTTTAAACGCCGATCAACCCTCTTACCAAATCCACCTAACGCCAGATAACCAGTACAATGATGGAATAGCTCAGACGAGGCTGAAGTGACAGACAGCACTGCGTCTCCAGAATCCGGTGTTTAAAACACCAAAACGCAGAAGGAACCACTACAACCAAGGTAGACAAGGAAAACTATTTTCCATACCCCAATAAAGCAAGCTGTCAAATTACACGCCATGCCAGACAGCGTCGGCAAGATGAGGAAAAGTACTCTGCCGCAAATTACGCTAACCTCCAGGGCAGATAACTGGGGCGTTAGCGGCCGCTAGACAGTAAGATACCGCTGCTTGCACTTCACCAATAACAACACCAAATTCAAACTAATATCAAGCAGTAGAAGGCGGCTAATAGCTTCCGCCAACCTCACAGACTCCACTTGTTGTGGTTGGTCCCACCGACCTTGGGAGCAGCAACACGCAAACAGCAAGATCTCAAACATTGGAGGTTTCACTCAATTTCAATCATCCTGGGTTCTGTCGTCTGCTACAGCCCGTCGATCCAACAGTGGCTGCACGCTGCCATCGGTCCCAGCCTGCCCTGGCGCTGCCGACCTCCTCGCTGCTCCGTCCGAAGCCGAACTGCCTAACACACACGACGATCCTGAAATACGAGCGGTCGCACCAAAGATAGTACCAAAGTACTAGCTATCGACAACCACTACTGCTGCCACTCGCGGACAAACAATACTAGGAAACTCAGTGGCGCCATTAACGGAAGAAGGAAACAAGACGCCACTACCGCCATTACAAGACGAAAGTTGTGAACAGCAAGAACGTTAGCCGCACACGGCTCATTCTTAATGTAAAATATTTACTTAAACTGCTGAGTGAAACTTAATGAAAGTGAACCTGATTAAACTACTGAATGAAACAGAACGTACTCTCTCTTTGCATGTCTTTATCATTTCAACACTGACCTACAGAATTTTCCCTGACAAATGAAGCTCAAAGTTATTCTATTCATTTATGACTCACACTACCGCATGCCCTAAGCCAACATCATCAAAATTCGCAGGTGGCCATATATGTACCTCTGCTTACTCGTTATCAATTGGCTCACGAACAACACCGACCATTACTAAATTGTATCATTACTGGTAACAGGAGATGGAGTATTTATCCTACCTTAGGGAGAAGAAACGAAAGGTTGAGCCCAAACAAAGCAGGAACTCGCCGTACAAAGACCTGCGCCCATCCACAAAAGATAATATTGTGCATCAGTGGAACAATGACGGTGCGATAAACTAAGAAATGCTTCACAGAGGTATAACCATTACTGTTGACATCTACTGCCAACAACTGAGACGTGTTGCAGACGAAATCCAAGAACAAGGACAAGGGATATTGTGGAGATAGATGTTATTCAAAAAATGGTTCAAATGGCTCTGAGCACTATGGGACTCAACTTCTGAGGTCATCAGTCCCCTAGAACTTAGAACTACTTAAACCTAACTAACCTAAGGACATCACACACATCCATGTCCGAGGCAGGATTCGGACCTGCGACCGTAGCGGTCTCGCGGTTCCAGACCGCAGCGCCTAGAACCACACGGCCACTTCGGCCGGCTAGCCGCCTCTTGCATCACAGCTCTCTCCATCAGGCTCGTGGATTAACTCTCACGTCATCAGCAATCAGTTGCCACTTACACAGACATTTGTGGTCATCGTCTGCAAAAAACCAATCTGCTGGCTTTTCAGCCAGTGGTAAATAGTTCCTCTTCTCAACTGGTGTGGAGTTGACATAAATTTTGTTATTTTTATGCTACTGTGCCGAATATCAGTGACAAATCAAAGTGTGTGCCACATTACTAATTGAAGATGGCTAGTATTATTTATTTCTTTTTAAATATATATTAGTCTATGCTGAACATGAATGACAAATCAAAGATCTGCTGGATTACCAACTGAATGTGGGCAATATAATTCATTTATCTACCCACTTGTTGTACTTGGGAAGAATAGGGCCTTCAGGCAGTCTCTATGCTCTAAACCGACTTCCTCAGTGTGTAAGTACCAATATTTCAGTGGTACCTGATCAGTATATGCAGTTACAGTGTTAACAACAACAAAAATAGCAATGACCATATGTTTAATAATTTATAAATGGAACCTAAGAGGTGTCTCTCTGATTAACACTAAGCATTTTCCTCATTAACTATTTGTAGAATGTGAGGTGGGGCCGTACCAAAAGGAAACGTGTGCAAATCTACAGAAGAAGTACAGGGGAAGAGCTAGATATGATATGGTCAGGTTAAGATTAGCAGATGTAATGGAAAGAAACATAGTAGGAACATAGTGGTCACTGTGACAAAGATATCAGCCCCTGTTGGGCTGTAAGGAAACAGCTGGGATATGCCGTGGGGGAAGCTACGCAGATAACATAATTTCCTCTTAAAAGCAGTTGAATTTTTGACAAGACCCAGTTTACAAGGTAATGAAGAATCAAGTGGAGAAGTATTTAGTGTTATGCGTAGGTACAGCCAAGAGGATGGACGTATTCGATTTCGTATTGCAGATGTGGAATGACGGTAGCCGTTTGATGTGTAAGGAGAGCTACTGAGGACAACACCGACTAAGGAACCGGTAGAGTGAACAGAACGTGATGAACTCACCTTCCACCCAAACTGAATGTAGGAAGGACTGATGTGCTCAAACAACCGAATGTTGTATACGTCTCTTACACAAGAGCCCATTGGTACCTCGAGCCGTGTAGAGTTTCCACTCTCTGAGTGGTGCAGAATTAATTATAGTAATTATAATTTAACAGGACAACACTCCACCAGTTTCCATTTCATCTGTGGTGGAAATATGTTTCTAAATTTTTTTGTTGTCTGTAGCCAGGAGAGAGTGAACTATCTTGTACACTGTCACTCTTCGTTCTTCGAAATTCAAGTGCACATCCAAATTATGACAATGTCGTTTACTGTTTCCTTTAACCGGCAACTTGATACAAGTGAGACGTATTGGAAGAATTGTTTCATGAAAATAACCAGCCACGTGGTCGTTTATCAATGATGGAGTTTAGGTTTCAGTTTAGCATTGGTGCGACAATTTCTTAGCACAGTTTGTGTCTTTGCATCAAGTGGACACAATTTGGAAGTAAAACCCTGCGTTCAGTGTGTTAGAACGGTTCACCCTTCTTAAGTGGAGGGGCAAATGCTTGGCCTCGGTGCCTTGTGGACAGTCTAAAAGAATCTCATATCAGCTAAACTGAAGGCTATGGTGAGGCTACTTTTCAGTTGCCTCCATCTTTTTGGTTCTGTTGTCCACAGTGTGTTAGGACAGCCACAGTGGGATCCAGAAGAAACGTGAATAGTGAAACGTGGAAGCTGGGAGAGGATTGTTGACGCACGGTAGATTTTTTAAAAGCAGGCGTTCCAGATTGAATTACAAATATGGTAGGAAGTGACGCGTGGCGGCTTTAGTTTTGGCGGACTTGCCACTCCACTGGCGCCACTATCTACTTGTACAGCCGATATCGATCATGGTCATAGTCCGGAGTCAGGGTCTTTAGTCGAGGAGCGTGTGTTGTTGGGTTTTGCGGGTTGTGGTACCGCCAGTTAGCAGGAGGCAACGTGGTTGGGGGGGTTCGTTTTTGCGGCACTCCTGCTGCCAGGGCGTGGAGCTCGTGAAGTTGCGACCTGTCAAGTTGGTCGAGCCAAAGTTTTCCGTCTGGATTAAGTGATGATAGCGGCGAGCTGCGGGAAGAGCAGCTGATGCAGCGTGCAACTAGTTTAGCAAGCACCGAGCAAACCCTGGAGCCTTAAACACTACGTCACCTGCAGATTACCTGCGTGGACTGGAGGCAATAACACACCTGCATGTTATCCTGGGAGTCATGGCTCCTTCACACCTGAGAGGGGTTAAGTTTCCACTGTTTATTGTTACTTGTTATTGTAGGTCCACATCTGTATTAATGCTGAATTAGACTAGCCATGTTCATTACGCCTTCGAGTGATTGTTGGATGGTCACGATGTGCTGTGCGAAAACGCACGGGGTACGTTCGCCCTTACTGGTGCTGAGCGTCCTGCGTGATATATCAACGATAACACCTATTGGTCACGATAATATACGTGTATGATGTGGTAAAACCAATAGCAGGTGGCGAGCATGCGCGACTGCAGCGATATACCATATCGCCCTCGTTGCGTCCAGAGATGCTACCTAAGCGACGCGCAGCAGCCGGCCGCTATTGCAAAAAATCGACAGTATCGATGATTATTACATTAATTGTTAAAAGTTGGCGTGGCGTTGCGTGTTAGTTCGTTTTAAATGGTTCCTATTGTACAACGAAAAGGGTTAGTTAGTACCCGGATAGACCTCTCACCGACCGAGTGGTGGTAGTGGTGTATATCAGGTCTGATCTTATAGCGTTTCACTGCGTGGTGTAGTGAGTCTACTCAGTTGACACCTAAGTCTTGGGAGAGTGCACGAAATTTTGTCTATTATAGTTGTGGGAACCATTTCGTTCGTAAAATTTGCTGGGGTGAGCCCGCGTGAGCCTGATTTAATTGAGAGATTGATTTGTTAGGTGCTGAGTTTTGTGGATTCGGTGTGACCGATATCCCATCTGCATTGTATGTTGAGTGGTCGCGACGCGGCCAGAGGTAATTGGGTTGCTTGTCGTTTTTATAGAGGTTGTTTGGGTATTCTGCGCGTGTGTGTCGAGAAGGGAAGCCTCGAACACGTGTTGGTAGTTGTATTTTGAGGACCACTAGCTTGCAACAGACAGCGAACTGGCTCATAGAACGACGAACTGTTTCACTATACGGTGACGGTGTGCACGCATCACTGAGTAGACAAGCGATAGTAAATTGAAGGAACCATTTAACGAGCTACACGTAGCTAAACCAAAACTTGATTCATCAAGGTGACAAGTGGCCGATTTGAACGTTAGGGAACTTAGCGGGTCGCGTGTGGTCAACGCCTGAAGAGGTCAAGATTTGCTTTTAAATTGTAACTTAAGGTTAGTTGAAAAGTGGCGGTGACATTTAGGATTTTTTTTTTTTTTTTTGTATAACTGGTTTCCTTATTGTGGGGACTGATAATATATTTGCTGGCACTCGTTCACTGGTGGTAACCAACGTGAATTGAGATACCTAGAAGGAAAATAAATCTAATTTTATTGGGGTTAAAGGAAATCTTGCAGTCTATTTAATTGGTATCTAGTGTGAATATATCTATAGAATTTTCGGAAGAATGAACGAGTGTAATTCAGAGATATTGATACAGTGGAGTCGGTAACACGTATAATGTTGTGTTTTTAAATGTGCTTGGTAAAAGGTACTTCAAAGAATAAAATTATAAATAATCTACTGAAAGTAGATCTTCTCAATATTAAAGAAAAGATTTCTCACAAGGGAAACAGCTTCCTGAATGATGAATAAGTTTAATAGAAGTAATTGAATTATTTACGAAAAGGCCAAATATTTTGCTACTATCAACGATTCGTTATTCTGTGACGCATGCGGACTCTCATCACTTACATATTATCGCTGCGTCGAGTTGGAAAAATATTTAAGGGAGGATTAAAAATGTTTTAAATCCTAACAGTAGTGAGAGAAGTGTCCATAAACAGAATAACCATTACAAGACTGTAGACAGATTGGTATTTTAGTACAAGTAATAATATAGTTCCAAGATTATGTCAGAGAGTACATACTGCGTTGTGAGCTCGTGGCGAAAGATAACAATTGCTAGTTGGATGTCGCATTTATCATCACGCAAGATAATCAGGTACTGAAATTAAAGTAATTTGTTGCTCTGACGAGATCAGTATCGTAGACAGCGAGAGTGGTTCATTAAATAGGCCAATTTATTCACTACTGCTTAACTTCAGTAATCATTGGTGTGTGAATGTTAAGTGATTATTCGTAGTTCTATCGTGGTTTGGTACGATTTCAGCGTCGTGTCTAGGCAGGGTGTTGTTCCCCTTATTTGGCAGACAGGCTGTTTGCATGGTAAGCGGTTGAGGTGGCTGCAATATTAATTGTACTGAGGCTGATTTCGGGTCCGATTAGTTCATTGCCAGTGTGATTACGGCGCGGGCTAAATTCTTGTCGTCATCAGAGGCTCCTCTCCTACTGGAATCTTCTGCAATTAGATAGCGTTTTGCAGCCTTAACATCTAGTTAAAAATAAGAAGCTGTACCTAATTAAAGGTGTGGTGGTCGACTGGTGGCCTAAGTACTTTGCGCAACAGGATACTCTGTAGTAACGGCATAGAGACGTTGGTACAGTACGATCCCTTGTCGTTGTCAATCGATCTTGGGTACTGCCAGTCACTGACCAGTACAACGGGTCAGTATAGCTGATTTGAATCTGTTTGTTCCAGATCATATTCATTGCATGCGTATGAATACTTCCTGTTATAAATTGAGTTGATGTAACTGGGGCTGTTGATGTCAACTCACTGTTAAAAGAGGATGTGCCATAGTATTTGAATTTAAGGTTGTAGTTTAAGTCGTCAGTTTTCATGTAATATGAAGGAGCTTCAAGCTCGCGACTTGTATCTGTAGCCGCTTCTGGAATAAGTTAATATTTCTGAATCTTAGATATTGTCGTTTGTAGCCTTAGTTGGGCAGGTTACTGTTTCCTTTCTGATGTATGTAAGCAGGGTAGTTCTGGCAGTGGACGACGCGTTCCTGTTGGCCCAGACGAGAGAAGTGTTTCCTTCCTTCTGTGCAGACACTTCTGTCGTCGCACGAATTCTAGGTTTTCCCACAGCCAGGCGCCTCTGGCAGCTTCCTCGTGTTAGCTCAAATTAAGTAAATTTTATCTTTTTGTACTTCCTACGGCGGACTGCCTCTAAAAGAACTACAATTACAAGGATCTATAAAATAAACAAATAGGCAACGCCCGCTCAAATTACAGATAGGATAACAAGTCACTGATTGTGGCCGTTGGAAAGCCCTTAACAATTTTAAACGGTAATAAAATCCCTTGATCCATTCAAATATTGAGAGTTGAACAACGTGTGTTCTGCAAGTCCAACGTTTCTTTAGACTATATTTCCCTTAAACAAGTTGTTAAATCTTACAGGCACTACTTGGCTAGTTTTGGAGTATGTTAAGTTTCCAAGGCTTTTACTTATGAATGTGAGCTGCTGACTTTTTCTAACCGCAATCACTAGCTAATTCCGTTCATAGTCAAACTTGCGTGGCTGCTGCCAGTTCTCGGTGATAGCTGGTTGCTGTATTTTGTACCTTTCTTGCATTTTGAGGGCTTGTACATTTATTGAAGGGTCATTATTAACGTTTCTGCTGTGTCTCACAACTGGGAGTTAGGTTTCAATTGTATGCCTTCCCAGCTTTTCTTGCATTTTTGGGATTCTTCTTTCTATTGCTTAAGGGATTTTATTAACGTTTAAAACTGTTAAGGGCTTTCCAACGGCCACAGTCAGTGACTTGTTATCCTTTCTGTATTTTGAGCGGGCGTTGCCTATTTGTTTATTTTATAGATCCTTGTAATTGTAGTTCTTTTAGAGGCAGTCACTTGTCATTCACTTTGGTTTGTGATTCATTTTTATTATAAAATTCAGTTTGTTGAACCATCTTACAGTAAGTACTACACTATGTGATCAAAAGCATCCGGAAAGATGAATGAAAATAGCTTAAAAGTTCGTGGCCCCCTCCATCGGTAATGCTGGAATTCAATATGGTGTAGGGCCACCCTTAGCCTTGATGACGGCTTTCACTCTCGGAGACATACGTTCAATCAAGTGCTGGAAGGTTTTTTGGGGAATGACAGTCCATTCTTCACGGAGTGCTGCACTGAGGAGAGGTATCGATGTCGGTGGGTAGGGCCTGGCACGAAGTCGGCATTCCAAAGCATCCCAAAGTTGTTCTATAGGATTCAGGTCAGGACTGTGCAGGCCAGTCCATTACGCAGATGTTGTCGTGCAACCACTCCACCACAGGACATGCATTATGAACTGGTGCTCGATGCAGTTGCCATCATCGAATTGCTCTTCAACAGTGAGAAGCCAGAAGGTGCTTAAAACGTCAATGTAGGCCAGTGCTGTGAAAGTTGGTTCAAATGGTTCAGTGTCGTCGTAACTGCCGTCTGCTCCATATCTGCTGTGCAGCGAGCTACGTTAATTTAAGTATTCATTGTATTTTTCTAATTTGTCACTTCTTCTTCCGTGTGTTTTTGCTTTTAGGAAGCTTTAATTTTCGAGTACTAGTAATAGTGTTCCATAGATTTCGTGTTTGTTTTGAATACAGTCAGCGACAGTCCCTTTAGTCAGCTGTAGTGCCAGTAGTGCTAGCATTTGTTTTGAATACAGTCGAGAGACAGGTAGTGCTTATTTTCATTGTTTAGTTACCACAGTTTAGTCAGCCCTCAGCCGCCTTTAGTGAATTAGCCGTCTAGTTAAAAACTGATTAACTCTCTACAGTAAATTCATTCCTTAGGATGGATAGGATGTGTGACTGCTGTATACGGACGCAGGAGGAGCTGGCCACTGCCCGCGAACAGCTGAACGTGTTGATGGACGCGGTGTGTAGCGGCAGTGGGGAGTCTGGTGCGTCGCATGGTACACCCCACGTGTTACATGCTTCACCCACGGTCCCTGCTGTCAAGACATCTTCATGCGTACCGGCCGCGGTTGGGCCACCCTCTCCCCAAGGGGAGTGGCGGGTTCAGCGGCGTTCGCGGCGCACGAGGCGGAGGGTCAATGTGGAGGCTGACCGTGTGGCATCGCCCGCTCAGCCTGTGAGTGGACATGTGGCCGCTCCTAGAGCAAGGTCTGAGCAGGCACACGGGGGCAGGGGTTTATTAGTGATTGGGAGCAACGTTAGGTGGGTGATGGAGCCCCTTACGGAAATAGCGGAAAGGTCGGGGAAGAAGGCCAGTGTTCACTCTGTCTGCTTGCCGGGGGGTCTCATCCGAGGTGTGGAGGCGGCTCTGCGGCGGCGATAGAGAGCACTGGGTGCACCCTATAACACTCCCGTCTGCTACTGCTATACCTTAACCTCAATACTGGAGGCAGTAAAACAGAATTATTTTATTGGATGAATAATGGTATAAAGCAACAGAACAGTGTTACCCTCTGAGAGGAATTTTGTTAAATTGACCGTGTTGTTCCTAACGGAGGTGGCTTATCGGAAATGAAAGTCAGAATTACGTAATTACATGAATAGTAACATACAAAATTTTGTCTAGCTATATTGTTTACAGAATAAGGGAAACGGTCGCCAGCCTAATTAGGCAAGAGAAAGATTAACGTTCTCGTTTATGAAAGTAGGTATAAGTAATTATAATGGACTAACACAACCTAGTCTTAGCCACACGCGAGTGCAATGAACTCTGACACACATATGTTTTAAGATTGAAACTAACAACTGGAGCAGCACAAACTATTTACAAAAATTATAACATATACCGTAACGCACTATTACTTTCAGGGGTTACACAAAGTGAATGGTCTTTATAACATTACTCTTAATATGCACTTCTAATACACAAGAGAGACAAACACTTAGCAATCATGAACATAGTTTTCTATTATTGCAGTTCCCCACTTTTTACTACAGCGAAACACAATGTTGACAAAATTGCAAGAAACTGACTCACCTTTTAGAATTTACTACTGGCAACAATGTGATCATTTACTTTATAAGCCTCAGTCTTAAGAACTTTTAAGTTTTGAATTTGGCAACAGCACTTTAGTAAGCAGTTTTAATAGGAATATCTTCAACGAACAACATTTACTTTAACTCACTCTATTGCCACATTAACTTTAACTTTCTTTTTACTAAGTTCAAAAGGCATTAATTAGCAAAACTCTAGGCTTTAATTTCTTTTAGTAAGGACACTCGGATATCACTTTAGCTCAAACGGAGAGGAACCTGAGAGGTGTTATGATGAGGAGAAAAATCAAGGTAGGTACATAAATTCAGATACAAATTACCTTATATTTCAGCACATTAGCACGTCCATTGAGCTGATCCTTTACTGTACATCATTATAGTATTACGTTGCAATGATTGCGCAATGTGGTGGCAACTGCATGTTGGTAGGTGGAATTGTAGGCAGAATTGCTGGACTCTGTCATTTCTTGGTGGCGATGATAGATACAAACTCCAGAATAGTTCCAGCTATTTATCCATCCATCCGAGGCCTTGGAAAGAAGCAGGAAAAGCCTCTCTCGGAATCAGCACAATGTGCATCTTTTACATGGCAGAGCACGGACTCGTAGCTCGTCCCCGACTGCTGGCTCGTCCCCGACTGACTATCAGTTCCACCTTTTCCACCTATGCCAACCACAATTTGCGCGTGCTACGCATTTCCGTTCCAGAGGGGAACCACTACACCATTTAAATACAAACTAACTAAGAACCCTAAGTGAGGATCAGCAATTTACATAACAGCAAACAAATACATTAAATAAAACAGAACATTTTCACATATTGACACTTCTACAAAAAATTATTCACACAAAATTACAATTACATACAATAAGTTCTGTTCCCTCCAAATGGGACAAAGAATACAAATTGCAGATACACTACTTTGCATAGAATCAAATCACGACATCAAAGGTTTGACAAAGAAAAGAATACACAATTTTATGCTATCGATTTGAACACATTCACAGGCGATCAACAATGTAACATTAAATAAAGCAAAATGAATCCATACAGCATAAGAGCTGTGGTGTTACAACCCGACTGCAAATTGTTGCTAATGTCGGCACCAATGACTCCTGCCGTCTGGGTTCAGAGGTCATCCTCAGTTCATACAGGCGGTTGGCGGAGTTGGTGAAGGCGGAAAGCCTCGCTCGCGAGGTGGAATCTGAGCTATTTGCAGCATCGTTCCCAGAAGCGATCGCGGTCCTCTGGTTTGGAGCAGAGTAGAAGGCTTAAACCAGAGGCTCAGACGATTCTGCGGAGATTTGGGTGCAAATTTCTCGACCTCCGCTATCGGGTGGAGAAATGTAGGGACCCCCTAAATAGGTCAGGCGTACGTGTGGAGTGCACATGTGGGTTTTTTGGGTTAGAGAATTCCCACCCTAGGCCCGACAAGACGTCTCCTGAGACGCGAAAAGGTAGTACTAGGCAAAACGCAACAGGGAATAACAATATTAATGTGCTAATAATAAACTGCACGATCGTCTATAAAAAGGTCCCAGAACTGCTCTTATTAATAAAAGGTCACAACGCCCACATAGTACTAGGGACAGAAAGTTGACTGAAACCAGATGTAAACAGTAATGAAATACTAAATTCAGATTGGAATGTATACCGCGGAAACAGGCTGGACAGTGAAGGGGGAGGCGTGTTTATAGCGATAAAAAGTAAATTGTATCGAAGGAAATTGACGGAGATCCGAAATGTGAAATAATTTAGGTCACGGTTAAAGCAGGCTCAAACATGGTAATTGATTGTCTCTATAGGCCCCCTGGCTCAGCAGCTGTTGTGGCAGAGTACCTGAAGGAAAATTTGGAAAATATTTCAAGTAGATTTCCCGACCATGTTATAGTTCTGGGTGGAGCTTTTAATTTGCTGGATATAGACTGGGAGACTCAAACATAACGGGTGGCAGGGGCAAAGAATCCAGTGAATTCTTTTTAAGTGTATTATCTGAAAACTACCTTGAGCAGTTAAACAGAGAACCTTCTGGTGACAAACAGACCCGAACTATTTGAAACAGTTAACGCAGAACAGGGAACCAGCGATCATAAAGCGGTTACTGCATCGATGATTTCAGCCGTAAATAGAAATATTAAAAAAGGCAGGAAGATTTTTCTGTTTAGCAAAAGTGACAAAAAGCAGGTTTCAGAGTACCTGACGGCTCAACACAAAAGTTTTGTCTCAAGTACAGATAGTGTTGAGGATCAATGGATAAAGTTCAAAACCATCGTACAATATGCGTTAGATGAGTATGTGCCAGGCAAGATCGTAAGAGACGGAAAAGAGCCCCCGTGGTACAACATGGCTCTGAGCACTATGGGACTCAACTGCTGAGGTCATCAGTCCCCTAGAACTTAGAACTACTTAAACCTAACTAACCTAAGGACATCACACACATCCATGCCCGAGGCAGGATTCGAACCTGCGACCGTAGCGGTCTTGCGGTTCCAGACTGCAGCGCCTTTAACCGCACGGCCACTTCGGCCGGCCGTGGTACAACAATCGAGCTAGAAAACTGCTGCGGAAGCAAAAGGAACTTCACAGTAAACATAAACATAGCCAAAGCCCTGCAGACAAACAAAAATTACGCGAAGTGAAATGCAATGTGAGAAGGGCTATACGGGAGGCGTTCAACGAATTCGAAAGTAAAGTTCTATGTACTGACTTGGCAGGAAATCCTAAGAAATTTTGGTCTTATGTCAAAGCGGTAGGTAGATCAAAACAAAATGTCTAGACACTATGTGACCAAACTGGTACCGAAATAGAGGATGACAGACTAAAGGCCGAAATACTAAATGTCTTTTTCCAAAGCTGTTTCACAGAGGAAGACTGCACTGTAGTTCCCTTTCTAGATTGTCGCACAGATGGCATAATGGTAGATACCGAAATAGACGACAGAGGGATAGAGAAACAACTAAAATCGTTCAAAACAGGAAAGGCCGCTGGACCTGATGGGATGACAGTTCCATTTACACAGAGTACGCGAAAGAACTTTCCCCCCTACTTGCAGCGGTGTACCGTAGGTCTCTAGAAGAGCGTAGCGCTCCAATGGATTGGAAAAGGGCACAGGTCATCCCCGTTTTCAAGAAGGGACGTCGAACAGATGTGCAGAACTATAGACCTGTAGACCTAACGTCGATCAGTTGTAGAATTTTGGAACACGTAATATGTTCGAGTAGAATGACTTTTCTGGAGACTAGAAATCTACTCTGTAGGAATCAGCATGGATTTCGAAAAAGACGATCCTGTGAAACCCAGCTCGCGCTATTCGTCCACGATACTCTGAGGGCCATAGACACGGGTTCCCAAGTAGATGCCATGTTTCTTCATTTCCGCAAGGCGTTCGATACAGTTCCCCACAGTCGTCTAACGAACAAAGTAAGAGCATATGGACTATCAGACCAATTGTGTGATTGGAGTGACGAGTTCCTAGATAACAGAGCGCAGCATGTCATTCTCAATGGAGAGAAGTCTTCCGTAGTAAGAGTGATTTCTGGTGTGCCGCAGGGGAGTGTCGTGGGACCGTTGCTATTCGCATTATATATAAATGACCTTGTGGATAACATCGGATGTTCACTGAGGCTCTTTGTGGATGATGCTGTGGTATATCGAGAGGTTGTAACAGTGGAAAATTGTACTGAAATGGAGGAGGATCTGCAACGAATTGACGCATGGTGCAGGGAATGGCAATTGAATCTCAATGTAGACAAGTGTAATATGCTGCGAATACATTGAAAGAAAGATCTTTTATCATTTAGCTACAATATATCTGGTCATTAAATGGAAGCAGTTAATTCCATAAATTATCTGGGAGTAGGCATTAGGAGTGATTTAAAAAGGGAATGATCATACAAAGTTGATCGTCGGTAAAGCAGATGCCAGACTGAGATTCATTGGAAGAGCCCTCAGAAAATGCAGTCCGAAAACAAAGGAAGTCGGTTACAGTACACTTGTTCGCCCACTGCTTGAATATTGCTCACCAGTGTGGGATACGTACCAGACAGGGTTGATAGAAGAGACAGAGAAGATCCAATGGAGAGCAGCGCGCTTCGTTACAGGATCATTTGGTAATCGCGAAAGCGTTACGGAGATGAACTCCAGTGGATGACTTTGCAGGAGAGACGCTCAGTAGGATAAAATCAGAGAGATTAGAGCCCACACAGAGGCATACCGACACTCTTTCTTTCCACAACAATACGAGGCTGGAATAGAAGGGAGAACCGATAGAGGTACTCAAAGTACGCTCCGCCACACACCGCCAGGTGGCTTGCTGAGTATGGATGTAGATGTAGTTGTAGATGTAGAACGGCTCTGAGCACTAAGCGACTTATCATCTGAGGTCATCAGTCCCCTAGAACTTAGAACTACTTAAACCTAACTAACCTAAGGACATCACACACATCCACGCCCGCGGTAGGTTTCGCACCTGTGGCCGTAGCGGTCGCGCGGTTCCAGATTGTAACGCCTAGAACCGCTCGGCCACTCCGGCCGCCGTATGACACAATTGACAACCAATCACCTGACAAAGTTCGAAGCCCGTGAGTTCCGCGGAGCACCCCATCCCGTTCTCTCACGATGTCTAATGACTACCGAGGTCGCTGATATGGAGTACCTGGCAGTAGGTGGCCGCACAATGCGGCTAATATGAAAAATGTTTGCTTTTGGGTGTGTCGGAATACTTTTGATCAGTGTGTTGGGTGTGACTTTATACTTGTGTTTGAAGACTTATGTATATTCCTGGTTTTAAAGCCTGTTGTTAATGGTATACCTTGCTAAATTTTTTATTAACGAATTGATTCTGTTCAAGACCTTTAAATCAATGTGAGCGCTGTTATTCATTTTTGACAAAGCTTTTAGTTTTCAATCGTAATAATCGTGTTAAGCAATAAAGTGTATTCAATGAAATAACCAATGACGAAATGTGAGGGTGCACCATCCATGTGTTGTGAGGTTGTAAGCGTATTGTCATATCGCTGGTTTAGTTGTGGAGTATCTTTGCGGGCAGCCGCGTCTGTCGAGTCGAGCGCGGGACACCGAACTGTTAAGTTGTGTTGTTGATAGCTCTGCATGTAAGAAGCATTGTTAGTATGGAAGTTGAAGTGTTGCTACAAGTACTATTACAGTAAAGTGATGAAATATGGAAGTGATTCATAGGAAAGCGCGTAATGATGTAATTAAAAGTGAGCAGTGCCGCCGATATCGTATTTGTGTATACTCTCGTTGCGTGTCGCACAGCATCAGTCAACCGCGCCGTGTTCGGTCCCCCAGAATGAACTGATTTGAATCAGTAAAAATTAGTTACCATAAAAGAGTGCAGTCAAGTGCCAGTGTCTTGTAGCGAGCGTGAGAACGTGCGTTCGGTCATCGCGTGTCGCATCATCAACAATCAGCCTCGCCGCGACGGTTACGCGCACGCTCGTACAAGTGAGAACTGGGAACTGAAAAATTAACTTTACGGACAGCTTTATATCGTTACTAGTGTCAAGGAAGACTGGTACCAAAAAGAAATCTGTGTATGCGTGGCGAGCGTACGAACTTTCGTTCCATTATTCGGCTATCGCATCATCAACAATCATCCGCGCCGTGTTCGGTACGCGTACGCTCGTCCAAGTGAAATTTGGACAGATAATCATCAAGATTGTTAATTGGGATAAACATTTACGACTTAGAGTGCAAACAGTGCAACCTGTGATTTCCTTATCGTCTCAGAATATAGTTGTTCATACCAGACGTCGAGTGGCTCCCCTAAACCCGCTTGCATATCTCGATAGATAATTTGAGGCAAGCCAGCAGCAGTGTGGAGCAGGACAATACGACCACCGAGGGAGTATCAGGTACGTGGTGTTGACAGGGAGCACGGTCGAAACGATAAACAGTTTAAAGGTACCACCCAATCCATTCATACACCCGTGCGTGTTAGAAGATTTCAGGCAGTTTTAGATTCAAATGGCTCTGAGCACTATGCGACTTAACTTCTGAGGTGATCAGTCGGCTAGAACTTAGAACTAATTAAACCTAAATAACCTAAGGGCATCACACACATCCATGCCCGAGGCAGGATTCGAACCTGCGACCGTAGCGGTCACGCAGTTCCAGACTGAAGCGCCTAGGACCGCACGGCCACACCATCCGGCTCAGGCAGTCTTAGCCTCATGATACATTTTCTACATCAAAGTTCTTTCCTTTACTGATATAGCTGTTTTCCTGGATACATTTTTACATTATGGGATTCCGTCATAGTAACTTGAACTCTTCTTTCGTTTGCAGCATGTGAAACATTCCGGTACCTTTAATCTATCGACGTAGCCGCTCCGAAACCACTGGTTTTGCTCTCGTTAAAGGAAAAAGTGAACTTCCGGTACTGGTTCACAGTTACAATATGACTTATAACTGCTTCTCTTGGTATTACCCGTGTGGTAAGCAGTTCTACCTGTTGCAGACATGAAACCATACTCTCGGGTATCACTCAGAATCGTCTATAATTACAAATATAAAATAACGTTACCTTATAACGAGGAATTCAAATGCAACATAATTAAAAATTTTTTAAGAAGTTTGTTTTCTGCAGAATGCTTTTCCATCAGTGCCGAAAGGTCGGAAGCGATTGGTTGTAAAACAAGGTAAGGAGCTAAGAATAATCTTTCATCTACAAGTAAACACTGATAGTTTTGTTTTATGCAGGTTCCAAGCTCCGACAACGCCTTTAGTACAAAAGCGGGTCACCAAAACCGCATACTTCGTCCAAATGAAGATTGTCAGCACATTACTCTAGTATCTTTGGCTAGTTATTGACCACCATTCTGTTTTATTCGCAACAAAAATGGTTCAAATGGCTCTGAGCACTGTGGGACTTAACATCGGAGGTCATCAGTCCCCTGGAACTTAGAACTACTTAAACCTAACTAACCTAAGGACCTCACACACATCCATGCCCGAGGCAGGATTCGAACCTGCGACCGTAGCGGTCGCGCGACTCCTGACTGTAGCGCCTAGAACCGCTCGGCCACACTGGCCGGCTAGGCGCAACAGACTGTCTCAATGCTACTGATACATTGCCATTGTCACAAGTCAATTCACGACGCACATAGTTACTATCTTCCATGGTCCTTTGGATGATCATCTTTCACTAGCTATAAGAATTTCATGCGGATTCCTGAAATTACAGTGTAACCATTTGTTACGCCCTATAGTAATGAAAGGAAAATAAAAGCCATAGAAATAATCTAAGGACTACAGTAGAACTAAAACCTAATAGTTATGAGTGCATAAGAAACAAACCCTACCACAGCACTGCACTGAATTATTATGCTTATTAATTCACAACTTTTCAAGAAATTTCACATACCAGAATTGAAACTGTCAGACCATTTCGGAAACTCAGAATGCTGTAATTCGCGCTAAAGGTCTACTAACGAAAACTGAAGCACGTTACTCGCTCAACTGCGCGAAAACTCTCAGCAGTGAGCCAAGTGGACAACGGTTTTAACTTAGGGAACACTTTACTTTGTTCTCTTTTGGCAAGAAGAGCTACTTCGTGCGCGTCGTCGAGCGCATGCGGCATGGCCTTCCTTGTATTGTTCGTATGCGCCAAGTATTGTCAGCAAGAGCCAGATAACCTTTCGTGCGCCTATCTGATTCGGCTACACACTTTTTCTGAACGCTGTTACATTAAACAAGAAAAACTGACGTCGATTTTGGTGGCAATAGTTAGTTTGCCGAATTTTTTTTCACCTATTGCAACTAGCATTTTCGTACGCATCGAAAAATCGTCTTCTGCACGAAGGGCAACAAAACAATAGCAGCAAGCTTCGAGGGCTTATAGAAAGCATCTTAAGAAGTTAAGGTTAGGATCCCACGATAGGTTCCCTTCACAGGAACGCAAGACAGGAACCCACGACTTGAATGTCATTTATCAACACTGTGTTTCACAGATACCGTTAATTTATGCTCTGACAGAAGGCACGCGGTGGTGGTGGTGGTGGTGGTGGTGGTGGTAGTGTTGGTGATGGTGATAGCGATGGTATGTAAAAGGCGCTCAACAGTGAGGTGTGTGTATGAGGTGTTAGAAGCATGCAACAAAACGTAAATTAAAAAATGGAATCCGCATCAATCCTATAACTCTCTCACTCACGCTGTTCCACAAAGCATCAAACGACGGATGCCACAGGGCAGTATGTGAGTAAAATACACAATGACTATACCCACACAACATCTAAAATAGTGGAACAAGGAACTATGCCTACAAAATCAGTTCTAAAATAAACGATGAAGCAACCCTCCTAGAGACACATTAAGATCTTCTATCCAATACAATAGTGAGGACACCAGGCATCTCACAGAATCTTAAAATGCGAACCACGTTCGATACATTATCTCCTAAAACGGTAGGTCAACTGGTAAGTGGGTTGCTGGCTTCATGTTTTCGTATAAAACATGTTCAGTTGAAATGAGTGCAGGATCCTGTGCACAAGATCTGCATACTGGTGGGTCTCCTTAGCGAAGGAGGGCTCCATGCCTCAGAAGACAATCTGAAGGCGTGTTAGAGGTGGTTGCTCCCGTCGCAGTGACCAGAAGCAGGAACGCCATGGTCGTGTCACTGGTTTCACGGGCCTCAGCTTGTTGTTCTAGAGCCCACAGACGTATTACATGTAGGCAAGCAGAGATCCTCACAGCGCACCTAGCAGCGTCCTGAACGGACTGTGTTATGGAATACATCCACACCTGACACACCAACACTTAGTCGAAGTCAGATTTGTTATGGGATGGTGGTTTAACAGAATGTGTGTGACACTACAGTTGAATGTCATTTCCGAATATGAGTCAACCAAAGGATCTTTGCGACCCATACACAAAGCGTGAATCATACGTGAGTGACTAAAAAAAACACAATAAGATTTTCGGCTAATGATAGTTATTACACTGTTAATCCTGTAAACTCTCGTATTAACAGAGATATTGAAACAACTATGGTTTTTTTAGGTGGAGCGATATCATTTTTAATGGCATTCCAAACAGCTTGAAAAACCGAGAACGGTAATAAAACTCTCTTTAATATTGGCAATTAACCTTTTCTTAGAGGGATATGATACTTGAGCTAAAGTTGAACAGCAAGGAAGCAATGATCGGCCGTTTCAATGTAATGTCCACCACGTGAGGAATTCATACCAGCCTCGGTCGCTACTTGTATCAAGAAGGTTAGTACTATTAACATGTATTTATTCCTGACCGTGCTTAATAGGACATAAATATACCATCAGGTATGATTCTTCTAGAGTTTTACAAGAGCCTTAAGAAAACTATTTCGAACAAACATGTTCAGATACACATGTTGAAGAGCTTTTGTACAAAACGTGAAGAGTCGAAATGCTTGACACAAGGGCGGAACCTTGCAAGGGAGCATCGTTTTAGGGTTTTATACCGCAATAGTCGATTTCTACACTCTTACAATTGAGTTTTTAATTTTTTTCTAATTGTCTGGCGAAAGTGTTAACGTAACCATTAACAATCATTTCATCGCTATGTTCCTGTTTCAAAAGTTTTGTTGTGTTAAGAAGTTTAGATTATTCGATTAGAAGGGAAAACACATCTTTCTGTACTGCAGTGGCTCTGTTATTAACACCTCTGATAAGTCACGCACTTGTGCTACTCCTAAGTGACTTGTCGACTCACAGCTGATCAGGCACCAGTGGACCCCGTGCGTAGAAGTGATGTATACACTGCTCTGCGAGAGCATTATCAGCACCGACCTACTCTCGATATAGACCCATCCAAGCTATAGCTGAGTCGCCTGGTGAGATATGACTGCCAATCAGAGACACGGACTGTACATGTAGTGTCAGTGAACATGCTGTCAATGTGTAGAATTGGGAAGGCGCACCATCTATTGACCGAGGGCCGATTGTAATGGGTCGGAGGGTCGGCAAGAGCATTTCTTAAACTGTACGAGTCGTCGGTTGTTCGAGGAGTGCTGTGGTGAGTATATTCAACACGTGGAGAAACCAAGGTGAAATCACGTCCAGAGAAGTGGGGTTGGGCGACCCCCCCCCCCCCCATTACAGATATCGGACGTCGTAGGCTGGACAGACGTAAAACAGGACAGACGGCGAAGTGTAACGGAACTAACATCAGACTTTAATCCTGGACATGGCACAAATGAGTCTGGACACACAGTGAATCGAACACTCCTAATGACGGACTTCCTCAGCCGACGACCCATGCGTGTGCCAACGTTGACATCACGACATCGGCACCTACGACTGAAATGGCCACGTGACTGTCGGCACTGGTCATTGGTGCAGTAGCAGAGCTTTCTACGGTTTGATGAACTCCGATACGTTGTACATCATGCGGAAAGGAGAGCGCGAATCCGTCGTCCTCCAAGAGAAAAGCTCGGTGACATACTGAGGGATGGGGACGACTCTATTATGCTCTGGCTGTCATTCACGTGGGCATCCATGAGTCCAGCTGAGCTCGTGCAAGACACCCTTATCACGTATACCTCTGCATGACGATCGAGATTTCCTGACGACAGCGGCATTTTTCCACAAGATAATTCACCATGTCACAAGGCCAGGAGAGTGATGGAGTGTCTCGCGGAACACAATGGGGAGCTCCATCTGATGTGCTGAAACCCCAACTCGCCAGATCTGAACACAGTCGAACACATCTGGGGCGTGACTGAACGTGCCGTCAGAGTTCATCTGCCCCCTTACCAGAATTTACGGGAATTGGGTACCTTGTGTGTGCAGATGTGACGCCAACTCCTTCCAGTGACCTACCAGCGTCGCACTGCTTCCATGCCACCATGCGTCACCGTTGTTATCTCTCATACCGGATGTCCTATAGATAGTCATTATGTTCTAGCTGCCCAATAGAAACAATTGGCGTCTGTTGTAGCCACACCAGAACTTTGACCGGAGCCTTCCAAACACAGCGCTGGGCGAGCGATGTTTGGCAGAGGCATTTTTCTCTCGTGTTTCGCCCAGGATAGCACACTGGTGCAATACTCTCCAGACCCTTGTCCTGTGCATTTGATATTGGTCCATTAAATATGAAAGAATGAACAGACTGGTGAGATTACTGCAAGCTGCATCTACATGATCGGAGGCCATGACAGTATTGAAGTCAGAGAAAATCATGTCACTTTCGCGTTACACCTTGCATGTAGACTTGCCATGAATAACACTGCCCCTTTACTCTCGTTGATCAGCTGTTTCCGAACGCGTGGTGATCGGTAACCATCTCTTAGTGAACCATGTATAAATTCAAGTGCCTCACAAACAGATTCATCCACTCGAGAAGCTTTTTCTAAACGATTTCTCAAATAATTAATTTTTTGTATAATTTGTGCCTTAATGTTTGGAAGGGACCATAACCGTTGAATCCATATATGAGAAGTGTTCCGATAATCTACTTGATTTTTCATATGTTTGGGCTTCGTGAATTATTTCTTATACCTATCTTTTGTTCACAATTTCCAGAAAGTGTACCCTATCTCAATGTTTGAATAATTAAATCCTGTGAGCGACCCACTCACTGACTTTGCAGTTTGCTCCGGGGATGCAGTGCTTGCATTTAGCTCCCGTATAAAATTTTTAGCAAATGAAGCAAAGCCTTGGGAAACGCAGCTCTTGGAGCTGAATGACTGCACAGACGACGTCATAGCAAATTACTGCGTTCGTCACCTAAGTAGTCTATTTTCTTATTACTTGGTTGTGTGGGTGAAAGATGAAACACACATCTATCCTGCGCTAATCGAGAGTATTAGGCGCGATTGTATATCACTTTGAATCAGTACTGTATGAGGTTTGTAGTTAATTTTCTAGTTCAATACTGAACCATGTTGCTTCCGAGTAGCTCGTCTTTCGCTGTGAGTTATGTACGTTTTGCCATTTTCCAACTCAATTTTCGATGTCAGATCGCTTAAGTAATGGGCTGTGTTCAATATATGGTGGTATATTTCGCAGCATAAACCAGGTACATAATTTTGTATGAATGCTCCGGTACAGTTTAAATCGAATTGTAGGGTTCACGCGTCTCATTATCTCGGTTGATATAGGAGTATTTCGCATTCAACAACATTACTTGTCTTTCTGCGTGCCATCACTTGAAGAAAACTTCGTTTCATCAAATAAAAGGGTTGTTACGTCACTCGTGACTCAACTGGTTTTTGTACACACTACATGAAGTGAATATGAAGCAGCAGGAAGGGAACGAAGGAAAGAAAGGATACTTCACGAATTGAGAGGTTTTGTGATTGCAAAATTGAGTCAAATTTGATGACTGGGTGTTGTGTGATGTCCTTAGGTTAGTTAGGTTTAAGTAGTTCTAAGTTCTAGGGGACTGATCATAGATGTTAAGTCCCATAGTGCTCAGAGCCATTTGAACCATTTGAGTCAAATTTACAAAAACACATACGTGTATGACATTTCACCCCCTCTGGCATGCGTACACACACTGATTCCGTTGGGGAGTTTGTTCTAAAGCCGCCTTATCTTCCTGTGAGACAAGCTGCCCCAAAACTGTTGTGGTTGGTCCTCGGTGTCCTGCAAACTGTCAGTAGGATAGAGATAACGTCCGAGCTGGCCTCACTTATGTTCCGTCGGGAACAGATATCGGGATCTTGCTGGCCATCATAGTTCCTCAACATCATGCAGACAGTTCAAAGTGACAAGTCCCATGTGTGGATAAGAATCGTACTGTTGAAAAATGGCACCATGATACTGTCGCTTGAGAAGTAACATTTGAGGACGTAGAGTATCTGTGACGTACCGTTTCATCATCACAGTTCACTGAACAACTACCAGCCGTGACTTGCAGTCATTCACGAGAACTCCCTATACCGTGACGCCCGGAGTAACACCGTTGTGCCTCTCCGAAGAATGAATCTTCTCTGGAGATCACCGTTGTACTCACTGATTATGGTCATCTGGGATAGTGTACAAGCATGAGTCATCGCGGATCACAATGCGTAGCCGTTCATCATGCTTCCTGGTCAAGGCATCACTTCAAATGCAGCTGTTTGCTCGCCTCATTAATGGTCGCCTATACATCTGACGATAGTTCACTGGTCCGCCTGCTGCTAGTCACCGACAAGCTGTGTGGGATAACACAGTTTTATTTTTGTATGGTTTCCGTTACTTCTAGGAAGGGAAGTGCCGAGGTTAAGGGGCTAAATTGTGCTTGATGCTCAGTGCGGTGATGATCACTTGTGGTCAGACGTGGTCTACTGGCTTGCCCTCACGATCCCATGCCACTGTCATTGCCTGATTCGTCCTGCTGGCCAAACGGAAACCCACAATGTAGCCTCTTGCTACATCAGTAGCTGATGACGCTGTCTCAGACGGGTAGGTCGGGCCTTCGTGTCCTTCGTAATCTGACGCTCTTCACCTGCCTTATGTACTCTAGCAAGCCTAGTGACAACACTAAACACGAACAACACTAAATGCACACAGGCGGAGTTCTTCCTGTATATCCTATTGCAAGTCTAATTACTTACATAGTGCTAATGGTGTGTACATGCAAGAACTTTCATTGTCATCCGGGCATCCCTTCTGGGTGCTTAACTTCTTCTATCGGGCTGTGTATACGTGGTGGCACGTACAAACTTCAAATTCCTGCAGAAACCTGCAGAATGTAGGTAATATTTTAATACAGTCACGAAAGATAAGTAGGCTACGTTTCTCCAAAGATTCTTCGTTTGCCTTTATGGTTTGCTGAAGCGTCACGGAAGGGCTTCAGTTACACTCCTTGACGTTTCCTGCAGAATGATGCTTATTTCACGTCTAATGGCATTCATAGTTTCATCAGTTGCCTAAAACAGAGGACGTAACCTAGAACTGTTAAATCTAGGCAACTGAATGGTCACATCACATCTTCAAATTGGGATAAAGGAAGATTTGGAAACTTTTTTCGGAGTGTTCTGTGAAATGTTACACCGTCCTGCTGAAACCAAGTTCTATTCAGCATCCTTCCAGCCTGCAATTCCGGAATGAGGATATTCTGAAAAATCACACAGTAACGGTAGGCATTAACAGTTATTATAGCCCGATGTCCTCATGCAAAAAATTATAATCCCACACATGCCATCTGCACACCATACCACAACCTTTGGACGTGACTTAGGGTTTTCATGTAAATCATGTGGATTTTTCTAAGACCACTTTTAGAAGTATTGTTTATTAACACATGCAGTTACGAAAAATTTGCTTCATCGGACATCTGCAGATGTTGGAGTAACAGTGAGTTACAGTTAACCATTGCAAGAAAGTCGGTGCAGTTGGCGCGCCAGTTTTGCCTCTCAGTATCTCTCAGCCCTTGAATCACTTGCAGTTTATATGGATGAAATATCAAATCATCCGTTAAGTGGCCTAATAATTGTAACAACAGTTGCAATGTTTGTGGATGTCACCATAATGGAAGTCAGAGACTGTGTTCAAACGATATGTATACTCTCTGGTTCTCAAACGTTCGAACACTTCTTATCCGATCTGGTGACTGCTGGTTCAGAGCAGTACCAGTGGCCCTGCGCTGTTTCAACCACCTGGGAGAACAGGGTCGCTCAGGTACTGCCAAATGGCGAGGTTATTGCTGGCCGTCATAAATGCAGTGAAATAGTATATCCAGAAACTATTAAAATCTACTTCTTAGTAACGTTTCATAAGTGTTTCACACATTTCTTGTACAAGGTGAACATTAATAAAATTGAAAAACTGTGGGGACGGATTCCTGACTCGAAGCGGAGGGAAAAAGGCCGTGTGAACATCTGTCCAAACAGGGACAGTGTGTGTGCAACTGCAAGTGGTCCCACAACATAGTAGTTTCTTCACATCCAAATCACAATGTATGTTCAGAATGGTCTCCACAGCATGCAGTGCTCGAATTCAAATCTAGTATCATGAATTGGTACACTCTTTTGCACGTTCTGGCCTGGCTCCGAATAGTGTCACAGGCGTAGTGAACACGCAGTTGAAGAGCATGCATGTCAGGAACTGGTTCAACACATATAACGCTTTTCGGATGCCCTCAGAGGTAAACGTCCTATTCAACGTCTCGGGAAGATGCAGAGGCGTCGGTGAACTGCAATGCAGCTGTGTGGTGGTATTCCGTCAAACAGAAACCATGTAACATGTCGTATAGCCAAAGGCACATTCCAAACGAACCCAGAGTATTCTACAGGAAGTCTGTTTCTCTGTGGAATAAAAATGGTTCAAATGGCTCTGATCACTATGCGACTTAACTTCTAAGGGCATCAGTCGCCGAGAACTTAGAAGTAATTAAACCTAACTAACCTAAGGACATCACACACATGCATGCCCCAGGCAGGATTCGAACCTGCGAACGTAGCGGTCGCTCGGTTCCAGACTGTAGCACCCAGAATTGCACGGCCACTCTGGCCGGCCCTCGGCTTGTTCCCGATCATTCTGTGGCTTATAATACGCTGCCTTTGATTACACAGAGTGTAAGACACAAGGGATACACCGCATGTGGCCAGAGGAACGGTCATTCGTCAGCGCCATCTATCTTGGCAACGATGAATTTCTGGGCACCTGTACATAGGACCTTCTTTCCTTCATTTCCAGTCGGGTACCCGTCCCTGCAATTTGTTGGACGTATTAAAGTTCACCCTACTAATTTTCGAGCTCTACTTATACATATTGGGGATGCCGCCATCTCGTTCAAGGTACAACGAACGTGGGACTCAAAATTTTCTGCCGATAGAAAACTGAGGAGCACAGTAATTGGAATACGTTCGAAAAATAGCTGAAGAAAGTACAAAATTATAGTCTGCAATTGGAAATGTCTCGCAGGTGAGTGCCAAGTAACAGAATTAGGAATCAGTAGCGTGAGCAGACAGGTAAGCGTGCCTTAGCTGCAGACAGTTCCGCGTGCCGTTTCCTTTACCTGCTCACAGTAATTTCGCTTCCTGGCACGGTCGCCTACTCGGCGGGAAATCGGGCCATCCCACCGCCGGGGCACGCCGGCCTGAGACCTCGCGAGGCCGTGGCAGTAGGCCCCATTTGCCGCGCGGGACTTTTCGCGCCGTTTAATTTATTCGGAACGCGGCGTGCGGTGCACAGCGGCACGGCGGCACGGCTGCAATAAGGTCGGACGGCCGCCTTAATATCCGGCTGCAGTGTTATTTCACGCCGCCCGCTACCAGGGATTTCATTTCCTTTCGCACCGGGGACTGTGGGAGCGGCGGGTGGAGAGGGGGGGACCCGTGCCGAGCGGGAAGGCAGAGGTCATTTTGCGGGTGGGCAAATTGCGTCCGAACATGTTCTCGCCATTCCCATCACATTACTTCTCATTAGCGTCGCCGACCAGGTAGAACACTGCCTCTGCCTCTCTCTCTTTGTTGTTCACTGCTCCTGAAACAGCTATGCCACTGCAAAAAATGGTTCAAATGGCTCTGAGCACTATGGGACTCAACTTCTGAGGTCATCAGTCCCCTAGAACTTAGAACTACTTAAACCTAACAACCCAAGGACATCACACACTTCCATGCCCGAGGCAGGATTCGAACCTGCGGCCGTAGCGGTCGCGCGGTTCCAGACTGTAGCGCCTAGAACCGCAAGGCCACTCCAGCCGGCTTTGCCACTGCATTCGCAATACTTTTATTGCTCTTTAACGAAACATTCCTCTCAAAACAGTGCTTGCAACCATTCTGTGTGTCCACGTACTTCTTAAGAAGTGCGGTACTTCTACGGTTCGGAGACCACCCTGAATGTAATATATGTTAAAATAATTTTCGTTTTCACATTTAAATTGTCTCAGACTTTATTGATGATACTTGGTCTTGTCACTCAACACGAAAATAACAGTTCTAGACTGTCGAAATCTGTAACAGGGAAACATAAATTTGATTTCGTCTGGAAACTAAAGTCACTTTATCCATTCATTAGAGAAATGAATTGCTTGATTACGTAAAACAACAATTTTCTCAGTATTACAAGGGCAGGTGGAAACGTACTATCGTACTTATGAAAGCATTATCAGACAGAATATGCAGAATTTGCTACGTTATGTCTCCAACTTAATCAATGAGGTGTTACAATTTTATCGACCTGTCGTTTTCTGTGTATCGTTTTCCCACTTCCCGTGTGCTGTCCATTTTCCTTTCCCTTTAAAAAGTTAAAACTGAATTCACTTTGTACCATAGCTATGTGCCGTCCATAAAGCGGTTGCTCAGTGCATATCCCACCTTCTTTCGCCTTTGGACGTGGGTGTTTCGAGTTCTTTTCATTCCACGTCTTTTTTGAGCATGTATTTTTCTTAATGAAATTAGAGTTTAGTTATATCTCTCAATTGTACGCCATTCTCCTATTTAGAGCCTCCAGAATTGCTTGGAACTCTCAGTGTAACTACTTTCCTTGTACTATTACAGATACTTAGTGCGCAGATCCTCGTCGATACACTTGCCAGATTGATATTACCAGTTAGACGGGCATAATCTTCTTAATACTTATCATGAAATGTTATCTCGTAGTCCCTTTCCTTTATAACTTTGCTATTGACTGTAGATCAATATATATATTTTTAATGGCTCTGAGCACTATGGGACTTAACATCTATGGTCATCAGTCCCCAGATCAATATTGTTTTTTTGTAGAATGAATAGGTTGGTAGAGCACGTGCCCGTGAAAGACAAAGATTCCGAGGTCGAGTCTTGGTGCTGCACACATGGTTTTAATCTGCCAGGAAGTTTCTTATTTCTTCTTTATATTCATCTTATAACTCCTTTTCAAGACACTATGCATTCCATTCCACTGCTCTTATAAGAATTTTACTGTTTCTGACAGAATTACAATGTCATCCACCTTCCACTCCCTAAACCTTCTCTCGCCAAATTTTTCCTTAGTTTCCTCTTCTGCTTGTTGAATGTACAGACACTGGGGATAGTTTTCAGTCCTGACTCGCTACCTTGGCAACCACTGCTTGCCTTTAATACCCTACTAATCTTGTAACAGCAGTCTGGTTCCTGGATACGTTGTAAATAACTTTTCGCTCTCTGTAGTTCACATCTACCGGCTTCTGAATTCCAAAGACTGTAGTCCAATTAACATTGTCAGTAGACTTCACTAAAGCTACAAATACTGTACACTTCGGTTTATTTACCTAATGCTCTAAGATGAGTCGTGGGTCAGTATTGTACCACATGTTCCTGCCGCCGGCCGCAGTGGCCATGCGGTTCTAGGCGCTGCAGTCTGGAACCGCGAGACCGCTACGGTCGCAGTTCGAATCCTGCCTCGGGCATGGATGTGGGTGATGTCCTTAGGTTAGTTAGGTTTAACTAGTTCTAAGGGACTAATGACTAGTTCTAGGGGACTAATGACCTCAGAAGTTGAGTCCCATATTGCTCAGAGCCATTTTGTTCCTGCCCTTCTCAGTAATCCAAACCGATCTTCCTAAGGTCAGTGCCTACCAGTATTTCTATTCGTTTGTATGGAATTCGTGTCAGTATTTTGCTACTATGACTTATTAAAGTGATAATTCGATAAAATTCAAACCAATCAGCACCAGCCCTCATTGGAGTAGAGGTTTTTGCAGCCTTTTTTAAACTCTGGAGGTATTTCACCTATCTCATTTTCTTGCACACGAGGTGGCTGGGTCTTGCAAGGATTTAAATAATTCCGAGAGTAATATAATCTACTCCTGGTTTCTTGTTGATGATTAACACTTCCAACTTCTCTAGCTATACGGTATCTCAAGTCTCACTTCAGTTTACTCCCTCTTCTGAATTCTGTAAGATTGTCTTTAAGTTCATTTATCTTACACAGCGTTCCTGCATTGTCAATTTAACTTTCCAAAAGGTGGCATCTATCTTTCCTCCAATCATACATGTTTCTACAGACTTCCATTAATCAACTTGCTTAGTTACTGTACAGTTACTGTCATTCTCATTTTTTGCCTTGCATACTTCATTTGCTGCATTTTTAAAGCAGGGTAAATTTAATGTGCACTAAAATCAGCTAAATCCCATTAAAATTCTAGATTACTCGTTTTGGGTTCATTGTCCTTCGTAAGATAAAACATAAAAGTATTACATCAATCGATCTTCATAGCATTTAGAAGTGTTTAATTTATGTAATAAGGCAGTGTAGAATCTCTCATATTTTACGAATATATAAAAACAAAAATTATTCATAAGCTTGTATCAGCGGCGTTTATACAACTCAGGAACGTAGTGAGCATCCACAAAGCGCTCCAAAACTTCAAGAATCAGAGATAATTGTGTCACCTTCTCAAGAATAGGGTACACACCCACATCTACCACATAAAAGAGTCCACATAATGCCGAGAGCCATACGTTGCCAATGGATATCTCTGTGACCGGTGATGAACCAGCACACCTTAAACCACATTTGCAAAGCAACAGACCAGCAAATGCTTCCGCCTGCGTGTCCGTCAAAGACTTCACACTCAGCTGATGTGATAGGAATATAACCTATGCACGTAGTATAATAAGAGAAAGATAGAATGAACATAGGTTGAATCACGCTATTCAACGCTCCCTACGGTGAATAACGATATGAATACTTCTGGATTTTCGTTCCTCGGTCAATATGGGCAAGGCGGAGTGTTGAGCTAATTTTGAGCTAATTTTGTCAGTCTGCTCTCGGAGAAATTGAATTCCACAAGGACTTTAAACTTTCGAATACTTAGGGATTCCCGGTTACAGTTCTTGTCTTACCACTTACTAAAACCTAGGTCAGAACCAGAACATTTGGAATACTTTTGTTAATTTGCTTGTTACATTAAGCCACCCCCAAGGAAAACATGTAACATCGTCTCACTTCTGCCTTTGTCGCAAGTTATATCCCAGATGGCACATAAAATTGTGAGCTCCCTCGCGTTGATACTCGTTGCACAAGCTCACTCGGCTCGTGGTCTCTCGGTAGCGTTCTCGCTTCCCGAGAACGGGGTCCCAAGTTCGATTCCCGGCGGGGTCAGGGATTTTCACCTGCTTCGAGGTGAGTGAGTGTTGTTGTGTCGTCATCATCATCATGGTCATCATACATCCCCATTAACGTCGGAGGAAGGCAACGGCAAACCTCCTCCATTAGGACCCTGCTAGTACGGCGGTGCGGGTCTCCCGCAACAAAGTACAATACCAGAATAAGTACAGCTAAAATTACGTATTTGCGATGTAAGTGCTGACAGAATTTCTCAATGCAACTAGTCATATCAAATTTACATTTAGCTAAAACACGTATAGTTAAAGGTCAATAACATGAGAAATGCCTCTAAATTCCTGCAGCTATTCGCAAGGTCTTCGGAATAATCTGTAACAATCCTCAAAACAACAGAAGCAATTCTAAATAATCTTCTTCTGTATATCGTCAGACAGAAGTTAGAGTTTCAATTGGTTCCCAGATTCTAAGCTCAACTCCGTAGTGAATTTTCCTAAGTCACCGCAGAAGTTCCAGTATCGAGCGCTTACCACCCATATTCTACCATTGCACTAGTTCATATCAACCAGACACCTACACACAAGCTTCCTCCTGTCTCGATCGAAAACGAATGACAAACAACAGCTCTCAGCACCGTCTTTTAGGTCTTTCCTTAAATACATGAAGTGAACAAATTGGACCACAAATCAAAATGTATACTGCTTTAGGAAATTTAGTACTGTATCTAGCTTTAGCTACTGCAGTTTTATTAGTGCCCTTAGAGTCGATCTACTGAATCCCTTGACATGGATTTGCATCTCCACCTGCGATTCAATTATTTGTGCGAGGACACTTTCTGGGGCTGGCCGCTGTGGCCGAACAGTTCTAGGCGCTTCAGTCCGGAACCGCGCTGTTGCTACGGTCGCAGGTTCGAAACCTGCTTCCGGCATGGATGTGTATGATGTCCTTGGGTTAGTTAGGTTTAAGTAATTCTAAGTCTAGGGGACTGAGGACCTCAGATGTTAAGTCCCACTGTGCTTAGGGCCATTTCAACCATTTGAACACTTTTTGGGATACATCATCTTCTTACATTGTCTCCTGTCCTCTTTCGCCCCATGACAGTATTGGATATCTCTGCACCCCACATCAAGCACGGTAGCCAGTCCATTGTGGTGGGGCCTTCTTGTACCCATTTGGTGACAACCTCCTGCCAATAAAGGAGTTGCACTGCTGATGCCTGAGCTGTAAACTCCCCACGTATTCCAAGGAATAGATGCTTGTCCTCCTGGGGCATCAAGACTCCCGGCAACGTCCACCATGCCAGTTGGCCTTTGCTGTGGCTGCGTATTGCCCGTGTGTAGAACCCCTTATTGGAGTGGGTGGCATCAGGACAGATGACCACCAATGAAGCGATCTAAGTCATCTCTTGCTGGTGACCATACGGCGCCTGCAGGTTCTAAGAAAGGCAAGATCGAATACAATGCCGACAGGTATGACCCCAAATCGTTTCCATCCCTCGCTACACCATGGGAGGATCGTAGGGCAACAGAATGGAGAGAGCCATATTCGCCTCGGTTTTTAGTCTGTAGCAGAACTGATGCGTACTCCTTTCTACCTACGCAGCCTCAGATTTTCGTTGAACACCTTGAGGATAAGTTTGGAGAAGTTACAATGCTGTCCAAGATGCGAAACGGTGCAGTCTTGATTCAGACAGCATCCCCAGCCCAATCCCTTTCGTTATTGGCCTGTGACAACCTGGGTGATATTCCTGTTTCCATCACTCCCCATAAAAGCCTTAACATGGTTCAGGGGTTCACTTTCCATCGCGATATCCATTTGCAGTCTGACGACGAGCTCTGCGCTAGTTTATAGTGGCGGGGTGTTCATTTCATCTGGCGCGTTTGCAGAAGACCCAGAGACAACAGGGTTGTTACCGTTGCCTTCGTCTTGGCCTTTGAGGGTGATTCACTGCCTGAAAAGGTCAAGGTGATGGTTTACCACTGTTACGTTAAACCATACGTCCCTCCCCCTATGCAGTGCTTTAAGTGCTGGAAGTTCAGGCAAATACCTTCCTGCTGCACTTCCAGCGCCAAATGTCGAGACTGTGGACAACCACTGCACCCAGATAATCCATGTGCTCCTCCTCCCACTTGCATCAACTGTGGAGAGCACCCCCCCCTTCTCGCCAAACTGCCCAGTACACCATAAGGAGCGGAAAATCATTTTGTACTAGAACCTGGACAGGTCGACTTACACAGAAGCTAAACGTAAATTTGATAGATTACACCCCATTCGGTTGACATCGACGTATGCTGCTGCTACGTCGCCATCGCCATCCCAAGTGCCAATAGTTCCTCACTCTGTGCCTCGAACAGGGTGCCCTCCAGGCCACTAGAATACATCCACCCCCTTGGTGGTAGGGGGAAAATCGTCCTCCATTGTTCCCAAAGCACCTACTTCGGGAGTAAGCACCCCCCACCCCCCCAACACAGGGGACATTGGTCCTCTCCCACCCTGCCTCAGAGAAGCAACCGCCTTCTCTGGCGCCTCTCATGTGCAGGGGATCCCTTGGGGCCTTCTATCCCTAGGTCTCCACTAATGCCACGGCAGACACTCACCAGTGGCTCAAGGAGCCAAAAGCTGTCGCTCAAAAAGCTTCACGGTCTTCCTCTGTGCCTGAAGCTGCTTCAGAGATGTCCTCCCAGCAAGCCCCTAAAGAGAAGCGAGAGAGCAAGCAAACAAAGAAGTCTGATAAGGAAAAGGTCTCTCTGTGACCCCAACACCACCACTCCCTACCAATTATGCATCTGAGAATCTGGTGGAGATCGTAGCGTCCCCTGCGAATCTGGACCTCACTGATTCCTCATCCACCATAGAAATGGCTACAAATAATCACTGGAAGCAGGTGACCCTGAGTCATAACCTGCCTTCTTGGGCCCTTCATGCCTTCCCAGCCTCGCGATAATGTCTTCCTCCAGTGGAATTGCGGCAGTTTTTTCCACGACCTGGCTAAACTACGGCGATTCTTAAGCTTTACGCTTGCTTTCTGTATTACAAGAAACATAGTGACTACAATAGAGTGTCAGGTGGAGTTTTTGTCTATGTCCTGAACTCAGTATGCAGTGAACCCTTGCCCCTTCAAACCCTTCTTGAAGCTGTGGCTGTCAGAATAAGGACGACGAAGGGAATAACTGTCTGCTACGTATATCTTCCTCCAGATGGTGTAGTACCCCTAAACGCATTGGCTGCACTGATTGATCTACTCCCCAAACCTTTCCTATTTTTGGAAGATTTTAACCCTCATGAACCCTTGTCGGGTGGGATCATGCTTACTGGCTAAGACATAGATGTCGAAAATTTACTGTCACAATTCGACCTCTGCCTCTTACATACAGATGCCTCCACACATTTCAGTGTGGCACATGGCACATATTTGGCCATTGGCCTCTCGGTTTGCAATCCTGGACTTCTCCCATCTATCCATTGGAGAGCACATGACGACCTGTGTGGTAGTGTCCACTTTCCCGTCCTCCTGTCACTGCCCCCGCGTCTGGCCCACGGACACCTGCGCAGATGTGTTTTAAACAAGGCAGACTGGGACGCTTCCACCACTGCTGTCACAGTTTAATCTCCCCTACACGGTAAAATTGATGTGGTGGTTGAGCAGGTAACTAAAACGATAGTTTCTGCGGCAGAAAACGTTATATCCCTCGTTCTTTAGGGCGTCCCTGGCGAACGACAGTCCCTTGGTAGTAGCTGGAAGTGGCTGAGGCAATTAAAGAGTGACGGTGGGCTCTACAGTGGCATAAGCGACATCCTTCCCTGGAGCACCTCACAGCCTTTAAAGGTCTCTGTGCCCGCGTTCGCCAGCTTATTTGCCTAGCACTTTGCTGAGCACTATGCTCACACCTCTGCGTCGGATAATTACCCCCCAATCTTTCGCATTCTCAAATGACGGATCGAAGGGAAAGTCCTCTCGTTCACTACACGCCACAGTGAATCTATAACGCCCCGTTTACAGAGTGGGAGTTCCTCAGTGCCCTTGCTCACTGCTCTGACACAGCTCCAGTCCACAATCAGATGATTAAACATCTCATGTCTGACTACAAGCGACATCTCGTGATCTGGTGCGATGGCGTCTATCCATCGCAATGGCAGGAGAGCACATTTATTCCGGTGCTCAAACCTGGTAAAATCGCAATTTATGCGGGTAGCTATCGGCCCATCAGCCTCACCAACGTTCTCTCTAAGCTGCTGGAACGTATAGTGTGCCGGCGGTTGAATTGCGTCCTCGAGGGACGTGGCTTACTGGCTCCATGCCAGGGAGGTTTCCGCCTGTGTCGCTCTACCACTGATAATTTTGTGTCCCTCGAGTCTGCAATCCGAACAGCCTATCCCAGACGTCAACACCTTGTTCCTGTCTTTTTATTTACGGAAAGCGTGTGACACCACCTGGAGACATCCTTGCCAGATTATATGAGCGAAGTCTCCCAGGCATGCTCTAGATTTTTATCCAGAATTTCCTGTCACTTCGTACTTCCCGTGTCCAAGTTGGTGCTTCCCGTATTTCCCCCCGTATCCAGGAGAATGGGATCCCACAGGGCTCTGTATAGAGTGTATTTCTATTTTTAGTGGCCATTAATGGTCTAGCAGCAGCTGTAGGGCTGCCCGTTTCGCTTTCTCAGTATGCAGACGACTTCTGCATTTCGTATTGCACCAACAGTACTGAGCGGCGCTTACAGGAAGCCACCTACAAGGCACAGTCATGGGATCTAGCACACGGCTTCCAGTTTTCGGCTGCAAAGTGTTGTGTCATGCACTTCTGTCGGCGTCGTACCTTTCATCCGGAACCAGAGCTTTACCTTACTGACGATCCCCTCACTGTATTGGAGACATATCGATTTTTAGGACTGGTTTTCGACACCCGATTGACTTCCTTCCTGAGATTCGTCAACTTAAGCGGCAGTGCTGTCAGCACCTAAAAGCCCTTCGCTGTCTGAGCAACACCTACTGCGGTGCGGATCGCTCTACGCTGCTGCAGCTTTACAGAGCCCTTGTTCAATCCAACCTTGACTATTAGAGTCTGGTTTACGGTTCGGCGGTGCCCTCAGCGTTGCGTTTACTCGACCCAGCGCACCACCGTGGCGTTCGTCTAGAGACAGGAGCTTTTAGGACGAGTTCGGTGACCAGCGTCCTGGAGGAGGCTGGAGTCACTCCATTGCAGGCGTGCGCAGCTGCCCGCCAGTTACGTTGCACACGTTCGTAGTTCTCCCATTCATCCGAATTACCGTCTTCTTTTCCCACCCATGGCTGTTCATCTCCAGCATCAGTGGCCCAGGTCAGGGCTTACAACTGGAATTCATGACCGACCCTTTCTATCTGAATTGGTGTCCTTGCCTTTACAACCTATACTTGAGGTCCATTCGCGTACACTTCCATGATGGACCTTTCACATGGCCCAAAGGACTCAGTTCACCCCAAGGCACTCCGCGGTCACTTCCTGTAATTCCTGACATGTACCGACGCCATGAAATGGTTTACACCTACCGCTCGATGGCTGATAGCCACGTTGGCTTCGCGTGTGTCGATGGAGGACATATTGAACAGCATTCCTTGGCCAATGGCTGCAGTGCTTTCACTGCAGTGCTGGTGGCTATATCTCTTGCTCTTGAGTACATCCGTTAATGCCCTGCGGAGTCGTTTCTTCTCTGTACTGACTCCTTGAGCTGCCTACAAGCTATCGACCAGTGCTACCCTCGTCATCCTTTGGTATCGACCATCCAGTCCATCTATGCCCTGGATCGATCCGGTAGTTCAGTGGTGTTTGTGTGGACCCCAGGACACGTCGGAATCCCAGGCAACGAACTTGCTGACAGGCTGGCCAAACAGGCTAAACGGAAAGTGCTTATGGAGATCGGCATTCCAATAACGGACCTGCGTCCGTTTTTACATCGCCAGGTTTTTCGACTTTGGGAGACGGAATGGCATAGTCTCAGTACGCACAACAAACTGGGTGCCATTAGGGAGACTAAGAATGTGTGGCAGTCCTCCATGCGGGCATCTCGCAGGGACTGTGTGGTTCCCTGTCGGTTCCGCACTGCCCACGCTTGGGCGACCCACGGCCACCTCCTGCGCCGTGAAGACCCGCCTCAGTGTCGGTGCTGCGCCCGGTTTGACAGTGGCCCGTATCCTGGTGCAATGTCGCACTTTTAGTGTCCTGCGATGAAATATTCAGTTACCGGACTCGTTGCCTCTATTTTATCTGACAACGCCTCATCGGCTGATTTAGTTTTACGTTTTGTTCGTGAGGGTGGATTTTATCATTTGATTTAAGTTTTAGCCCATCTCCTTTCTCCCTCTGTGTCCTCCTCCTTAGTGCTTTTAAGGTGGAGGTTTTAATGTTTTGCCTTCTCCATTTTATTCTCATGGTCAGCCAGCCATGGTAATCTGTTTTTTCGTTTTAATCTCTTCTACCTGTTTCTTGCGTTTCTGTGGTTTTCTTGTCCCCTTTTGTCCATTTAAGTATTTGTTCCCCATCTGTCGTTCTTGTGGTTTTTCCTTTCACTCAGTTTTGTGTTGTCTGTCGCGCTTGTTTTATTCTCACCCTTGTGGAATTGTTTTATTCGGAACAAGGGACTGATGACAGAGCAGTTTGGTCTCCTCCCCTCTCTTTTAAGCCAACCAACTTTTAAATGATACACAGTGTAACTGCATCATGTTTTCATTCCCACTTCTTATAGGATACAAGTAAAAACAGTAGGTGTCTTTTGGTAATCACAGGTACACATAAAATTATCACATATAGTACTTGTACACTTTTGGAACGTCATTCTGCAGCAATGTCTTGCAGATTTTAAATCATCGTAAATAAAACGTTGATCAAATTTGTCCAACTCCTTATCCGTGGGTCATGAACATTATGGTACATATCTTTTGGTTTCAGCTGTAATTAAACGTTCTTCTTCTTCTGTTGCATCGTAATCATCAATCCCTTTATGGACTTCCTGCTGTGACAAGCTCTTCCCTCATGACTGTCTGGGATGCAAGCATAACATGTATTTCTTTTGTTAGACCTTTATTTGCTTTGCTGTCATTTGTATACTGAACTCTTTACTGTCATTTCTATACAGCCATGAGATACACATTTATCTCAAGGATCCACTTCTTACTTTTCATGTGTGTACGATACGCCTCAATCTCTTGATCGAACACATAAATTGCTTCTATTGATTGATTGCACTTGCGTACAGTTGGTATGCGCACTGAACAGGTTATTGATTTCCTGTAAACTTATTGCCAGTTGTTATGCAGTTTTAGTCATGTAGTAAATGTTTGTACAGGCTGGAGCTTCTTGGAAGAACAATTTAGAAAATAAGTCCGTTTTGCAACCTGCACCATGCAAGTAGCGAGCAGCCCTTAGTGGCTCGCCATCACAGTTTTCTTTATCTTAAATATCTTTGTGTCTAATGCCATTTTGGCGTATTTATTATTTTATAAATGACTTATAGTTACTGCCAGTCTGTCACACGTTTTTAGTCATAATTCTGTGACCATGTTATGCACCATTCTTTGATTCAAATTCTGAGTAAGACACCCCTAGCAGTGTTGAAACCCGGTTAATTCGTTAAAAATAGTGACCGAGGACTGTTTTCTTTCAATTGGAAATAAGATGTTTGACTTATAATTCTGATAACAACCTGAAACAAATGAAATGAAACTTTTCCTGAAAAATATTTTGCACAAATGAAAACTCAGCATTGATGTAAGTGGTACGGTGTACTGCTCTGTTGATCTTCGGAAGGTGGTGAACCCGAAAAAAAACTTCTTTCCACAAATGTGTTGTCGACTAGATTTTTCAGCATTTGTTAGTGCAGCTGTCACCAGAACAAGTATGTTTTGTTCCCTTAGCTATAGCTTATGATGTTGTTGTTGTTTTCTTTTCTCAAGGTTTTCATTTTAATGTCGTTACATGTCAACTTCACTGTACTGTGAAGTGGATGCTTCTACAAAATCTTCGCCTGACGATGGCAATCCATACAATCTTTTTCCAGCAGTTTACAGCATTTCTCTTTGCAATTGGGAGCCAAGTAGAACCAGAAGTATTATCATCATAGCTTGAATCATCTATATGTGACAGGTTTTGAAAAGCAGAATCTCTCAGAGCTGCTGAAATTGCACCAACAATTTAATTTTGTTTTTCGATTAATAATAAATATTAGAAAGGGTGATATTACCAAATTAATGGCAAAATAACATCACAGTACCATTTAAAATAAACTGGCTGTCAGACGTGATAGATACAGGCGTTGAAACAAACGAGGACATCAACACTTTGTCGACATGCTATGCCTTAAGAATCTGACACTAGGCCCAACATGTACAACTGTGTGTATGTTAATGTTTCAGTTTATATCTGTATTAATTTTCAAATAATCCAAAAATTTGAGTTACTTATGCAAAAAGATTTACTTAAAGTACAATTATGCCATGAAAATGAAATAAAAACCAAACTTATGTTATCATAGTAGAGGCAAACAGTGGAACGTGCGGTTCCTGGCCGCCATCGTAGCTCGTAATACAAGTTTGCTGTCTATTGACGTCATCCAGTGACAGATCTTGGAAGTAAAAGTCATTGTAAACGTGTAAACACCCGTCACGATTGTGTAGTGTTGGCCTGAACTTCCTAGAGTTACTCGCAATGAAATAAAGCAGGAAAGATCACAAACGCTCAATTGTGCGTGCATGACCTGTAAGGGCTAGTACCCTTGTTCAGAAGGTAAGAACTGTCTTTTTATTACTGAGTCTAAAAAATAAACAATTCATCGTAAGTATGACCTGCCAATGGGAAGTGTCTTTTTGAACGCTATTTAATGTTGGTGTTATAATTCATATAAGTAGCACCATTTCCCAGTAATTTACACGTTTATTAAGAGAAAAGTTAATGTTTAATTAAATAGCCGCAGGGTGGCCCAAAAGCCCGTCAACATTTAAAAATTGAATATTCGGGGAGTAATTTAAATTGACACACATATTCGAAATGACATGTCGTTTTATTCAAACCAGGAAAGTAGCACAGAATGACCAACAAATGCCGCCAATGTGATATAAAAGTAATTTTTTAGCATAGAAACTTACTTTTAGCAAAGATAATGTTCTTTATAACAAATGCTCAACATGTCGGCCGTTTTTCATCAGTAATAACTGTAGTCTCCCGAATTCCTCCTCTAACCATCCGCACGCGTAGACCCCTCTTAAGCATTATCCCAATTGTTACATCGGCTTCATGGCAATCTAGGCCCACTCATTACTTGCCTCAATTACGTACCTATTCCAATCAGTGAACACAATGGCTTTTTATTTCTTTTAACGTATGCTGCTGTTCCTCTGTCTTTTATATTTCGCGAAACATTCTGTTGTCGTTCCATAAATATCATTCTTGTAATTAATCGACTAATCCGCCTTTTCTGTTTCAATTTATGTAATTCAGTCTATCTTCTTCCTTATATCAAACAATAATTTTGTCAAACGCCATGTCCTGTTTTATACTACATTTTAAACTTTTTGCTCTCATATAGCTGAAGAATGGCGACTTGTATCCGCTGCCAGCCTATCCCCCGTCCATATGAGAGAGAAGAATGAAATGACAGTAAAGAATAAAAAGTAGTAGACTTAGAACTTCACGTAAACCTAGAGCCAGTAATTACACGCATTGATGTCTGGAACCTGGGAGGCGAAGCATGACAGAAGTGGCGGGTCAGAACACGATCCTCACCAAACGATGTGACCTTTGACACGTGTAGCTTAATGGGGTGCAGCACCATCCTGCATAAAAGCTACAACTTCCAGCAGATGTTATATCAGAGAGCCTAGGGATTGCTGAGACCTCGTCTCACAAAACTTTTCATAAACGATTCGCATTAGGACTTTTGATATTTTTTAAAATTCTGTAATAAAATACATCGATATTTAAGAAATATATTTACATGTCTTCGATATATCGAAAACTTATCGATATATCGACGGGAAACGATTCAGCATACCGTCCAAAAAATATCTGCTAGATTTGGTAAATTGGTGTATTATTAGATATTCTGTACACCAAAAAGCTAGTTCCTGCTTATTCCCCTTAGAGCGAGAATTAAAAGGAAAACGATGCACGTTCATGCTTGGTGATAACCACTTTGCTAACTATGGTAACTGCTAGTAAGTATCGCAATAGAGATGTCCAGCGTGTCCAGTGGCTCGGTCATTCGGTTTCGGTACATACCGGGTTTGTGCAGTTTAAGAAGGACAATGCGACACCCCATACGTCGAGAATTGCTATAGAGTGGCTGCAGGAACACTCTTCTGAGTTTAAACACTTCCGCTGGCCCGAGACATGAAATTATTGAGCATTAACGCAATCTGAATGAAAGCGATGTGTGATATTCAGTGACTATAGCAAACGTCCTCAGGAATCGTTCACTTTTTTTAAAGAGAGGTGAGGCCGCTCCACGCCCACACTGGCATGATGGCCAATTCAAAAGGTCTCCTGCCATCTCTGCACAAGGCTTTAGTTTTCTCTAATGTGAGGCGTCGCAGGATGTGGGTACTGCGATGTTTGCGTGTGTCTGGTTAAGGTTTACCATTAATTCACACTCATCTGGAGACAGATTGTGTCGAAAGTCGACGACGGGTAGCGGCTTGAAAGGGAGAGGAAAAAAAGTGCCAAGGCAAGAGCCAAGGGAGAAAAAACCTCTGCGATAGTTAGGTCGGGTAGTAAGCGCAGTAGCGGATGTCTTGCTGCCTGCGACAGGTCGTGCAAGGATAGGCTTTGTTAGTAGTGGGTATCATACATGTCGGTACCTTTGACGTGCGGCGGCTGCCGCTGGGTGCCGCTGTTGATCTCTTGGTCAGCTTCAGCATACCTGTAACAGCTTCATCATCGTTTTGTGTCTGATAGGTCATATATCAGATTTACAGTGTAGGGTGAAGTTGGCTATTTGTTTGTGCGTTGGCGAGCTCGTCGATTTCCCTCCTGTAGCCTGTTGGTCGGCTTTAATAGCATCTGGTATATCCAGTCAACGTTGCTGATATGCTGGGGCTTGCCGACGTTTGTCTCTTGTAGGTGTATGTTAGCTTGCCATAGGTGGTTATGCCCTAGCTAGTAATGTCTTTGCCGCTTATGATTCCATCTGAGGTTGTGATCATAGTTTCCCAGAATAAGGATGAAAGGTTTGTTCGCGTGTCTCGAGTTCTTGTATACTCGTGTGACGTGTTTTTTTAATACTTCCTTGAGGGTTTTAAGGCGGTATTCATTGTGGAGATCCACGGTACGTGTGTAGAGCGGAGCGTTGCTAATGATGCGTAGCACTTTGTTCTGTGTGTTCTATCTGCAGCGCAGTGCAGGCGTGTATCTACATCTACATCTACATCCGTAGTCCGCAAGCCACCTGACGGGAGCTGCATCCTCACCAGAGGTCTCATGTGTCCTGTATATTGACACAGACACTCTCTTATTCAGTGTGCTTTCCCTGTTAAGCATTGGGTAGAGAGGTGTGAGCCTCGCGTCCTCTCTGTTGGCAACGTATTCGATGTGGTCTCCCCATGTAAGTTTCCGGTCCAGCCAGACACCGGGATATCTCACTTTCTCTCGGAAACGTACGTGGCGTGTGTGTAGTGTTGATGTCTGCGCAGTAGTTTCGGTCTGCGTGTGAACAAAACTGCTTCGCACTTCTCGACGTTTACTTCAATACGCTATCGTTCCTACCAAAGTTCAAATGGTTCAAACGGCTCTGAGCACTATGGGACTTAACATCTGAGGTCATCAGTCCCCTATAACTCAGAACTACTTAAACCTAACTAAGCTAAGGACATCACACACATACATGCCCGAGGCAGGATTCGAACCTGCGACCGTAGCAGCAACGTGGTTCCGGACTGAAGCGCCTAGAACCGCACGGTCACAAGGGCCGGCTCCAAACAAGGCGCTGCACTTCTGCGTGCCGTCTGTACTCGCGAATTAACGTTCGACGGTTTCCAGTCTTGCTTAAGGATGGCCGCGTCGTCCGCGTCATCTTTTTTGTCGTATTTTTTTTTTTTGCTGGAAAGTCTTTAATGTACAGGTGGAACAAGATAGGCCCCAGGATGCTTCCATGGGGTACTACAGCTTCAATACTGTGTTGTGTCTATTGAAATTAAATGAAATAAGCGTATTGCATCTTTGGCCGGGAGGTAAATATTCGGATGTTCGGCAGGCAAGTGCAAGTCTCGTTTCATTCTACGCCACATTGGGCGTCTTGCGCGCCCGTGATGAGAATGAAATGATGATGAGAACAAGACAACACCCAAGCCCCAAGCGGAGAAAATCTCCAACCCGACCGGGAATCGAACCCGGGCCCGATTACATGGGAAGTGAGCACGTTACCACCCAGCTAAGCAGGCAGACTGTGTCTATTGTTTGCCGTGCACGTCACTGTTGAAACATCTGTTCGTGAGATATGGATGTATGAGACGTACGAGTTCGTTCGTGAAACCAACTTAGCCTAGTTTGCGTATAAGGCCGTTGTGCTAAAGACGGTCGAAGGGTTATTCGATGTCGAGGAACACGGTCCCTGTGGCTTTTTTCATGTTGCAGCCGCGTGTTATATGCACGACTACGCGGAGGAGTTGTTTTGTTGAATGGTGGTTCCTAAGGCCAAATTGCTCCGGTCTTAGGGTGTCATTGGCGATGCAGTGCCTATTGATGATTACCTGCCCTACAATCTTGTTGAGCGAGCACAGCAGACTGAGGGTCATTAATTATGTGGGAGTGGTCTTTCCCTGGATTCCTGAACATAAGGACCTTCCAAAAGTCAGGGAAGTGATGGTGTTTTAGGATGGCATTCGTTATGTGTGCAAGGTATTCTACGGCTCTATCCGCGAACTCCTGGAGGACATAGTTTTGAATGCCTCATGCCCAGGGGCATTCCTAGTTTTCGTATGCTTGATAACCCATGTAATCTCATTTGTACTAGTGCGTCTAATTTCGTCGTGCGTGGGCTGGGCTAAAAGTCATGTAACCTCCTGGCCTGTTTAGTGTGAACCCTGGATCTGAAGGAGCCAGATTCTGCATGAAAGACGCTACAAGTGTTGTGGCCATAAGCTCTGCCTTTTCCGTCGCGGAGTGTGCTGGGCCGTCTGGTCCTTGTAGGGTGGGAATATAATGTTTCTCCCTGGTGAAGTGTCTGGCTAGTTTCCACAAGCCAGGACGTGTGGTATCCAGCCCTGCGAGTTTCTATCCACATTCTTCATTTCGAAATATTTGTATTTTGTCCCGTATTATACCCTGGCGTATGTTGACGTGCAATTTATAGAACGGGGGCCTGAGGCTGTTACTCATTGAAATAAAGCTAAGATTTCCTCGAGAAGGGCCGTCGAGTGTTGTTTTGGTGTTGTACGTGGAATGGCGTCAGTCATTGCGTCTTGGACGGAATTAGTAAGAGCCTCCACAGCCTCGTCAATTTGTGGCGTGCTGTTAATTTCGTGGGTGTCCAGAATATGACTATCAACAGTGTCGAATTCGCGCGCTTGTAGTTCAGTATCTTGCGTGTTTCTGTGCCCTGCAGTGTTTCTTCCGTGAGAAGTGTTGCAGGCATGTGGTCTGAGTCCATGTCGTTACAAAAGGTTGACTGTGCACGTGATGCCGCTGATGAGGGCTACGTCTAGCACGTCTGGCCTGTATCGAGCATGTGCAGGCACGAACGTGGGGACGTCCGGCCCAAGTGACTATAGCAAACGTCGTTAGCTATCGCCCACCACCAAAAGTGCTATTACCACTCAAATATTTCATGGGTCAAAAAATTTCAAACGTTTAAGTATAGTTTTCCACATCTTGTGCCAATGTAACTTCTGTATTTTTCCAATGCAATTATTATTAAAGTATCAATACACGCTCCTCATTTTCGTGATCACCATGTGTACTTCTATTTTTTATATGATGTTTCTGCGATTTATTATATAATTTAGAAGTATTCTGAGGTAGCTGTTACTCGAAATACTGAGTACACAGCCGCCTTTGACGTATACACCAACAACTCTGTCACACCCGTGCATATCACTTCAGGAAATCCAAACAACGGGTCTCTTCCTGTCACTCGCCAGTTCACAGCCTGCCTTTCCCCAGCTGGGTCACCTCGCATATATACACACTATTCTCTCCATGGGGCCCCATCTCAGATCATCTTATGCACAGACTATTTCAAAGTCTTTGCATAAACGCCCAGGGCTGACAGATCAAGTCATGGGAAACAACGTCTGTTGACGCTTTCCAGCGATACTAAGCGTCTTTCGTGGTTATTCACGCCTGTGAGAGGCAGTGGCACTCTGCATCGTTCGCGTGCGACGTGTGTTGCAGTCATCTTCTCTGTATGAAAGGGCTACGGCGGCCTTCTAAAACATTGTTGTCCACTTATGGACGTTCATTGTTAAGGTTTTGCTGTCGAAAATCTCTCTGTCAATTTACTGTGAAAGGTAGTAAGCAGATGCAACACACCTGAGTATCAGACGCCGCTAGTTTGACAAAATCTCCTCGTCCAAGGCCGGAGAATTCAAGAAATAGACACGTATCGTAGCTAGAAACCGTCATGCGACATTCTTTACGCTAACAGAAGCTGTGTTCCATGATGTGATCTATCACCACTAAACATTTAATTCTAGACTTGCTCGCCATGTAATGAATTTTACCTCCTTCATGAAAAAGTAGCCACCACATTATACCGTTACGGCCTCAGTCAAGGGAGTTTATATATGAGTTTGTAAATAATGAAACAAAGGATAATCTAGTGAATTTTACCCTCTTCATGGATATGTAGCCACCATGTCACTCCATAACGGTTTCAGTCGAGTGAGTTTATATCTGTGTTTGTAATAAATGTAACAGATGAAGGGCCGGCCGCGGTGGTCTCGCGGTTCTAGGCGCGCAGTCCGGAACCGCGCGACTGCTATGGTCGCAGGTTCGAATCCTGCCTCGGGCGTGGATGTTTGTGATGTCATTAGGTTAGTTAGGTTTAACTAGTTCTAAGTTCTAGGGGACTAATGACCTCAGCAGTTGAGTCCCATAGTGCTCAGAGCCATTTGAACCATTTGAACAGATGAAGGTAAATGAGGAATAACAACCATGTAACTTTTAGTGAAAATTGAGTTATTGGGGCAGTTAGAGTTAAATTATGAATAAATTCTGATAGGTTTGGAGGGAAGGGAAAGAGCACGTGGGACAGAAGCTACGTGTGGTGAAAGTCCATTTGTAGTGCGAAGAAACCTGGAGTCTCAAGCAGAGGGTGAAAATAGGCCAGGAAGTGATCTAACCTGTGATATATGGTTGCCCAATAGCAGTGCTTCCAATATGTTTATGGTCTACTGCTTATCCTATGGCCCTTTGACTGTTTTGCTGTTAGTCTGGTTCATATAAACGTTTTCACAGTGTAAACGTTACGTGCACGAGTTCAGAAGTGGATGCAAAAATCGACGAATGGAGAAATGAGAGGCCAAGATCGCTCAGACGCCTAAGTTTAGTGATGAAATTACCCATGAGACAGGTAACTCCTGCGATTAGAAGTGTCTATCTAGAGTTGTTGCGGTAAATGTAGTAACAGTACTGGGAATACTCCTCCGTTTCATTTTTCCTGGATCATATAACGAGCATACCCAGAAACAGTCAGGTTTCATCACGTTACTAACTGTTAAACACAGGGGAGCTCGACGTGACAAATCGTAGCTTAACTCTTTGATTGAAGTTATAGATAGAAAGTTCGGATTTTCGATTTGCCAAAGCTTTTTGCTATTACGCAATAGGAAACTGAATACATATAAAAGAGAGTGAAGTGAGCTGGAAATGCCTGAATTGTTAAAGTAAGCACACCTCTTCGTTACGTAGCATGCTTAACGCCGTAATAGATCGAGTGTGGATGACCCCACAAAAATCTTCAATGGTCGTTGCAGAAAAATGACGTAATGAGTCTCAGGGAGTTGTCCGAGGATAGCGCATTTTTAAAACAGCCTTCTCCGTGATAAGAGAAATATTAGCAATCTGTTCGTCAGTACATAATTCAAGAAATAGTTAATATCCTAATGTAAATCATCCTTAGTTGATTCCCCTTGGTCAATATTTTAGGAGGAATTACCTGGTTTCAGTAGAGAAAAGTGGGAGACTAAAAGCAGTTCCTGCTGTAGGTAATATTGATCAATAAAAGCTCAATCATTTAGTTATACTTTGATAATAAATTATTCATTTTATGTTACTACATGGCTACGTTCTTTTACACACATACATAAGAAATTAATTATGTGTTAAGCGATTATGTCAAAAGCTTACGTACCCCATATTTGGAGGTAGCCATTACATTTAGAAATGACCGCAGTTACTGCTCACATTAGCTCAAGGTAACTAATTAGCTGATCAGAATAAGCTAGGCAATATTAAATTCCTGTGCATGGTTGATTTCGTCAGACACGGTTTTTCTATTCTTTCCTTTACTGGTTAAAACGTGACTATTAAATCGACTACGCGGGAGATGAAGGAATTCCATCAATTTCCCATGAGAAGAGCAGTGATGTAAAGCAGCTGACAGCTGGTACGGTAAGGTGTTACTAGTGAAAAAAACAGAGTTGTAAGGTGTTACTAGTGAAATAAACAGAGTCACGTGTTTTAGTTTTGGTATAGTAAGAAGAGCAGTTATGAACTTCGATTCTTACAAACATAGCGTTAACCGTAATTGAAAAGGCTGATAAATGAGGCAATTTGATATAGAAGCACTCTTCTCTTCATAAATATGATTTTTACAGTAAATTCTCGTAATTCTTATACATCCAACATCGCCACAAGTTGACACCATCGTCAAATGTTTGGTTTCCTTTCTCTTACAACCAAATTCCTAGCTTATGGCGAGTGAAGTTTGAGGATATAAAAGCTTTTGTAAGCGTCGTTTTTAGTGGTTTTTTTTCACCCTATCTCGTCGTTCTATAATCGTAGCTGCACAGCAGTGTATTTCCGACCGAACGTTACACGGCAAATTTCCGACATGACGTCTCGTACTATGATCTGACAAGTAGATTTTTTCTTGTTTCTTTAATAAATTTTGAAACCGGTGACACAAAGAATGTCGTAATCACGGATAGCATCAATTGTAGCTGTCTTCAACCATTGAGCGGCATTTTATCGTTATTTTACACAGTCAGTTACCGTCCTAAGAAACAAATCTGTATTGTGACGAAGCACGTTAAACACGCTCCATTGACGTGGTGGTGCAGATTCATTATTGTATTCCATCTCCTTGTAATGAAGAATATAAATGACGGAGGAAGCTTTTACTAACAGTCTGTATATTCAGAACATTAAATATAATAGTAAAAATACAAAAAAATACAGAGAAAATCGTTGTGACAGCAAGAAGTGCTAGCAGAAAAGCTTAGAATCCAAATATGTCTTCGTTAAAGTTCTGGAGAATGGAGGATACTAGTTTTGAAGGATGTCCCTTTCTTGTGCCCATCAATAATGCAGTAGAGTCAGTGAAATTGTTAAGGCTTGCGTGGCCACTTGTTGACAAACTGCCTATTGGCTTCCGTCTCGGGTTCTTCGAAAGTCAATAGGCAGTTTGTCAGACTCAGAAGTTTACAAACTCAATTCAGTTTAACTATAACTTCGTACATGAATCCTCACCTTTTTTCAGATATCACCGACTGTTTAAAAGTATTAAGCATTCAAAATTGCATCCTCGGACAACTTCTAAAAAAGAATTCTAAGAATGAGACAAAGTAGGATTTTGCCTTAAACAGTAAAGAAAATTATTGCTACAAGGTTTCCTTTTACTTACAGGCAGAATTCTTACCCACACGAGTAGAGGTCCTCTTTCACGCTTCCTTTTAATACCTTCGGTGGTACCTTCAACGATTTGGTTTTCACGTCTAGATCCAGCTGCTCACTGTAGTTCCGTTTCTTTGTATTGAACACACACTTGCTGAAAATCGAAATTAATTTCGTGTAGATCCAAGTAAAGTTACGGTACAAACATTTCTGACCTATTGAATTCTAATATTTAATGGTTAATGATGAGGATACTCAACACATGAGGCAGAACACCGGCAGTACACCCTATTTTACAAGACGACAACGAATCGCCGGTAAAGTTTAAGAAATTTTAATGATGAAGGTACTTTAGGTTCTGTTACTGTTCATTCTATGGACCTGATATATATATCCCAAAAGTCTATGTCAACATAAAATGTTCAATATCAGGATGATGCTAAATAAAGTGTAATGCCATCATAGTTGGAGAACTGTTGAATTAACTCATCGAGAAGAGGGACCAGATTCCTTGTTGCAACAGAGTTTTCGTAAATGATCAAGAATTATTAATTTCAAGACTTAATTTCAAGAATTATTAAATTATTGTTTATTAAATTATTGTTTAACCAGTTGCAAATACCGTGCAAAATAATATTCTTTCGTGTATTTTAAAATTTAATGTCTCACTTTGTGCTTTTAGTTAAGTAATATTCAGAGGATTGTATTCATGGACCTTAAATGGCACAGCTAGCTTTAGCGCACCCTTTCATTTGTTTCTGTAATACTTACAGCGTCACTCATCATTTCAAACTCTCAGATGATTATTCGGTGTTCATTACTCAGTCACTAAAACTGTGTAGAGAATAAAATTACATCGAAAGGAATTTGATAGAACGTTAGACAAATATCCTACCAGTACACTCTCAATGTGCGGGGAATGTTTCTCTTACACCAACAGTAGGTACAGTGGAAATGCAAAATACCGTACAAGCCCACTGTGCTGCATTCGATATACCAAATTTAACCACGATGCCTTATTTTCTGGTCTGACTTGTTATGTCATTGCAGGTCTGCGGATCAGTTACCAAATGCAGAATTCGATGCGCAGGTGCGTGGAGCGTTTCGGATGAATATTTGAGGTGTTTCGTCGTTCATGAAATATTCGTTGGTCCGTGCATGTATTTTTTAATGATCCCGTTAATACAGTTGGAGGTATTGCTGCTTGGAGAAGTTTCATTTCTTTAAACAAAAACGATTATCATCGTAAATGTTTTACAGCTTACGTCTCATCAACGTAATAATTTTGTCTCAAACAATATACTTTTTTATTCATCTATTTGCACCTAGTGATTGATTTTTAGGCTATACGGCACTTATCTGTGTTTGCACAATGCGTACGTCTGTGGCATGCTCATCTGTAAAGAAAAGTTTATATATCTGTTCATTGCCAATATGAATTTGGTATCTCTTAAGATTCTCAATTTCTGTCTGCATTCATTTCATTCGTACTTTCATGATGCAGCTCACAGTATTTCACCAGAGCCTGTACGTTACAGAACAGTATCTAGTAGGATTATTTCTCCCACGCTACGAATTGGGTCTAGGCCAACGGTCTTCCCATTCATCGTTACACCGTTACTGATGACATAGCAGTTGTTGGCAGCTGACAGGAAACGATCCAATACGAAAAACACCTCGTCTACGTATTGTATATCCCTAGCATCGTCACCCGACAACTGAATGCCACATCAGGAGAATCCGATAGCCCAAAGAAGCATATGGGTGCACTGGGCCCTTCGCGGAATGAGTTGGGGCGACGTCGTGCTGCATGACCACCACAAGGGATATCTTCAAAAACATGTGTGTGAAATATTATGGAACTTAACTGCTAAGGTCATCAGTCCCTAGGCTTACACACTACTTAACCTAAATTATCCTAAGGATAAACACATACACACATATGCCCGAGGGAGGACTCGAACCTCTGCCGGGACATCTTCCCGCGAGATTTCACCTCGACTGCAACCTGTAACAAAGTCAGGATATTACAGTAGCATGAAGTTGTGGATGTTACCCCTTACACGAATAACCTGTCAACATATCACCATGTCTTGTTCCTGAGTTCGTCAGCCTGAAGACTGGTTTGATGCAGCTCTCCACGCTAACTTGTGCAAGCTTGTCCATCTCCAAATAAGTATTGCAACCTACATCCTCTTGAATCAGCTTAATGTATTCATCTCTAGATCTCCTACGATTTTTGGCCCCACACTTCCCTCCAATACTAAAGTACACTCCTGGAAATGGAAAAAAGAACACATTGACACCGGCGTGTCAGACCCACCATACTTGCTCCGGACACTGCGAGAGGGCTGTACAAGCAATGATCACACGCACGGCACGGCGGACACACCAGGAACCGCGGTGTTGGCCGTCGAATGGCGCTAGTTGCGCAGAATTTGTGCACCGCCGCCGTCAGTGTCAGCCAGTTTGCCGTGGCATACGGAGCTCCATCGCAGTCTTTAACACTGGTAGCATGCCGCGACAGCGTGGACGTGAACCGTATGTGCAGTTGACGGACTTTGAGCGAGGGCGTATAGTGGGCATGCGGGAGGCCGGGTGGACGTACCGCCGAATTGCTCAACACGTGGGGCGTGAGGTCTCCACAGTACATCGATGTTGTCGCCAGTGGTCGGCGGAAGGTACACGTGCCCGTCGACCTGGGACCGGACCGCAGCGACGCACGGATGCACGCCAAGACCGTAGGATCCTACGCGGTGCCGTAGGGGACCGCACCGCCACTTCCCAGCAAATTAGGGACACTGTTGCTCCTGGGGTATTGGCGAGGGCCATTCGCAACCGTCTCCATGAAGCTGGGCTACGGTCCCGCACACCGTTAGGCCGTCTTCCGCTCACGCCCCAACATCGTGCAGCCCGCCTCGAGTGGTGTCGCGACAGGCGCGAATGGAGGGATGAATGGAGACGTGTCGTCTTCAGCGATGAGAGTCGCTTCTGCCTTGGTGCCAATGATGGTCGTATGCGTGTTTGGCGCCGTGCAGGTGAGCGCCACAATCAAGACTGCATACGACCGAGGCACACAGGGCCAACACCCGGCATCATGGTGTGGGGAGCGATCTCCTACACTGGCCGTACACCACTGGTGATCGTCGAGGGGACACTGAATAGTGCACGGTACATCCAAACCGTCATCGAACCCATCGTTCTACCATTCCTAGACCGGCAAGGGAACTTGCTGTTCCAACAGGACAATGCACGTCCGCATGTATCCCGTGCCACCCAACGTGCTCTAGAAGGTGTAAGTCAACTACCCTGGCCAGCAAGATCTCCGGATCTGTCCCCCATTGAGCATGTTTGGGACTGGATGAAGCGTCGTCTCACGCGGTCTGCACGTCCAGCACGAACGCTGGTCCAACTGAGGCGCCAGGTGGAAATGGCATGGCAAGCCGTTCCACAGGACTACATCCAGCATCTCTACGATCGTCCCCATGGGAGAATAGCAGCCTGCATTACTGCGAAAGGTGGATATACACTGTACTAGTGCCGACATTGTGCATGCTCTGTTGCCTGTGTCTATGTGCCTGTGGTTCTGTCAGTGTGATCATGTGATGTATCTGACCCCAGGAATGTGTCAATAAAGTTTCCCCTTCCTGGGACAATGAATTCACGGTGTTCTTATTTCAATTTCCAGGAGTGTAGTTATCCCATTATGTCTCAGAATGTCTTCTATCAACCGATCCCTTCTTCAAGTCGGGTCGCGTCACAAATTTCGTTTCTCCGCAATACTGTTGAGTACCTACTCATTGGTTACGTCATCTATCCATCTAATGTTCAGAGTTCTTCTGTGGTACCACGTTTAAAAAGCTTCTGTTGTCATCAGAACTGTTTATCGCCATTTTCACTTGGATACATGGCTACACTCCATACCAGTACTTTAGAAAAGGCTTCCTGACACTTAACTGTATATTGAATGTTAGAAATTTCTCTTCTTCAGAAATGCGTTCCTTGCAATATCCAGTGTACATTTTATATCAGTCTGTTTTGCTGCCCAAATAGCAAAACTCATCTGCTACTTTAACTATGTCGTTTCCTAATCTAATTCCCTCAGCGTCACCTGACTTAATTCGACTACCTTCCATTATCCTTATATTGTTGATGTACGTCTTATATCCTCCATTCAAGACACTGTCCATCCGTTCAGCTGCTCTTCCAAATCCTGTGGTGTCTCTGACAGAATTATAATGTCATCGGCAAACCTCAACGATTTTACTTCTTCCCCCTGGACTGTAATTACTACTTCAATTTTTTTTTTGTTTCCTTTACTGCCTGCCCAACGTACAGATTGAATAGCGTCGAGAATTGGTTTCTGTGCAAGTTGTAAATACCCTTTCGCTCCCTGTATTTTACTGCTGCTACAATTTCAAAGAAAGTACTTCAGTAGACATTGTCAATAGTTTCTCTACCTCTAAAAACGCTGTAACTGTAGCTTTGCCTTTGCTTAACCTATCTTTTAAGATAAAACGTAAGGTCCGTATAGCCTAGCTTGTTTCTTCATTTCATCGAAATCAAAACTGATATTCCGCTAAGTCGACTTCAATTAGATTCTCCATTCTTCTGTGAAGAATTCTTGTTACTATTAAGCAAACATGGCTTATCCAACTCACAGCTAGGTAATATTTACACCCGCCAGTATTTGCTTTCTTTGCAACTGCAAGTATTCTTCTTGAAGTCAGAGGGTGTTTCATCTGTCTCATAGGTCGTGCACTCTGGATGGAATAGTTTTGTCATGGCTGGCTCTCCCAAAGCTGTCAGTACATCTGATGGACTGTCGTCTATTCCAGGGACTTTATTTGACTTAGGTCTTTCGGTGCTCTGTCAAATTCTTCTCGCAGTATGATATCGCCCATTCCATCTTTACTTACCTCCCCTTACGTTTCAATAATGTTGCCCCCAAGTACATCTCCCTTGTAGAGACCCTCCATTCCGTCCTTCCACTTTTCGGCTTTCCCTTCTTCGCTTAGGACTGGCTTTATGTCTGAGCTCTTGATATTAATATAGATGATTCTCTTTTCTCCAAGGGCCTCTTTAATTTTTCCGTAGGCGTATCTATCTTTCCCCTGGCGATATCGCTTCTAAACATTTGTCCTCTAGTCTTTCCTGCTTAGCCATTCTGCACCTACCCTCAAGTCAATTTTTTGAAGTTTGTATTCACATTCAACAGCTTCATTAATTGCATATTTAAATTTTTTCCTTTCTTTGAATAAATTCAATATGTCCCGTCTTACCCAAGGATTTAATAGGCTTTGTTTTTTTACCGATTCGATCCTCTTGTGCCTTCACTATTTCAACTCTCAGAGCTTCCCTTTCGTCTTCTACTGTATTCCTTTCCCCTGTTCTTGTCGATTGTTGCCTAATGCTCCCTCTGAAACTCAAAATAATCTCTGGTTCTTTCAACTTATCCATGTCCCAGCTCCTTAATTTCTCACCTTTTTGTTATTTCTTCAGTTTTAATCTACAGTTCGTAGCAAATTAATTGTAGTCGGAGTCCACATCTGTCCCTTGAAACGTCTTACAATTCAAACTCAGGTTTCGAAATCTCTGTCTTACCATTATACGATCAACGTCAAACCTTCCGGTGTCTCCAGGTCTCTTCCACGTAAACAAGCTTCTCTCGTGATTGTTAAAAAATCTGCTTAAGATGACTGAATTATGCTCTGTGCAAAATTCTCACCATGAAATTGCAAAATAACTCTCAGTACGATCATGGCCGCGGTTGGGTCTTCACCTTCTTCGATGGTAGTAACAGCACGTGTTTCCACTGCTGGCTCTGCTGCTTCGGTTCGAGTAGTGGTGTTACATACAGCGCTCGTCCATGATTTGCTACAGAAGTCATCTGTATTGGCCTATCGTGCCTCCGTTCGGCGTGTTTTCTGAATAGGTGAGAGCAGTAGCGAAATAGAGCGGGTGATGACCTGTGTGATATTCATAACGTAGTACTAGAAGTTGAAAACTGATCCATGAACCAATTTCACTGTCTATACTATCACCTCGTGTGAGATAAGCTGATTTCCGACCACTAGAACCAGGATTTCCCTTGTAATTCCTGATTCTTGACAGAAAAATGGCTGTAGCCATGTAAAACTAAATTTTAAAAAAAAATTACGTAACACATATGATTTTCGATCGTGCTGAAATAAAATTAGTTCTTCACCTATACCGAGAATTTTGGTAACTTTTTTCAAGAATAATTACAAGGTCATACAGAACTTGAAACAGACCCTTGGTAGATCATTGGTTATTTCTAGGAGTATTAGGAAATCAGGCAACAGGGAATTGATGTTTTTGCAAACTGGTGGCTGTAAATTAGGCTTCTAGTATCACCGCTACGTTCAACAAGATACCTGATTGCAAATAAACTACCTGACAGCTCACCATATCGGAGCATAATTGAATGAGATGCCATCGTTACTAAAAATTATGTGATAGTATGGCTTACGTTAATGGTGCCACCCGTAAAAGCATATGTTGACATGGTACCTCTATATCAGAACAATAGTTACGGAGCAATGTCGATGGTATTCCAGTGCTTACCCCCACAATTCTGCAATTCTGTGCCTGCATTTTCGTATTCCTTACTGGCTGCATCCTCCTATTCCTTACTGGCTGCATCCTCCTAATCCTTACTGGCTGCATCCTCCTATTTCTTACCATTCAGTAATCCTTTCTGAAAACCACCTTCAACTACAGAACAGATAAACTGAATATAAATTCTGTTTTTGAATGAGCCCAGCAACCTTGCTGGCTGCAATAAATAGTGAGAGAGCAATATGGAATTGACTGAGAGGCTCTGGGGGTAGGTTGAGCGGTGTAAAAGGAAATAAATTTTTTCCTCAACGTGCAGTGGCATCTTTCCAAGCGGTTTGAGGCTGTTTGTAAACATTACTTGTTGAATATTTTATTATGTCATCAGTCTACTGACTGTTTGATATAGCCCGTCATGCACTCCTACGCCAATCTCTGCGTCTCACAGTAGCAGCTGAACCCAACACTCTCGGTTATCTGTTGGATGTATTCCATTCTCTCTTCCCCCTTCTCTTCTTCTTCTCTACAGTTCCCTAAACCGAGATGGAAGTTACTCTTCTATTTCATACCAATCTCGTATCTTCTTCATATCAATGTTTTACAAATACATTTCCCTCCGGGCCGAATTTGCGGAGCACCTCTCCGTTTCTTATTTCACTACTCCACCTAATATTCAACCACCTTCCACTCGTACACATCTCAAACTCTTCGATTAACTTCTGCTCCGTCTCCCCCATAACCCATGAATTATTTCTATACAATGATGTCCTCTAAACATACATTAATATATTATCATATTCATCTAATTAAGCCCGATGTTTGATGCAGGCAGTCTTCTTTAAACCGGGTACGATATATACTCCGATGACTGTCCATTTCGTTCAGCATGTCCTGCAAATCTTTCTCGCCTCCACTGAGATTAGTATTTTGGGTTGGTGCATAAATTGAAAATGTTTTTTACATACGTTTAAAAAAACACAACAGACTCACACAACAGAAACCACTGTCAACAGTAATATATTCACCTTCTTTCTTTGCAACAGTCTGGTAACGCTAGTCCAACTTTTCGACTCCACGACTGAAGAAATCGCATGATTTTGAGGCGAAGAACTCGTCTAACCAAGCTCGGAGCGCATTTTCATCCACAAAGAAAGTTCCTTGAAGGTTGGTTGACAGACAGCGGAAAGGTGTAAACCTGAGACTGCAAGATCAGACGAGTAAGGTGGGTACGGAATGACTTCCCAACTCCTGTATGGTGTTTTTGCCAGTCTAACAGAATGGGGGTGGGCGTTATCCTGGAGTAACGTAACTCCTTGGTGGCTTCTTGGTTGTCGTTATTGGACTGCGTCTGCAAGACGTCTCAGTTGTTGACGATACATGTCAGCGGTGATGGTTACACTCGAGGAAGGAGTTGGTGGTTCACCAGACCGTCGCTGTCCTACCCGAGGCATAACTTTACTTCTCGTGGATGCGCGTAGATCTTACTGCTTTCTTTACGCTCAACCAGTCCTTTTTTCTTCTTATCTTAGCATAATGAGATCATTTCTCGTCATCAGCAACGATAAAGTATTCGAATGATCGGTGCTGTTCCTGAGCCAATTTACGGCGAACAGGAAGAAATGCATGTAAGTCCGCAAGCTGATTTTTGTAAATTTGGCTTACAGCATGTGGTACCAAAATACCTGATTTTTGAATCTCCCCCATTCCATGGAATGATCACAGTTCATCACATTAGCCAGTTTACAGGCACATTGACGTGGATCATTGTGTATTAATGCGTTTAAACCATCTCCATAAAACCCCGAAGGACAGAAAAATATGTCGGAGACATACCGCGTTCTCCACTTGTCAGTCCATTTTATAACGTGCACCGCTCCACTCGCGACCTCCAAATGACAAAATTACAATATATAAACTCAAATAGCAACAATGAATTACAAATAAGATATGACAGTCGGTGAAGCAACCCACAGGAACCGGAATTCCAAAGTGCAAAATAGAAACTCAATGAACTTACACAGCTATCTATAATTTATCACCGAATCTTATTACTGATACTTTTTTAATCTCACTTCTGAACATTCCTTTTATTTTAGTCATTTCTTCTTTGACGACTAAACTGAACAGCAGGGGTGAGAAAGTATATCACTCCTTATAACTTTTCTAATTGTGCAATGTGTTCTTAGTCTTCCATTCTTATTTTGACCGTTTGGTGTTGGGTAGAGGTGTACTGGGGTTCGGGCTGGGTGTTGTAGGGAGTGGGCTTAGTTGCACAGGTACCACTTAATAAAGAAAAATATCTTCCTCTACAATTAACAGCAGATTAACAAATTGAATTCAAGTATATGCCTCCGTTTTCGTTCGTGAAACACCGGGCATTAGAACAACACGATTAATGATTTAAAACTTCTTCAGCACAATAATAAAAAAATTGAAATGAGTACCTCCCCAGAAATGCTAAAACTATAAGCAAAAGTCGAACAAAACATTAGAGCATTCAGACTCGTGGCCCGAAATATATTATACATAAGATGAGAAATAATCGTCAGTCGTAACCAACTTAATAAAAGGAGTAAAATCAGAATACCTGCCCTCATATTTTATGACATACAGTACGTTTACAATAAAGATAATACTACGTTTGTTAATCACGTCCTTCACTAGCTACTCACTACTTGCACCAGTTGTGGCAACCAACTGGAATATTACGTATGCCAAACAAATCTCTGTACAAGCTTATATACAGCCTTGGTTATGCTTACAGCTTAATAATTACAAACTAAATTTACAAATCCCCCGTTTTGAGATCACCAACGTACGCCCAGTGTGCAGGCAAACACACAACACTGTGCAGACCGTCCTTCTCTGCGGAATATGACTGTCTGGGTCGTTACACTCAGTACAGACTCCCTGCACGACACACTGTACTCTACATATAATCACTGCGTCTCTTGCGATACAGAAACCCTTGCCTGCGGTTCTTCTGGAATCGCCGTCCTCTCCTCCAGGAAAGACACCAGCCGCCGTCCTCGCCTGTTGCGAGAACATCCTGCAGTCTCACCCCAAGTCTGCCGTTAGTGATTTCAAAGTCCTGGTTCCCCGCCACACCAGCCTTGCAGTAGACTCTGTACTCACTGGCTGGCCACTGACTTACTCCCAGCCAGTTCCGCTCAGCAGCTCGTACTGTAGCTACTGTGATGTCTTCGGCCTGCTACACTGCTTCATACAAGTTGAGCCAATGCTGTAATTGAGGTACCGGGCCACCGCCTGATTCATCAGCATCTCGCACTACGGCTACCGGCGGAGGCTTCCCTTGACGTCATAGCATTTCCAACTCTCATGTCCAAAGAGCGCCCACCCTCGACCGCCACCCCGAGCTCGCTTGTACCCCTCCGGCGACGCCGCAGGCTTCTCGGCTGTTCCACCCTGGCCACAGCGCTGCCTTCTTACGTATTGACCGGAGCAAGTGGTTTGCGATCCTTAGCACTGCTTCAAGCCTCCTCCCCGTGGTGCTAGCTGCGGTACAAACGCTGCCGAGCCCGGCCTCAGGCAGAAGACATGCGCCCAGAGCAGGGCCACCGTGGCCGGCCGGCTGGAAGGAAGTACACTCTGCCACGAATTTTAAACTCACTGCACACTTCCTGGTTTTCAGTATCACCCGCTATTCCTTGCACATTACACCTATTTTCCCGAAAATTTGAAGTATCTTGCAGTGTGTTACACCGTCAGAAGTTTTTCCAGGTCGACAATTACCACGGATGTATCTAGAACTGTATGAAGATGGCATCTGTTCTTTCGGACATGTCCGAAAGAACACATACCATTCGTGACCGTGCAGCTCTCTAGAATGAAATTAGAATTAAATCAATACCATTAGCTGCTGACAGGCGTTGAAATACATCAACGGGGACATGTCCGAAAGAGTAGATTGCATTTTCATAGCGTTAAGGTTAACAAACTGATGACTTTCTTCAGTCCGGATGCACACTAATTGCCGGAACTCTTACGGGTCTCGGTGGATTGTCTGCCGAGACTAATGGGTCTAATGGCGGGGTCACTACGAATGTAGTGTGTGTACTGTAAGTTGAGAATGTGGATCTCACGGGGAGCGTGCCCGCGAAAAGTCCCAGCAGTCGCACGGTCATCTGTGCCCTCGGTCGCTCAGATGGATAGCGTCTGCCATGTAAGCAGGAGATCCCAGGTACGAGTCACGGTCGGGGCACACATTTTCAACTGTCCCCGTTCGTGTATTTCAACGCCTGTCAACAGCTAATGGTATTGATTTAGTTGTAATTTCGTATCTAGAACTTTCCTAAAACCTCTTGCATGAGGTATGGTTCATCGTAAGCTTGCTAGATGGCGCGCTTGATAGCCAGCAGGGAGAGAAAACGGCTGCCTAGCATGCTGGATCTCTCAGAGGGTGTACGATTCTACACGTAGGCTAACAGACTCCCTGGACTACGGAAAACGTGCAAGCCGGACGATCTGCAGCTTTTTTTTTTCTTTCAAACGATTGTGTAGAAACTATCTGGTAAAGCTAAATCTTCAGATAGAAGCTATCTGTGACGAGTTTTGAGTAATGTATAGGTTCTCTCCTTCCGGTACTAAAATCAGATTCATATCCGAAAAGCAGCAGAGCTTATGAATATCCATCTCACTAACATCCTAGTGCAGCTGAAAATGCAACAGAATCATAAAACGGCAGCTGACGGAAAAGCAAGTAAATAGTTCATAAAAATGATCATTCTCGGTAGCAAAATTAACAGTAATTTCCTCAGTTGTATTGAACCAAACGAACAGCAATTCTCGTTTTAACAACTGTCGATGGCCCTTAAAAATTACATTATTCAATGACGAAAATCTGCGGTCGCATGAATATTGCGCCAGATATGGAAGTAGACATATTAACCATATGTCGAAATGCTCTTATCTTTGCCTATTATCACTTGTCAAAGTCTTGTTTCGAAATCTCAACACGTTTGTGAAATACGAGTAATGTTACGAATATTTCACTCTGGCTTTTATGCTGACGCGTGATTTCGGTACAAAGCGCTTTATGTAGAATCTATTTCCTCGAGAAAGTTGTTTAAGTTTAAAGAATGATTCAATATGTTCATTAACTTTCACACACAGCCACATAGGACATATTATTCACAAGAAGCAAATTCATAGCGACCGCTAATTTTCGTTGGAAACTTCAAGAATATGTTGCAGTACTTTACCTAATCTCGAAATGTCACGGTAACCATGATCATTAGTTAAATAAGAGACAGTTCATCATAAAGCTGACAAATGAAGTTATAAGATATGCGAGAATCAATTTTTTACCGAATAGTTTCTTCGCATTCATTTGAGAAAAATCCAAAATCGGCCGGGAGCCCATCATATTCGGTTTGGTCTTGAAGAGTTTCTGGCGTTGTCTGAGAGTTCCCACCTGTAGGTCGTAACGTCAGACGTCAAACAGCACTTGTAACTGGTCAGCGTAGGTAACATTGATGGAACCTTACAAAGACTCACGAGGAAAATAGTACCGGAGCTATCACGGAAAACATGCACAGCTGCCTAAAGGACAATCGGCTAGCAGACGAGGGAGCTGTCGTATGAGCCACCAAGTAAGCTTAAAGCGAATCATGCTCAATGTCAGATCGGCTTAGGGGTCACTTCCACGACGAAATTTGACGTCAGAAGCGTATCACCTTTCTGAACACGAACCGACTGTTATCTAAGAGCCCCAAGATTTTCTTTTTCTTTACTGTGAATATTATTCTCGTCGGCAATTTCAGTGCGTGAACTGTGAAACTAATTTTGTGATAGTTCTAGCTCATATCTGCCTTTGATATCTTTAGGAGTGTGTGGACGATATTTTCCTGAAAAATTATGTTATGTCTCCAGTCTCAAAGAGTGTACATTGAAAATTGTATAATCATCCGATAGCTCCTACTTCCGATGACCTGAGATATTCTAAAGGGAAGTTATTTATACCTTCCACCTTACTTGATCACACGTTTTGCAAAGCCCTGTTACATTATGATTCTAATAATGGATCCCCAAACGATTTCTATTTCTTTCTCTATCATATCTTTCTCTATCACATCTTTCTCTATCATTGTTAGTTGGGAGCTCCAACGTCAGGCGCGTAATGGGGCCCCTTAAGGATATGGCAGCAAGGGAGGGGAAGAAAACCAACGTGCACTCCGTGTGCATACCGGGGGGAGTCATTCCAGATGTGGATAGGCTCCTTCCGGATGCCATGAAGGGTACAGGGTGCACCCATCTGCAGGTGGTCGCTCATGTCGGCACCAATGATGTGTGTCGCTATGGATCGAAGGATATCCTCTTTGGCCTCCGGCGGCTATCTGATCTGGTGAAGACTGCCAGTCTCGCTAGCGCAATGAAAGCAGAGCGCACCATCTGCAGCATCGTCGACAGGACTGACTGCGGACATTTGATCCAGAGCCAAGTGGAGGGTCTGAATCAGAGGCTGAGACGGTTCTGCGACCGTGTGGGCTGCAGATTCCTCGATTTACGCCATAGGGTGGTGGGGTTTCGGGTTCCGCTGGATAGGTCACGCATCCACTACACGCAGCAAGCGGCTACACGGGTAGCAGGGGTTGTGTGGCGTGGACTGGGCGGTTTTTTAGGTTAGATGGCCTCGGGCAAGTACAGAAAGGGCAGCAGCCTCAAAGGGTGCGGGGAAAAGTCAGGACATGCGTGGATCAAGCAGCAATCGGTATTGTAATTGTAAACTGTCGAAGCTGCATTGGTAAGGTACCGGAACTTCAAGCGCTAATAGAAAGCACAGAAGCTGAAAACGTTATAGGTACAGAAAGCTGGCTGAAGCCAGAGATAAATTCTGCCGAAATTTTTACAAAGGCACAGACGGTGTTTAGAAAGGATAGATTGCTTGTAACCGGTGCTGGCTTGTTTGTCGCTGTTAGTAGTAGTTTATTTAGTAGTAGTTTATCCTGTAGTGAAGTAGAAGTGTATAGTTCCTGTGAATTATTATAGGTGGCGGTTACACTCAACAACCGAACTAGGTTAATAGTTGGCTTCTTTTACCGACCTCCCGACTCAGCAGCATTAGTGGCAGAACAACTGAGAGAAAATTTGGAATAAATTTCACATAAATTTTCTGAGCATTTTATAGTCTTAGGTGGAGATTTCAATTTACCAGATATAGACTGGGACACTCAGATGTTTAGGACGGGTGGTAGGGACAGAGCATCGAGTGACATTATACTGAGTGCACTATCCGAAAATTACCTCGAGCAATTAAACAGAGAACCGACTCGTGGAGAAAACATCTTGGACCTACTGATAACAAACAGACCTGAACTTTTCGACTCCGTAAGTGCAGAACAGGGAATCAGTGATCAAAAGGCCGTTGCAGCATCCCTGAATATGGAAGTTAATAGGAATATAAAAAAAGGGAGGAAGGTTTATCTGTTTAGCAAGAGTATTAGAAGGCAGATTTCAGACTACCTAACAGATCAAAACGAAAATTTCTCTTCCGACACTGACAATGTTGAGTGTTTATGGAAAAAGTTCATGGCAATCGTAAAATGCGTTTTAGACTGGTACGTGCCGAGTAAAACTGTGAGGGACGGGAAAACCCACCGTGGTTCAAGAACAAAGTTAGGAAACTACTGCGAAACCAAAGAGAGCTTCACTGCAAGTTTAAACGCAGCCAAAACCTCTGAGACAAACAGATGGCTATGCGTGAAGCGTTCAGTGAATTCGAAAGTAAATTTCTATGTACCGACTTGACAGAAAATCCTAGGAAGTTCTGGTCTTACGTTAAATCAGTAAGTGGTTCGAAACAGCATATCCAGATACTACGGGATGATGATGGCATTGAAACAGAGGGTGACACGCGTAAAGCTGAAATACTAAACACCTTTTTCCAAAGCTGTATCACAGAGGAAGACCGCACTGCAGTTCCTTCTCTAAATCCTCGCACAAACGAAAAAATGGCTGACATCGAAAAAAGTGTACAAGGAATAGAAAAGCAACTGGAATCACTCAACAGAGGAAGGTCCACTGGACCTGACGGGATACCAATTCGATTCTGCACAGAGTACGCGAAAGAACTTGTCCCCCTTTTAACAGCCGTGTACCGCAAGTCTCTAGAGGAAAGGAAGGTTCCAAATGATTGGAAAAGAGCTCAGGTAGTCCCAGTCTTCAAGAAGGGTCGTCGAGCAGATGCGCAAAACTATAGACGTCTGACGTCAATCTGTTGTAGAATTTTAGAACATGTTTTTTGCTCGCGTATCATGTCGCTTTTGGAAACCCAGTATCTATTCTGTAGGAATCAACATGGATTCCGGAAACAGCGGTCGTGTGAGACCCAACTCGCTTTATTTGTTCATGAGACCCAGAAAATATTAGATACAGGCTCCCAGGTAGATGCTATTTTCCTTGACTTCCGGAAGGCGTTCGATACAGTTCCGCACTGTCGCCTGATAAACAAAGTAAGAGCCAACGGAATATTAGACCAGCTGTGTGGCTGGATTGAAGAGTTTTTAGCAAACAGAACACAGCATGTTGTTATCAACGGAGAGACGTCTACAGACGTTAAAGTAACCTCTGGCGGGCCACAGGGGAGTGTTATGGGACCATTGCTTCTCACATTATATATAAATGACCTAGTAGATAGTGTCGGAAGTTCCATGCGGCTTTTCGCGGATGATGCTGTAGTATGCAGAGGTTGCAGCATTAGAAAATTGTAGCGAAATGCAGGAAGATCTGCAGCGGATAGGCACTTGGTGCAAGGAGTGGCAACTGACCCTTAACATAGACAAATGTAATGTATTGCGGTTACATAGAAAGAAAGATCCTTTATTGTATGATTATATGATAGCGGAACAAACACTGGTAGCAGTTACTTGTGTAAAATATCTGGGAGTATGCGTGCGGGCCTGCCGAAGTGGCCGTGCGGTTAAAGGCGCTGCAGTCTGGAACCGCAAGACGACTACGGTCGCAGGTTCGAATCCTGCCTCGGGCATGGATGTTCGTGGTGTCCTTAGGTTAGTTAGGTTTAACTAGTTCTAAGTTCTAGGGGACTAATGACCTCAGCAGTTGAGTCCCATAGTGCTCAGTGCCATTTGAACCATTGGAGTATGCGTGCGGAATGATTTGAAGTGGAATGATCATATAAAATTAATAGTTGGTAAGGCGGGTGCCAGGTTGAGAATCATTGGGAGAGTCCTTAGAAAATGTAGTCCATCAACAAAGGAGGTGGCTTACAAAACACTCGTTCGACCTATACTTGAATATTGCTCATCAGTGTGCGATACGTACCAGATCGGGTTGACGGAGGAGATAGAGAAGATCCAAAGAAGAGCGGCGCGTTTCGACACAGGGTTATTTGGTAACCGTGATAGCGTTACGGAGATGTTTAGCAAACTTAAGTGGCAGACTCTGCAAGAGAGGCGCTCTGCATCGCGGTGTAGCTTACTCGCCAGGTTTCGAGAGGGTGCGTTTCTGGATGAGGTATCGTATGTATTGCTTCCCCCTAATTATACCTCCCGAGGAGATCACGAATGTAAAATTAGAGAGATTCGAGCGCGCACGGAGGCTTTCAGACAGTCGTTCTTCCCGCGAACCATACGCGACTAGAACAGAAAAGGGAGGTAATGACAGTGGCACGTAAAGTGCCCTCCGCCACACACCGTTGGGTGGCTTGCGGAGTATAAATGTAGATGTAGATTATCGGACATTTCCTCCCAACCCTACAGGCGTTCAGCGTTCTCCCTCCCGCTATGTGATCCACTGCGTCTAACAGTGGAATTCCTCTCGCTATCTTAGTATTGAGACTTTTGCTCTTAAATTCACCGATCGCTGTTTTGGCTTTTCTGCATGGCGTATCGGTTTTTTCGAAGAGATTGTATTTTTTCGATTTCTTCACAATTTCTTCTACAGTCATTTAACCTTGGCTTACCTGAACTGCCGGCCGAGTTGGCCGAGCGGTTCTAGGCGCTACAGTGTGGAACCGCGCGACCACTACGGTCACAGGTTCGAATCCTGCCTCGGGCATGGATGTGTGTGATGTCCTTAGGTTAGTTAGGTTTAAGTAGTTCTAAGTTCTAGGGGACTGATGACCTCAGATGTTAAGTCCCACAGTGCTCAGAGCCTTACCTGAACTTCCTATTTATCTCATTGCTATGTGGCTTTTATTGCTGCATTCCTGTCTTTTCCTGAACATTTTTGTACTTCGTCCTGTCAATGATAGACTGAAGGTATTTTTTTGTAGTCCAAAGTTTCAACAGAATTGCTCTCCTTGTGCCTATATTTGTCTGTTCCACTTTTGTAACTGCCGTACAATTAAAGGGCTTTACAATCCAGAATCGGTGTGATAATCAGACAGAATCCGCGTGAGCATTGAGGCAATCATCTTACCGAATGTATCAAGTTAAGGATACATGTTTGGTAGAGGGTGACCGGAAGCCCTTAATGTCATCAATATGCCTCCGCTCCGCGCCTCCAGCACCCCTCTCATCCACACAGTGCGGAATTTTTGAAACCCAACTCCCCGAGAGTAGTGTTGAGATACGTAAGGGAATCCCTCGCCTGCCTCTCCTTACTTTGTTCTCTTTCTGATATGCAAACCCAATCGATACTCCGACGAATTACGTTAGATCGATCGAGTCCTACTCTGATTTAATAAGAGAGTAATAGCATTGATTGTAAGGTCGCATCATCATCTTATTCTGTAATTAGCTAAATCGGATTATGTAGGGGATTGATTCCGCCTCTGAAACACAGTCCCCGGTGGGCGGGTATAACGGTGAACGCATATAGCGGCACGGGCGACCGCTGGGTTGCCTTAGCGGACGAAAGAACGCATAGCACCATATGGTGTCATGGCAGATGAATTCAGATGTAGCGTCACGGTGCAGTTTCGTTAGCTAATGGACTATGTTGGCAATCTAAGACAATATTATAACGAATCTTCCCTGCAGAGAAGCGACCTTTTTCTACCGGCCACCTCTCCCATGAGACTAAAAAAATGCTTCAAATGGCTCTGAGCACTATGAGACACAACTTCTGAGGTCATCAGTCCCCTAGAACTTAGAACTACTTAAACCTAACTAACCTAAGGACATCACACACATTCATGCCCGAGGCAGGATTCGAACCTGCGACCGTAGCGGTCGCGTGGTTCCAGACTGTAGAGCCTAAAACCGCTCGGCCAACCCGGCCGGCCTCTCCCATGAGACTACAACCTGGTTTGTAAGCTCATTTACTTGGGCGTCCAGCGAATTCAGAAAAGACGGGAGTAAAGAGTGACATTTGTACACATACCTATCCTTTCAGCTTGTCCTAAGACAAGTAAAACATTTCGAAAGACGTCCTGTGTGTTGTCGGTTACCACCAGGTGCAGATGCGACGGTTGGACGCCACGATAGTGGGATGCGAGAAATGTGTCACCCACAGGCAGAAACAAACCTCCTAGAAACTTGTGAGAACACATAGTCGTTTCAGTATTTTTCAAGCACAAAATCACGCCCATACAATATTTCGGAAACGCAGTATCTTCACTTAGCAGACAGACAACTCATCAGACAGACGGCTTCCCAGAGAGATCACTTCAAGCACAGGCACATGCAGACTTCTGCCAACTCCACCTCAGACTTCACATGCACAGACCGCTGGCCGTTGTCGACTTTGAGACAGAGAGCCGTGAACGCAACATCTACAGCTAGATTGGTCGCAGTCGGAATTCCGGTGACCTGCATCCCACGTTTGCAACCATCTTGTCGGCTGACAAGTATGATAAGCTCAGATAGCAGATTTGGAGAATTAAGCCGCAAAAGATTAAGGGCGTTGCTAGACTCATGTAAATTCACGCATTCCTATCATAACTGAATTTAAAGGTGTAGTATACGTGTGATTCTCTTTCTTTTTCTTGCACAAGCTGTCAGTGTTCTCACGTGATGCCCTTCTGTTTAATGAATCTTGTAAGAAGTGGTTTATTACTGCCATACACATCCTTATCAGAGAACCCAGATCGTTCCTGTATTTCTTTTTACAGTTGAATTCACGTGTCAAGTGATTGCTATTGGAGTGTGTGTAACGAAATGTTGTAACGTATTATATTAATCTGTGCACAATAACAAATAATAAGACTCGGATTTACCTGGACCGTGTACTTAATTTCGGAATCAGTAGACAATTCGCATTAAATTAATCAATATAACAAATGTCCGTACTTGAAATTCAGTGCCCGGGCCACCTTGGTCTTAAAACTGTGATAAATTCTATCGCGTTGTGTAACTTTACGAAGCACTGCGATTTGAAGGAATGATTTACACCTCAGTAGGTTCAGTTGTTGCTGATCAGGGACCTCACACGTGGCATTTCCTAGGTTCATCTCATGTGGAATTGTGCAAATGGGCCAGCCGGAGTGGCCGAGCGGTTCTAGGCGCTTCAGTCTGGAAACGCGCGACCGCTGCGGTCGCAGGTTCGAATCCTGCCTCGGGAATGGGTGTGTGTGATGTCCTTAGGTTAGTTAGGTTTAAGTAGTTCTAAGCTCTAGCGGACTGATGACCTCAGAAGTTGAGTCCCATAGCGCTCACAGCCATTTGAAACGTTTGTGCAAATGGTTTCTAAATATTTGAGACTCGTGTACCTGAGACGAAATTCGGGACCCAGTCCCACTCTCAACTAGACGGGTGTGAGAAGATGCTAAAACCACATCCAAGCAGGCCAGCCCAGTGACCCTCGTTCTTTGTCGTTAATTCGGCCCTGTCCGATTCAGGACCATCGCACCAGGCCGACTCCTGGAGGCGGCATGCTAACACGTAAGGCGCATCGTGATTTTGGAAAAATGTATTAGTTATTACCATTAGTTTTCTTTTTTCTTGCGGAACTCGATTTCGTTCCTACTACAAAGCCAATATTATCCCGCAACTAGATTTTTCTCTCCCCTTAAATACCGTATTAGACGTTCAACACCGTTTTCACTTTCTCTATTTCTTGATCTTCTTCTTGAGAGGTCCGTATACATATTTCAACTATGGGTGTTGGGTTTGGGTGTGATGATACTAATTCTGTTACATTTCGGTAGGATGCACAGTCCTCTGTCCCTGGCTCCACACTCTTCAACAAGGCTATTAGCAGAAGGATGTTGGCTGCTCAAGTCCGATGTCTATTGCCACCATTGCCGATGATTTTTATTCAGTGTTTAAACTGTGGCTGGGTTTGCCTGTGCGATATAGCTTACTGTTACAGGTGTGTGTACAGTGTGGATTCACGTTTATCTAGTATGACGAGAAAAGTCCCCATTACCAGCAAATGCCGTACTCCTCGAATAGAATCAATAGGTGCGGTGAACATGAAGTCCCACACCTTCTTTCCCTACTTCGAATGACGGTTCACCAATACCCACTGTCACATGCCTTTACTACGTACGGCATTGAGAAGTGAATAATGAATCACCCTTCTCTAACATCACCTTTTCTTTATACACATAACCGGTACCATGTATGTTATCGATTTCTGCATAGATTAAAAGTATCTAAGCTGTTACATTAAAGGAATTTCTATCATTTTGTATACGATGTATCACATTTCAGGCTAAAAAATATAAAAAAGAAATTAATGTTTTACAATCGATAGGTACTAACAATTAAAATTACTCTTATTTTAAAAGTATTTTAAATTACGAAATTTAATGTTATTAATTGCCTAATCTAACGATAATTATAAAATTTATTTCGAGATTACTTTAGAAAATAATGATAAATTTTAGCGAAGATTCTTCTTTGGTAAAGATAGTTGTGAACTCTTTGGAATAATGAGAGTATCGCAGAATGAAGGAAGTCGTGGGCATGTCTCTGATGGAAGTAGACGCTTTCTAAGAATGTAATATATTGATGGAAGTAGACGCTTTCTAAGAATGTAATTATTGTTTTTTTTTTAATATAGAAAATGTAAAAATGGTGTGATGTTGAAAGATGTAACAAAGAATAAAATACAAGAATAATACAGGCAAATCTTCATCAGTTATTTAGTCATCAAGAACCTACAAAATCGAATGTTCAACTGCAAGAATGTGCCCCTAGACAAGACTTTGAGCCATCGACAACAACGAGATAACGAAGATAAGAAAAAGTTATTCTTTTGTATATCTCAATCCTCTCTAAGCTTTCAAATCTGTGCAAAGACAGAATTTTTATACTAGTGTGTGGGAAGGTAAGATTAGAAATGGTATTGAATTTTGGACATTGGCCAAAAGTCTGGTTATCAGGAAGTTTACGAAATTGTTTTCTCCAGATGTCGGCCAAATACTGGTAGTAATACCTACCTGCGAGTCGAGCGCCACAATGTACTCGTCCTTTAGTCACTTTGGAAACTGAGGCAGATTTGGGCTGAGGTCATTATGTTGTAGGTACGGGGTGGAACTGCAGAGCGCCAACGGCAACTCTCAGCTTCTTTATGTACGACTGTGGTTTAGTCATACTTCCACCCCTTCACATCAACCACTACATCAACCACACTAACGCTTACGACCATTGAACGTACCTAGAATATCGTTCATTGGCGCTGTCCTCGGAGCAATTGGCTAGGAGTCAATAATACTTCAAACTAGACTGGAATTGAGGCTAGTTTTCATAGGCTTACTCAAACGACTTTTGCTTCGATGACATGTCGCGTAGGCAGAACGGAGCATTTTTGCCGAGTGCTAATGTTGAGAGGCTAACATTGTCTTATTGCTATGGTAATTTATTCATATACGACTTCTATTATCGGGAACAAGACACAAATTTCACTAAAGCCCTTCCTCATCTTTTAAGTTTTCGGACGGAAGAGTAAGCAGCTTCCATTCACAGTACGTTTTCTCATAACACTACTGCCATAGTCTACAAAGATGTAAGAAAATTTCAACATAAAGAAACAATATTATTGAAATAATGGACTTCGTCTACGAAGACATGGACTGAATGTTGGACACAGCACGTTCAATAGAAACGTGACCATTTGACGTGTTTAGAAAGTATTTACTAACTCCAGTTTCTACCTTCTGCTCCTGAATTCCTTCCAGAAGATGGTCATTCACTAAGGCAGTAAATAATTTAGCCACTGCTGTTTCTTGAACTTCCGAACATTGTTTTCCAAGTAAACGTATGCACGCTGTAACACTTCAGCGACTTGAGAATTTGCTGCCGGAACATTTTATTGAAATGCACTCTCTATTCCAGTCACTGCAAAGGCAACGCATCCGTCAGAAGACTCTTCCTAATTTATTTTCTGTTATTGATATTGCTTGTACATCAGCCAAAGAACAAAGAAGAGTCGAAAATGGCAAGTTTTATAAAAACTTCTGTGTGATCGTAATATAAACTGAGAGCTAGTGCACACAGTTCAGCCACTCTCATCTCAGTGTTTAATGAGAATAGTTCGCTGCTTCAGGCGGACGATGAACTACGCAATCTGGTACTGCACACCCTCAGCAAAGTCAATTAAATGCAAATAGCGCTTGTAGCAGTCGTTGACCCCGGCCTTTCTAAGTCCAGTGCTGAGAGCATCACTCGACTACAATTGTGCTGTCTCGCTTCTGGCAACGCTTTCGTCGAACGTAGTCGAAAGCTACACGACAGTTCTAAATAACTGATTATTGTCCAATCGGTAATAGAAGCTATGTATTACATTGTGCAGTCTGTAACCCCACACTAATGTATAAGCGTAACGTACTGGCAGTCGTAAAACAGTTTATTCACCATCACGTGCCAACTGAGACGTGCTGCATAATTTGCCGTGTATCGCCTGACTGCTATTCTCCTGCGTAGATTCTGCTGTGTTACGTGCTATTGTAAAAGTATCTATTCCAGAAATAATTTATTCATCATGTGTTCATGTGTATTTCGGTCTGCGTAGTAGTTGACGACTGCATCTTGCAGGTATCAGCTGCTATGAATGCTATTATGTGAAAAATTACAGACTTCCTCAGGTTTTAGTTTGTCGATGTTAGTTATTCATATAACAATTTTCCAGCAGTATGACGCTCACCCACATACCGCTGTTGTAGCCCAGCTCTGCAGAATGTCGACATGTTTCCTCTGTTTGCTCGATCAACAGATCTGTCTTCAATCGAGTACATATGGGAAATCAATGGGTGACAACTTCTGTGTCATCCACAAACAGCTTAACCGTCCCTGTACTGACGGGCAAGTGCAACAGGCGTGTAACTCCATTCCATAAACTCACATCTGGCACCTGTAAAACACAATGCATTCACTTTCCATGATTGCGTGCAACATTCTTGCAGTTGCTCCGGTGATTAATGTGACAGCATTTCACATTATCAATGGCTTATCTCGTACTTACATTAACCTATGATCCTGCAATGTTAATCACTTAAATTTGCTACCCAGACTGGTGTATTCCCGAAATTTCATTACTTCACGTTCATTACCGTCTGCTATTGCGAATTTTTTTCCGGCAGTGTATCAACAGTTATCTAGGTACATGACGATTACGTACTGTGGAAGTTGTTCTCCGATTTCGAAATACACAGCAGTACATATTAAGTGAATCCTAACTTTTCCTAATGAAATAAGAAAATTTGATAAACTTCTGTTACAGGGCTGTGTGAAAAGTGTACTGATGTACAACACTCTAGGCTACTTTCTTTTATGTGTATGTAGGGAAAAATCCTGCACTTTGTTTAAAATACATGTGAGATAAAACACGTATCAAAGTACTTCATTTCAGCTGTTTTTGACTAGCAGCCAGTTAGTCATGTCCTTCAGGATTGCTCAAGTGTAGCAGGTGTCGTTTTGTGCCCTGCTATTAAAAGGCAGATAGACTATGTAAAACATGCGTTTTTCATATTAGGTGTGTTGCGCTGCCGTCTACGGCCGGGTACTTCATCTCAGCGAGCTCAGTATTCATTAGACATCCTAAGAGAGCAGAAAGGGGCGCACCGAGGAACTCACGGACTTCGAACGTGGTCAGGTAATTGGGTGTAACTTGTATCATACGTCTGTACAATAGATTTCCACACTCCTAAACATCCCTAGGCCCACTGTTTCCGATGTAATGAAGGGGAAGCGTCATGGGACAAGTACAGCACAAAAGCGTACAGGCCGACCTTGTATGTTGACTGACAGAGACCGCCGACAGTTGAAGAGGGTCGTAATGTGCAATAGGCAGACGTCTATCCGGACCATCACACAGGAATTTCAAACTGCATCGGGACCCACTGCAAGTACCAGGACAGTTAGGCAGGAGGTGAGCCGTTGCTCATAAGCAACAGTTCACGCCGGTAAATGCTAAACGACGCCTCGCTTGGTGTCAGGAGCGTAAACATTGAACGACTGATCAGTGGAGTGACGAGTCACGGTACACAATGTGCGATCCGATGCAGGGTGTGGGTATGGCGAATGTCCGGTGAACATCTTCTGCCAGCGTTTGTGGTGCTAACAGTAAAATTAGGGTCGGTGGTGTTATGGTGTAGTCGTGTTTTTCACAAAGGGGGGTGGCACCCTTTTGTTGTTTGGCGTGCTACTATCAGAGCACAGCACATTGTTGCTTCCCACTGTTGAAGAGGAATTTGGGGATGGCGATTGCATCTTTTGACAGGATCGAGTACCTGTTCATAATGCACGGCCTATGGCGGAGTGGCTGCACGACAATAACATCCCTGTAATGGACTGGCCAGCGCAGATTCCTGATCTGAATCCTATAGAACATCTTTGTTATGTTTTGCAACGCAAAGTTTCGTGGCAGGCCTCACCGATCGACATCGATACCTCTCCTCAGTGCTGCACTCCGTGAAGAATGGGCTGCCATTCCCCAGGAACCTTCGAATACCTGATTGAACGTATGCCTGCGATAATGGGAGCTGTTTTCAAGGTTAAGGGTAAGCCAACACCTATTGAATTCCAGCAGTACCGATGGAGGTAACCAGGAACTTCTAAGTCATTTCCAGCCAGGTGTCTGTTACTTTTGATCACATAGTTTGTAGCCGACGGGAAAGCAAGAAATAACGTGCAAGCGTCAGAACTAAAACCATAAAGAATACTACTCACAGTAATATTCATTTTACTGTATAGGATTGGAAGGAGATTCAGCATTGGCCATATTTTTTGTTTTATACGGCCAATGCTGATTCTCCTTCCAATTCTATCCACTATTTCGTCGTGGTGCACAGAACACTCCATGGATTCGCCAATCAATTTATTTTATTGACTAATGCCTCTTTATAGGAGACTATGTATGCTTGCTTTCTCGTAGGCTGTATCAGCCGTTTGATAACAGCATAATACTAAAACACATCGACAACTGTTGCGCTTGATAATGGGCTGTAAGGCTGCAGTCCACCAATCGGGCTAGCTACAACAGAGTGAATACTTGTCAAAAACACCTGAGGTGGAGTACTTCAGTATTTCTTCAAACTAAATTTTTCGGTTTAGTCCCTATATGAAGAAAATGAACAACTGAGGTAGACTGTAAAAGTTAAATGAAAATAATGTCATACTGTAATTTATAGAAGTATCGCAGCTGTCACGACAAGAAAGTGATGCATGCAACATGATGTGTGTGTTTTCATTCTCAATGGAACATGCCCCAAACCACGACAACAATGTATGCCGAAGAATATGGTGTTTGTTTTAATGGGAACATAATCCTAATCTACCACGCTGAAGTAGTCTGGTGAGTAAAGATTTTTACGACTGCAGTTGTTAGCTGATAATGGTCAATTTATGCTGTGAAAGTGTAAGACATTTCTGTAATGTGATTTGTGGATACGTTTGTTTGTGAGTAAGCCGTTAATACTAAAAAAATGGTTTTTGTTTCACAGCAGTTAATTCAATTCAGCAAGTGATGAAAATAAATCAATACTCGTAGTATGTTAAGATCCTAATACTGGCAACATAAAATGATTCTAACACCTGTCCAGTGAGTTTGGGAAAGTTAGTAACAAGGATTCTAGTGACAGTATAATGTCTGCTACACGGCATAACACTGTCTTTTAGTGCTCCTGTACAAAGCACAGCTTGAAATTTCGGTTCAGACTATCGTCAATATTTGGCCTTACTTACCTGATGTTGGATACGAAAGTAAAAACATTAGCTTACAGATGAGTCTTCTTAGCATCGTAAGTAGCATCCAACAATCCAAACAAGAATTTTGTAGTGGTGCTCCTGGGGAGGTGGATAAACACCGAATAGGTGACAGGTAATCGACATGTGTGAAATATGGATACGCAATATAAAGTTTCAGTCGAGCCAGTAGTGCATCTTTAATATGAGTATCGTATTTTGCAGTATATATGAAAACTCAGTTTAATAAGTAGGTACACTTTACAGAATTTCGCTTCTAGCCAGTACTGTAATAAAAGATTTATATATTTTTATTCTTTTCCGAAGATACAAATTTTGCTCCAGAAAAGTAAGTTTATCGAAATATGAAAACATGTTCCAACGTGCAACATTGTCATGTACCTAGGAACAAGCATTCTATTGAAATGTAAAAGCATTGCACTTGAAGAAACCTTAACAGTGCTAGACCTAATCACTAGTCTGTAAATAATTTTGAAGCTGAAGTTACTGGAAACTAACACAAATTTCCATTTTCAAGACATGTGAAATTTTTAAGACATTATAGAAACTCAATTCATTTGCTACTGTCACTTGTTCCGTGCTGAGAGACCTTCTTCTGTTTCCAGGTACAAGTTGATTCAGAGCTGACGAAGTACCGCTTAACTGTCCACATGTTATATAAACTGTTTTAAAAAATACATAGCATTTTACTCACCATAAAATTTTGTACCTGAAAAAGTAAATCTTCGAAATAGCTTTCATATATTGCACAGCACTGAAATGTGTAAAGCGAGAAATATTCACAAATGCTGCACAGAGTACAAACTCATTTATAACATCAACAAAATCTATAGAAAATATGGTGTAAACTGCTTATGGCGCTCTATGGTGCTCGTTGCTTCTTGTGATCCTAAAATCAGTCACTATACTGAAATACTGACCAAAAGACATTACGCTTTCCTATATTCACTACCCTCTATGGACAGTACCCTTTCCTACTCGAAACTTGCTTTTGCTATTCGAAAGTGGAGTGCTACTTTAGTAAACAGTATTCAGCATCTCTCATAAGAGTACTGAAATTGTTTTGTTGAGGGCACGGTGAGTATACAAGAAGAAGAAGAAAAGAACAAACTCGCGAAATTATGGCCCAATATGTCTAACGTAGGTTTGCTGCAGAATCCTTCACCATATTCTAAATTCCAATATAATCAGTTTTCTTGAGACCGAGAAGCTTACGTTCACAAATCAGTATATTCTTGGAAAGCATAATTCGTTAGAAACTCAGCTTTCATTTTCTCACAACAATGGATTCCTTATTTCCAGATTTCCGAAAAAGCATTTGGCACGGTGTCCCATACAGGCTGTTAACGAAGGTACAATGATGTGGAATAGGTTCACAAATACGTGAACCGCTCGAAGACTTGTTACTGTAAGATATAGAATCCAGTATGTTGTCCCCGACGGAGAGTGTCCATCAGAGACAAGGATACCGTCAAGAGTGAATCAGAGAAGTCTGATAGGACAGCTGTTGTTCTTTATAACATAACAGACTGGGTGCGCAGCAAGCTGCGGTTATTTGCTGATAGTGCTATCGTGTACAAAAAGGTGTCGAGGTTGATTGACTGTAGGATGATACAAAATGATTTAGATAAAATTTGTAGTTGGTATGATGAATGGCAGCTAGCTCTGATTGTGGAAAAATGTGAGTTAATGCGGGTGAGTAGGAAAAGCAAATCCGTAATATTCGAATACAGCATTAGAACAGTTGTGCTTGGCACTGTCACGTCGTTTAAACATGTGGGCGTAACTTTGCAAGGAAATATGAAATGAAACGAGCATGTGGGGACTGTGGTAGGGAAGGCAGATGGTTGGCTTCGGTTTACAGGGAGAAATGTACGAAAATGTAATTCATCTGTGAAAGAGGCCGCATATAGGACCCTAGAGCGAGCTATTCTTGATATCTACTCAAGTGTTTGGCATCTGTACCAGGTCGGATTAAAGGGAGACATCGGAACAATTGAGAGGCGGGGTACAAGATTTGTTACTGATGGGTTCGAACAGTTACCAAAATGGTTCAGGAACTCAAATGAGAATCGCCGGGGGGATGACAACTCTCTTTTCGAGGAACACCATTCAGAAAATGTAGAGAATCGACAATTGAAGCTGACTGTAAAACTATTCTACCTCAGCCAACATGCATTGCCCGTAATGACCACGAAGGTAAGATTCGAGAAATTAGGCCTCACGTGGAGGCATATAGATAATCGATTTTCACTCTCTCTATTTGTGAGTGGAACAGGAAAGGAAATGACTAGTGGTCATACGGGGTACCTTCCACCACATGCCGTATGGAGGGTTGTCGAGTATCTACTTAGATTTAGGTGGAGTATACTGTAGAGAAAACTTCTCAAAAACCAGGACTACTGTTAATCAAGCATTAATAATCAATTGTCACGAACAATTATTAGCATTGCATATTACATGTAAACAACATTAACTGGAAGGCGCTAGAATTATACAATAGAAGTGCTTGAAAACAGGAAAAGATCATTTTAACACATATTACTGTGGCGTCAGTATCTGAGGCTACCGAAATTCCATTCAAATACTCCAAAAATGTGGTCCAGATTCTTGCGAAATGATTGAAATACGTCTTGAGATTCCACAACTTTTCTTACCAATTTTCACTGTCGTATCAAAAAAAACCCTCAGAAATCTCTGCATAAAATTTGGCAAAACCTTATAAAAGATGCTGTAATACAATAAACCATTAGTTTTAACGCATTACAATAGTAACACAATCCGTGACGTATTCGTCACACTGATCAACAACTCTCTCACCCTTGGTGCCTACTTACTCCCAAAGACAACCATGACACAATGATAATATTCAGAGATGTTACATTGATATGAAAAAGTAAACTGTTACATTCATTCAAGTGCTTTTCAAAGATGAATTTCATGTGTTAGCACAAAATATAATTTGTATTAATGTTTATAATTAATAATTACACCAACTCTGTTTAAGATAAATTACATATATCTGAATGATTGGTTTTCTGAAGGCACATAATTTTGTTTAAAATTCATACTTAATACTTTCATAACTATCTATTACGATAATGAAATAAAAATACTGAGTAAATACAATGAGACGTGTAAGTTGATCTTGGTGTACAACTGACCTTATACATTTTGTCCAATAGCTCCCAATAACGTAGTGGAAGTGGAAGGAATATGTAGTAAATCGAGTAAAGGGCTTCATTACATAACACGTATCAAATCATTTGCAGAATAGTAATTTTTTTTATTTATCTCGGGAATTATCTTGGAAACGATAGTATTAGCATAATGTTGAGAAATATATATGATTTTGTTGCATAACATGACTGTTGCTTAACATAGCTATTGCCTTGTGTGAACCTCTGCTACACACAATTCTTGGTGCTCCAACATATTTTTCGATGCTTACTTTGTATGGCGTTTTGTGATGACTGGTATCTTGCATTTTTGTGATGACATACTTTGCTTTAGTCGCTGCACTGATTTCATTATGAAGGTTTTTGTGTGTGAGTTCTCGTAGTTTAAGACAGTGTACTTCATTTTGTTTACTGGTTTATTATGGTGACTTTTTGCTAATATGCATAAGATAAGATACTTCGCTGCACTATGTTTCTAATGAAGTATTTGTCATATTCACATGTGAATGATAATGGATTTGCTTGAATTGCTTTTATGATGTAATACTTTTGTTAATATATGTATACTGCCATGGCTATTGTTTCATGAGAGCTCACTTAGGATAAGTATTTACTGTTAAGTATTACAAACAAGGTAAAGGACATGACCAATAAGAGAATGATGAGAAAATGTTTATAGGAAGACAGTAAATCGAGAACATAGCAGTTATATCTAGAAATGAGAGAGAAAAGAGTACACAGATATGGAAGTAGTAAAATGTGTGAGTAGGTAGGTTGAATGAAATTGCATATAAACATTGGTGGAACAAAGCTGTTGATTGCAATGTGAATATATATTTCTTTCAGTTAATAGTTGTGACAAACAAACAATCCATTCTTGTGCATCAATTGGTTGCCTTGAAAGATACTTGCAAAAAATCTTCTCCATCAACAGAATCATTAACACATGTTTACAAACAAGTTTTATCTCCACAAAAAGTATTGCAGATAATTTCGCTAAGATTCACAAATATCAAACCCTCTTCCCTAAAGGCTCAACTGATCACTGCTGTATCTCAAATAAGAATGCCCCGGCGCTGCACAACTGACTGGTGACCAAGTGTACCACAGATTACATTCAACACAGAGCCACGGGTCCTATTCACTACTCTTGCAGCACGCTCGTTCACCTCTGCCCACTACAGTAAAGGTGAATTACTTACAACGGCAGAAAACGTACGAAAACCTCACGTTTCCCCCTGCCCCAAGAAAAAAATTCGTACTGATAGTCTTACCTGTGTTACGGCAATGGAAATTAATTTCTTTTTACAAAAATTACAAATATGTGAGTACAGCAGCCTATAGTTATGAATAACATTACAAGTGTCTGGACGTCAGGTTTCAAAACGTACAGGAGAATACTCCGATTTGTGTTTTACATATGAAGACTGTCTTTGAACAGAGAGGGAACAGACACACTATTTTCCGAGTTAAATATCTCATCACTTACAACCACGGAAGATTTGCTTTAATGTCTCTTGTCATTAATCCAGAGCTGTAAGGAAATACAACTGAAGATAAAATTTTGCATTACTTAGCAACAACGAAGATAATGTTTAACGTCTTTTGTCATTAATCCTGCTGCTAAGATAAGGAACACAACTAGCATATACGGACAATTTTCTTGAGACTTATGGAAAGTTACATCTGAGGTAGACCCAGTAATGAAGCTTACTGTCCATTACTGACAACACTATGGAGACCAGTACTCAACGTAGAATCAAATATGAGTAGACTCATGGAATTGATTTTCCACAGACAACTCATGTACATTTGAAATCTAGAATGTATCTTCGCACTGAGTAGTACTACTTCAATTAAGTGTGCGCAAGAATTAGTTAAAGCCTTAACAACTTCATTGAACTTTTTCCTTTTTTCTTTACAATTCATTACAAAAATCTGAATTTCACTAGAGATGACATGAATATCTATTTGAAATAACCAGACAAATATGAAGATTTCATATGCAGTAAATGTATGACCTTATTCCTAGCAAATGTGGGAATTCGTACAAATATGTTGAATGAAAATGTAAGATGAAGCTTTTATACAAAATATGATACAAGCGCACGCTGTTAGTCGCCTGTACAAACTCGTCCACACACAAGGCGAGCCACAGCAAGCCGCCTGTATTAATCTCCATAGGCAAACTCGGCCACGCAGCCTTAGTCTTTTTAAAGGCTGAGCAGGCCGTTGATAGACGATTGCGTAACCACATGCAAGTGGTACATCTAATATGGAAGATTGTAAATTTGTTGGTGATTGTATGGTATATTATCATTAATAAAAACTACACATTGATCTTGCCAAAAGCCGAGAAGCGATTTTATTCTTTTGTAGCACCACACCTCACTCAGTATCCTGCTCCCTGGCCCCCCCTCAGGGGCCTCTCACAGTATATATGCTTATATAACACTTGCATGTGGTTACGCAATCGTTTATCAACGGCCCGCTCTTATATAACACTTGCATGTGGTTACGCAATCGTCTATCAACGGCCCGCTCAGCCTTTAAAAAGACTAAGGCTGCGTGGCCGAGTTTGCCTATGGAGATTAATACAGGCGGCTTGCTGTGGCTCGCCTTGTGTGTGGACGAGTTTGTACAGGCGACTAACAGCGTGCGCTTGTATCTTGAGCTATAAATAGCTGCTGATGCAACTTCGCGCATTCATTATATGAATAGCAGTATTCAAGAATGGGTCGCCGTTTTGGATATCACCGTCGCAGACGAATGCTGGTCTATAAACAATTGGTCAATATTACTGGCACCTATGGTACTGTTCCAGCACCAGGTACGAGTAAGAAGATAACAAATCTCAAGAAGATTGCGTCTTTACCTATACTGTCAGGTCCTAATTACTTTTTAGGACTTAAATTGAATTTTTCCATTTCAAAAGCATCTGAATCAAGTACTATAGGTAATGGTTGGATTACCTTTGCTGTTGTTGTTTGTCATGATGCTTCTAGGACTGGTTTGGAAAGTTTTACATCACGTAAAGTTTTGGCATTTCGTACTGTACATTTGGCCGAAATTCTTGTCTTAAGTGAAGGTTCCTATTTAGTACCTTATGGTCCATTGTCTCTTAATTGTAGGACAAGGCGTAAGGTTAATTCCGATGAAAAAATTTATATTTGGTCTAAAATAAGTGGTACATCTAATATGGAAGATTGTAAATTTGTTGGTGATTGTATGGTATATTATCATTAATAAAAACATTGATCTTGCCAAAAGCCGAGAAGCGATTTTATTCTTTTGTAGCACCACACCTCACTCAGTATCCTGCACAATGTTGAGTGTTTATGGAAAAAGTTCAAGGCAATCGTAAAATGCGTTTTAGACAGGTACGTGCCGAGTAAAACTGTGAGGGACGGGAAAAACCCACCTTGGTACAACAACAAAGTTAGTAAACTACTGCGAAAGCAAAGAGAGCTCCACTCCAAGTTTAAACGCCGCCAAAACCTCTCAGACAAACAGAAGCTAAACGATGTCAAAGTTAGCGTAAGGAGAGCTATGCGTGAAGCGTTCATTGAATTCGAAAGTAAAATTCTATGTACCGACTTGACAGAATATCCTAGGAAGTTCTGATCTTACGTTAAATCAGTAAGTGGCTCGAAACAGCATATCCAGACACTACGGGATGATGATGGCATTGAAACAGAGGATGACACGCTTAAAGCTGAAATACTAAACATCTTTTTCCAAAGCTGTTTCACAGAGGAAGACCGCACTGCAGTTCCTTCTCTAAATCCTCGCACAAACGAAAAAATGGCTGACATCGAAATAAGTGTCCAAGGAATAGAAAAGCAACTAGAATCACTCAATAGAGGAAAGTCCACTGGACCTGACGGGATACCAATTCGATTCTACACAGAGTACGCGAAAGAACTTGCCCCCCTTCTAACAGCCGTGTACTGCAAGTCTCTAGAGGAACGGAGGGTTCCAAATGATTGGAAAAGAGCACAGATAGTCCCAGTCTTCAAGAAGGGGCGTCGAGCAGATGCGCAAAACTATAGACCTATATCTCTGACGTCGATCTCTTGTAGAATTTTAGAACATGTTTTTTGCTCGCGTGTCATGTCGTTTCTGGAAACCCAGAATCTACTATGTAGGAATCAACATCGATTCCGGAAACAGCGATCGTGTGAGACCCAACTTGCCTTATTTGTTCATGAGACCCAGAAAATATTAGATACAGGCTCCCAGGTAGATGCTATTTTTCTTGACTTCCGGAAGGCGTTCGATACAGTTCCGCACTGTCGCCTGATAAACAAAGTAAGAGCCTACGGAATATCAGACCAGCTGTGTGGCTGGATTGAAGAGTTTTTAGCAAACAGAACACAGCATGTTGTTATCAATGGAGAGACGTCTACAGACGTTAAAGTAACCTCTGGCGTGCCACAGGGGAGTGTTATGGGACCATTGCTTTTCACATTATATATAAATGACCTAGTAGATAGTGTCGGAAGTTCCATGCGGCTTTTCGCGGATGATGCTGTAGTATACAGAGAAGTTGCAGCATTAGAAAATTGTAGCGAAATGCAGGAAGATCTGCAGCGGATAGGCACTTGGTGTAGGGAATGGCAACTGACCCTTAACATAGACAAATGTAATGTATTGCGAATACATAGAAAGAAGGATCCTTTATTGTATGATTATATGATAGCGGAACAAACACTGGTAGCAGTTACTTCTGTAAAATATCTGGGAGTATGGGTGCGGAACGATTTGAAGTGGAATGATCATATAAAATTAATTGTTGGTAAGGCGGGTACCAGGTTGAGATTCATTGGGAGAGTGCTTAGAAAATGTAGTCCATCAACAAAGCAGGTGGCTTACAAAACACTCGTTCGACCTATCCTTGAGTATTGCTCATCAGTGTGGGACCCGTACCAGATCGGTCTGACGGAGGAGATAGAGAAGATCCAAAGAAGAGCGGCGTGTTTCGTCACAGGGTTATTTGGTAACCGTGATAGCGTTACGGAGATGTTTAATAAACTCAAGTGGCACACTCTGCAAGAGAGGCGCTCTGCATCGCGGTGTAGCTTGCTCGCCAGGTTTCGAGAGGGTGCGTTTCTGGATGAGGTATCGAATATATTGCTTCCCCCTACTTATACCTCCCGAGGAGATCACGAATGTAAAATTAGAGAGATTCGAGCGCGCACGGAGGCTTTCAGACAGTCGTTCTTCCCGCGAACCATACGCGACTGGAACAGGAAAGGGAGGTAATGACAGTGGCATGTAAAGTGCCCTCCGCCACACACCGTTGGGTGGCTTGCGGAGTATCAATGTAGATGTAGATGTAGAACATTTTTAGATCACATCAATCAATACCATCAGATAACAGCTACATACATGGATAATTATGCAACATTTTGTGCAAGATACAAAAGTGTAACAAGTTGAGCAGGCAGGAGAGCATCAGTATTTCCTAATGGTGACAAAAGGCAAAGAAAATGTACAAGAGAATCTAATTATGTAATATTCTGTGCAAGATACAGAAGTGTAACAAGTAGATCAGGCAGCAGAGCATCAGCATTTTATAATGGTGACAAAAGGCCAAGAAAATGAACAAGAGAATCTAATGTGCTCACAGTAACAGACCTTATGTTCCCGAATCACTCAAAAAATGTCTGGTTACACAGAACGAACGATTAACATGTAAAACTTAGGAACAGTGATAGTAAAAACACAATACAGTGTAAGATCAAGAATGTATATAGACCAGAATTAAAGGACGAACAAACAAATGTATCACACTACCTGTAAAGGAAGAGGAAATGGAAGTGAGTGCCCTACAAAGTCTCAGTTTATCTGTGTGACATTTTATCTTAGTGTCGTATGCTACTCTAATGTACTGATCAGAGTTCTAACTTCTGTACTTTAGGGCATACATCATGGATTTACGTTTTCGCTGAAATCTCATACTTTTCTCATAAGATATTTTATCTCAGTTTGCTTGCCAAACCATTGTATTCACATATAACTTTTCATGTCAATTTATCTGGCAAAAACAATGTGTGAATTTACCTGCAAAAACATCATATTCAAAGTCTCTACAAATATTTCGCTATCACATTATCAGAACCACATAATATAACCTCTCTTAAACCTGCCTGTACTCAAACCATTGTCCCTCAGACAGCATTCCTTATTGGTGTTAATTCGATCTCTTTGGTTTCATCATGTCATAAATAACGCAATTAGTTGAAATGTCTGTAATTTTTGTATTAAGAGTATCTCGTAATCGTTAAGGACTTCTTACGTTTGGTATTTATTTGACAATAATTGGAGTTAAGTTTTTCAGGAATGACATTCTTTAATTTAAAAGCCTCCTTAATCATTCTTGGTAAAATTTTGAATATTTTGTCCTGTCCCCATTGCACCTTACGCCATTCGAACTGCGACAGCGTCCATTAAAAGTGTATCCGTTTTTGACTGGAGCTCAACGTTCTACTCAACAAGTAATGTAAATGAGTTTTTGTTATTCGAATATGATTTATTTACGAATATTCGTCCTCGAATCTTAATTCTTTTATAAGTGTATTTGTAGCCTTCACTTTATTTTTGTGCGAAATCCATTTTCATATTTTGACACTATTTCTATGACACATGTTACACTGACGGTTCAGACCAAAAGTTAGGAGCGCGAAATATTGTTGTCTAGAAGTAGCTTCCTTGGTTAATTATTCTGCGTCTTGAGTTTGAAATAACTCAAGCGCGCCAATATCGATCGCGCTGGCGAGTCGGACTTCGTACGTCTTATAGTAATGTGGATCTGTATAGTTATTTTAATCAGTAATCATCGCAGTGAGATGAGAGATAAACAGATAACGTCTGATCATAAACCAAAACTCACCGACGCTTCCAAAGCACTGGCTGTTAAAAATACATATAAATCATTAGTGTCAGAAAAAAATTTAAAGTACAATGTCGTATGTTTACCTGATAGGAATTAGTATTATCATAAAAGAAAATCTAATTTTCGAGCAAATCATTACAGTTGCCCATGTGAAATGATTCGCAAAAAAATTGTGTGTTTTGTGTATCGAAAATGTGCGTTTTGTTTTCTTTGCATTTAGCACGTGGCTAGGTTCTAATGCCGCATTCTACTACATCACAACCCGCTCGAATCATTTCAGTTGACGCTAGTGCTGACGATATATTTAAAACAGAGCAGCTACGTGGAATCTGTGGCCTCCTGAGTGAAGGCAGATCACGCTGAACACTGCATAATATCGGTTGTTTTTCCTTCAGGAAAACGGTTTAAAGAATGGTTCAAATGGCTCTGAGGACTATGGGACTTAACATCTGAGGTCGTCAGTCGCCTAGAACTTAGAACTACTTAAACCTAAGGACACCAGACACATCCATGCCCGAGGCAGGATTCGAACCTGCGACCTGAGCAGTCGCGTGGTTCCGGACTGAAGTGCTTAGAACCGCGCGGCCACCGAGACCGGCGACGATTTAAAAGTCAGTATTGCACATGTGTTTAACATAAGTGCATCTGAAATTTTTTTAACGTTTCTTACAAGCCGCCATTCTTCTTCCAATATTTTCATAATACGCCGTACCAGGTCGATCCCCCTCCCCCCTACCATCTGCCGTACGGGCGCCCATGACACGCGGGACCTTCGCACGCTATCGGCCGTCAACAGGAGCGCTACGCGACGCGGTGCGCTGGACAACGGTGCGGGCTGGGTGACTCAGCCACCCGGAGGTAAACGCTGCAGGCGCAACTGCTTTCGACAGCTTAAGTGCCGTCCGCTGGACCCACGCTCGCTTCCATTGACCATCAGTCACGCCTGATGAACGACACCGTTATTTTTCATAGTTTTATACGAAAGTTAAGGGCACGTTCTGTCTTAGTCGGTTACAATTCACGGTATTTGATACATTTTAAGGTGGAGTATAAACTGCTGATTAACTTTCAGCCATATTGTAATTAAAAAGCAAACGTGAGTTAATTTATTATTTACTTATTTGTTTATTTTAGGTACCACAGAAGTATAACCTAAAGTTTACAATTCTGCAAATTACTGAACAATAAAAAATGAATTAGGGAAGTAACGTAAACAGAAACTAACATATGTCATTTGATTTTTTACTTTTACTCTCATTAGACCAAAGAGAGCATCTAGAGACACCTCTAAAGTAAAAACCTACGCTCAATACCATGGTCAAATATACATTTTATACGTACGACGGTAATGATGAGTTTAGCTCTTAACATTCGACATGTTACTATCAAGGCGATGAAAATCAGAGAAATCTCTTTTGAAAACCTCTGAATAATCCTTCTCGTAAGTTCGAGATTTACACTGTTGGGCATTAAATTTGCCACATCTTTATAACTGTATTCTACAGCTGAATGAGTGTGCGAATGAACAGCATTTCAGCCCAACCTCACAAAGCCAAAGCCAACTAAACAACATGGCCTTATATGGCGAGTGATGACACCCGTTTCTAGCCGACAGGCAGCGTCACCCAGCTGCGCCAGCGTCACATAGTTGCCCGTGGCAATGCCAGGCTGAGCTGTCAACAGGGTGATAAAAAAAAGTTATCCATATTTTGAGAGACGGTGGTACGGGTCAAAGTAAGACAAAAAGGTTCTGTAAATGTGGCGTCTAAATTGAATGCTTCGAGAGCTACGAGAACTTTTTAATCTTCGCTACTGTGAGAAATATTTCTTACGCTGAAAGCTCTTTGTTCCTACGGACGACCTACGGAATTAAGTACACAAATGAGGACACATTCCTCTATTATTGTCATTGAACATAGCAAGCAGTAAACATTTATACAGCTTTTACTATAATCCATATTCACAGTTCTGCATAAATTCAGCGCATACATTACTTCTAATGGATCTTACTTCATTATTTTTTCTTTGCATTTGTGAAATTGAGTGTAGTGCGGTCTTTGCATTTATCAACATACTGAAATCCTACCACAACGGGAAAAAGAAGACACGATCTTCTTTCGTGGTCTGGCAAATAGAAGCATCTGTCGATCCCGTGGTCTGTAAGATGGAAAATGTCTAGAAAACTGGACACCATCCTCACAGCCACTCTGCCGTCTTTTCCAGCCACTAGCAAACCATGGCTCCGTACCTTTAATAACGGTGGATCGTGACAGACCATTGTATTCCTATTACAGAGGAGCGAATTTTGCCGTGTATGGAGGAACATCCTGGCACTAGCGGATGTAGGAATTAAGCACCTGTCGGGGTTAGTCGTCTAGTCTGAGCAATCCTGCACGAAAGGTTACTCGACCGGTATCAAGTACAGTGTATCCATGGACTTCGGTCACATGATTACTCAACCAGAATGCAGTTCTGTCAATGTTGCAAGGAAGAAATTGGTTTCATGCGAGATGGGATTGTCGATTTCAATAACCAACGTGCCTGGGCTGATGCAAATCGACACACGTTTGAAGAAACAACGCACCAGCACCGATTTTCATTTAATTTATGGTCAGAAATTATTGGCGATAGAATAACAGGACCTTGCATACCACGAAACTGGTTGATTGGTGGATGGTATCTTCAGTACCTATCAAACGATTTACTTGTCCTGGCAACGGCTGGAGATGCGGTTCAAGCGTGATAAAACACTACCGCATGTCCTCCAATGTGTCCGAGAACATCTCACACATACATTCAATGGGCACGCAACTGATTTTGCGGGAACGTCCAGTAAGGTGGCCAGCGCGTCCCCACCCCCCACCCCACCCCACACACCACCATGTTCATCTCTTGGATCTTAGCCGCGCGGTCTGGGGCGCGGCATGGGTTTGTGTGTTGTCTACAGTGTAAGTTAGTGTGTAGGCTTAGGGACCGATGACCTCAGCAGTTTGGTCCCATAAGACCTTTCCACAAATTTCCATTTTCTCTCGCATCTATGTTGTGTGGACACTTGAAACCTTTGACGTATCCAGACCCAATTAATAAAGTACATACACAACAGTAACGCATCATCAACGTCCTCTAGCGCATCCGTGACCAAACGAGTTTTCTAAAGATTTATGTTTCCCTGAGTCGTCAGATAGTAGCATGCCTTACTACGAATTTTTTATTTATTAATTTTTGGATGTAGGCAGCAAAAACCATACGGCCAACGGTAGTTATATAAGTGCCACGTTAACATAATATTGCAATTTTCACATTGGATAAATAAAAAGAAGTTCGATGTAGAAAATTAAGTTCTTAATGTGAAATAAAAACAGGAAAAGATGGACACCAGCCAGCGAGCAGATGTTACAACAGCGCCAAGTTAACATTAGTGCAGTTTTCGCAGTATAACAATCTGAAGAGCTCAAAAATGGTTCAAATGGCTCTGAGCACAATGGTACTTAACATCGGAGGTCATCAGTCTCCTAGAATTTAGAACTACTTAAACCCAACTTATCTAAGGAGATCACACACATCCATGCCCGAGCTAGGATTCGAACCTGCGACCGTAGTGGTCGCGCGGTTCCAGACTGAAGCGCCTAGAGCCGCTCGACCATGCCGGCCTGCAATCTCAAGGTTTGCGAAGTACAGAGACAAGTTTGTATTAAACATTAAAAACACAAAATTATGACACAGGTTTCGTACGAGGCCGATTCCATAGTAGAATGATATTGCAACAGCTTATAATTGAAAGCTGGACAATAGCGTCGTTTACGAAGATAAGTTCTTAATGCAAAGTAAAAACAGAGGCATCCCAGTTTTCGATCCAGGCTGGTTCCATGGAATGATAACTGGTGTTGTAAAGCACACTCGTAGGGAGCTGGGAACCCCTCCAGCCAAGTTATTGTACAAGATCGCCTGTACCATGTGGAGTACTTCGTACACGCCAATATGTCGTGGCTAGATATGCCACCGCCGTTGTATCCTGATCACTGTTTACAGAAATGATGATTTTCAGCCGAATAGGTAGGTAGGATAATACCCATGTTCCAGCTTCATGCGAATGAATGAAGTCGCATAACGTCTACTAAGTTTCATCGAGGAGAACCACGACTGATAAGAAACGTTTGGTTGCATAGCCGTCAGGTAGTGGGATTGTACGACTCACAGATCCAGTGACCTTTCTTCACCGTCGAGTTCAGATCCGTATAAAGGATATTTGTTGTGCGGATTTGTCCTTCCTTCACGTTCGTCTTACCGAGGTGGTCAACCGTTTCATTGTGGAGAGTGCCATGATGACATTTTACTCAAAATATGAGGACATGAATGGCCTTCCTTGGGATGACCACAGTGCTATTGATCTTCTGCCTTATCCACGGCTCACAAGTGTCGGTCGTATGCAATAGCGAGTAGATTTATTAGAGGTTCTGTTGTTTCACTGTAACAGAATGTCTTCTCATTCGTTTACTCATTACCCGCTGCATGCTGTAAATCGTTCGTAATGGCAAAGAGCTTGCAACAGAGTATCAACAATTGTTCACTGCAATGAACTAATGCAATTTAGAACCCATGTTTACTGGAAATTTTTCCTTGTTGGGGGCCACACTACAGTCTCTGAAAATAAGGACCGCGATTTCCTAACACCCTGTAGAGTTGGAACACAATCAGGCTAAAACGAGTGTTAAATCGAAGATGCTGTAGTTCACATTTCAAATATCTTCCACAAGCCGAATTAGCAAAATGTATCAATTCGAATCACCCGGGTTGGCCATGGCCGCTGCTGGACAGGGAGCCGAGTGGCGGTGCGGGAGTGCCCAGGCGCTACGCTGGAGGCCACCGTGTAAGAGGTCCATGACAAAGGAATTTATTGCTAGCGCACTCAAGCAGATGTAACTTCGATGAATTGTTCACGCGCTGCCTGCGATATGTAAGCTACAATAGAATCGCAGACCAGAGAGCAGTGTCGGCAGTAGAAGTAGTAGTAGCTAGCAGTCAGGCAGTTGGCTCAGGTCGCTCGTAGAGAGCAGTTGTCGATTACCAAGGCCGGTAAGGGAGAACGATGGCGGTGCCTAAGCGATGTAACGTAAAAGCAAATTATTATTGTTCTTTATTCCGGCCGCATATGTTAATTGCTACAACTGATTTTTGTGGTATTGTTATATCAAAGTACTATGTAAATGTTTTCAAAAAAAAAATCTTTCAGTAATAATCTTTGTTATAAATATAACTTTTGACAGTCATTATTCTGATTTTAAAGATTTCAATAATTTCTCCTATCCATAGTCATGGCGATTATCAAAAAGAAAATCAGTTGTTTTTCATACATAACAAAATCTAGTGGCCAGCATTGCACCGACCTGTTCCAGAAAAATTTCTTACAGGGGCAGATATATATATATGCGTTATCTGGCGGCATCATTGAGGTAAGAATTTTCAGTTTAATCAGAATGATTTTTCAGGACCTAGATGCAGCTCTGCTGACGTCCAGATTTACCAGTTTAGATTCACAGTCAGTTAATTGTAGAAAGGTTCCATGTCCTACATCAAATAGAAAATGTTTTACAAATGCATTCGAAATATATTTAGCAGTAGCTTTGCCTAACGGAGTGAAGGTAACAAATTTCGAAGTGAGATCAACACCGACAAAGATATAACAGAAACCTCTATTAGATCTTGGAATCGGTCCAAAAATGTCTAGAGCGGCCATATGTCTCAATTTAATGTGTACCTCCCAACAGATAATGGTTACAGTACGAGATTTCTTTTGAATGGTTATACGTGAGTCACATTTTTATTGAGAGGTTACGGAATTTATCTGTTGGGAGGTTACAACCGTAGCGCAGTGATATTGGGAAAGACGTTTTACCCTTAACACAAGTAAACGGAGTGAAGCAACTGCTTTCTAGCGTCGTGCAATGAGCAACCTCAGGGGCACGCTGTGGAGAACTGGTGCACAAGAGTGAAGGCCACCACGGTGGCCAGCGGACTGAGTAGTTGTTGTCCGTCACTGGACATTTGGCAGCATTGGCCAGCTGTGCACTTCAATGCTCTAATGATCGAGCCGTCCGGTTAATGCAGCGAAATACCCGGCACAGAACGACGGTTTTCGTGGAGAATAGGGCCTTGTTTCCAACCATGCGATACCAAGACTGCAGTTTGTGCTCAAGGTATGGGCCAGGTGCTACGTTGACACATCACTTCTAGACGGTGTGTGGATGACTGCTCACAGTTCATCCATGAACGACCCATGGTTGGTGGAGGGCTGGCAGCACAGCGGTCCTCTCCTCATCCACCAAATGTTATCAAATTCAAACTGTAAGTCTAAAAATTTTGCTTCGTTGAAAAGGTATTGAGCGAAAATCGACAGAGTTAAATGATCGATCTTGTACAAAAGATTAGTGTAAAGGACACCTCTATAACTATGTCATTAAGAGCAAGTGTAAAATCTGCGATAAAAGTTAGTTGGAAGGAGAAGGTGTTACGTGAAAAATTAATAATTTTATGAAAAATAAAATATAGAATGAATGTAAGTTATAATTGTACTGACTGTAGCATTCTAAGGGTATTAAGACCTGTAATTCAGTTAAACCAAACAGAAACATTAAAGTAGGGAATCTGCTATGTGTTTTGACCTTCAGTCTTTTGGATTACCTTGGAGTGAGCACCGCAAGGGAGGAAAGAACAGAAATCCAGGGAGTTGCAGTTGAATATTGACAGTGTACATATCGTGACGTGCCATGTCTGGCGATATGATCCTTAAGCAATAACAATTCGGAGTAAAGGTGCTTAATATTTGGTGTGGTTTTGTGTCGAGAAGAAAGCCGACTGTTTTGTATTAAGGAATGTGGATCAGATGATGCAGCATGTTAGTATCGCTGCTGTAAGTGGGTGTTAATTATTAATTAATTCCCTAAGTGGAGACGTGAAGAGCCTACAATGTAGCAGTGAATAAGAATGTTAGTCAACCCCATGGTTTGCCAAAGTTATAATATAGTTTTATTAGAAGCAACTGTCATTATCATTTTCCATAAGTTATATACCAATCTAACGTTCCCCGTCCATTTTGTTAAATGTGAACTTTGTGTCACTCTTTACGGTCAAAGGTTCGTAGTGATTGGTGTTACAAAATTCTTGCAGTGTCATAAAAAAGTAACTTCCAATAATAAATTTTTACTTTCAAATTAGAGACAAAAAGTGTAGTCGTTTTGCTACGTCATTGTAAAGTCCAATTTAATGAAATATCTGAAATTTAACTTTGCCTTTATCAGGATATTTACTTTACGTAATTATTCAACCCCTCCCCCCCCCCCCCCCCCCCCCGTGAACCATAGTCCTTGCCGTTGGTGGGGAGGCTTGCTTGCCTCAGCGATACAGATAGCCGTACCGTAGGTGCAACCACAACGGAGGGATATCTGTTGAGAGGCCAGACAAACGCGTGGTTCCTGAAGAAGGCAGCAGCCTTTTCAGTAGTTGCAAGGGCAACAGTCTGGATGATTGACTGATATGGCCTTGTAACACTAACCAAAACGGCGTTGCTGTGCTGGTACTGCGAACGGCTGAAAGCAAGGGGAAACTACAGCCGTAATTTTTCCCGAGGGCATGCAGCTTTACTGTATGGTTAAATGATGATGGCGTCCTCTTGGGTAAAATATTCCGAAGGTAAAATAGTCCCCCATTCGGATCTCCGGGCACGGACTACTGAAGAGGACGTCGTTATCAGGAGAAAGAAAGCTGGCTCTCTACGGATCGGAGCGTGGAATGTCACATCCCTTAACCGGGCAGGTAGGTTAGAAAATTTAAATAGGGAAATGGATAGACTAAAGTTAGATATAGTGGGAATTAGTGAAGTTCGGTGGCAGCAGGAACAAGACTTTTGGACAGGCGAATACAGGATTATAAATACAAAATCAAATAGGGGTAATGCAGGAGTAGGTTTAATAATGAATAAAAAAATAGGAGTGCGGGTAAGCTACTACTACAAACAGCACAGTGAATGCGTTATTGTGGCCAAGATGGACAAGAAGCCCACGCCTACTACAGTAGTACAAGTTTATATGCCAACTAGCTATGCAGATGACGAAGAAATTGAAGAAATGTATGATGAAATCAAAGAAATTATTCAGATGGTGAAGGGAGACGAAAATTTAATAGTCATGGGTGGCTGGAATTCGATAGTAGGAAAAGGGAGAGAAACGTAGTAGGTGAATATGGATTGGGGCTAAGAAATGAAAGAGGAAGCCGCCTGGTAGAATATTGCACAGAGCACAACTTAATCATAGCTAACACTTGGTTCAAAAATCATAAAAGAAGGCTGTATACGTCGAAGAGAAGCCTGGAGATACAGGTTTCAGATAGATTATACACTCCTGGAAATTGAAATAAGAACACCGTGAATTCATTGTCCCAGGAAGGGGAAACTTTATTGACACATTCCTGGGGTCAGATACATCACATGATCACACCGACAGAACCACAGGCACATAGACACAGGCAACAGAGCATGCAGAATGTCGGCACTAGTACAGTGTATATCCACCTTTCGCAGCAATGCAGGCTGCTATTCTCCCATGGAGACGATCGTAGAGATGCTGGATGTAGTCGTGTGGAACGGCTTGCCATGCCATTTCCACCTGGCGCCTCAGTTGGACCAGCGTTCGTGCTGGACGTGCAGACCGCGTGAGACGACGCTTCATCCAGTCCCAAACATGCTCAATGGGGGACAGATCCGGAGATCTTGCTGGCCAGGGTAGTTGACTTACACCTTCTAGAGCACGTTAGGTGGCACGGGATACATGCGGACGTGCATTGTCCTGTTGGAACAGCACGTTCCCTTGCCGGTCTAGGAATGGTAGAACGATGGGTTCGATGACGGTTTGGATGTACCGTGCACTATTCAGTGTCCCCTCGACGATCACCAGTGGTGTACGGCCAGTGTAGGAGATCGCTCCCAACACCATGATGCCGGGTGTTGGCCCTGTGTGCCTCGGTCGTATGCAGTCCTGATTGTGGCGCTCACCTGCACGGCGCCAAACACGCATACGACCATCATTGGCACCAAGGCAGAAGCGACTCTCATCGCTGAAGACGACACGTCTCCATTCGTCCCTCCATTCACGCCTGTCGCGACACCACTGGAGGCGGGCTGCACGATGTTGGGGCGTGAGCGGAAGACGGCCTAACGGTGTGCGGGACCGTAGCCCAGCTTCGTGGAGACGGTTGCGAATGGTCCTCGCCGATACCCCAGGAGCAACAGTGTCCCTAATTTGCTGGGAAGTGGCGGTGCGGTCCCCTACGGCACTGCGTAGGATCCTACGGTCTTGGCGTGCATCCGTGCTTCGCTGCGGTCCGGTCCCAGGTCGACGGGCACGTGCACCTTCCGCCGACCACTGGCGACAACATCGATGTACTGTGGAGACCTCACGCCCCACGTGTTGAGCAATTCGGCGGTACGTCCACCCGGCCTCCCGCATGCCCACTATACGCCCTCGCTCAAAGTCCGTCAACTGCACATACGGTTCACGTCCACGCTGTCGCGGCATGCTACCAGTGTTAAAGACTGCGATGGAGCTCCGTATGCCACGGCAAACTGGCTGACACTGACGGCGGCGGTGCACAAATGCTGCGCAGCTAGCGCCATTCGACGGCCAACACCGCGGTTCCTGGTGTGTCCGCTGTGCCGTGCGTGTGATCATTGCTTGTACAGCCCTCTCGCAGTGTCCGGAGCAAGTATGGTGGGTCTGACACACCGGTGTCAATGTGTTCTTTTTTCCATTTCCAGGAGTGTATAATGGTAAGACAGAGATTAAGGAACCAGGTTTTAAATTGTAAGACATTTCCAGGGGCAGATGTGGACTCTGACCACAATCTATTGGTTATGAACTGTAGATTAAAGCTGAAGAAACTGCAAAAAAGTGGTAATTTCAGGAGTTGTGACCTGGATAAACTGACTAAACCACTGGTTGTACAGAGTTTCAGGGAGAGCATAAGGGAACAATTGACAAGAATGTGGGAAAGAAATACAGTAGAAGAAGAATGGGTAGCTTTGAGGGATGAAGAAGTGAAGGCAGCAGAGGATCAACTAGGTAAAAAGACGAGTGCTAGTAGAACTCCTTGGGTAATAGAAGAAATATTCAATTTAATTGGTGAAAGGAGAAAATATAAAAATGCAGCAAATGAAGCAGCAAAAAGGAATACAACCGTCTCAAAAATGAGATCGACAGGAAGTGCAAAATGGCTAAGCCGGGATGGCTAGAGGACAAATGTAAGGATGTAGAGGCTTATATCACTAGGGGTAAGATAGATGCTGCCTACAGGAAAATTAAAGAGACCTTTGGAGAAAAGAGAACCACTTGTATGAATATCAAGAGCTCAGATGGAAACCCAGTTCTAAGCAAAGAAGGAAAAGCAGAAAGGTGGAAGGAGTATATAGAGGGTCTATACAAGGGCGATGTACTTGAGGACAATATTATGGAAATGAATGTGGATGTAGATGAAGATGAAATGGGAGATATGATACTGCGTGAAGAGTTTCTCAGAGCACTGAGGGACCTGAGTCGAAACATGGCCCCGGGAGTAGACAACATTCCATTAGAACTACTGACAGCCTTGGGAGAGCCAGTCCTAACAAAACTCTACCATCTGGTGAGCGAGATGTATGAGACAGGCGAAATACCCTCAGACTTCAAAAAGAATATAATTATTCCAATCCGAAAGAAAGCAGGTGTTGACAGATATGAAAATTAACGAACAATCAGTTTAATAAGCCACAGTTGCGAAATACGAATGCTAATTACTTACAGACGAATGGAATAACTGATTGAAGCTGATCCCGGGGTAGATCAGTTTGGATTCCGTAGAAATATTGAAACACGTGAGGCAATACTGTCCCTACGACTTATCTTAGAAATTAGATTAGGGAAAGGCAAACCTACGTTTCTAGCATTTGTAGACTTAGGGAAAGCTTTTGACAATGTTGATTTGAATAATCTCTTTCAAACTCTGAGGGTGGCAGGGATAAAATACAGGGAGCGAAAGGCTATTTGCAGTTTGTACAGAAACCAGATGGCAGTTATAAGAGTCGAGGGGCATGAAAGGGAAGCAGTGGTTGCGAAGGGTGTGAGACAGCGTTGTAGCCTCTCCCCGATGATATTCAATCTGTATATTGAGCAAGCAGTGAAGGAAACAAAAGAAAAATTCGGGGTAGGTATTAAAATCCATGGAGAAGAAACAAAAACTTTGAGGTTTGAAGATGACATTGTAATTCTGTCAGAGACAGCAAAGGACTTGGAAGAGCAGTTGAACGGAATGGATAGTGTCTTGAAAGGAGGATATAAGATGAACATCAACAAATCAAAACGAGGATAATGGAATGTAGTCGAATTAAATCGGGTGATGCTGAGGAAATTAGATTAGGAAATGAGACACTAAAAGTGGTAAAGGAGTTTTGCTATTTGGGGAACAAAATAACTGATGATGGTCGAAGTAGAGAGGATATAAAATGTAGACTGGCAATGGCAAGGAAAGCGTTTCTGAAGAAGAGAAATTATTTATCATCGAGTACAGATTTAAGTGTCAGGAAGTCGTTTCTGAAAGTATTTGTATGGAGTGTAGCGATGTATGGAAGCAAAACATGGATGATAAATAGTTTGGACAAGAAGAGAATAGAAGCTTTCGAAATGTGGTGCTACAGAAGAATGCTGAAGATTAGATGGGTATATCACATAAATAATGAGGAGGTATTGAATAGAATTGGGGAGAAGAGCAGTTTGTGGCACAACTTGACTAGAAGAAGGGATCGGTTGATAGGACATGTTCTGAGGCATCAAGGGATCACCAATTTGGTTTTGGAGGGCAGCGTGGAGGGTAAAAATGATAGAAGGAGACCAAGAGATGAATACACGAAGCAGATTCAGAAGGATGTAGATTGCACTAGATACTGGTAGATGAAGAAGCTTGCACAGGATAGAGTAGCATGGAGAGCTGCATCTCTGGACTGAAGACCACAACAACAACAATTATTCAAAGTAAAGATGGCAGCCATTAAGCCACGTAAGAATAACTCAGTCTGCTTCCATCTTGTTCCTAATTGAAATTCTTACCATAGGTGTCGTTAACGTAAATTTACTTCCGGCACTTTTAAAAGATCAACTGAAATAAAGTATTGATATTGCTCCTTCATAGCTGGCGCTCAAAGCTAGCTTCATAGATATAGTTTGATTCCAGTGGATCTGTCGTAAGGTAAGGCACACAGCTGCAAGCTGTTTGCTACAGGGGTGCGCATAAAATCAAATCCAGGTAGGCCATACAAAGTTGCGTGTGTAATAACTTGTGTGGCATAACAGTCCTGAAAATCGAACCCCATTATCCATACTTCGTTATGGAGAGAAGTTTAAAACATCAATTAGTGCCTTGGTAATAATAGTATTCTATTACGTAACACGTGTCAAAATTTTTATTAAAGATTGTTGTTAATGCTAATACGAACAGTGTAATGTTGTACAGTTTTAATGAAAATGCTCTACTGAGCGAATTAAAAGCTGGATTATTCTGAAGTTCGACACTTATTCAGAGCGGAAGGAGTCAAAGTTCCTTTTTATATGGTAGTCCAGGCAGGCAGCGGTGTGCTCGAGGGAGTGGGGAGTGTAGATCTGAGCACTAAACGGATGCACTTCCAATAGCGTTACAGAACGATACAGAAATCATTCTGCACGTTATTACTTTCATACTAAGCTACATTAGCGAGTCATCCAACTAAATATTGTCATGTCCGTAGTTAAAAAGCACCCCTTTACCTTCTACGTAAAAACGGTTCGATTATTCGCGGTTCGGACATTTTAAATACAAACGCGAATCGCTCACACGTGGAATCGGTGCGTTCTGTCACAACTGACAGAACACGGTTCTGTCTTGCATCGGAATGGTTGCATTTCCGCATCGAGGTCAGAAGCAGGTAGCTGCAGACCATAGCCCAGTTGAAAGATTCTTTTATCTAAATGCCATGCAGTTAGTCTGTGTACCAGATATGTGTACCTGACTGATGCTGACATTAATTGATTTTTATTTTTGTCCTACTCATGCAACTTCTCTTACATTTTTATTTCTGGATACTAGTCTTTAAGTAGCAAGTCGTTAACTGAATGAAGAAATTGTCCAGTATAAATTATTTTAAATTAGGTTTAAAACTAGTTTCCCAACATGTCAGACATTTTATGTTATTCCCAAAACAATAAAAAGTTTTTGTTGTTTCATACTGAACTCCTTTCTGAGCCACTGACAGCCTAAAGAATGGGTAGTAAAGGTCATTCTTCCCTCTAATGTTTTAGGCATGGACATTAACTGTTCTTTTCGAATTGTGATGGATTATTTATGATGAATTTTCTTAGCAAATATATGTATTGTCATGGTGCAGCTAAAACGCCCATTTTCTTGAACATTATTCGAACTGCTCGCTTTTGGGCAATGAGTACTTTGTAAGTGATGAGATACCCCAGAAAACTATACCGTAAGGTATTATTGAGTGCAAATATGCAAAATATGTCAGGGGGTTGATACACTTGTTTTCGAGGCTAACAATTATACGAAGAGAAAAGCAATTGACGTATTTGAGAAGCTAAGTGACAAGCTTCTTCTAGTTGAAATTTTCTTCAGTATGTACACCCACAATTTGGTATATCCTTCTGTGTTTACTGTTGGTATGACTATCTGTTAAACTGAATAAGTGTGTTTCCTTCAAAATTTAGGGAGTGTTCACTCTCTGAGAAATACTGAATAATTCTTTGGAAAATATCATTTTAACAGCTTTTCTGTTGCTTTCTCTATAATGGGTTTTATTATAACACTAATATTATTTCAAAAAATTACCAATTTTGTTTGTTGAATGTTAAGTGGAAAGTCTTCCCCGTATATCCGTGTATAAGGAAAAGGAAATGACCAAAAGTTGAGCCCTGTGCGACTTCCTTTGTGATTTTTTTTTCGTAGTCACTGGGATTTGTTATCTTTACGACATTGTCTTAAAAATTCTGGACTACCTGTTGCATTGTGTTTGACAACTGTAATTCAAACCAGCGGTGTGTAAAGCCATCCATTGTCCGCAGCTCATCGTTGTGTGGTAGTGTTCTCGCTTCCCGCGCCCGGGGTCCTGGGTTCGATTCCCGGCGGGGTCAGGGATTTTATTTGCCTCGTGATGACTGGGTGTTGTGTGCTGTCCTTCGGTTAGTTAGGTTTAAGTAGTTCTAAGTTCTAGGGGACTGATGACCATAGATGTTAACTCCCATAGTGCTCAGAGATTTTTGAACCACTTTTTAAAGCAATCCATTCCACAAAATTTGCGTTTTTCTAAGTACACTTCATCTACACAATAAAACACCTTAGAGAGAGCACAAAAAATACAAACTGAAGGTATATTATCATTTGAGCTTTGTACTACCTGATTAGTGGATCTATAAATTGCACATTCAGTTGAGCAACCCCTCTGGAATTCCAACTGTGATATGCTAACAAGGGGAGGCCGCCAATTGTGAAATTCAGATTCGATTCACACTGCGCATAATAAAAGCTCATGGCCAGAGGTGTAATGGGGCAAAGCACCAAGATGCACTTCTCAGCCGTTGTTGAGAAAATCGACAGTTAAAAGAAACCGTTGCGGTGAAATACTCTCTACGATTAACAATTTTCTACAGCGTCGTGGCGCAGCGGTAAGCGCTCGGGTTCGCAATCCGAATGTCGCCGGATCGAATCTCGCGCCATGCAATTTTTTTTATTATTAGTTTCTTGTAATTCAAATGTATTTATATATATAAACTATTAATGAATTGCTTATGCATGTTGGTGAAGGCGGATCCCTCTCCAATTGTACCGCCTCCATTTTTCAGTTTTTTTAACAGGGTGTACCAAAGCTCTCACGTCCGCACTGATTTTCGACGATGTTATAAGTTGCCCTAGGGACCGCATCTACCTTCTTTCGAAGTTAGCAGGCAACTACGCTGTTATGCGGCGGCTCGTTTCGGCCCATTCAACATCTGTCCTTCAAGTGTAACGAGCGAGTAACGGAGTTTATACAGGGTGTTCCAAAATTGACCGGTATATTTGAAACGGCAATAAAAACTAAAAGAGCAGCGATAGAAATACACCGTTTGTTGCAATATGCTTGGGACAACAGTACATTTTCAGGCGGACAAACTTTCTAAATTACAGTAGTTACAATTTTCAACAACAGATGGCGGCCTCGGGTTTGCGTTCGCCGTGTTGCAGCTGCGGTCCAAATGACGCCAACGTCCACGTATCGTCTCATGCGCCAGAGTTTACACCTCTATCCATACAAAATTCAAACGCGGCAAACCCTCAGCGCCGCTACCATTGCTGCACGAGAGACATTCGCTAACGATATAGTGCACAGGATTGATGACGGCGATATGCATGTGGGCAGCATTTGGTTTACTGACGAAGCTTATTTTTACCTGGACGGCTTCGTCAATAAACTGAACTGGCGCATATGGGGAACCGAAAAGCCCCATGTTGCAGTCCCATCGTCCCTGCATCCTCAAAAAGTACTGGTCTGGGCCGCCATTTCTTCCAAAGGAATCATTTGCCCATTTTCAGATCCGAAACGATTACTGCATCACTCTATCTGGACATTCTTCAAGATATTGTGGCGGTACAAACTGCTTTAGACGACACTGCGAACACCTCGTGGTTTATGCAAGTGGTGCCCGGCCACATCGCACGGCCGACGTCTTTAATTTCCTGAATGAATATTTCGATGATCGTGTGATTGGTTTGGGCTATCCGAAACATACAGGAGGCGGCGTGGATTGGCCTCCCTATTCGCCAGACATGAACCCCTGTGACTTCTTTCTGTGGGGACACTTGAAAGACCAGGTGTACCGCCAGAATCCAGAAACAATAGAACAGCTGAAGCAGTACATCTCATCTGCATCTGAAGCCATTCCGCCAGACACGCATGGTGGATATGTGGAAAATATCGTACTATAGAGTTTCCCAGACCGCAGCGCCATCTGTTGTTGAAAATTGTAACTACTGTAATTTCGAAAGTTTGTCTGCCTGAAAATGTACTGTTGTCCCAAGCATATTGCAACAAACGGTGTATTTCTATCGCTGCTCGTTTAGTTCGTATTGCCGTTTTGAAATTTACCGGTCATTTTTGAAACACCCTGTATTTCATACCTGCCACAGCAAATTTGTGTTCGTGGGGTCTCTATTCTAATTCGAACGTTTGACTTACGCTATACTTATTCGTTTCGGAATATCGTTTCTACGTCTTCCGTTAACTATACGTGGTTAACATTGTGAAGACAATTAATAACATTTGTGAAATACAACTTTGTTTGCGGAAAACATAATGATGTTCGAAGTCATCAGTTTTTCCACGACGAACGACTTTGGTGGTTAGTGTTTAACGTCCCGTCGACAACGAGGTCATTAGAGACGGAGCGCAAGCTCGGGTTAGGGAAGGATTGGGAAGGAAATCGGCCGTGTCCTTTCAAAGGAACCATCCCGGCATTTGCCTGAAACGATTTAGGGAAATCACGGAAAACCTAAGTCAGGATGGCCGGAGACGGGATTGAACCGTAACAAACGACTTTCAACAACTTACTATATGCATAATTGTTGCAACTGATTGCCGGGAATTATATATATATATTTGAATTACAAAAAAACAAATACTAAAAAAAACCGTTGCATGGCGCGGTATTCGATCCGGCGACTTTCGGATTACGAACCCGAGCGCTTACCGCTGCGCCACGACGTTGTAGAAAATCATTAATCGTAGAGAGTATTTCACCGCAATGGTTTCTTTTAACTGTCGATTTTCTTGACAACGGCTGAGAAGTGCATCTAGGTGCTTTGCCACATTACACCTCTGGCCATGAGCTTTTATTATGCGCAGTATGAATCGAATCTGAATTTCACAATTAGTGGCCTCCCCTTGTAAGTAAATAATTGTTTCCACAGAAGTGTGTGCCTTCTCTTGAATACGCTACTTTTCCGAGTACTTTGGAACGAGATGTCAGTAAGGAAACTGAACGTTAATTGTTTAATTCTGTCTTTTCTTTCTTATGAAGTGATTCAATAATTGCATATTTTATCCCATGTGAAAAAATTTCCCATGCCAGGAATGCACTGCATAATACATGACTAAGAACATTACTTATTGAGTCGGAACAACTTTTAGAATTCTGCTAAAAGTCCATCAACCCTACATGAACTTCTGTTCTGTTTTTTTTTTTTTTTAGAATTCCTATAAATATATTAATTTCCTTGAAGGAAGTTGGTGCTACATCTAATTGCTTAAAGTTTTGTGGAAAGACATCTGTAACATAATTTCTTCCTTCTTCAACTAAGCCATTTAATCCTATACTAGCTGTTACGTTTGGATGGTGAATGTTAAAAGGATTTGCAGTTTGTCAGTTATCCGTCACAACACTGTTATTTGAGTTATTTGTTTTGGAGTACCTATATTGTCCGGCTGTCCTGTCTCCCATTTGACAATATCCATATAGTTTTAATTCTATTGCATGTATTATTTATTGCTGTTAGGACGTGAGTATTTCTGGGCATTTTAATGATTTTCCCTTAACATGCTACAGCCTTTTCGTAGTGTGCAAGTAATTTCGGATCTTGATTTTCTCTTGCCTTTACAAAAATTTCCCTATTCCTCCTACATAAAACTTTAATTCCTTTAGTTATCTATGGATACCTCATTTTTTTAGTCAAATTTCTTGACAATATTTTAGGAATGCCCCTTTCAAATGTTTTTTATTCCAGTCTTTGATCAAAATATCAATTCTTTTGACGATGACCAGTTTCAGTCAATACTGACCATCCTCAGATCTTTTCTACACCCTGTCCTCAAGTGATAAGGCCGTAATGGCATCGTCAAAACATATAAATATACTCAGCACAGCATCGTCACATAGATCTAAAATGTGTAGAATAGACCACGTCGTCCACATGATCTGAGGATGGTCATTACTGACTGAAACCGGTCATCGTCAAAAGAATTGATATTGTGATCAAAGACTGGAATAAAAACCATTTGACATTCTTGGATCACTGTTCATATACGCGACTATGTCGCAGCTGATGAAGCCACTTTCAAATTTTGAGAGAAATTTTCTGTGGAATAAACTCTATATTAGAATATCTTTACGTATACCTCATTCCAACCATCCTCTTTCGGTTAATCTGAAAAAACTGCAGCTGAGCTTGAGTCTACGACGTTGTGGGTCTAGATGAATGAGCGAATTTGCCCTGGTTTATTAGACAATTCATCGTTCATTGCTTCACTGAGGTGGCTTAGTAACTATTCCTGATTGTCGAGCTCGGGTCTTTCTGCAACATTTGGCTGTTGCAGTGATATTCTAGTGTTTGGAGTTATGGAATTTAGCTTCATACTGTGTTGTTATGATGTATTGCAGTGTTTTCTCTTATTCTTCAATTGTTCACAGGTTGTGTGGAAATGCTCGACTTGTACCTTCTCTTCTGCTACATTGGCGTTATGGTGTGTTGACATATCAACTGACAGTCTGGTTCCGAGCGGGCCTGCTTTGCCCTGAGCTCGTGGAGTAGAATTCATTCTAGGGTGCAACAGAGGACACACTAAGGCTACCAACTGAAAAAAGACCCATACAGTTTCAATCAATGAACCGTTTTCGTTTCGTCTCATTGTTCTTAGTAAACACATGTAACTTAGTTCAGAACTTCTCTCGTTGTCTCTAGTGGATAGTACAGTCGCGATCTCACGGCAAACCATTATTTAGCATTTAAAACAAATCAAAACATTCAGAACTCGTCAATGCGCTGATGCGTGTAGCGTAACTCAGCGCTTAATCGTCAATCGCGGATGATAGTGACATATATAATGCAGTCGCAGCTCTAGAAAACTGCAGCGAAATGCATGAAGACCTGAGGAAGGCTGAAGCTTGTTGCAGGGATTGGCAGATGACACTCAACACAAGCAAATGTAGCGTACTCTGCACAAACAGATAAGAAGACAAATTATTGACTGATTATGCGATTGCAGAGAAATCACTGCGAACAGTCACATCCATTAAGCATAACACAGTTACTGGCTTAAGAGTAATGGCGGGCTTGGCTGTTATGTCTGTGTCACGGCCTTCTGCTGGGCACTAATCACATGGGTGTTACCGTTTATTCTAGCAACGGCGGCACAAATTAAGTAAGTCTAACGCCGTTCAGACCCTGTATATAAGGGAATACTTCGCAAAGGTTTCCTAGTTCAGAAATCGCACTTGAATTTATTTGTTAGAAAATTGTGTTATGCCTCGCACAAGAAGGAGCAACGTCTAACAGCAAGTGTCAGAATTCAACACTGACTCAGGGTCTCATTACGTTGTCTTCTCAGGTGAGCCTTTATTCTGTGCACAGCATCAATGTGGATGTTTGCGAGTGAGATCCTCTGAGAAGCAAAAGCGTAGCAGACTGAATTGAACATCGACATACGCGCCTAGCACTTGATGTTATAGAACGGGAGTGAATTGGGTAGACAACACGATCATCTCTGTCTCGCAGAGCCGAATATTCTGACCTGTTGAGGCTGGTGACTGTGCCCCATCTGCAGAGTCTCAGAGATGCTACCTTTCATAAAGGTAAGACTGCATGTTGCTTGTGCTGTTCTGACGCTGGCCCCACCTCAGTAGAGTCGCTCGATGGCTGTTGCCCCGGCAGCAAATTTTTCATATGTCTCAAACATTAAAGACATTTGGCCTTGGGTCTCCGAGAGGCTGGCACGTGACTGCTAGCCAGCTTATTTACCAGGATGGAATCGTTGTCAGCTCTGTGTAGTAACTTTAACATGCTTTATAGGGCAGAGTGTTGTACGGAAAAGATAGTGTACGCTGGAACACGAAGTTTCCTAGTCTGTATTTCTAGTGACCAGTTTTAGAATCACATGGAGAAACGAGCACTAGAGACTGTCATGACTATCTTATAGCATTTTTTGTTGTTTTTCTTTCCTGTTGTGAAACAGACTGTGACTGGTACTGTGTTCGTAAATATTAACAGTTTTATAGGTGTTTTTAGCAGACAGTTAACTCTTCAGTTATAGAATTTAGGGGTGGATGAAGTCTTCTATTATATACATATATGACGCAAAGTGTATGGGTGTGTGTATGTGCAGGAAATCGCCCAAGGTCCTTGATTGGTTTCAACCAAGTTTGGTACAGAAACAGCAGGACACAAAACTGTGGGTTTTATAACCTTATAGCCCCGAAAGGAGTAGAGACATGAGAAAACCATGTGTCATACAGTCCCAGGTGCAAAGGCTGCCCTCCACGCCATACATTGTATAGGAAGATTATCAGTTGCCTCATCGTACTGCTTTGTATGGCATGGGCAAGAAATGTGCAATGTTGCAATAGTATTGACCTATGTCATGGGCATGCTTTGCATGGCGGCATGTATGTCACGGGCAGGAAATGATTTTTCCAACCCCTGATTGTAGGCTACCCTGCATGGCAGACATGTTACAGTAGTATCAGCCTGGATATAGGTATGGACAGGGAGATACAGAGGTGGGAGGCAGAAGGGGATGGATGAAGATAAGGGGGAAAGTGAGTAGACACATAAATTTGGGGAAGTACAGCGAGTGGCGTAGGAGAAGACAGACAAGAAATTTGAAAAAGGATGTGGACACCAAAGAGAGGGGGCAGAGGGAGATGGACAAAAAAAGGGTATATGGAAAGAGAGAGGGGGAGGAGAAGATGGTAAGAGGGTGCAGAGGAGATTGAAAGAGAAGTACGGAAAAAATGGATAGAGAGGAGGAGGAGGAGGAGGAGGAGGAGGAGGAGATGGACAGAGGGAGGGTGTGAGGGAGATAACCAACGAGAGATTGTTTGGTTGGTTGCTTGGTTGATTGGTTGCTTGGTTGGTTTGAAGGAGGGGGCCAAACAGCGAAATCATCGGTCCTTTCGGTTTTGGGAAGGGTTGGGATAGAAGTCGCCCGTGACCCTTCACAGGATCCACCCTAGAATTTGACTGAAGTGATTTAAGGAAAACACAGAAAACCTAAATGAAGATGGCAGGACACCGGTTTTGAACCGCCGTCCTCCCGATACGACTCCAGTGTGCTAACCACTGCCGACTGCGCCACCTCGCTCGGTGAGAGGGAGATGAAGAGAGGGAGGGAGATAGATAGGGAGAGAGAGAGAGAAAGAGAGTGAGGGGGAGGGGGCGGAGGTGAGGAGAAGATAGACAGAGGTAGGAGGATGAGATGGACAAAGTGACAGAGGTAGATGTGTACGTTTGAGACATACTTTCTTTATTCGTGCACCATCCTGAAAAGTGGAATTGAAGGTCTTTCTGCCAGAGAACACATGATACTTGCAAATCAACTGATTTTCTTTAATGGCCTAATAGTCTTCCATGTCCTGAAAATGGAAGTTACTGTTAGTTGCCAACAGTTTCTATCCATACATCTTTTTAGCTAGTAGCTTCTTCTTAACTTGATTTTACTTACTGATTATTAGCATATAGCACAGTAATAATGTAACTCATAGACTATTAAATACATTAATGACAAAATTTGGCCGGCCGGAGTGGCCGAGCAGTTCTAGGCGCTTCAGTCTGGAACCATGCGACCGCTACGGTCCCAGGTTCGAACCTGCCTCGGGCATGGATGTGTGTGATGTCCTTAGGTTAGTTAGGTTTAAGTAGTTCTAAGTTATAGGGGACTGATGACCTCCGCTGTTAAGTCCCATAGTGCTCAGAGCCATTTTTGAGAAAATTTTCCTAGTTACAACGCTTTTCAATTGAAACAAATTGGTTGGTTGGGTCGTTGATTTGGGGGTGGGACGAAACTTCAAAAAGAATACTTGTTCCTATGTACAAGACGATGTTGTACCTTGGAATAGTTTTGCACATTAGGATACCCCATTCTTTTCTGGGGAGGTTTTTCTACGTTCGGAAAATGATTGCCGCTTACATAAAGTGAATGTTATCGCTTTAAAATGGAATAAGAAATGTAGTAAATATCTATTATACTTATGGAAACAGGCGGAAGTCCGAAAAGTGTTCCAGTGTTCAGTACGTTCCCCTACCCCCAGACCCTCTACAAATGTAGTCTTGTCTCCTTCCTACTACACGTACGATAGGGGAAATTTCGTTATTTTCTGTCCTTCCGTGTTTAGCTTTTTAATAATGAAAACGACTTATACTGCTTGTATAAGAGTCTTGTGAAAACGTACGACGATGTTAGATCACAACATGGGAAACAACTTTTGTTACACAGAAAGTGTTCACAAACGCTTAGTTTTATTCCATCTCTGGCCCTGGAAAAACTAGATTTCACAGAACTAACAAGATGTACTATGCAGGTATGTTGCTTCTCCTCAAAGGGAGTCCAATGACTTAGGCAATGAGCAATCTCTCTCAGTTTCACATTTATTACGCAGTAAAAAGTAGTGACATCCTGAAGTCAATTTGTTTTTCGTGGTGTCCATGTTATTAAGTTATAGCCGCCTTAGAGGACAATACAAGATGATCTAAGTACGTAAGCAGAGTAGTGAGTACTCATATGTATGATTTTCGGTGGAATGTCATTGGCCAGCTTTCATATAATCGTTAAGAGCCCTATACAGAACGCTAAGTAATGTACATAAACGATTACTGCATCTTTTGAATAATTGACGGCTACAGTAAATGTCACGGGATATAAACGGTAATTGCTAATACATGTACACAATCCTTTTTCGACGCTAAATAGAGATTGCAATTTCCAACGACCAAAACATAGTAGGTATAATGGGATAAATAAGTGTTACAATATATAATTTGAAGAAATAGTGCCATAGCTAGTCATCATTATCTACAAAATTGAGCAACGTATATCAGTAAAATCTAGCGGGCTTTGTTGTTAACAATGTATGCTGAGTAAAAGTTATATTAGTGCTCTTTTCACAAATGTTTGGTTATTCTGCGTTCTGTGTCATTATTATTACTCGTAAGTATAGTGTGTTTCTTGCAGAATAAAATTGTAACGTCTGAGTTAGATAACTGGTTTGAATCATGGAGATATGATATAATTTGAAAAATACAGAGTAAAAAAACTGCACAAAGAGCAGCTGCATGTATAAGATTCTTCTTGAAAAACTTGTGTGCTCCGTATCTCCGGTACCACTTAGAGAGCAGTCTCAGAAAGCTCGTCTTCTTGCTGTTATGCAAATGCAGGGGCCAGTCCCGTGGAGGGCACTTCGCTTGCACCCAAGCGTATCCCGGTTCAAACCATTCCTGCGAAAGGAGAGGCAGGCAGGCGGTTTTAAGTGCTGCCCTCAAGCGCGTCTGCCTTATGGTTCCGAGCGTTATGGGGGAGGCCAAGTTTCTGAAAAGTGTATTGAATGTCTTACACAGCACTGCGGTACTGCAGTCAACAAAACGTTTCTTTTTTTTTTTTACTTTCATTTTCCTGGACACACGAAGATTAACTGTGCGATAAAGATACAAATCTAATGAAAGTGGAAGAAATATCAGTGCCAATGGTATGTCGACAAAGTTATGAAACAAATGTCTTCCCTCCTGCTCTCAACGAGTCAACTACTTCCCCATTCTTAAACATGTAACTGCTCCAATCACACAGGTGATTAGCAGCGACAGTGCATTGCAAACGAAGTTTCTTCTGTAACAGAACAACACTTCTAGGCCTACGACTATATAGGTTATATAAATATTGCTGGTCTTCATGAATTTCTTATGCTCCATTATGAAAAACTAGGTGACCAAACCAGCATTGCTATTCATTTTGCCACTTTTCTATTAGAAACGAAAACAAAAAATTGAACTTAGTATGTAGTGAAACATTGAAAAAAATTCATTCCCATGTATTCGTGAGAATACCTTTGGAATTATGAAACAGACGTACAAAAAAATAGGCGCTATTTAGAAATGTGTACGAACAGTATTACAGGTAGTTTTGTACACTGTGCGCAGCTGCTTCGAGTATCTACAATGCAGTTTTGCAAACGCCCCTATGGCAACACCTCTTCGTAGCTTTATAGACGGCTGTTATTTTCACCTACAGCCGTTTGCGCTTCGGAGTTAAAAGTTGTCGAAATTGCCACAGGTGTCAGCGATTCTCTTAAGTTGACTCGACTGTAGGAGTGTCTTAGTAACAAACAATAATGTATTAGAACTTCCTGCATAATGCGGCATTTTGTCACCCATCTCAGAGTTTATGACGTCATATCTCTTGAACCATACGTTGTGCAATGACATATTTGTGTAGGTACATTCAGAGCCAAATGCAGATACTGTCTGCGAAGCTTATGGCGAGTAGAGTAAGTAGTTTAAAAGAAAATAAACTCTGTCCGAACAGGCCTTGGAAAGCCCAACGGTGCCGACCGGCCGCCGTATCATCCTTAGGCCAGAGGCATCGCTGGATGCGGATCAGGTGGGGCATGTGGGCAGCACATGGCTCTCCTGGCCGTATGTCAGTTTCCTAGAGCGAGACCGCTACTTCTGAATCAAGAGCACCTCAGATTGCCTCACAAGGACTGACTGCATACCGCTTGCCAACAGCTCTCGGCAGACCAGATGGTCACCCATCCAAGTGCAGCCCAACCCGACAGTGCTTAACTTCGGTGATCTGACGGGAAACGGTGTTACCACTGCGGCAAGGCCGTTGCTGCGTAGGTAGCACACAAGTAATAAATTTAAATGCTATGCATGATGCGGCATTTTTTCACGCACCTAATTGCTTGTTACGTCACATTTCGAGATCAACGGCAGGTGGGTGGTTCTTGCTCCAACAGCGATATTTATCTGACAGTAAGGGATGTATGTACCATGTTTGTGAGAAATCGGTCCAGTGATTTAGGAGGGGATGTAGAACATACACAGATACATACAGACGTACACCAACACGTACATACCTACTTTTTATAAAATGTATGGCTTGGAATGAGGAACAAAATCGATGAACTTCACTTGAAGAATAATACATCCACATATTTCAGTCGTGATGAGAAACAAATATGGAAAATATCGATTTCTGAGATGTGCTTGCCTGCAATGAGTTAATATTTACATAGACGGAAATGGGATAATCGGGAAGAGCTGGTGGTAGAAAAAGGAAAAAGATTAAACCTTAAGGAAATGCCCTATATCGTGAAACTCCAAGGGTGATGAAGAACTGTTCCTTCAGCATTGCAGCAGCTGTGACTCTGCAAACAATTAAGGAAAGGAGATTTTACTTACATCTTAATGATGACTCAGGGAACCAATCGTGACTGATTTCCGAGACCAATCGAGACGTATATGACTTGCAGCTGTTAGTATACCTGGGGTAAATCGTTGGTGAATCATTCTGTGAGGTAGGAATGTGGATGAGCTACTCACTAACAGTACTGCAGACAGAATAGTGAGTCAAACAGCCGTTATCCATTGAGTATGGATGACACAATGGCTGACTGCCGAACAACTGCAGTGTTGGTGATGCTACTTTCAACTTTTCAGCATGAGTACAGATCGTGTTGATCCCAGACTTTGAGATTTAAAACAGAGCTGATTTGTGTCTCCTTTGGGTATAGTTCTGTGGAGATTCAGCGTTTTTCACGTGTCTCGTTATACTGGCAGCCAGTATAGCACGGATAGGGTTTCCGAAGACCCTAAAGACAACTATGGCTTCCATAGATATCTCTATTCCGACTCGGACGAAGGAATATTACGACTATAACCTAATGGGAAGTATATCAGCGTCACTCGCCAGCTCTTTACCTGCTGTTCTTAACAGCAAGTTTCGCTAAATGCGTATAAATTCCGGATATTGAGATCCAAAGGTCTCCATTACTTTCTAGCTAGCGAAAATAAACGGCAGGACTCATGGATACGAAAATTTAGTTGTGTGCAAAAAAGGATGAAAGTAACTTACACGTGATGTTAACTGTCGGGTAACGAATCTCGATGAAACTAGGACCACACACCACATAGAAAGTCCTGCTACAGCAAATCGTTGAATGTAACTGAAAGAAATACGCAACGAGACAACAGGAAATGACATATTTATTCACAGACAATTCTTACGCTGAAGTAACCGCTCTTTATGATGGTGTCCTGGATATGGTTCTTGATGGGGAGTGTGATGTCCACGGACGACAACGCATGCTCTGCAGTGTGCTCCTACGCTAGCTAGCAAGCTGGTAAGGCGTTCTTTTGGTAGGGCGTTTCATTTCTAGACCAGTGCGGTTTACAGCTGCTCGATGGTCTTTAGTGCATGTGGACGTTCTGCACCAAGAGTCCCCAGCAAGTGTCTCATCTGCTCGATGGGATTTAAGTGGGGGAGAATGGGCAAGCAATTTTCCTAATATCCTCTCGTTCCAAGAGCTGCTCCACATACGTAATTCGATACGTTTGCGAAATGTCATCCATAAACGCAACCTTAAAATGAAGCACATGGGGAAGGAGTGCAATATGCATGAACATCGACCGTTAAGTTTACCATGTTCAAAAATGTGGAGCTCAGTACGCCCATCCAACATTACGCCTCCCCATTCCGTAGCACCTGGAACACCAGGAGGATCATGTTCGACTATGTTCCTGGTTGCATTACATGTCCGTCCAGCATTGTCGAACAGTAATTTCGGTAGTTAAGGTGTTATGGTGTCAAGAAACATAATGATGCGTGATCATACTGACCTTCAAATGTTTGAACATGCTACACTCACTGGCCAAAGGTCATCTGACTCTGTGTCCTTTCCCCATGTGCGTATTTTCAAGTGTACATTTGTTCCTTACTCAATTTTTATGGAAAGCAATGCGCGATCGCATCGAGCTGTCCAGGCTGACAAGATCTTTGGAAGTGGGGAAATTCGGCGAACGGACAGGAAAGGTCTTTCCTCGACTTAAATACCGTCGATAACGTGTGGATTGCGTTGGGGCCACATGTTGCTGGATGTACACATGCACCAACGACCATCTAGCACTTGTCAATCGCACTGGTGAAGGAATGGAACTCCATACCAACAAGAACTGCATACCAACCTTGTGGTCAGGATGGGAGAACGCTGCAGAGCATGCATTTCAGTCCGCGGCGATCACACACCATATTAAGTACCATGTTCCGCCTTTTGTAATGCCTAGAGGAAATTCATGTGTGGGAACTTTTGTAAACAAGAAATTAATGAAAATAAATTCCAGATATTTGAAGTAGTCTTAGTCAGAATAGCTAAACGTGCTTTAAAAACAAGAGTATACAAGTACCAAGGATATCGTTCTTATCTACGTAACAAAGTGGTCAAATTCAGATGGCGATGTAGAAGACGTCTATGAAGAGTTTCGAAAGTTTCCACTACAAAATGATAAAAGTGGAGATTAATACGAATGCAGGCCTTCAACAAAAGCATCATTATTCTCTGGTAAATGCTGATAAGATGCAGGAAATCTCAGAGGATATACGATTAGTATCTTGCAATGCATTAGCGCTAATAATTCGCTACATATTTAAATATCGAATTTGAAAAGTAGAGCTCGAGATAAAGTTTACGAATCCATGAACGCCTGCATCCGTTCTTGAATGTTCAGCAGTCCAAATCTATGGTAATGATCTGGATAGAATAGGAACTTTATTTTGACTCTACCATATTTACATACGTTTGGTCGATATGATCGAAAGGTTGTCTGTACTCGGAACTGAGTACAGTCAATACTGAATGACATATGCCGGATAAATATATAAAAAAGTCTGCCCTGAATCACGGTGGTCTATGACGCAAATCGTGGAGTGAGTGTGCAAGCCGGTATATGAGAGAAAGCTACATCTTTAAGGAAGTAGCGAGTCAAATTACTAGAACAAATGTAAACACTAGTAAGGGCGACGAACTTCAAATGGTATACAAATTGAAATCCACGAGTAAGAAAAAGTCAACTTAAGTGCCATCATTTCCAACTATATAAAGCGTAACTAAACTGATTTTGATTCTGTTTTTATTTTATTCTCAGTGTGTAGAGTTCTTCCCGAGTTCAGACGTACTGTAAAGTAAGGGGTATACTTTCAGCAAATTAACATACCGCTTGTTCAAATGGTTCAAACGGTTCTGAACACTACGGCACTTAACTTCAGAGGTCATCAGTCCCCTAGAACTTAGAACTAATTAAACCTAACTAACCTAAGGACATCACACACAGCCATGCCCGAGGCATGATTCGAACCTGCGACCGTAGCGGTCGAGCGGTTCCAGACTGTAGCGCCTAAAACCGCTAGGCCATTCCGGCCGGCATATCGCTTGTTAGTGAATCATAGGGAGTCGTTATGGATATCTGAAGGGAGAATTCAGCTCCGGTATTTGATTTAGAGTTTAATGAAACTTACCGGAAATGTTGGTTAGAGCTGGGGAATGTGAAATCTTTTAAAATTATTTTGCAGGGCAACAGTTACGTCGCAGATGAAAATTAAAATTTCCATAAAATACTCTTGAGCAAGAGACTGCAGCATGTAAAAAGTACCAAAGATCCGGCCACTATTGCAAATAACCTTAATCTGGTCATACAGTGCTACACGTTACACTTTCCAAAACTTTGGTACACATTACAACATGAAGCGATCTACAACCTAACAGATTTTAACGGAAATTGCCTCGTGCCGCGAAAGAATCGTGCTAATTTCGTGCCGGAATTTATCACTGAAGGCAATCCACGCCGAAGACGTGTCTGGAGCTTCAACTGCTTGCGTTCGAGCTTTCCAAACCCAACAATGGCTAGCAAGGTCGCCGGATGTCTCGCCAATTGAGAACGTTTGTAGCATTTTTGGTAGGGCCCTCCGACCAGGTCGAGATTTTGACTATCTGACGCTCTAATTGGGCACAATTTGGCATGATATCAGTCAGGCGGACATCGAGCAACGCTATCAATCAACGCGAAGCTGAATAACAGCTTGCATAAGAGCCAGGTGTGGACCAACGCGTTATTGACTTTGATTGACTTTATCAATTCGTGAAGCTCTTTCTCTTGATTAAATCATTCATTTTATCTGAAACTGTAATCATTTGTTTGTCTCAACATCAAATCTACATATTTCCCCGTCACGTTCGGATAATTAAACCCTTTTTTTATTTTATTTTATTTTTTTCTTTTTGGGGGGGGGGGGGGGTCAAACACTTGAGAGGGTGAAGTGACGCAGTTTCTCCAGATGCTTGTCCACTACAACTGTCTCTATCGGTGGATGATGCAGCTAAGGCAGAGAGCATAGTGTGATGCCAGTAGGACTGAATTATCATCCGTGAGTATCTTGATGTGTGACGAGTTTCCTTTGACTGCGTTTCCTCTGTCTGGTGCCTCGGCCTGACACAGTTTCGATGGCCGAGTATTTTGGTCCGCCACGCAGCATTTTCAGCTGACCACCTTTACGACGCTGAGGTCCATCTAAAGGTGCGTTTGAGCCTGTGTAACTTGCTATGCACATAGGGTGTACAGGTATGCTGGCCTAACACTAAGAGGCCTACCGTTGTTGAAAGATTCAATTTTTTGAACGCATTTAAATTTGCCTTCTTGTTACATGTTAGTACTTGGCTTTGTCCAACGAGAAACATTTGAACTTTGAAAAGTATTTTCGTGGATTTCCTTGTCTGTGGTTGGTTAATTCGGAGGACTGTAAAGACAGAGTGCAACGAAACGACTGTTTCCAGTTCCTCACAAATATGGATAAGCTGGTATCAACAACCGTAAAACTGACGAAAATAGAAAGGCTTCCTTGATACTTACGATGAATTCTGGTTGTAGAAGAGGAGTGATTCTGGTCCGTTTGCTGTATTGAAGCCATCCTGGTTCCTTGGCGAGCCGCTTTCATGCATGATTTGCTAGCGTCGGTGACAGCTAATAAAAGAACGCTGAAGTTGTTCTCATAATAGGAATACCTGTTTCCACTGTTATATGGCAACTCCGTGACCAAATTTTAGCCGTCAGCAGACTTCAGGCACTGCGGAAAATTTCACTTCACTACAAAATCTCGCGCGACTTGCACCCTCTCTTTTCTAGAGTTCGGAAGCTGGAGGTAGACAAAAAAGGAACTAAAAGCCCCACTTAAAAGCTTTTGACATCCATCCCACACACACACACACACACACACACACACACATACATACACACCACTGACCGACTTTCACTGACATATGTGTAAAAGGACATGGGTTACCTCTCAGCACTTCCTTTCCATACCTCTAAATTCAGAAGTCAACTCATATTCGCATATTCTTGTGCTGTTCACTGTAAACATTAAGCTGGAAATAAATTTTTAGTTCCCCACAGAAGTAACGTTAAATGGTAATGAACCTAGTCAAACAGGCTGCTAGTACGAGGTCACGATGAAAAGCGGTATTCGACATGCAAATTGGGTTAGAGGTTACTGTTACTAAGAGCAACACGTTTTCTTCTGGGATACCACTGATATTGTCTAATGCAGCTAGTCTACAAATTGTGTTTCAAGTGTAATACCGTCAGAACACAATGCCATATTGAATAGGTGCTGACTCTTAAATCGCTTCGGTGTTTCGACAGTTATAGATTCACATAACTTAAGTTACTAAGTGACTCGTTTTATTTAAAAAGTACAGTAATAAGCACAAATATTTACGAAACAAGAATGAACGTACAGTAAACATGTTTTCGTATACTCTTCTTTCTTACATATGTGAGTCCACAGTTAAATTTGTCAATGTGTGGAATACGATTAAATTTGCAGCTCTGTGAATAAAGTACGAAAAACATACAAAAATAATTTATGGATATCCATCCCACTGCGTGGACGAGAGACGTCAACTCATGATATTTATGAGAAAAAGTACCGCCACAGCTGTATATTTAGACAGACTTTATTATCTCACACTACTAGATGCGGCGGCACATTACCGCAGTCCTCAGGCTCCATCACTGCCAAAAAGTACTACATTTCCTTGGCTCATTTATTGTGGAGTCCTTTTTACTAGTGTGGAGTCCTTTTTACTACTACACGTGGGTTATCTTTCCTCAGCAGTCTCTAGTTGACACCGTGTTGTCTACAATGCCCGCATGTGCTAGTAAGCCTCGTGGGATTAGCCGAGCGGTCTTAGGCGCTGCAGCCACGGACTGTGCTGCTGGTCCCGGCGGAGGTTCGAGTCCTCCCTCGGGCATGGGTGTGGGTGTTTGTCCTTAAGATAATTTAGGTTAAGTAATGTGTAAGCTTAGGGACTGATGACCTTAGCAGTTAAGTCGTATAAGTTATCATACACATTTGAAGATTTTTTTTTCATGTACTAGTAACAAGGGCTCCAAAATATATGCACCAAAGACGTCTAACACTCTTTTAGCAGCGACGCGGTCTGAGAACGGCGATAATGTGCCACCGAAACCAGTCGTGTGAGACAATAAAGACATTACCAAGATACAGCTGTGGTGGTACTTTTTCTCATATACTTAAAAATAATATGAATATTAAGGACATGGCTTATACAGAGGCCCAAATGTAATAGGCGGAACACACAGAAAACTTTGGAACAAAGGTGGAATTACATTAGATTCACTTAATTACATTTTCCAATTTTTTTATTTTCGTTTTCGCTGTGAAATACACCACTCTGACTAGGTGAGATGGCGTGACACTCTCTAATATCCTTGTGATTATCGATTAATGAAAGTAACAACTCGATGGATTAACACTGTGCTTTGTTCATAATTTTCACTTTTTTATGCATTGTAGGCCCAAGATTATCTGTATGGCTTCCAACTTGCCGTCAAAATTATAACAGGAAAACAACGACGATACCATAACGCTACAAACCTGTAAGGGGTTCTTCATGGCAGTGAAAGAAAGCTGTCCCAGTAAGATATTCAGACTTCTAGGACAACAGAAGAATATCTGGTCGTCACTGATAACAATACCCAAACGTAAAGGATGCTCTAATAGGCGAAAACAAAAAAAAAGCGATGCAAAAGTCCACATTGACGGAAAGTGGACGGGAGACCGAATTTCTCGATACTGACACACTGAGTACACGAAGTTCCAAACATGTTAGGGGAGTTTAATTGCTCTAAGGAACGGGGACTCGACAACAGTTTTTTTTTTTCATATAGTCATATAGTCCTTCTCCCAAAGAGCTACTTGACCATTTAAAGTAAGGCAAATTCACCCCTCCATTTCTTCCACAGTTCAATAGATACAGGCCCTCTTCGACAGTTCAAAAGTTAGTGGTTCTCCCATGTGGTAGCTGTAGCTACTTGTTGATGACTGGTCTGAACTTGGAATAGTACTGACAGCAAAGCGTAAGTGTCGACCCTTTGCTTAAACGATCTGCTCAACAACGTAAGACTCACCAAAAGTAACACAGTTTGAGGTCAGACCTGAAGAGGGACCCTTCTCATTGGGCGGAATAGAAGCACATTTTATTTTACGACATGTCCGTAAGTGAAGAATTATTTTTGAAAGGTAGTCGCCGTCCACAGATATCCACATGAGTGGCTAGTATTCGGCAGGGAGTAGAGATTTAAGCCATGAGTCTGACGGAGAGGGCGGCGACGCAGGTGGCTGTCGACGCAACCAGACCCAGGCGGCTGATCAGCAGCGCCAGGAGCGCCGCTGGAGCGGGCGTGGCAGCTGTCACTGGCTCCACCTCGCTCACCAGGCCCTCAGCATCGTCTTCTTCCTGGCAACAGACCAGCCGGGAGTAGGCATGGCAAGCAATATCTATATAACTAAGTACAAGACAGTGCTGAAAATGGACACTACAAATAAAGAAAAGAAGAAAACGATGCACCACTAAGGAAATATGCGAATGGGACGGAAATCAGCAGATGTGATGTACATACAGAGACCAAAAAATTATTACAATATCAGAAAAATTGGATGATATATTCAGGAGAAAGCGCTTCGCAAAGTCAGCAAGTCAATAACACGTTGGCCCATCTCTGACCCTTATGCAAGCAATCGTTCGGCTTGGCACTGAATGGTATAGTAATTGGAGATCCTCGTTATGGTTATTGTTGGCAAATGACGTGGGTGAGTGAAATGAAAACCTTAAATACTTCTTTAAATATTATTTATTGTGCAGAAGTGGTACAAAGCTGTATCACTTTTCAACATAATCTCTCCCATACTCAATGCAATTCCTCCAGCACTTACACCGTCCATAAATTCCTCTAGAAAAAACTTCTTTTGGTACTCAGCGCTACTACTCATGCACCGCGTGGCGTACCTCTTCATCAGAACCGAATATCTTTCCTCTCATTGCGTCTTTGCGTGGTCCAAACATATGGAAACCACTTGGGGCCAAGGTCTGGTGAGTATGGTGGATGAGGAAGACACTCAAAATAAAGGTCTGTGATTGTTGCAACTTTTTTACGGGCAGTGTGGGGCCTTGCATTGTCATGTTGCAAAATGATACCTGCTCACAGCAATCCACGTCGCTTCGATTTGATTGCAGACCGCAGATGATTTTTTAGGAGATATGTGTATGACGCACTGGTTACAGTGGTCCCTCTAGGCATGTAATGCTCCAAAATGACGCCTTTCTCGTCCCAATAGAGTGTCAGCATAACCTTCCTTGCTGATGGTTCTGTTCGAAACATCGTTGGTTTTGGTGATAAGGAATGGCGCCTTTCCTTGCTCGCTCTCTTCGTTTCCAGTTGGTGGAAGTGAACCCAGGTTTTGTCCCCAGAAACTATTCTTGCACGGAAGCCATCACCTTTTCGTTCAAAGCGCCGAAGAAGTTCTTCACCTGCATCAATACGTCGTTCTCTCATTTCAGGAGTCAGCTGCTTTGGCATCCATCTTGCTGACACTTTGTGAAACTGGAGCACATCATGCACACTGTGATGTGCTGACCCATGTCTAATATGTAAACATGCTGCAGTGTCATTCGGTGCCACTAGGCGGTTTTCCTTCACTATGGCTTCATCTGCTGCAATGTTCTGTGGAGTCACAACTCGTTGTGCCTGACCTGGACGAGGAGCACCTTCCACTGAAGTCACACCATTTGCGAACTTCCTACTCCATTCATAGACTTACTGCTGTGACAAACATGCATTACTCTACTGAACCTTCATTGATCGATGAATTTTAATAGGTTTCACACCTTCACTACGCAAAAACCGAATAACAGAACGCTGTTCTTCCCTGGTGCAAGTCGCAAGTGGGGCGGCCATCTTTATACTGATACTGAGACGGTATGTGTGTATCTGCACTATGCTGCCACCTACAGGCCATTCTGCACGCTGTTTGTAGCTCGCTTACCAAATTACAGGGTGACGACGCGTAATTTCGATTTGCTATTACAAATTTAAGGTTTTCATTTGTCTCACCCTCGTATGTGTACTTAGCACGTTAGATCGTCTAAATCCCGAGCTAATCTGAGGGCCCTCCCATAATGCTCCAGTCGCTCTCCATTCGGGAATGATCTCGAGACATGTGCTTCGTTTGTGATGAGGCAAAACTAAGTTCGTGATTGCAAGTAGTTGACACGATGTGTGGGAGAAGTTGCGATGGCAATCTGCTTTGCGAATCTGGTAACTGTGTTGCCTATGTGCAGGTACGAACAAAGTCGTGACAACACAGACACAATTTCTAACAATGAAACTTGACCACGACACAACTTCCAGCAGCAATTTGTAGTTACAAAAATTCTTCCAACCATTAGTAGACTTCCCTGTAGCAGTGGGCAATAATATACAACATATTCCAATTTTTTCTCTGATAACCTATCGTGAGACACATACGTCCCGATGGCAGCCAAATGTTTACATTGTACTTTCCCTTTCCTGGTTGAATGACGGGGGTGAGTTGAGAATAAGCTAGAAAGACTTGCACCAGGCCATTTAGCAATAGAAAATTATTATATCCACGTATTTATTTTTGTACAGAACAGTCTTACTCGCACATACCCGGTTTTCCTTGTTCTGCTTAGAAAAATAATTTACCACGCCAAAAATATGTGTTGTATACGAAAATCTACGTAATCATATGGGTTATGCCACATGGCACGTTGACCGTCAGGTTCTCCCACTGACTAGATCGTAATGCGTTTTGTCCTTCACTTGCTGCTCAAAAAGAACTTCATCAATCAATCAAGGACAAATTCCGGGATGAAAAAATGACATATCTGACTGTCTACCAAGGATACGACCTTCTTCTGCTCTATGAACCGTTAATACTTACATGATGAATTCAGTACGTATGCCAGTGCTAAGGAACTTAAGTTAACAGAAAGCGTAGTTGCAGTGGAATACGCGTCCTCTATATTATATGAACTACTTGTCAAGGATCCTACCGATAATTTTATCATATAGAACAGTGTCCATAGGTCCAAGCAGATGGATTCCATTCTTCCGCAAAATCGAGGTAATGTAAATAATCTAACTTAAGCCATAACTACTCTTACCAGGCATCACGAAAACTTGTTATGTTACATTGATGTTATCACAATAAATGAGTTCCCAGGTGCAACATGCCGCTTTTGGACATTTTGGACATCAACCAGCTAGTAGTCTATTTCTTCTTGCCCTACTGAAGGCTTCCTCAAGCAAATGTACTCGTCAGCACTTACAGTGTGCGTTGCTTGGTCTTAAGTGGCCCGCTGACATACTACGAAGGAAATATATCTGCGGACAGCAAATATGTTGAAAAAAATGCGAGATAAGAAAGATACCTTTATGAGACGGATACCAAATAAGACAGAAGAAGTCAGCAACAATATGAAACCATAAAATGTAACAAAGAGGTCTGTAACGTAAGCAGAGTTTTTGATCATTTCGAATCTCCAGATACAGAGATGGAAAGACATACATTTACCTAAGCAATGAGTTGCAAATATACCGTAAGTCAAAAAAAGAGAAAAGGCGCACCATGAAGGAATTATCCGTATGGGATGGAGATCTGTAGATGTGATGTACAAGTACAGACAAATAAATGATTACAGCTTCGGAGAAGCTGTATGATCTACTGAAGAGAAAGAACATCACAAACTCAGCAAGTGGATAACGCGTTGGCACACCTCTGGCACTTACGCTAGCAGTTATTTGGCTTGGTATTGATTGAGCGAGTTGTTGGACATCCTCCTGAGAAATAACATGCCATATTATGTGCAGTGGCGCGTTATATCGTCCCTGGCCGTAATGCTCCAACCTTTCTCAGTTGGGGAGAGGCCTGGAGATCTTGCTGGTTGAGGTTTGGTTGGCAATCACGAAGAATTGTAGTGTCCTTGCGCAAATTGTTTTGCTGGAATGTAAATACAGGATGGCTTTCCATGGAGGGCAACAAAACGGGTCATAGAATGCAGCTATGTTGTGAGGGTTCCGCAGATGACAAAGAAAGGGGCTCTGCTATGAAAAGAAATGGCACTCTAGACCACCATTCTTGGTTGTCCGGCCATACAGCGGGCGATATTCAGGTTTGTATCCCACCGCTGTCCTGGGCATCTGCAGGCACGTCTTCGACCTGGAATCTACTTGACTGGAGTATAAATGTCTTCAGTAATGAGTACCACTTCGAACGGGTCCCTGATGACTAGCGAGTCCTGCCTGGGACCAGACTGTGGTGCGATCCCAACCTGATCGTCGCCAAGAGTGATGGTCTGAAGGCCATTTCATTTCACAGCAGCATTTCTTTGGTTGTCATTCGCGGCACTCTTATATGAGAGCAGTACGTCGACGATATTCTGCACCCCTTTTGTTGCCCTTCATGGCAAGCCAGCCTGGACTTACATTTCAGCAAGGTAATGTCCAGCTGTAAACAGCGAGAGATCCTACTGCTGGTCTTCGTGGTTGCCATTTCCCTTCACATCATCAAACGTTCTCATGTGGAATATGAACGTCTACGGAATGCGAACATACTTGAGAAATAAAACTAATCATGGTATAACTTCCAAACAATTTTTCTGGCGTTTTGACGGCATCATCTCTGTAAAGGGATTGACGTTTCAATGTATAGATTCACTTTAAGTTCGGCAGTGTCTATCATTACATACACTGACGAGAGCCACAAGCAGTAGTGACCGAAACGGTGGCTTAACAGCACGACACGATATGTAACTCATATTAATTTTAGGAATACTCTATTTGTCCACGAAAGCCTACAGACGTACCAGAATATCCAAATTCCGACAATTTATGACGCTACAGACCAAGATATAGATGCCACACTATAATAAATTTAAAATACATTTCGAGGTGACATATTGCATAGTTGTCAACAGCCTTTCCGCAGTGGTAACACCGGTTCCCATCTGATCACCGAAGTTAAGCGCTGTCGGGCTTGGCTAGCAATTGGATGGGTTACCATCCGGGACTGCCGAGTGGAAGCAGAGTAGACAACTCTTGTGAAGCCGATTGAGGAACTTCTCGATTGAGAAGTAGCTACATCGGTCACGAAAAATGATAATGGGCAAGAGAGTGGTATGCTGACCACTACATCTGGTGACGCCTAAGGGCTTAGGATGACTCGCCGGCCGGTCGATGCCGTTGGGCCTTCAAGGACTGTTAGGACGGTGTTTCTTTTTACACTGCTTATTTCGATACAGGAAATGCGATGGAATGCACAGTTTCACATCATGAGCAAAGCACATTTTTAATTACCCAACAAATTCATCGTACTACATATGATATCCCCCCCCATGAACCATGGACCTTGCCGTTGGTGGGGAGGCTTGCGTGCCTCAGCGATACAGATAGCCGTTCCGTAGGTGCAACCACAACGGAGGGGTATCTGTTGAGAGGCCAGACAAACGTGTGGTTCCTGAAGAGGGGCAGCAGCCTTTTCAGTAGTTGCAAGGGCAACAGTCTGGATGATTGACTGATCTGGCCTTGTAACAATAACCAAAACGGCCTTGCTGTGCTGGTACTGCGAACGGCTGAAAGCAAGGGGAAACTACAGCCGTAATTTTTCCCGAGGGCATGAAGCTTTACTTTATGATTGCATGATGATGGCGTCCTCTTGGGTAAAATATTCCGGAGGTAAAATAGTCCCCCATTCGGATCTCCGGGCGGGGACTACTCAAGAGGATGTCGTTATCAGGAGAAAGAAAACTGGCGTTCTACGGATCGGAGCGTGGAATGTCAGATCCCTTAATCGGACAGGTAGGTTAGAAAATTTTAAAAGGGAAATGGATAGGTTGAAGTTAGATATAGTGGGAATTAGTGAAGTTCGGTGGCAGCAGGAACAAGACTTCTGGTCAGGTGACTACAGGGTTATAAACACAAAATCAAATAGGGGTAATGCAGGAGTAGGTTTAATAATGAATAGGAAAATAGGAATGCGGGTAAGCTACTACAAACAGCATAGTGAACGCATTATTGTGGCCAAGATAGATACGAAGCCCACGCCTACTACAGTAGTACAAGTTTATATGCCAACTAGCTCTGCAGATGACGAAGAAATTGAAGAAATGTATGATGAAATAAAAGAAATTATTCAGATTGTGAAGGGAGACGAAAATTTAATAGCCATGGGTGACTGGAACTCGAGTTAGGAAAAGGGAGAGAAGGAAACATAGTAGGTGAATATGGATTGGGGGACAGAAATGAAAGAGGAAGCCGCCTCGTCGAATTTTGCACAGAGCACAACATAATCATAACTAACACTTGGTTTAAGAATCGTGAAAGAAGGTTGTATACATGGAAGAACCCTGGAGATACTAAAAGGTATCAGATAGATTATATAATGGTAAGACAGAGATTTAGGAACCAGGTTTTAAATTGTAAGACATTTCCAGGGGCAGATGTGGACTCCGACCACAATCTATTGGTTATGACCTGTAGATTAAAACTGAAGAAACTGCAAAAAGGTGGGAATTTAAGGAGATGGGACCTGGATAAACTAAAAGAACCAGAGTTTGTACAGAGATTCAGGGAGAGCATAAGGGAGCAATTGACAGGAATGGGGGAAATAAATACAGTAGAAGAAGAATGGGTAGCTCTGAGGGATTAAGTAGTGAAGGAAGCAGGGGATCAAGTAGGTAAAAAGACGAGGGCTAGTAGAAATCCTTGAGTAACAGAAGAAATATTGAATTTAATTGATGAAAGGAGAAAATATAAAAATGCAGTAAGTGAAACAGGCAAAAAGGAATACAAACGTCTCAAAAATGAGATCGACAGGAAGTGCAAAATGGCTAAGCAGGGATGGCTAGAGGACAAATGTAAGGATGTAGAGGCCTATCTCACTAGGGGTAAGATAGATACCGCCTACAGGAAAATTAAAGAGACCTTTGGAGATAAGAGAACGACTTGTATGAATATCAAGAGCTCAGATGGAAACCCAGTTCTAAGCAAAGAAGGGAAAGCAGAAAGGTGGAAGGAGTATATAGAGGGTTTATACAAGGGCGATGTACTTGAGGACAATATTATGGAAATGGAAGAGGATGTAGATGAAGATGAAATGGGAGATATGATACTGCGTGAAGAGTTTGACAGAGCACTGAAAGACCTGAGTCGAAACAAGGCCCCCGGAGTAGACAATATTCCATTGGAACTACTGACGGCCGTGGGAGAGCCAGTCCTGACAAAACTCTACCATCTGGTGAGCAAGATGTATGAAACAGGCGAAATACCCTCAGACTTCAAGAAGAATATAATAATTCCAATCCCAAAGAAAGCAGGTGTTGACAGATGTGAAAATTACCGAACTATCAGCTTAATAAGTCACAGCTGCAAAATACTAACACGAATTCTTTACAGACGAATGGAAAAACTAGTGGAAGCCAACCTCGGGGAAGATCAGTTTGGATTCCGTAGAAACACTGGAACACGTGAGGCAATACTGACCTTGCGACTTATCTTAGAAATTAAATTAAGGAAAGGCAAACCTACGTTTCTAGCATTTGTCGACTTAGAGAAAGCTTTTGACAATGTTGACTGGAATACTCTCTTTCAAATTCTAAAGGTGGCAGGGGTAAAATACAGGGAGCGAAAGGCTATTAACAATTTGTACAGAAACCAGATGGCAGTTACAAGAGTCGAGGGACATGAAAGGGAAGCAGTGGTTGGGAAGGGAGTAAGACAGGGTTGTAGCCTCTCCCCGATGTTGTTCAATCTGTATATTGAGCAAGCAGTAAAGGAAACAAAAGAAAAATTCGGAGTAGGTATTAAAATTCATGGAGAAGAAATAAAAACTTTGAGGTTCGCCGATGACATTGTAATTCTGTCAGAGACAGCAAAGGACTTGGAAGAGCAGTTGAATGGAATGGACAGTGTCTTGAAAGGAGGATATAAGATGAACATCAACAAAAGCAAAACAAGGATAATGGAATGTAGTCTAATTAAGTCGGGTGATGCTGAGGGAATTAGATTAGGAAATGAGGCACTTAAAGTAGTAAAGGAGTTTTGGTATTTGGGGAGCAAAATAACTGATGATGGTCGAAGTAGAGAGGATATAAAATTAGGCTGGCAATGGCAAGGAAAGCGTTTCTGAAGAAGAGAAATTTGTTAACATCCAGTATTGATTTAAGTGTCAGGAAGTCATTTCTGAAAGTATTCGTATGGAGAGTAGCCATGTATGGAAGTGAAACATGGACGATAACTAGTTTGGACAAGAAGAGAATAGAAGCTTTCGAAATGTGGTGCTACAGAAGAATGCTGAAGATTAGATGGGTAGATCACATAACTAATGAGGAAGTATTGAATAGGATTGGGGAGAAGAGAAGTTTGTGGCACAACCTGACCAGAAGAAGGGATCGGTTGGTAGGACATGTTCTGAGGCATCAAGGGATGACCAATTTAGTATTGGAGGGCAGCGTGGACGGTAAAAATCGTAGAGGGAGACCAAGAGATGAATACACTAAGCAGATTCAGAAGGATGTAGGTTGCAGTAGGTACTGGGAGATGAAAAAGCTTGCACAGGATAGGGTAGCATGGAGAGCTGCATCAAACCAGTCTCAGGACTGAAGACCACAACAACAACAACAACAACATATGATATTTCGATTTATTGCTTCAGATGGAGAATATTTTTGGACTACTTGTGGGACTTTTGTCGTCTAGCATTATCCCATTTGCATTTCATTCTCTTTGATTTATTACCCGATCTGTGATAAACTGGCCGGCCGGAGTGACCGAATGATTCTAGGCGCTTCGCTACGGTCGCATGTTCGAATCATGCCTCGGGCACGGATGTGTGTGATGTTCTTAGCTTACATAGGTTTACGTAGTTCCAAGTTCGAGGGGACTGATGACCTTCGCTGTTAAGTCCTACAGTGCTCAGAGCCATTTTAACCAATTTTTTTGTGATAAACTAGTGGACAATTGGTTCCATCAATAATTCAGTGTAACAAAGTCTAACCAAGGTACTGTATATCCACATCATGGTAACATCTGTATAGTGAATTTGATGCTATGGTGCCCTCCCTCGAAGCCTGTACTTCCAGTGGCTCTATTATTTGTGAATAAGCTAAGAACAGCGGTATAATAAAACGGGCGGGAAGGACACGTACAATTATCTCAAAACAAAATGCTCTTCAAGACAATTGCAAGTTAAAACATAGTAGCACTATATACGAGCCTTCCCTCCATTAACAATACGAATCGTTGTTGTGATACATTTTGCTACACATTGCACAGTTAAGAAAGCGTTCACGTTAAAGAGTAGCGCTTTTTCGGACAATTCTTAAGAGTGTCACCATAATCCGAGGTAAGGTAGATACATTTAGTAGTAGGCTGAATAGCTGTGTTCATTTTATGCGTTGGACTTTCAAGCTCATGGGTGCTGGTATTTATTCTGGCCGCCAGAAGTGCTTTACGAAGACGTATTCCAGCGATAAACGTATTAACGGTAGCGGAATTTCCATATCGGAAATTTATTGGAAATAGCCATTGCAGCGTCGCCACAAAGCCTCTGGGATACCAATAGTAATATCTGCAGACGCCGTCTGACACCTCAGCAATATTCACGCAGCCTCGGGCAGCTCCAATAACGGCTGCCTACCGAAAGTGCAAGAGTAGCTCTGTGCCTCACTTCTTTACGCTGTACGGCGTTCGACACGGCAGCAGCAGCAGCGTGTGGCAGCTACAACTTAACATTCTATGTCTTTTGCGCAGCGTATTTATCTCACATAGTCACTGAACTTTGGAAGGTATCTGTTTCAGTAACGGGAGCTGTGTACTACCTAATGGCGTTTGTTACTCATAATGTTTTCCTGTCTTGAACATTTGTAACATAAAGCTTAAGGATACGATGGGTGCAACTAATCACACCGTATTCTCACATTATAAGAATGTCAGAAGTTACATGACACACGTATGTATGCACAGCAACGGTAAATACTCTATTACAGTCGAACACTCTATACAGTTTCACCCGAATTGAGGCCATTTACAAACAACAACTCCAAAGTAGAAAACAAACTGATTTCAATGAATAGATGTTTAGACTACAATCGGCAATAAATTTTCAGCTATATTTAATGAAATGGAACTACATGATTCCAGAGACCTTTCCAACTCGTAAGCATATGTGATGTAAGCACGCGGATGAAGGATACCAATGAAAATTTGCACCAAGACGAGATTCGAACCCAGGTATTTGAACATTTGTAACATAAAGCTTAAGGATATCATGGGTGCAGCTAATCACACCGTATTCTCACATTATAAGAATGTCAGAAGCTACATGATACACATACTTATGTACAGCAACGGTAAATTCTCTACTACAGTCGAACACTCTATACAGTTTCGCTCGAAATGAGGCCATTTACAAACAAAAACTCCAAAGTAGAAAACAAACTGATTTCAATGAATAGATGTTTAGACTAATCGGCAGTAAATTTTCAGCTATATTTAATGAAAAGGAACTAGATGATTCCAGGGACTTTCCAACTCGTAAGCATCTGTGATGTATGTACGCGGACGAAGGAAAGCAATGAAAATTTGTACCAAGACGAGATTCTAACACAGGTATCCAGTTCCCTGAGCGGATGCATTAATCAGTACTCCAAGCTGACCTACCACAGTGGCCTAGTGAGTAAGAGACCCATATTCGAATACTGGCTTTGCTACAAATTTTTATTATTCCCTCAGTTTGCAGGCATGCATCACGATTGTCTGAGACTTGAAAAGGTCTCTGAACTGTGTATTCACATTTGATCACTGCACCTATGTTTGGGTTTCAGGCAGGATCTCACGTTTCGTTCAGTGCTGAGGTACTATTCCAACACAGTTGTAGAGTCTGTGTAATATTCTTTGAATGTAGGGGGAGTATCAAGTCGGCTGAAGGGAGACTCCAAATTTGGTGTGCGGAGGATGCCGGCACAGTAGCTCAGCGTGCTCGGTCAGAGGGTTAACTACACTCTGTAATAAAAACATAAAAAATAAAAAAAACCTGAGTGAACGGATCAACAAAGAACCTGAACGGTTGTCATCGGACGTCCGCCACGAATAAATTCAACGAACACTATGGAACAAAGTGAGATAAGAAAAGCGGTTAAAGTTCCCGGCTACCGTGCTGCAGGTACCGTGTTCCCGTGTTCGAATCCTGCTCGAGTACATCTTTTTTTAAATGTTCGGTCAGAGAGCCGGTTGGCCTCTGTATTAAAAAACTGAGTGGCAGGATCGGCCACCGAACTTGAACAGGATGTCTTGCGACGTCCGCAACGACCAAACACAACGAACAAAATGCAGAAAAAGAGAGAGGAAATCGTGTTAGGGTGGCCTGTGCAGTTTTGGAAACCCACTGTGCCAGGGTGACGTAGTGATTAGCGCATTTGTCTAGTGGGCAGTAGACTCAGGTTGGAATTCAAATTGAGTTCAAATTTCTTTCGTTGCTTCAGTCTGCATGTTATAGTGGCACTATCCACTATTTTAGGTTAAAGTAGCAAACCTTTAGTGTCTGTGGCTGAAAGCAGCATGTCGGCCGCCACAACTATTGTGGTAACAGTGCTGGATGTCAGCCAAGTTACGTCAACACGAAGAGCACAATAACAAATGCGCAAGTGAGCTGCGAAGCGAGGACGAGACAGTTTTCTGGTCGTGACCACCACACCCGAGCGAATTTTTTTGATATGGGCGATGTGACTAGAGACCATGTTTTAGAGAAACAAATGGACATAAAACGAGACTGAATTTGAGGAAAGGACGTCATTCGATTCTGGGACTGAGTCATCGCTGAGTAGTCGCATTAAAACACAGGAGCAGAGGCAGACTGCGAGAAGACTGGCAGCGCCAGCAGCAGCAGCCGGTTCGAGACCAGGTTGCGTCTGCCACCGCATTGGGTCCCTCGCGAGACTTGGTGCCAAAACGCCGCCAGCCTGCTGCTCGTGACACTAAGGTGCAGAGAGGGCCCTTTCGTCACAGCTGTCCACCGCCTGTCCGACCTGCTGCCTCCGCCACAGAGGAGCGAAGAGCAGCGTGGCCGTCACCAGGCGTGTTCCTCAGTTGGCAAGCGTCACTGTCCCAACTGGCCGTGACCTTGCCTTCGCCGCTGGATCAGAGTCCTGACACAGCATCGCCGGGCGTCGTCCTAGCAGCCAATGTCAGCTGCGCCGTCCAGATCTCACGAAGAGGGGCGTGCATACCTCGTGTAGAACTGAATTTTTTTTTTTTTTCATAATTCTTCCGACTGGTTTGATGAGACCCGCCACGGATTCTTATCCTATGCCAACCTCATCTCAGAGTATCACTTGCACCTTCGTCCTCAATTATTCATCCCTGGATGTATCTCAGGTCTTCCTATACAGTTTTTACCCTCTACGGCTCCCACTAGTACCGTGGACGTTATTCCCTGATGCCTTACAAGATGTCCTACCGTCCCGCCCCGTAAGTGTTTTCCATACATTCCTTTCCTCATCGATTCCCTGGAAAAGCTCTTAATTTCTTACCTTATCAGTCCATCTAATTTTTAATATTCTTTGGCAACAAAACATCTCAAATACTTCCATTCTCCTGTTATCGAGTTTACTACAGTCCTTGTTTCACTTCCACACAATTCTGTGCTCCAAATGTACATTCTCAGAAATTTCTTCCGCAAATTGTGGGCTATGTTTGATACTAGTACACTTCTCTTGACTAGGAATCCTTCTTGTCACTGCTAGTCCGTTTCTTATGTCCTCCTTTCTCCAGCGTCATAGGTTATTTTACTGCCTGGGTAGCAGAATTCCTTAACCTCATCAGTTCCGTGACCATCAATCCAATTGTTAAGTTTCTCACTGTTCTCATTTCTGTTACTTCTCATTACTTTCGTATTTCTTAGATTTCCTCTGAATCCATATTCTCTACTCATTAGAATGTTCATTCCATTCAGCAGATCATGTAATTCTTCTTCACTTCACTCAGGATAGCAATGTCATCAGTGAATCTTATCATTGATATCCCTTCACCTTGAATTTTAATTCCACTCCTGAAGCTTTCTTTTATTTCAATCATTGCTTCCTCGATTAGCAGATTGAACAGTAGCGGCGAAACACTACATCCCTGTCTTACACCCATTTTAATCCGGGCACTTCGTTCTTGGTCGTCCACTTTTGTTATTCCCTCTTGGCTCTAGTACCTATGGTATATTATTCGTCTCTCCCTATGGCTTACCCCTATTATTCTCAGAATATTATTCTTGTCGTCAACTTGGATGCATGAGCTGTTAAGATGATTTGTGACAATTCTCGCACTTGCCAGCTCTTGCAGTGTCGATGACATTTTTCGCAAAGTCAGATGGTATGTCGCCACTCATACATTCCACACACTGACGAGAATAATCGTTTTATTGCCTCTTCACCCAATTATTTTAGAAATTTAGATGGAATGTAATCTATTCAAATGGTTCAAATGGCTCTGAGCACTATGGGACTCAACATCTGTGGTCATGAGTCCCCTAGAACTTAGAACTACTTAAACCTAACTAACCTAAGGACATCAGACACATCCATGTCCGAGGCAGGATTCGAACCTGCGACCGTAGCGCTCACGCGGTTCCAGACTGACGCGCCTAGAACCGCACGGCCACACCGGGTGGCAATGTAATCTATTCCTTCTGCCTTATTTGATCTTAAGTATTCCAAAGCTCTTTCAATTTCTGATTCTAATACTGGATCCCCTATCTCTTCTAAATCGACTTTGTTTCTTTCTCTATCACATCTGACAAATGTTTCCCTTCATAGAGGCCTTCAGTGTACTCTTTCCACCTATCCGCTCTCTCCTCTGTATTTAACAGTGCTAGGCGCGCAGTCCGGAACCGCGCGACTGCTACGGTCGCAGGTTCGAATCCTGCCTGGGGCATGGATGTGTTTGGTGTCCTTAGGTTAGTTAGGTTTAAGTAGTTCTACGTTCTAGGGGACTGATGACCACAGCTGTTAAGTCCCATAGTGCTCAGAGCCATTTAACAGTGGAATTCCCGTTGCACTCTCAATATTACCACCCTTGCTTTTCATTCCAGCGAAGGTTCTTTTGACTTTCCTATCTGCTGAGTCAGTCTTTCCGACAATCATTTCTTTTTCGATATCTTCACATTTTTCATGCAGCCATTTCTATTTACCTTCCCTGCACTTGCTATTTATTTCATTCCTCAGTAACTTTTATTTCTGTATCCCTGAAATTCCCTGAAAATTTTTGTACTTCTTTCCTTCGTCGACCAGTTAAACTATTTCTCTGTTACCCATCGTCTCTACGTAGTTACCTTCTTTGTACCTATGTCTTTCTTTCCAACTTCTGTGACGGCCCTTTTTACAGATGTCCATTCCTATTCAAATGTACTGCCTACTGAGCTACTTCTTATTGCTCTACCTATAGCCTTAGAGAAATTCAAGTGTATCTCGTCATTCCTTAGTACTTCTGCATCCCGCTTCTTTGTGTATTGATTCTTCCTGACTAATCTCTTAAACTTCAGCCTGCTATATGTCACTATTACATTGTGATCTGAGTCGGTACCTATTCCTGGGTACCCCTTGCAGTCCAGTATCTAACTTCGGACTCTCTGTCTGACCATGATGTAATGTAACTGAAATCATCCCGTGTCACCCGACCTTTCCCAAGCATACCTCCTCCTCTTGTGAGTCTTGAATTAAGTATTTGCTATTATTAGATGAAGTTTATTACAGCACTTAGTTAGTCTTTCTTCTCTTCCATTCGCAGTACCAAGCCGGTATTCTCCTGTAACTCTTTCTGCTACCCCTTCCCCTACAACCGCATTCCAATCTTCCAGGACTACTAGATGTTATCACTCTCCAAGTACTGAATTACCCGTTCAATGTTCTCTCATACTTTCCCTATTTCTTCATCTTCGGCTTGCGAGGTCGGCATGTACATCTGAAACATTGTCGTCGACGTTGGTTTGCTGTCGATTCTGATGCGAACAATCCTATCACTGAACTCTTCACAGTACCTCACTCTCTGCCATATCTTCGTATTCGTGATAAATCCCACTTTCATTACACCACTTTCTGCTTCTTTTGATCTTACCCTCTGCTAATCTGACATGAAATCCTTGTCTTATTTCCATTTCACTTCACTGAACCCACACTATATCTATATTGAGGCTCAGCATTTTCCATTTCATTTTTTCTAGTTTCCTTACCGCGTTTAAACTTCAGACATTTCACGCCCCGACTCGTAGAACATTACCCTTTCGTTGGTTACTCAATTTTTTTCTCATGGTCATCTCCCATTGTCAGTACTCTCCCACTGATCCGAATGGGGGACTATTCGGGAATCATTTGCAAATGAAGAGATCATCATGACACTTTTTCAGTACAGGCCACATGTCATGTGAATATACAGAATGTGTCTTTAATGCAGTGGTTCCATTGCATTCTGCATCCTCACGCCCTTGATCATGGCTGATTTTTCCGCCTCGTGGGCAGTTTCCCACCACAAGGGCCAGAGCAAGCGAGTACCCTCTTTGACAAGCCCAATGCCAGAATGAGGGTGACTTCTTATCTCCGACGTCGGCCGCTATTGCTGACGATTTTTATTCAAAGTTTAAACGGTGGCGTGGTTCTAACCGAGGGCCGTTAATCAGTAATCTAACACGCTACCTCCCCCCCCCCCCCCTACAGAGGTGCCACTACAGAGTGGTCCATACAGATTGGTGTCAGAAGATCTGACGTCGCAGCAATCGACAGCGGAGGGTCTCCCACCGCTGCAGCACTTTTTTCCAGCCACATCCCGTAGCATTGTCACTGGGGAGAGTGAGACAATTTGGTTATTGTGTGGTGGTAGCCATGAAGTCGATGTTTGGAAGCCATGTTTTATGGAAATTACATTTACGAAAGCAAAGAAATTTAGGAGTTATGTTAAAGATGAATGCTTAGTACCGTATGTTAGACTCATTGTAATGTAGTCGGGCATTCTGCACCTTGTGCCGAATCAGTAGCGGAACAACTTTACTTGTAACCGTTTTGGACACACGGCTAGGCACTGTTGAGAGTACAGATGGCTCAAGACTAGAGAGAAGATGTAACCTTGTAGATGACTTTCGGACTTACGGTTCTGTGTGTATTGTTTTGTTGTAGTTAATTTTTATCGTGCATAATGGATGCAGAGGCGAAATCAGTGACATGAGGTGTTACCAGCGAAGAAGCGATGCAGTCAATAATGGATCAGGTGGCTCAGAAGAGAGTGGATAATCTGGCTACGTTTAATGAATTAGGAGGAAAGAGTCGCGAAATAGAAGTGTGGCAGTCGCAAAATCTAGGAGTGGATCCGACTGTGGCGAATCTTGCTTCTCCTTTCTCTGGTAGAGCGTCTGAGGATGTATTGGCATTACTAGAGGATCTAAGTCATCAGCTGACTTAAGGGTTTGGTCAGATGAACAAATGATGCAGATCGCAAGGTTACGTTTGTCAGGAGAAGCAAAATTATTCGGAAGGTGCCTTGCAAAATGCTGAAACTTTTAACCAGCTGATACAGGGCTTGGAACAACAATGCAGGAAGAAGAATAGTGCATGGTTTTTCACGCAGAATTAGGGATGGTATCCAGGGGACATAATGGTACAGTTGTAGACTATGCAGATATAACTAGGAAAATGAACGTCCGCATGTACGAGCTGTCATTAAACGAGGAAGTAAATAAAGTGGTGGTGCAGGAGGTGAGTAACGAGCGCTGGGTCTTTTTTTATGGGGTTTGGCACCGCAAATGTCTAGGAGACTGCGCAAGGCGTCGCCCAAAGATCTTAATGGAGGGGTTGGGCTAGCTCTGGAATACGAATAAATGTACAGGGGTAAGGGAGCGAAGCAAGTATTTACATCGATGTGTTTTAATTGTGGTCGAACATGACATGTACAAATACAATGTTACGATTTACGGAACCCGCAGCACAACTGGAGTATCAAGGGTCACCAACAATTTGGTGGAAATGTCAGTAGAGGAGGTTTCGATCAACGGCAAAATTATATGGATAATGGTAGAGGTAGTCAAGGGAATAAGAAACGTCCTTTAAAACTTAAAAGGGAGCTCCAGGACAGCTGACGCGAGTTCCTAGTAGGAGGTGAAATATGAGAAAATGAGTGTTCTGGATGGAAGAGAGTATGAAGTATTAATGGAAAAGGCAGCATATGTCAGTATCCTCGAGAAAATTACTGGGTAGGAGGCAGTGGAGCCCACCACGACATGATTTGCGTAGTGTAGGAGATATTGATATACGACCATTGAGGACTGTAGTGATGAATTTTTTAGATGGGACAGACAAGTTTAGACAGTTTGTGGAAGTGATGTCTCATTTAAGCGACGGGTATTACATGATCCCAGGGCTAGATTGTCTGCATCAACATCATGCCACAATCGGCCTGCAAGGAGGTATAGTAGAACTGAGCATGGTGCGATGTGAGAGATATGTGCAGAGTTGTTTAGAGGCATTCTGTTTACAAATAAACAGTCGTGCTGTTGAGTAACAGCCTTTTTTGCAACTTAGTAATGTGGCGACCGCTCACCTGATTGCATATTAAGACGGTTCTCGAGAGAATCTGGCACATTAGCTGATACGAATTTGCTGCGTACATTGGATGCCGCACATTGATGTCTTGGGACTGCCACAAGGACGCTGCCGAGTTGGCCACTGGCCAGGGATTTTTCGAAACTGGATCGAAAAGTTAGTACCTAATAACCAATGCTTGCTGTGTGGAGTTGTCCAACACTGATTCTTCATTGGTGAAAATGTACATCATGGGGCCTAACAACTGCAGGCCCCGGATCTGTGTGTGTGTGTGCGTGTGTGTGTGTGTGTGTGTGTGTGTGTGTGTGTGCGCGCGCGGGAGGGGCGGGGGAGGGCAAACCGGGTTATCTCCCCGGGCAGCAATATTGGGGGAACCAATTTCATATTCTTGAAGGAAAAACCTTGTTTCACGAAGCGCCTAGTATACAGGGCACGATGGCCTATATATTGTTCATATGATTTTCAAACGCCTCCCCGTTAATATTTGAACCTTTTTTTAAAACTTTGTAGGTTGATATCTGAATGAATCATAAGTTGATTTTTGAATGCTTGATGCCTCTGCCAGGGAACTTGCGTCTAGAAATAAGAAAACTTAAGTCAATTCTAGCAGCCAATTGCACCTGTGGGCTTTAAGCAAATACGTCAAACCTAAGACAAAGACTCTACACGGAGGTAATCTTTGAAAGCAACCATAATATTCGTAAACAAACGAATGTAGCATACGGTAAAATTACAATCACAGTTATCGTGATTAATTACTCAGCCACGAATTATATCGAAAAGATACGAAGGTAATGAAAGTAAATAAGAATAAAAAAAGAGGTATAGACGTGTCTGAAATAAATTATTATTGCAATTTATGCGAGTGAGAAAAGTACAGGGAACCTTTATATCCATTACAGTATATTACATTGTGAAGTCGTAATATTGTGATACAGCATTAATTTATTTTTAAATAATTATTGAATCTACTGGACTACTGCGGGAAAGTGGGGGTTTAGGGCTGAGAGAAACTAAAATGTAACGCAGCAACGGGAAAAATTACATAAATAATAAAATATACAAAAAAATTTAGGAAAAGAACCAGGAGCATGAAAGTTGAGAAACGAACACAGAAATCCTAAACAAAACGCCAGTACACAAATAACGAAAATTCATAAAACGTAAAAAATATTGGAATCGGTAACTAGATTGGTTGTTGGTCGTTTTTGGGGAAGGAGACCAGACAGCGAGGTCATCGGTCTCATCGGATTGGGGAAGGAAGTCGGCCGTGCCCTTTGAAAGGAACCATCCCGGTATTTGCCTGGAGCGATTTAGGGAAATCACGGAAAACCTAAAACAGGATGGCCGGACGCGGGATTGAACCGTCGTCCTCCCGAATGCGAGTCCAGTGTCTAAGCACTGCGCTACCGCACTCGGTCGGTAAATAGAACTAAGCTATATAGATCAACTGTATTTACCGATTCCAGCTATTCCACGTTTGTTATTTAGACCATTTTTGAAGCAAGTGTGTGCACTACAATGCTAATTGTTTTCTACATTCGGTATTACTCTCTTCACTATATTTTACTTTTTCGCAGTAGTTCAGCAATCAATAAGAACTCTACAAATCCTACAAAAACCGAGTTCACACACTTACTGCAAACGTCGCCAAAATTATGAACCATCGAGTGGTTGGAATCGGTAACCGGTATTGACCTCTTGTATAGGTCAATGCTCGTTATCGATTGCTAAATTCCCATGGTTCATTATTTAGATTTTTTTCTAGCAGATGTGTACACGTAAATGTAATAATATTTCTACGCTTGTAATTGCTCTCGAAATGCTGGGATGACAAATATAGGAATCCGTAACTAGAATTGAGCTATATGAGAGGTCCATTTTAGTTGCCGACTTCTAGAGGTATGTGCACTGAAAAGTAATAGGACCTCAGCACTTGTAATTGCTCTCTGAACTCCTGCGAAAAAGGGACTGATATCGGAATCGGGAACTAGAAGTAACGTGTATAGGTCAATTCTCGTTATCCAGCCCAATAATTGTTACTTTATGTGAATTTTGTTGTTTGTATACTCGCTTTTTTTAGGATTTTTGTGTCAGTTTCTCCGAATTTCATGGTACTGTTTCTTATTTGTTAACACTTACTTCATTTTTCCGTAGTTGTGTTACATTTTAGAATCACCCCGCCCAAAACCCCACTTTCCAGCAGTAGCTCCGTTAGATTCAATAATTATTGTTAAAAATTAACGCTACACTAGTAAGGGGCAGTTTTACAGTCCCCGGTTAGTAGCCGCTTGGTTCGATTCTTGAAATAGCGCGGAAAACGCGTTGCACGAACATGTGGTAATGCGTAACCGGTGCTTATAGTAGGGTTAACAGGCATTTGATATTGGTACTTCGCGAACTATATTCTGTCGTGTTATTTATGAATATGAGGTAAATAAAAATGAGCATTTGTGTCAAAATAGTCCCGCTTATTAGGTGTGTGTTACAACTGCTGAAATTTTAGAACGGGCTACCTCGCTTTATCTATCAGACAGTGACATAATAGACGTAATCATACTGAGAAACCATACCAGTCTTGGGTACTATTCAAATTAACAGCTCGTTTTAGTACTGGACAACGACATTTTGATTTTTCATGCAGCAAAAGGTTTCACAAATTTTGATGAGCTAATAGATTCTCTCGCAGAAACAAAAGCAACCCCTATAAAACTGTGGCAAGATTAGAGAGAAAAAAATGCTGGGAACCAAGGATTGAAGAAATGTGCACTGTCGTGCTTGTCTCTTGTCTTTACTGATTCTATGTTTCCTGTATTTAATTTTATGTCACACAAAAACAAATTTTTAAGTTAATAGGCAGTAAAGAGTGCAGATTTTCTGAATAATTCTCATCCTCCCGATCGCAAATCATCACACCCAATATTAATCGTGAGTTTTTTCTAAAAGGGGCTAGGATGTCAGAACGACTGATTGGGTGCAGTAGAGGCACCACAGGACATTTTAATTTCCACTGTCCTGAATATAGGTTTGGTGGCTTCCATTAAAAAATACACACATTTGAATTCCACAGAGACGTGGATAAAAGAATGCTGTGTGAAGAGGCGTGGCACTGTGCTTTGGTACTTTGGCGCACTTAAGACAAATAACATGTCATTCATTTCCTCGAACATAGGGGAACTCGGGGCAGAACGGGATAGCGGGGCACAATGGGAAATTGCTCTTTTCTAGACTGGACAGTGTTGCAACCTGATGTATGGCCATGTTACTATTTCTCCTAATGGAAGGGATGTGAGGGCAGCCATTCTGATTTAGTTTGAAATATTTTGATCCCAGCCTGGATGTTCATGGATGCCAGACTCTCCCAACCAGCTATGTTCGCCGAACAACTCAGCTTTCCAGATATCACCCGAGACTGTCATTCCAATCCCACTAATCTGTAAAAATACTCGGCGGACTACAAGAAGAAAAGGAAAAACCGTCGTATTAACAGATTCTCCTTATAAGAAGGAACTGCATATGCTGTCGCACGTAAAGTAGGCCTACAGATAGGAGGAGGTTGCACAAATATAAACAATTTCAGGACAGAGACGTCAGGTGCAATGCAACGTAAGGCAAAAATATCAAACTGTTCACCCCAAAAACTAAGAGTACATCAAAGACCTTAAGAAAAATAAAAGGAAGAAGATGATGGAGAAGAGAGAATCAGAGAGAGAGGATGCCGAGTGTCTCTACTGTGACGACTTCTACTCCGTTTCTAATGAGGGCTGGGTCGCATGCCAGAGTGGGCACACAACTCATGTGCTGGCATAGACAGTGAAGATGAAGAGGAAATACTGATTTGTGACTGTTGCCGAAAGGACTAGTAGTTAGTAGTTTGGTGGTTATTAAGCATTGTACGTTTTTCAGAGTGACATTAAAAATTTTCTTATTTTGAAGAATGACTTTTTAATTGTTCAAATTACACATTTCTTAATCTGAATTGCCTGTTATACAACATTTTGTCATAGTGTAATACGATATTAGTAATTCAAATTCAACATTTATGTAATAATATAACAAAAAATACCCTATCCCTTTCTGCCCCGTGGGTGGGGTGGAACGGGAAATATGCAAGACTTTCTTTGAAAATTTGTAAAAAATGGTAAATATATTGTTTTAGGTGATTTTAAGATAAGGTACCTTAGGCTACAGTACAAGGTGTTTTTTTATCACTTTAAGAGTGTTTCCTTGTGTTCCCTTATTTTATAGAAACTGTTAAACCTTACGTATCCCGTTCCGCCCCGAGTTCCCCTATATGTTTTATACATTAAACTCTTCTGAAAGTTATGTGCTACAAAACGAACACATTTTTGAAAAATCGATAATTTTTAATTTTTGTGATCCTATCTCATGCACTCCAGATGGAGGGGGCCGGGTGGCGTCACTAACAAGTTTTCGTCCCGGTTCGGAATCGTAGCTCCGGGGCCGAACAATTGTAAGCCAATACGATGATGAAGGGGGTACCCTGAGGGACAAGGGTGGATGAATAAGAAATAAAATCCGAAACAGTGACGTTTGAGAGACTAATTCAGTCGACTGGAAGTCTCTCTAAGCTATGTTGTGATTCTCTTTCGAATAGGGTATTCTGATTTTGCGTTTGTGGGGCATGTTAGTGTGTCTTATTATTGGTTTTCAGACTTCAAGTGTGATTCATGTATTCATTTCGAAGTCTATTATTATTTTATGCTATTCTAATTTTAAAGTCCATATTGAACTGTGTTCACGCTACCTGGCCTACACTTCGAAAAATAACTTGAACTTCTACAGTCTAATTACTGTAGTCGAAAGATGTTGCATGAACACTGGGGCACAGAAAATGTCCATTGCACCTGGAATAACGGGGGAGCTATGATCTCCAGGTGGCGGTTTAATTCGAGAGCAGTTAAGGAGGAAGCACTGGCCGGAGTCTTACTTCAGCTGATCTAAAAGTCGCCTGTTAAAAAAAATGGTTCAAAAGGCTCTGAGCACTATGGGACTTAACTTCTCAGGTCATCAGCCCCCTAGAACTTAGAACTACTTAAACCTAACTAACCTAAGGACATCACACACATCCATGCCCGAGGCAGGATTCGAACCTGCGACCGCAGCGGTCGCGCAGTTCCAGACTGTAGCGCCTAGAACCGCTCGGCCATCTCGGCCGGCTAAAGTCGCCTGTAAAACCACTGTTACATAGAGATGTGGAGCTAAAGACAATGGGTGTCAATAACGACCACACGACACTTTCCTAAAACTCTTGAAAGATCAACATGTCGCAGCACGTCAGACTTCTACAAATTTATGAATCACTGATTGCATCATAAGGTGGGATACATTCATCTCTCTATATACCTGCCATTTACTGAGTCATGTCTACGTCCAATCTAATCAGTCCAATGAAACTATTATATGCCCATTGCGCCTCCTTAGAGTCGGCAGGGGTATTTTCTCTCGTGTTTCAGTAGATATGTGCAATTTCGATTCTGCATTGTGTAACTAGAGTGAGCCAAAATAAATAGGGCTCATCACGTCTTTCATGCGACGCCCCGTATCGACGGATAATGTAGGTTTGTTTTCAGTTACAAAACAATGGTTTTTGAATCGAAATTTTACTTTCGCATTCGATAGAGCGGTCCGTAATCAGTCTAGTTCGGTATTCTTATCCTCGATATGTATTAAAAGGGGCTGTAAAACACGAAGAATAAACTGAAGTTCAGCTGCGACTCACTGTCGGTAATGCTGTAGGGCGGTGTTGTTGCTACTGGAGCACTGGTAATTCTTCGAGTTACAAATCCTCTATTAACACATAACGATAAAACAGATATCGCACTGGACTAATTAGGACCGCTCTATTGAGTGGGCGCGTAAAATTACGATTTAAAACTCATTTGTTGGCAAAGGGAATCAAACCTAAACTGGCCGTCGCATGAAAGACGTGATGAGCTCTATTTATTTTGTCTGACTCTAGCTACGCAACACAGAAACCAAATTGTAAACATCGGCTGAAACACGAGAGAAAACACCACTGCCGACTCTTAGGAGAGACACCCTATGTAATCTGTGTGTGGGAAACAAAGAAATAAACAATTATGTTCACACCCTGCCTGTGTCATTTTATTTGAATTTACAACATTTTAGTGACTAACGTAAGAACATATCACTACTTTTGCATACTGAATTATAACAGTACACTACATTAAGAATAAACTATTGCAGTACAGCTTAGTGCTGTACATGCTTACAAAGGCTTCATTTAATTTAGTTAATTAGAAAGAAAGCCGGTACTATTAACATATTAGTTGTCTCCTAAGTTGTAGCAAGTGGACTGTTTATTTGACGTTACTAGTGTAATATTACTTGATTAGAATTGTGTTTTTCAAAGGAAAACCTGCATCTGCTAAGAACTGAGACCTATTTACAGTACATAAAGAGACGCAGTCTTAAGAATAACACTAACACTTGCCAAATAGCTTGCTTAATTTTTTGAATCCTTCGATCTACATATCCAGAGAATTTTGTTGGTTCGTTGATTTAGGGGAAGGGACCAAACAGCGAGGTCATAGGCCCAACATCTGATTAAGAAAGGACTGGGAAGGACGTCAGCTATGCTCTTGCAATGGAAACAACTTGGCATTTCCCTGAAGCGATTTAGTAGAATCGCGGTAAACGTAAATCAGGATGGCGGGACGCCGGTTTGAAACGTCGTCCTCCCGAATGAAAGTCCAGTGTACAAACCACTGGCCCACTTCGCTTGGTCAGAGAATTTGTAGACTCAATGAAGTACGTTTTCTAAATTCTTCATATTAGGTGAAAGCTTGTTGAACACCTTTGAAAGTACGTAGATCTATTCTGAGACCCAGATAAAGGTGCCTGTCTTCTATTGGTCATGTGTAAATCAGAAGAAATTAATTTTCATTCTCAACGATAAAACTGCTAATGAGGAAGTTTGTTGGGAAAAGAGTGCAAGAATTCCAACACCCTTCTAACAAATGTATCACACAAAATATTGTTGTTGTTGTGTGAGCTAAATAATTCTTTTTACGAGTACTGTTTTCCACATCCCCAGAAAATATGCAAAGTCTTTAGGTCAGCACAATGGCCTACGCGTCTAAGGGAAAAACTCAATGAACTTAGCTTTTTCATTAATTTATATAAATGTCGAGTACATTTTAACTTTTTATCTTACTGGAACGCAATGAATTTCAAGTACAGTGATCCACTTGGAAGTGTCTACTTCTTGTGTCTACTCCGCAAGGTAACAGGTCGTTATCGCTTGTCTGAGACCTTGTTATCAGCTTCGAACCGCTTGAAGGCTTTTACAGCTATCAACTGATCTCCCAAAAGTGAGTTTGCACTCCTGATTCACAGGTTTGTGTCATCATCAAACATTGCAGTTGAAGAACCGCTCTTTAAGAACATTGTCTGAAAATTTATCTAGATTATTAACTAGAATGGACCCAATAGCGATCTTTCTGCGACCACCACATACTATGTCCCTTCATTCTGAAATTAGCTCCATGCATGTGACAGTCTGTCAATGAGACCCTCTATTTCCTGTTACGAATGTAAGACTCAATCCATGGAAAAGAATAGTATATAATGCCGTAAAACTTCGCTAAGTACAAATTTTGTGATCCTGTTTTTGGTGAAGTTATAAAATATATTTACAGGAATTTGTTTCTTCTTTAGCTCTGCATCGGCATCATTTGAGGGATCATGTTTCGCTTTCACTATCGAGAAGGATTTACGAAAGTGAAACGTAGAAGCAGTTAAACGTTCTGCTCAGCTAAATGAGTCAATTCCGTATTGAAGGCTCTTTCTCAATTACTTTGGAAACGACTGAATGGAATTAAATAGGTCTGTAAACAGAAGTGGCATATTTACCTTCCAGTTTTATTGGCGAGCGTCATTACATAATACTTATGTCTGTTGGGAAATGTGCTGTGACTCACTCATCGAATACAAAGGTAACTTAAGGGTGACCGTGTCAATTCGGCACAAGCTTCTGATGTTCTGATAGTCTCCTCAACTTTGCTACCGGATTCTAACGAAATTTCGGCGTTCCATCTGTCCGCCGTTTTGAGCAGAACGTCGGTGCTGCCTAGACCTGCTATCAGCTTCCAGTGGCACTCAGCAGCAGAAGCAGCATTCCCCTAAAGATGGTGGAGAGATGGATCACCGAGATATCGAATCTTGTTGATTTGTCAATCCGGCAGCAAATCTGAGGAAATTATAATGGAATTCTCTGGGAAAGTCTAGGAATTCACTTTTAATATCCTGTTACAAACACCACCATAGCCATCGTATAAGTGATCTGATGAACTTTTTAACACTTTCGCTGCCATACGGCTAATGGTACTGTTGCACCCCAGCCAAAAAAAGCCCAATTTTTTTTCTTTCTAACTACGTACTGAGTATTTCCTAATGTTGCTAAGTTCACCCCGAATGTATGAAACCTCGAAATGCTTCGAAAGACGACTTAAATTGTGAGGTAGCCAGCGTCCTCATGGGCCAGAAGTGAAACCAGTTTTAGAGAGGTTGACATTGTGAGCCGTGAGGACGACGGCCACCCCACTTTCTTACAGAACATGATACAGAAACAGGGTATAAATTATATGAAAACGCATCCAATTGATTGTTATTTATTAGGTGTATGTAATCAATAGTATACAAACATAGGAAGAAAAATTGTTTTTCTTACAATTAGTGTTTTGGAAAACAGGATATGCAAACGAATTCATGACATTTCTTACAGATTGTGGTTGTTGTTGCAAGTTTCTGCGCTTCATTTCTTCTTCAACTCTTGAAATATTCAAATAGCAACTTCTGCACGTCTTTCGTATTATCTGTTTCGCTTGTCTCTGCATACTTTCTACCAGGGTATGGCTCTTGAACTTTTAGAAGATCGATTGGGAGTCGGTGTATCGATGTTGTTCTCCAAGAGCCTCATGATTACTTCCTCCCTAAAATTCTATATAGGAATATTTTTCTCGGTAAATATTTTGTACAAAAAGTCAGCATTTACTACCGCTATGTGGAAGACAATTTAAAATGGCACTTTATGGTAACATCTTATTTGAGACCTGAGTTCCTCCTAGCGTATACAACTTTCAAATAACTTCCGGGAACTCAGCCAGGTAACACTTTCAGCGACCGTCGATATTTCGGTGGGAGAACACCCCGCCATTTTCAAGGCAAACTGTAACGGACAGGCGGTGTACATGAAAATTTAAAGCCTCGGTTCTCGGACTGAAGCAGGAAATATAACACACACACTGAACACTAGTGCCACCAAAGATGACCAAAGTCAGAGATACCGATAGTGAGACTATGAATTCGCAGGGGAGGTAGCATTGGCTCCGTCCTTCTGTTTCTTGACAGGGGAGAGAGCCTGATTCCTAACAGAAACCTCCATCCCTGTTAACGAGGTTGCTCGCTAATTTAATCTCAAATGCCTTCCAAATAACACTGTCCCAATAGCTGGACGTGGATGCTAATATTGTTTTTCTCAGTGGCGAGAAATAGCTTGACATCTGATCTTATTCATCATTTCCTTGCTTTGCCGCATTATAATCCCGAATGGCAGCATGTTTAAATATTTCCCGCTTTTCTTCCTAGTGGTTCGCATTTCGATGTCATACTCAGTAGTGAGAAACATCACATCTCTTTAGTCTTGCCATTTTGCTATTATTGTTCCATTAGATTCTCTTCCATTGAGTTTGCCTCTTCTTATTTGTGACGTCGTCATGGCGGGGGGGGGGGGGGGGGGGGAGAATAGGCAAATGCTTTCTGTTTTTTTCTCAGGGTACCTACGATGTTTGTATTTCTATACAAAAAATGACTAGCTAATGACACTCTTGTGTAATTATTGTCAATATCAACAGCGCGTTCCTCATCTATATATTTTTCCATTATGTCTAAAACTACTATTTCTACAGGATTTTTATTGACAATGTACAGCCGTCTTGTGTAAAGAATATTTCTCAGCGTATAACCAGCTTGGTTACAGTAGGGAGATCGTGGTCTAGTGGCTCCCTCCGTATCACGGGGTCCCGGGTTCGGTTCCTCGCCTGGTTGGGGATTTTCTCTGTCTTGGGCTGGGTGTTTGTGTTGTCCTCATAATTCCATCATCATTCCTGAAAGTGGCTAGATTGGACTGGATACACATTGGGAATTTGTACAGGCACAGATGACAGCGCAGTTGAGCGCCCCCCAAACCAAACATCATCATCAGCAGCAGCAGCAGCAGCTTGGTTACAACGTTTGAGCACCTTGATTCCATATCTATCGGTCTTGCTGTGGATGTACTGACCAAATAAAAGTCGTCCGCTAAAGGGCAGTATCGACTCGTTCACTGTTAGCATCTCTCCCAGGTCATACTGCGAGCAAGATTTACTCTCGATCCCATCAAGGAGTTTTCGGATCTTGAATACTATCACTTGTATCTGCAGTTGCGTTGTCCGCGAAATGGACGAACGTCAACAGCAGTTGAAATCGATTATGGGACATTGAAACGTGTACCAGCGATGGCGAGGCATGACAGAATCTCTGACCAGAGAGTTATTTATCGTTGCTAGTCTGCGCTTGACTGCGCGAGAGTTCAGTTGCGTATAGCGAGTCGGCAGGAACAGTAGTTGTGTGTGAGGAGTCGGCAGTAGCTGTAGCGAGTGGACGGTTGTACTGAGCGGGCGTCGACATGGGTCTCTAGTCACGGTTCTGGACGAGGTATATTGTTATCGAAGGTAATGAAGCAGCATTGCGCTCAGTTAATATGTTAATTGTAATTAATTTGTTCAAGAATTGCCCCTATAATAATTTTTCTACAAAGTAACCTTTTTAAAGAAAAATATTCATTTCAAGTTAAATAATATTTCCTATGCATTCCTTCCAAGAATCAAAATTAAACATGGGCCAGCATTGCACGGAGCTGTGCCGAAAAATAAGAGCAGATATAGATGCAGTTTACTGAGGTAAGAATTTTGGTTTTTGTGTTCAGGTTTAATTATTGCACAGGGCCGAAGGTCAGCGCAGCTGCCCTTCTAAAATTTATCAGGTTCATCTTAACATTGATTTTGTGGGGACTTAACATTTTTGCGCATTTTTATTATCATTGAGTTTTATTACTGTGGGAAGCTAACATATGGCTCTATTTGCATTATCATTCAATTCTTTTCATATAAAATTTCTTGCGGGGAGGCTACACTTGGCGACATCCGGTCCAGGATCGTAATTCTTTAGGAATCTTCTGAAAAGTAGCCAGATATCTGTTCTTATTTACTTAATACAATTAGCATTTGGCGCTACGCTTTTACTAATTTTGTGACTTTCTCCCACAGATCATCGGCAATTCGTTGCTCTTTGTTGTATTTGTATTTGTTGGATTTTGCATTGTCTTTGTCTCATTTGTGAATAATTGTGACTAGTGTAAAAATGCCGCGAAAGACTGTTAATAGTAAATCGCGAGGTATAATGAGTGAAATAACCGATTTAAATAACTTCACCGATAGTAATTGTGACACACTATGTATTGATGACAATCCTCCGTTTACTGACAATCAGTATGTACCAACCACTAATGTTGATTTTGACCCTAGTGATGAACAGACAAATTCAATTGTGTCGTCTGTTAATTTAATGACAATTGATGACGCGGGGCGTTCTGTTGCAATGAGCGCTGCCCAGCTTAACACAACCGGTTTGCAAAATTTAAGTACTGAACAGACAAATTTGTCTAATGAAAATGAACAGTGTAATCAGAATACGATAGATTTATTTAATTCCGAGGTAGTGACTAACAGCGTACATCCGATTGGCAAACATTTTCAAGAATCACAGAATGACCAAATGGTCACACAAAACGTGACGATTGCAGGTACACCACTAAACAACACAGAGAATAGAAATGCTAATTTTAGCTCGGATCAAATGATGGCATTATTGCTACAAGTTCTTGAAAAACAAGACAATCTTAATAAAAAACAAGACAATTTTAAAGATTTCAAACAACAACTTAATGAAATTAATAAAAAACAAGACATCCTTAATGAAAATAACGAAAATCTCAAACAACAGCTTAATGAAAAATTAGACAACAATTCTAGACAGTTAAATGAAAAATTAGACAACAACACCAGACAGTTAAATAAAAAATTAGACAACAATTCCAGACAGCTTAGTGAACAGATCAGAGCCGTTGCCGCGCAATGTCATGATACTAAGGAACAATTACGTGAAGAAATTGAGACGTGCGCTAGGAAAAGTAGTGAAGAAATTAGGTCTGTTGCTCAAGAATTAAGGGATACGCAAACAGCTGCAACAGGATCACTCAGAGACGAAACTAGTGCAGTCGGTAAACAATGCTCTGAAAAAGCAACACAATTACGCGACGAGTTTAAATTAATGACAGCAGAACTTTAGCGCACAATGGATGCAAAGATAGACGCGAAATTCGACCAACAGAACACTCAGATTGACGAACGTTTTAATCTTCACCTACAAAACAGTGATACGCGTTTCCGCAGATTTATACAGGATCAAAATAAAGTAAAACAACATGTCATGGAAACAATCACCGCACAGAGACAAGGAGATAAACGTAAACTGTTCGCGAAAGCAAAAACATACCTAGACAACAATATTGCTACAGTGTCCGACGAAATTAATACCATCAAACAGTTGAACACAGAATTACGTGATGAAATTTCCGATCTTAAATCGAAAACAGACACACACACAGCAGACTTTCAGACCGTAACAGACAGACTCGAACAATTAGAACTAACACAGGATTCTGATGTCATCAAAGCTGACGTTAAAAAATTGACCGAAACCACACGTAAATTACAAAAACAGATTAATGCTTCTGACACTAAGAACGATGATCAGGCAAAAATACTGACTGAAAAATATGATGAATTGGCCAGTCGTATTGATGTTATCGAAAGTAATAATGACAACAAATCAGACGATACTGCACCGATTTCGTTTAACCAAACACCTGAATTCCAAAATTTACAGCAGACAATCAATGAGATCGATTCATCTAATAATACATTACGTAGAAAGTTGTCAAGTTTACAGCAAGAAGTAACAGAGATGAAAAATATTTCAGTTAATAACATATCACAGCAGACGCCACTTTGCGAACATTTGTCAGACTCACGCAGCGCGTATAATTTGGGTAATTTACAGAGACTACGCGACTTAAAATCCGAAAAGCTACGCGACTTAAAATCTGAAAAGCTACGCAACTTGAAATCCGAAATGACACAGACAAACAAATTCTCACACAAACCTGAACGTGTTCTCAAATTCAGTGATAAGAACGTTGATTATAAGCAATTTTTATGTGTAAAAAAATCTAAGGAATTTAATAATGACAGAGCACAGATACACGATTTGAACTGTATACGACAATTTATTTTTGTACTTTCAATAGCATTGCCTGTAATACAGAAACTACAATTAGCATGGATACAGCAATTTACTTTTGAACGTTCACCAGCATTGCCTGTAACGAAAAAGTTGAAATGTATTTGCAGCACGTAATCGACCTCAGGGGATTCATTACGCTTTAATGAATATGTGCCGTAGCGTGCATAGGGCCCCGAGCCGTAGTAGTGCTGTTTCATCTTTAGTTTTCTGCACTGCTGCCATCTCTTCTACTATCCTTTATATCTATCAAAACAGCTCTTTAACTATTGCTCTGTCTAGAATTAAGAAACGTAGTAAAGAAAACCTGATGTGACAAGTTTTACCGAAAGTGACAGTTCTCTTTAGACACCCCCGATATGACAACTATTGCCGTAACTTTAATAACAGATAAAATCGTAATCATCAGTATGTGTAAAATTATCAGCAATAGCAAACCACATTTTAATAACAATAGAGGTTTTTCACCACAACAGCATGAAAGTCAGCTGGTTAGCATACCTAACCAACAATGCAGTCTACAAGGTCAACCAGGCTTTAATGTTTCGCCGCGTGCACGTATAGTCCCAGCTACAACAAATAGTAACGCACGCCAGCAAAGAAATGAAAACGTACAGAAAACACACTATTTCAACTCGTATCGCAAATGCACCGTATAGAAGTGACTATCATGACAAACGTAAAAGTAATGAGCACAATTTTTCAGCGTACATTTAATAACAGTCGATCTTTCCAGCAGCAAGAACATCAGCAACAACATATTATCATGAATGAACCAGACAATAGGTGTCATCCATAGCGTAAGACGTCAGGAAGAAATAACAGAACAGTACAAATATTGGAACTGCCACAGCATCCTCCCGAAAATAATAACACGTCAGAAGCAATTTCACTAGTTACAGTACAGGTTGCATATTCCAGTAACGTAAGGAATAATTTTGACACGCAGAATCTTGTTCACGAGAATGTTATTTGGAACATGCTTTTTTGAATGCACCACTTTTATCGCACCCAGACCTTACCAGAAATTTTTCCATTGCTACCGACAGTTCTAACACCGCTTTAGGCGTACATATTTTTCAGGAAATTGAAGAAGATGGTTCTACAATAATTAAAAACATCGCATTTGCAAATCGCATTTTGTCACCTGGTGAACGAAATTATTGTGTTACTGAACTTGAAACATTATGTGTTGTATAGGCTTTTACGAGATTTAGGCACTTTCTTAATGGCAGACATACCACCGTATACACAGACCACAGAACGATACAATTTTTACTTACGGCGAAATTTACACACGACAGATTAAGCAGATGGAAGCTTTATTTACGGGAATCTAATTTCACCATTGTTCACATTCCCGGCACACAACATGTTGTAGCAGATGCTCTATCCCGTTCTCTCAGCAACAATCAGCAAGACATCGCAACCAACTTCTGTAAAGCAAATTTCAGCGTGATGTACATTCAACAAGTTGTATTTGAAAATTTCATTTCGTCGTCATTACAAGACATAGCACAAGAGCAGAGTAAAGATAACGTGTGGAAAGAAATTAAACACCTCTGGCAAGATAGGAATAATGTTACGATTAGAAACCATTATACTGTACGCAATGACATTCTATTTCGCCGCTCTCATCCTGACATCAACAGTTGGTTATTATGCATTCCTGACGAACTAGTTAACAAATGAGTCTGGTATACTCATTTAAGTTACGCACATTACGGAGCCAGAAAATGTTTTCTTATACTGAGACAGAACTGTTATTTTGCCAACCTGGAGAAACGTATACGACGAGTTTTAGCGTCATGTAAAATCTGTCAGAAGGCTAAGTCACACGCAACTTCACATATTCCTCCATTAAATCCCATTGTACCTGTTAAATTGAGACATATGGTCGCTGTAGACATTTTTGGTCCGATTCCCAGAACTAATAGAGGTTTTTGCTACATCTTTGTCGCTGTTGAACTCACTTCAAAATTTGTTATCTTCACTCCGTTACACAAAGCTACTGCTAAAACTGTTTCGAAAGCGTTTGTAAAACATTTTCTATTTCATGTAGGGCATGTGATGAAAGTAATTTCCGACAATTGATCACAATTTCGATTTGCTATATGGACACGTATGTTACGAGCTAGAAACATTTCTCCGATCTATATATCCAGGTACCATGCTTCTTCGAACCCTTGTGAACGATTAATGAAAGAAACTGGTAAACTGTGTAGCTTATACTGCCATAAAAGACATATTGATTGGGACACACACATATGCTCATTCCAGGATGTAATTAATTCCATACCAAATGAATCTACTATGCTATATCCGTCTGTTATACTGAAAAATGTTGAACCACCTAACAAAATTAAAGAATTAGTAACATTTCCCACATCTCGTCGACTACGACACCATGAAATAATTGACATTGCGCTGAACAATATCCAACGTGCCGCAGAGCACCGGAGAAGACAGCAAAAACGGGTTTGTATACGCCGTTACTTTCACATTGGACAGAAGATATTAATACGTACACACCATTTATCTAATAAAGGAAAAGGTAGGTGCAGTAAATTTGAACTTCTATACGCAGGACCATATCGGATTCGCAGCATTCCTCACCCCAACGTTGTACACGTCGAAACTTTGAGAACCAGAAAATCGAAAGGAAACCACCACTGGTCAAACATCAAACCTTTTATTGAATAAAGATACTTTATGATTTAACATGCTATAATGCTATTTGCTAATTTTATGATCACTTATGCAATTATATTCACATGACTACTTACTGATGATTATCGTATTTTTTCTTGGCAAGTGCCCGGCAAGGTAAGGTTAGCAGGTCGCTTTTCTTGTCGTTACACATCAGACCCTACATATTTTTCCAGATGAATTTACACATTTAATGACCATTTATGCAATTACATTTATGTGATTACCTACTGATGACTGTCGTATTTTTTCTTGGCAAGTGCCCGGCAAGGTAAGGTTAGCAGGTCGCTTTTCTTGTCGTTACACATCAGACCCTGCATATTTTTCCAGATGAATTTACACATTTTATTACCATTTATGCAATTATATTTATGTGATTACTTACTGATGACTGTCGTATATTTTCTTTGCAAGTGCCCGACAAGGTAAGGTTAGCAGGTCGCTCTTCTTGTCGTTACATATCAGACTGTGCACATATTTTCCAGATAAACTTACGTATGCTATGAATAATTATGCAATTTTATCTAATGACATATTAACTATATTAAATTCTCTCTCCATTAAAGTCTTTAATTCTCGCCTCTATTCACTACACAACATACAAGCTGAACTCAAAGAAGGTCACATTTCTGGTCATCATTTTTGTAATGTATGTACGATTGTTTTCATATTTTGTTTGTATGCACTGTGAAATAGTTAAGATATAACACACACCAGTTGACTTGGACATTTTTGCCCTATGATATCTCAACATCGTGACTGTTCTACATTTTTTGCTGCTGCATTGTGATATTCTGTGTGTACATTTTTGCATTTGAACACTGTCTATTTTTTTTGACATATTACGTTTTCTGTCACGTTATGCTGTATGCTTAATTATGTTACCATAAACCAATCATTAATTAGTGAGTATATGATGTAAAGGCAAGACATTAATCTTTGTTCATCAATTTCAGAAAGAAATAATGCGTGAAAGACATAAATTAAACAAAAATGGGAATTTCACCTTCGGAATGGTCGAAAGAAGATGCAAACCTTGTGAGGAAGAGTAAATGGATCAGAATTAACAAGCATTAACAAGAATATACTATACACATCGTAGAATAGCAGTCTTAGCTATTTTTTTCTTTCAGAATACAAGGCGATTGATGCAGGCTGTCTGACAGAACTACACATCTTAGTTTTAGAGATGAAATATGATAGAAATAAGAAATAGTTGTATAATGAATAATGAAGTGATTTTTTGCAGATGATAATGAATACTGATGAATAATGATGAAGAATATGCTACTATGGATAATGAAGTTTTTCTTTACAGGTGATGATATTAATGGAGTTATGATAATATGGATAATGAAGGGATGGATAATGAAGTTTTTTCATTATAGATGAGGATAATGTTGAAGTTATGTATTTATGCCATGTAGTTATTTAAGTATTTCTTGCAGTTCGTTTTGACAGTATGTGTTATACTGCATAGTAGGATGAATGAAGGTTTTGGAAGGGACAGCTATGGAACACATTTTTATACACATTTCACTGCCTGTTAATTCGAGGTCACTACTTTTCAGCATAAAATGCGTTTCTTCCTTCAGATTAATAATCCATTTTTTGTATAGTTTTTGCAGGAGAAATTATTTATGAAATTAATGTGCTATAAGCAGTTGTTCATTAAGTCTATGTCATTTATGAATGTTATCACATATACTCTACTTGTTTCATTACCTTGCTACAGCTGACTCATCATGAATGACGTTACACATCTTCATTTGCAGCAGTAAGTCAAATGCAAATATTATTATCCCCCAGCAATTAGTTATCGATCTCAACGCAATGCATTGCTAGCAAATGATAAAAAATATAAAAATTCTTTGTAATTAGGAAATGAGTGCCTATGTTCTCTGTAAATCATTATATGAATATTACACTCCTGGAAATTGAAATAAGAACACCGTGAATTCATTGTCCCAGGAAGGGGAAACTTTATTGACACATTCCTGGAGTCAGATACATCACATGATCACACTGACAGAACCACCGGCACATAGACACAGGCAACAGAGCATGCACAATGACGGCACTAGTACAGTGTATATCCACCTTTCGCAGCAATGCAGGCTGCTATTCTCCCATGGAGACGATCGTAGAGATGCTGGATGTAGTCCTGTGGAACGGCTTGCCATGCTATTTCCACCTGGCGCCTCAGTTGGACCAGCGTTCGTGCTGGACTTGCAGACCGCGTGAGACGACGCTTCATCCAGTCCCAAACATGCTCAATGGGGGACAGATCCGGAGATCTTGCTGGCCAGGGTAGTTGACTTACACCTTCTAGAGCACGTTGGGTGGCACGGGATACATGCGGACGTGCATTGTCCTGTTGGAACAGCAAGTTCCCTTGCCGGTCTAGGAATGGTAGAACGATGGGTTCGATGACGGTTTGGATGTACCGTGCACTATTCAGTGTCCCCTCGACGATCACCAGTGGTGTACGGCCAGTGTAGGAGATCGCTCCCCACACCATGATGCCGGGTGTTGGCCCTGTGTGCCTCGGTCGTATGCAGTCCTGATTGTGGCGCTCACCTGCACGGCGCCAAATACGCATACGACCATCATTGGCACCAAGGCAGAAGCGACTCTCATCGCTGAAGACGACACGTCTCCATTCGTCCCTCCATTCCCGCCTGTCGCGACACCACTGGAGGCGGGCTGCACGATGTTGGGGCGTGAGCGGAAGACGGCCTAACGGTGTGCGGGACCGTAGCCCAGCTTCATGGAGACGGTTGCGAATGGTCCTCGCCGATACCCCAGGAGCAACAGTGTCCCTAATTTGCTGGGAAGTGGCGGTGCGGTCCCCTACGGCACTGCGTAGGATCCTACGGTCTTGGTGTGCATCCGTGCATCGCTGCGGTCCGGTCCCAGGTCGACGGGCACGTGCATCTTCCCGCCGACCACTGGCAACAACATCGATGTACTGTGGAGACCTCACGCCCCACGTGATGAGCAATTCGGCGGTACGTCCACCCGGTCTCCCGCATGCCCACTATACGCCCTCGCTCAAAGTCCGTCAACTGCACATACGGTTCACGTCCACGCTGTCGCGGCATGCTACCAGTGTTAAAGACTGCGATGGAGCTCCGTATGCCACGGCAAACTGGCTGACACTGACGGCGGCGGTGCACAAATGCTGCGGAGCTAGCGCCATTCGACGGCCAACACCGCGGTTCCTGGTGTGTCCGCTGTGCCGTGCGTGTGATCATTGCTTGTACAGCCCTCTCGCAGTGTCCGGAGCAAGTATGGTAGGTCTGACACACCGGTGTCAATGTGTTCTTTTTTCCATTTCCAGGAGTGTATTATGTAATGACTTCCGATGATTTGTAATTAGGAAATGAGTACCAATGTACTCTGTAAAACACCACATGAATATTATGACTTCTGATGACTTATAATTAGGAAATAAGTACCAATGTTCTCTGTAAAGCACCACATGAATATAATGACTTCTGATGACTTATAATTAGGAAATGAGTACCAATGTTCTCTGTAAAACACCACATGAATATTATGACTACTGATGACTTATAATTAGGAAATGAGTGCCAGTGTTCTCTGTAGAGCACCACATGAATATAATGACTTCTGATGATTTGTAATTAGGAAATGAGTGCCAATGTTCTCTGTAAAACACCACATGAATATTATTACTTCTGATGACTTATAATCAGGAAATGAGTGCCAATGTTCTCTGTAAAACACCATATGAATATTATGACTTCTGATGATTTATAATTAGGCAATGAGTGCCAATGTTCTGTGTAAAACGCCAATTTATGAACATTATTCTGTAATACTACATACATGGTATGGAAATGTTCAAAAACTGGGCAATGAATGCCGCAAACTACTAATGTACGGTTGTTATCGAAGGTAATGAAGCAGCATTGCGCTCAGTTAATATGTTAATTGTAATTAATTTGTTCAAGAATTGCCCCAATAATAATTTTTCTACAAAGTAACCTTTTTAAAGAAATATATTCATTTCAAGTTAATTAATATTTCCTATGCATTCCTTCCAAGAATCAAAATTAAACATGGGCCAGCATTGCACGGAGCTGTGCCGAAAAATAAGAGCAGATATAGATGCAGTTTACTGAGGTAAGAATTTTGATTTTTGTGTTCAGGTTTAATTATTGCACAGGGCCGAAGGTCAGCGCAGCTGCCCTTCTAAAATTTATCAGGTTCATCTTAACGTTGATTTTGTGGGGACTCAACATTTTTGCACATTTTTATTATCATTGAGTTTTATTACTGTGGGAAGCTAACATATGGCTCTATTTGCATTATCATTCAATTCTTTTCATATAAAATTTCTTGCGGGGAGGTTACAACATCGGCCAAGCGAATGGGTTGTCCCTGTAAAGAACACTCGTACTCCAATAGTCGATGATGTGTGGGTAGTGATCAAGCCCCTTGTACATAATCACACCAAATAACTTCGGCATCTCATCAGCGTTTGCATCCTTCCAAGCCATAGCCCTCGCTTTACCATGGGGCTGAGCAGTAGAAAGAACTGTACAGTATTTCTGTTTCTTTTTTCAGTTACAATTAACGGTTCAGTATCGTCCCCGATGAAAGTTCTAAGGACTTGTATAGGCTTCACATCCTTCCTATTCTTGGTAATGTGGGACATTGAATCGAAAGGTTTCTATACTCTTGAATTGTATGTTCCTCAGCCCACTTCTGCCTAGTTTTCATTTTGACTTCCTTCTAGAAATTGAGGAGAAGTAAGTGTTGTGATGAATGCCTCATTAGCTCCTTCCAATTCCTCGTCACATTCATTCTCCGACACCAACTGTTACCTGGGTGAGGAAGTTTCATTGAGTGCGTAGTCATCATCACTGTCGTCACTGAAATCACAAACATCATATAACTCACCATCATGAGCATTGAGAAATTTTAACAGCTCTTCCTTTGTCGAGATATCTGACTTATCTTTCAGTCACTGTTTACCAGTTGCGGGAGCGGGGCTTGTATCCCCACCGCGCTTCGTCTGTGGCTTGCCATTAGACTGCGTCATTTACTGTAAAACAGAGGGCAAAGTAATGATGTAATTTTTTTTACTGTGGTCGGTTACTAATACACAGCGTCACCGGTTCAGATCCGGTCCAACTGTGAGCATAGCACTATGAAGGTGTGGCGGTGGAACTTTAAATGCCGTGACACCCTCCGACGGTGGAAGGACAGAGGCGGGGTGCAGTAATGCGCCAACTCTATGGTCAAGGAGAGAAGTGAAGTGGCTGTACGTGAACAGGCCACTGCTAGTGACTGTACAAAATAGGCAGAAAAACGTGGTCGTATGGGGCCTGTCGTCAGTCATAGCCCGAATCCGAGTCCTCCAGGAAGGTGAGCGGAATGGGGTGTCGATGAAAGTGCTGTGTAACTGTAATGCCGATGGTTTGGAATCCAGCAATTGTCTCACGGAGGACGTCCACTTTTCTGTACAGTTGGCGAGCCTTACGGCGAATGGTCGTCTTGAGAAGGGCTGTATTTGTCTCCTCATGCAGAGTGACATTCCCGGTGAACGGAAGGGCACGAAGACTCCACCTGTGAACTTTATTCTTTAGGCGCTGAAGTGTCAGCATCCAGCACTTACTAATCGTGGCCTACGCAGAGGAACCATACGTTAGTGAGGGTAGGACAACAGGGTGATACAGCCGGAGCTTGGTATCTAAATTCAGCTCTCGGCTGGAGATGAATGGGTACAAGGCCTTTGTCACCTTGAACCCTTTATGGGTGATATATTCCGGGTGGCGGTGGAAGAAAAGTTTCTTATCCAACCAAACCCCGAGGTACTTGGTAGCTTGGGCCCAGGGGACCCGGACGCCCCCCATTGAGATGTTGTTTCGGAGTATAGGGCGCCGCTTAGTGAAATAGACAACCATGGTTTTGGTGGCATTGGGGGCAATCTCATTGGAGCGACACCAGGTGACTGTAGCTTCCACTTGCCTTTGGAGGCAAGCAATGAGTTGATCAGGATTGCGGCCTGTGGTATGAAGCGCCGTCACATCGGCGTATTGTGACAAATGGCAGTGATGGAGGACGGGCATGTCATTGACACAGATATTAAAAAGAAGAGGGGGACAGCACAGAGTCCTGAGGGGTACCCATTTACATGTGGCGTACACTGGAGCGCTTTCCCCTCTGAGCAACGAGGAAGGTCCCCTGATGAAGGAAATTCACGATCTTAACGTAGATGTCAGGGATGGGCGTTTGCGCCAGCATCTTATACACCAGGTTGTCCTGCCGAATCTTATGATAAGCATTCTGCACTTCTAAGAAGACCGCTACCGTCGACATGCTGAAATTAAAACCCTTGCTGATGTGCTCTATGATCCTGAGAATTTGCAGTTCAGCGGACAGGCGAGACGTATGGTGTTTACCAAGTGATTACAGAATAATTCGTAACGAGCGAAATAATTCGATGACATATTCTTGAGTTTCTTATACCAAACTTACAATCACTCAACCGCATGGCTACTCACGACTGTTTCTAAACAATTAAAACCATAGTATGAAACAATGTATCAAAACCATCTCACACGGAGGGCAGAGTTTCACAAGTAAATTAATCAGTGATCTAGCGGCCATTGCACGTACTATCCCGATGTTACCCATAAGTCCATTGAAAAGGCAGACCTAGGTTTCCTGCCAGGCCAGACTGTTTCAGAGCTGACTGAATGCAACTGAAGCTGAGGAAGCCAGCCTCATCGTGGGCTGCCAAGAACCCACTTCTGAGGTTACTGTGCTGCGATCTAGCGGCCACTGCCAGTACTATTACATCGTCACTCCAGACGGCCACAGAAAAGGCAGATGTGGGTTTCGTGCAAAGTCAGTTCCAGAGTTGACCGAATGCAACTGAAGCTGAGAGAGATGGCGCCCCCATGGCCTCTGAGAAACCCACTTCTCAGGTTACCGGCGCCATCATGGCAGCGAAAGTGTTTTCCTCAGCTCTTGCACTCCTGAAACTAATCAATGCCGGTAGTATACAGGGTGTTCCATTGATAGTGACCGGGCCAAATTTCTCATGAAATAAGCATCAAACGAAAAAACTACAAAGAACGAAACTTGTCTAGCTTGAAGGGGGAACCAGATGGCGCTATGGTTGGCCCGCTAGATGGCGCTGCCACAGGTCAAACGGATATCAACTGCGTTTTTTTAAATAGCAACCCCAATTTTTTATTACATATTCGTGTAGTATGTAAAGAATTATGAATGTTTTAGTTGGACCACTTTTTTCGCTTTGTGACAGATGGCGCTGTAATAGTCATAAATGTATATGGTATCACGTAACATTCCGCCAGTACGGACGGTATTTGCTTCGTGATACATTACCCGTGTTAAAATGGACCGTTTACTTATTTCGGAAATGGTCGATATCGTGTTGATGTAGGGCTACTGTGATCAAAATGCCCATCGGGCGTGTGCTATGTATGCTGCTCGGTTTCCTGGACGACATCATCCAAGTGTCCGGACCGTTCGCCGGATACTTACGTTATTTAAAGAAACAGGAAGTGTTCAGCCACATGTGAAACGTCAAACATGATCAATGGACCACCCTGTATTCAGTGACTGCACAAGTAAATCTAATACTGTTCTAATGTTGGTCTCAGTGAGTACAATGGTTATATTTAATGACACTATGAGGAAGCAATCATTCAGTTTGTCGCCAATGATTTAAAATAATCATCATTTCTGGAACTCCTTTTTCTGGCGACTCATTTTCAGTTGGAATCTTTTCATTGTTAGTTTCTCGTTGAATAATCATTTGAATTTTTTTTTCCTTTGCTTTTGGAGTGTTTTAATTTCCGAGCAAACAGCATAAATCTCGTTTTTTGATAACAGACTAGGGATTTTCTTACTACTGATTGGTGATGGAGTTTCAACACTTGCCATCACCTTGTCTTTTTTATTAGGTAGAGTTGTCTTCCTTGCACAAAATCCTCCAATTTCAGGAGTTATTCACCTCATACCCTCGCTCCTGTTCGATTGTACACTTTTTTTTCAGAGGGAAACAAGGGTCCTAGTGCTGCTGGGTTACGAGGTGGAGTTCAATTTTCAATCCACACTGTCTGCCTTATAAATTTCTCCCAACGATCTTCCTCTAATTTGCCTCTAAACGTTACATTCAACTCATTGTTTATGATTCATGCTTTTATTCTATGGTTTGTATTTATTTAACAATGACACTTCTTTTCTTTGCATTTCATCGTCACGCTCAGATAAGTCATTGGCCTTCGGTTTTACAACCAAATCACTTCAGGCTGTTGAGTTTAAAAAACAAATTGTTAATAAATGTTCCACCCTGTTCTTCAGGACTCGTAGGGCACTCAGCTGTCAAAAAGCTACACTTCAGCACTTCCACGTGCACTCGATCACTGCTACCTGGCAGATATTAAAGCAATAACAAGTTTCCTGCAATTGTTAAAATTAATCCTAGATGTTTTACAGAGCAAAACATTATTTCTGCTGCCGGATTGTAAACTATGAGTACCACACACTGGAATGTTTTCTGATACACTATTGTGGCCCAAATTTCAAGAAGTTGTTAATTTACTCTGATGACATGGGACATAACTCCAGTTCTGCACCCAGGAAGTCTCACTCTTTCTGCTTACATCTTCTATAGTAGGCCCTTATTTGTTTCCATCCGTCATATTGGTGAAGCACTTTAACACTTTGTGGAAGACACTACAACTACATTTACATCATCATACAAACTCCCCTCGCCGATATATCGTGTGTGGCTGAGGATACCCTGTCATCCTACTAGTCACGACCTGTATCTTTCTTGGTATCTACGGCTTTGTCCAAGCTGCTGTATTATGTTTCGTCAGTAACTGTGTGAAATGTAAATATAACTACTCTGCAGCCCTGCCTTTGGCGTGAATTTAATCTAAGAAAGGCTAAAAGAAGACATTAGATATAAATGGGAATGGATGTTATAGTAGTGTATCTACCAACTAGCTGGCCCAATTAGTTTGCAGTTCTGACCCATGTCATTGTCCTACCCATGACATCAAAACACCGCCCACTTTACCAGTCATGTCAATATCACCGTCGTCTAAAGCCCATTAAATGACTTCATAACATGACAAGTCAAGCTACGTCCTCAACCCCTCCCATACCCCTTACTACCTGCCGCAACCTACTCTCCAACCAGTCTCAGCATAGTGTTAGAATTTCGCAACCAATCACAGCATAGTATTTTAGCAGGCATTAAAATGAAACAGCCAGTCACAATGCAGCCCCAAAGTTGCGCAAAGAATTACGTGAAGGAAGCAATCTTTACAATTTTCATATCTATAATACATTTACGGGACACACATACCCTTTAAAATGCTACACAATCTTCTTTGAATCACAAAACTTCGCTATGTGAAAAAAACCTGCAAACTACGTTTCCATACTTCACTACAGAGAATTTAGTGACAAATGCTGTATCGTAAAGTCAATGAATTCACTCTCGAGCCCCTGATATTCTCGGAAACTACATAGCAGTCGCCACAAAATACGCCTGCGCGTATGAAACATAATCTCCAAAGTTAAAAAGCATGTTGACTTACGCAGTGTAATTAACGAATTATAAATACTTTGCTGCTGCAAATGAGTTTTACTGCAATGACTATTATACAAAACTTGTAAACGCGAAATGAAAACACTGCTGCTCCTTTATGTCCCTGTGGTTTGTCACCACCAACACATTGTTCATAGCTCTACTATTATACCATGCGTGGTGTAAAGCGCAATAAACACACAAATTAATTATTTTACACTATCTAAATCGAAATGATGCATGTTAAGCCGCACAATATCAATTCAAAGTCCAACATGTCTTCTAAAATACCTCGGCATCACAAAGCGCCGGGTTTATGTCACATATCACAATATTATTTCACACACACAAACACACACGCACATATACTATGTGATCAAAAGTATCCGGACGCCTGACTAAAAATGACCTACAGGTTGGTGGCGCCAACTATTGGTAATGCTGGAATTCAGTATGGTGTTGGCCCACCCATAGCCTTGATGACAGCACTCAGGTGCTGGAAGGTTTCTTGAGGAACTGCAGCCCATTCTACACAGAGCGCTGCACTGAGGAGATGTATCGTTGTCGTTGGGTGAGGCCTGGCGTCCCAAAACGTCCCAAAGTTGTTATACAGGATTCAGGTCAGGACTCTGTGTAGGCCAATCTACTACAGAAATGTAACTGTCCGCCACAGGCCGTGCATTATAAACAGTTGCTCGATTAGGTTGAAAGATGCAGTCGCGATCCCCGAATTGCTCTTCAACAAAGGGAATCAAGAAGTTGCTTAAGCCATTAATGTAGGCCTGTGCTGTGATAGTGCCTCGCGAAACAACAAGGGGTGCAAGCACCCTCCATGAAAAATACAACCACACCATACCACCACTGCCTCCGAATTTTACTATTGGCACTACACACGCTGGCAGATGACATTCCCCAGGCATTCGCCATTACCGGCGTGATGTTTGGCTTATGAGCAACCGCTCGATCACGAAATCCAAGATTTCTCACCTCCCGCCTAACTGTCATAGTACTTGCAGTGGATCCTGATGCAGTTTGGAATTCCTGTGTGATGGTCAGGATAGATGTCTGCCTATTACACATTACGAACATCTTCGGCTGTCGGCGGTCTCTGTCAGTCAATAGCCGAGGTCAGACTGTACGCTTTTCTCTTGTATGTGTTCCTTCACGTTTCCATTTCACTATCATATCGCAAAAAGTGAACGTATGGATGTTTAGGAGTGTGAAAATCTGGCGTACAGACGTATGACACAAGTGACACCCAATCACCTGACCACGTTCGAAGTCCGTGAGTTCCACGGAGCGCTCCATTCTGTTCTCTCACGGTGACTAATAATTACTGAGGTCACTAATATGGAGTAGCGGGCAGTAAGTGGCAGTCCAATGAACCTAGTACGAAAAACGTATGTTTCTGGGGGTGCCCTGATACTTTTGGTCACATAGTGTACACACACATCCTTCAGACGGATGTCTGAAACTTGACAGTGCACTGTAAGGTGAATACCCCACTGCTATTTCCATGCCAGATAGTTAAAAGTCATAAGTTAAACAGTCATTTAACATTTCAAGTATGAAGAGCAATGTAGTAAAAGTAACGCAACGTTAATGGTTCTATAATGGTTGCCAAGTATTAAAATAGTATAACTACATCTAATAAACACATGTTGTTGTTGTTGTGTGTTCTTCAGTCCTGAGACTGGTTTGATGCAGCTCTCCATGCTACTCACTGCAACCTACATACTTCTGAATCTGCTTAGTGTATTCATCTCTTGGTCTCCCTCTACGATTTTTACCCTCCAAACTGCCCTCCAATGCTAAATTTGTGATCCCCTGATGCCTCAGAACATGTGCTACCTACCGGTCCCTTCTTCTTGTCAAGCTGTGCCACAAACTCATCTTCTCTCCAATTCTGTTCAATACCTCCTCATTAGTTACGTGATCTACCCATCTAATCTTCAGCATTCTTCTGTAGCACCACATTTCGAAAGCTTCTATTCCCTTCTTGTCCAATCTACTTATCGTCCATGTTTCACTTCCGTACATGGCTACACTCCATACAAATACTTTCAGAAACGACTTCCTGACACTTAAATCTATACGCGATGTTAACTAATTTCTCTTCTTCAGCAATGCTTTCCTTGCCATTGCCAGTCTACATTTTATATCCTCTCCAATTAGACCATCATCAGTTATTTTGCTCCCCAAATAGCAAAACTCCTTTACTACATTAAGTGTCTCATTTCCTAATCCCCTCAGCATCACCAGACTTAATTTGACTACATTCCATTATCCTCGTTCTGCTTTTGTTCATGTTCATCTTATATCCTCCTTTCAAGACACTATCTATTCCGTTCAACTGCTCTTCGAAGTCCTTTGCTGTCTCTGACAGAACTACAATGTCATCGGCGAACCTCAAATTTTTATTTCTTTTCCATGGATTTTAATACCTACACCAAGTTTTTCTTTTGTTTCCTTTACTGCTGCTCAATATACAGATTGAATAACTAACTATACTAAATTGGTGACCCCTTGATGTCTCAGAATGTGGTCCATTAACTGATACTCCCCTTTAATCAAGTTGTCGCACAACTTTCTTTTCCTCCTGGTTCCATTCAGTTCCTCCTCATTACTTATGTGATCTACCCATTTAACATGCAGTGTTCTTTTATAACCTCACATTTCAAAGGCTTCTGTCTTCATCTTGTTTGAACTGTTTAACTTCCATACATACCTAGTGAACAGACTTTCTAACAGTTACACCTATATTCTATGATAACGAATTTCCTGTCTGCATTTTATATCCTCTCTACTTTCCCCATCATCATTTATTTTACTGCCTGACTTAATCTGTCTAGATTACATTCTTCTTAATTTTACTTTTGTTGCTGTTGGGCTTATGTGCCCCTTTCAAGACACTGTCCATTCTATTCAGGTGTTCTTCACAGTCTTTCGTTGGCTCTAACAGAATTACAATGTCATTGGTGTATTTCAGCTTCGTATAGTAGTTTCAGTTGCAAAATTTTACTTTAATTATCAGTTTGATTCAAGTTCTATTATGAATCCAATTATGCTACCCTCAAGAATCTAGGTTCATTTTCTTAAATATGTCTTCATAAATAGGTAAATATTAGAAATAGTCCTTTTGCACAAGATTTGACGACAGCCTACGAGGAAGCAGTATGGCAAAATGTTGGAGTAGTAGTAGGACTGTGCTTGTGGAGTGCGATCATGAAACAGCCCACGAAAAAGCAATATTGTGAGTCAGTTGGAGTAACCGTTGGACTGGCACTGGTGCATTATCTTCGAAGGTACTATGAGGAAGCAGAACGTCGAGGCAGTAGAGGTAAATAGTTTGACTGGGATGGTACTGAGCGATCTTGAAATTGTCTTTGAGACTGCAGTTAGGCTAGGCTATTGGGGTAACATTTTGAATGTGATCATGGTGTATGAAAGGTGAATTCCTATTCTCAGGCTTAGAAAATTGTGCCGTAAATGTCATTTTGAATTGCGTTACATAACTTGAAAATTAATAGTGTTTAAGTTTAAGTAGTAGCACTGCAAACTGATGATGATGATAAGTTTGTGGGGCGCTAAACTGCACGGTCATTAGCGCCTGTACATATTCCCAATCTGTACACAGTCCAGTCTAGTCACTTTCACGAATGATGATGGAATGATGTGGACAACACAAACACCCAGTCTTCAGGCAGAGAAAATCCCTAACCCGACCAGGAATCATATACGGGATCCCATGATTCAGAGGTAGCAACTCTATCCACTAGACCACAAGCTACAGACACTGCATGTGTGGTTGATGGCAAGTCAAAGAATGGGCCGAAGCTTTCACTGCTTACAACATACTGTCTGAAGAAACGGTTCAAATGGCTCTGAGCACTATACGACTTAACTTCTGAGGTCACCAGTCGCCTAGAACTTAGAACTAATTAAACCTAACTAACCTAAGGACATCACACACATCCATGCCCGAGGCAGGATTCGAACCTGCGACCGTAGCGGTCGCTCGGTTCCAGACTGTAGCGCCCAGAACCGCACAGCCACTCCGGCAGGCGACTTTCCGGAAAACCCATTTTAGAAAAGTGTGTGGTATAAACATCGTGTACTTGTGTGCGTTTGTATGTGAGTATGTGTGTTTCGCTGATGTATCTTAGATGTTGAAATATTACAAGTTTCACCCTGTGCGTAAATTTTCGTTATTTACTTTGAATGTAGAGCTAAAAAAATCAGATCATTCAGATACTTCTGAGCACAGCTAAGATCAACACCTTTGGTGCCACATTGCGACTGGCTTTTTCATTTTAAAGCGCACTAAACTACTATACTGCTATTAGCTGCACCATTTTAATATTCAGCTGAGATTGCTTGTATAGGGTAGTGGAACCAAGCGCAGGGGAGGGAAAGGGTAGAGGTGGAGAGGGGGCATAGCGTGTCATGTGTTGATGATGATGATACGATTCACAAGTCTGATGATGCCACACATGCGTGGTGACATCACTGATATGAGTAGAATGGGGTTTGTGATATCACTGGTAGCTCACTGATCTGGATCACATATAAAAATTTCTTTTAAAAGTGGAATAGTTAGTTCATATACTACATGCTATGGTAAGACTGGAGGTTTCTAGCAACCAGCCAAGCAAATAGCCTCTTACAAGAAGCATTGAGGTGCCACACTTGACCTGGTTAGGGGTGATGCATCAAAAACACCCATCTTAAAAGTATATTTCCCATTAACTATTGCACAATCTCTGCATTAATATGTTCCACCGAATGGTTCATGTAGATCTTGTCATACAGCTTCCAATGTGACGCAGTCCGACACTAGTGTGGGTAGCGGCTTTAAAAATGTTAATGAGTAGGTTAGGCGTTGTGAGGTTTACAGACATAGTGAGCTCACCTGCAGCCTGAGGGAGCCATGGGGAGAGCAGAGCAGGAACCGCGCGGGCCCGGACTCCAGCAGGGAGGGCAGCCACACAGGGGTGTCCAGCGTGCGCAGGCTGCTCAGCCTCCGCAGGCCCACGGCAGCCATGAAGGACGCACACGCCACCACCAGCAGGTCGCGATACATCAGAACTGCCCAACACACACAGACTCAAATGTACACTATAGTCAGAAGTTAGAACACAAAACAGTAGAGATCTCAACGACGTTGTAAAATAATCTGATGGATGTAGAAGCAAACGATGAATAAAAAGGCGAAGAAGCGCTCGAAGTGATGGACAATAATTTACAGTTAGAAATGTCAACTAAGCGATTGTATCGTACCTCCTTACATCTGTAGAAAGGAGATGTCATCCTTCTAACTCTACCTCGCATAAGATACGTCATTGTGATGCATGGATTCTTCCTGCAGCGGGAGGACGGTCCAATGTGTTGTGCTTGTGGGGTAGACATAACGGTGCCCCATAGTTCTCTGTGTTATATTGTCGAACTAGAGGGCAATGTAAGATTCACATTATTTTAACAAACATTTGTATGAAATAGAGAATGGGCAAAGAAAGGGAAAAGATGAGTGTGAATTCATGACTTCCAACCTCACAGGGCACTGTGGTAATGCAATGCCGAAAGGTGAAAATTTGTACCAGACCAGGAATCGATCCCATATTTACTTCTCATGACCAGTTGTCTCAACCACTTCCGACATCCGGTCACGGTCCATGACAAACTCAAATTTGCTATGCTGCTATACATTCTTCCTCATCTATTAACTCCCTATTCCCAAATTATAGATTCCCATAAATTTCGAACGAAATAACTACATCCAAACTGAAACAAATGTCAAGGAACTGTTGCGGTCTTACAGGAATTTGAGTGGTGTCTTTTCTGTCAGACGACTACGACAGAACACAAACCACTAAAATATGTATACATTTTAGCTTGCAGTGAGACGAATATGGTATTATTTTTAAGACTTTGAAATCTCTCTATTGCTCCCTAAAATATTATAGAGGAGTTCGTAATGAGTCACTATCAGTGTTGCTGGCCTATCTATATGTTTTGGAAGTGATCGGTTAACCACGTGATTCTTTGTAGATATTTTAGATCCCTTCTTGTGCTATCTCCGTTTCAATAGAACATTTTACAACATTTTTCGAAATTTGTAATATTTTGTAGGGGGCGTGACAATATCATTGTGCTGGTGAACATGAGTGAGTTCGGGAAGCAGTGAAAGCACTTTTAAGCAAGGTTATCTTTTCTCTCTTTGTAATTTTTCACGTATTTTAACCATAATCGCTTCTACTTATTTTAGCAGAGGCTTTGATAACACCATCTCTGAGCACCTGCAACCGCAGCGAATATGTTCCGTAGCGCTTCAGCGCACTACCAACCTCTCTGCACGCCTGTGACGTTGTCACACACCAGTGAAGGTCCCATTTTTCATCACGTATCCATCTATAAGACTGTGTGTAAAATAAGGAATTTTCCCATAATATATCAATTTTATACGGACTTGTCAACTTTATATGGGCTGGACGTCCTACTAACAGGTAAATCACATTAAATGTATTATAAAGTACGAAGAAAGTTGTGTATCTAGTCTACGAATTTAGACAATGGAATGTTATCTCTCTAGGAAGAACACTGAGTCCCTAACATTTTATCTGCCATCCATTATTGGTCCTCGTTTATATACTGATGGAAATGGCAAATGTCGCACCATAGTCATCTTCACCAACGCTAGCAAATTGACAATACTATGCCTTTGTGATATTTTAATTACAATTCCATCCTTATTTTCTAACTTTTCAGCAAAGGGAAAAGTCTGTCCTCCCGGTTAAGACTGGTGTGAATACATGGCGGATATTAGATGCGTCAAAGGGCATGGGAAACTTTCAGTCTGATTCTGAAGCACAGCTTTCCTGGGAAATGTGTTAGTTTCGGACTTCCAGAATGATAGAATAATAGGGATGGGGAATATAGTATCATCATACCAGCAGATCACATAGATGGTTGGTTATAATGCAGTTACGGCAGAACGATTGATGACGAGATGTAATCAGGACTACAGTTTTGACCCGTACGAGTGTGCGTATCGATGATCATAATGCTCGCTTATCTTTTGTGAGGGAGAAGTGCGACTTCTCTGGCCTGCCGAGATACGGTACTGACGGTGAAGCCGATTTAAGCGACAACGCCGATTAGCAAAAGGAAGTCTGGGACTGCAGCGAGTATGATCAGTTTTCTTCATGCCTTCATCACAACATCGGATGGCGCCTTGGGTGGTAACCGTGCGTATGGCCGCGTGTCGGTCTTGCATCCACTTACGTGTTGATATTCAAGCTGCGCTGGTTATGTGGAATAGTTTGACGGAGGAAGGCAGCCAGGCTTAATTAATCTCGGTCTCCGTCTACTAGGAATTTGGGTTGAGGGCCATCGAGAAAAACTGTATGTACCGGTCTGTTTTGTGGCTTTATAATTACCGTTGTTTTGAAGATGTTGACGGCAGATCATCGAAGTCCCAATCAATTTCATGTTTCCAGTGTGCTTAATCTCATGAAAGGCTATTGGCTGTGATTCATGAATTCGACTGAAGTTTTTGCATTTTCTGTAAAAGGGGAATTCCAAATTTTGTTGAGTGGGTTCTGAACGTTGTTAAAGAAAAAATAATAATAATTTTACAATTCATCTTTACTTGTTATGGCATTGCTGCGACTTGGTATTTCGCATAATTGTTTAGTATCTATGTTATGTCTCCTTCCAGGGTGACTAAGTTCTCTGTATTTATTTGTTATATTCATACCATAATTCCTTAATACAATAAGGCACTTTCTCTGCACACCTTGTAATTTTGCACCTAAACAAATTTGTCTTTTGAAGTATTGTTTATTTTCTTAAATATCATTCCTCGTTTAGTTGTTATTGGAATTCCAGTGCCTTCTTTCTCATTTGATAGCCTTCAGCGTAATCAATTATTGCTTTTCTTAATTTTCATTAGTGATTTGATTTTTTAAATTATTGTTTCTTTTTAATTTTTAGTAAGTGTGTTAGAACAAATATCAATAGAATTTTGTATGGTATTTCTGGCAAATAAATTTGTCCCTGACTGTACCCACTCCAGTTCTCTTCCCCTCTGCCATTCGCCTTACGAATGTTAGCAAGCGCTTATATAACTGACCATATTAGGAAAAGCACGGGATCTGTGACAATTGTTTAAAACAAATTGTGATTTTATATTACTTCGTAGAATTTGGTTCACAGGTACGTCTTTTATCATGTTGGCTCACAACACTCTACGACTTGGGCATCTCAGAAAAGAACAAGTGGCCTATGAATTTAAATTCCTGGAGTGTCATGTTGCCACAACCATTGCTGAAATGAGTGAATATTTAAGAAGTGCAGTCAGCCGTCTGATACAATGTAGTGTCGTGGCACTCGGCAAGGTGAGTGACACAGTTCTTGTTTGCTGGGCGTCTCTTGCTGGTGGCCAGGCTTATCAGGAATTTTTACATAGTAGCTCCAAGTCAATTATTCAGATGGTTCAGATTAATGCACGGCTAGACTATATCTACACTTTATATATGACATATGAAGGGCTTACTTCAGTAGTGGTACAAGTCCATTACCTCCACTTCACTGTCTATAATGCTTCTGAAATTAATGAACCAAACAAACAGAAAGAAAAGTTCATCTCCAGTAAGAAGACATATGCTTGAATATTTCTGGTATCTCAACTGCAGATTTTTCAGCGCTCATTTAACTTTATAACTTTGTATCTCAATGTGAACAAAAGTGGACTTGTACCACTATTGAAATAAGCCCTTCATATAGTAGATTACTGGGGATATAAGAAGAAGCGGCCGTCTATGAAATTTCTGTAAGCCCGCAGAGTTGTCCACGGGCAGTGGGATATAGTGATGTTGACTTGCGGCAAAAGTTTAGTCTTAGACTGGTTTCCTCATGTCAGTTCTGCAAGGGCTCCATGAATTATGTATTAGTGAATCTCAGCTTGTTCTTTTTATATTTATCAGTGGAGATGCAGCGAATATCTGGCTTTGTGTGGAATGTCTGAAGTTCCTTTCTTCTTTTTTTTATGTTCTATATTTTTACTCTGGCTAAAAGCCGTTTATGAAATATCCTAGAACAGGTAATTTGGGATGAAGGTAGCTTGAAGAAGTTGAGACAAAGAATTGTTTATATAATTTGTCACACAGGTTAAGATATCAGCTTGTTAATAAAAAAATACTTTCATGTGCAAGATTGCAAAGAATATGTTTTTCGCTGAGTGTAGAGTTTTAAGAAAGCTCATTTGCCTTTCACACTGAGGCTAGTGCGACGGAGGTGGTAGACACTGTTCATGACATGCGACCTGAGGGTCGCTCTTGAGTGGTATTTACTAACAAACCTGAAACCTTCACTGAACTTAATGAAATCCCTATTGATATTGATAGCATTCATTTTTCTGATCAACAACAGTAAACATTGACACCTATTGGAAGTATACCCCAAAGGGAATCTCCAGTACGACAGGAGAGCAGAGAAAAGGATTTGGACAGATTCAGGTGCTTTGACTGTGATCGGACCCGCCATTTTGCAGGCAGTTGTAATATAAGCCGACAAGGACCAAAGAAAGTGTTTAGTACATAGTTCTGCATAGTCAGCGGGTACACAACTTACCTACTAGAGCGCACCCCGCTAAGCACAACAGCGCAGGCGCAGCGCTTGTCCGTATCCGCACTATGAGATGGCGCCGCCATAGAGACGGACCAAATTCTGCTTCCGCCGATCTGCGTATTAATATGTAACGCAGCCAATGGGATTGTTGCTAATGTAGAACATTTTCTCCTCGCGGATCACACTCGCGTAGTGATACATGAACGCGCGAGGTATTATAACGAGTGTACAGACCCCCGATTAGCCAGTCTGCATTTGTCTGCACCATCCCGTACCAGTCTGCATTAGTGTACCAGTCTACAGTCAAGTTTGAGTCTGTGCCTAATAAGATTACCATATTCCTGTACATAGCCATGAAGATTAATGTATAGGCACTTTTGTCAAGTCCCAGAGATATGTTAGAATAAGATTAACGTACCAATACCAAGGGAACTTTAGATTGTCAGTTGTAAATAGCATACAGAACCAAGTTAAGTAATTTTTATGCTTGTTATTATTTTAACAAATGTGTGTGAAACTTAATCAAGTTCTGTTTAAAGTTGGTCACCGTCAATCTGCTACTTTAAGCGTGCAAGTGGCATTTCTATCGTCTGACCTAACGGCAGAAGATAAACACGCCACGATAAGACCACGAGACACATTGCTGACACTCGCCTACTTCGTTAGAGCGACAAGTCATATAATCTGATGGTGTGTGTACTGAAGGTCTTACAGTACGCACACCACAGAAAGTTAGGCGGTTCCGGAAACGGACGAGCCTAAATAAAGGGGCGCATAGGGGTTGTATTGACCTTACGGAAAACGGATGACGGTGACAGTACACCGATCCTTTCATCTGAAGCGGGCTGGGAACTGCGCTGCGGTACTCACCGACCTGCGGCGGGCTGCGTCCGTCCTCTGGCATGGGGTACGACAGGTTGTCGATGACGACGCAGTGCAGGAAGACGGAGAGGGTCGCCAGCAAGAGGCGCTCGTCGCAGCTGCTCGGCAGGAACCAAGTGCTCACCGTCAGCAGAACCAGCACTGTGTACACAACACTGTGAGAGACTTCTGTGTCACGATTTACACACCTCGGTCCACGTATCACTGTAAATTACCTATTGTTTAGGCTGCATCGTTTATAGTTGCTTATTCATCACGTTACAGCCTATTGTCTAACAAACCAACATACGTTATGTGATGTCACCGCCATACACCACACTTGCTAGGTGGTAGCCTTTAAATCGTCCGCGGTCCGTTAGTAGACGTCGGACCCGCGTGTCGCCACTATCAGTGACTGCACACCGAGCGCCGCCACACGGCAGGTCTAGTCTAGAGAGACTCCCTAGCACTCGCCCCAGATGTACAGCCGACTTTGCTAGCGATGGTTCACTGTCTACATACGCTGTCATTTGCAGAGACGATAGGTTAGCATAGCCTTCAGCTACGTCATTTGCTACGACCTAGCAAGGCGTCACATTCAGTTACTATAATTACTATCTTCAGGAATGTATTATGAACAGATAATATTGTGAATCATGTAGATTAAAGTTAAGTATCAAACTAATTACGTCCGCTTTCTGAATTCTCATTCCTTGTCATGTTCCAGACCTCACGTCAGTATAGTTCTTCCCTCCTCACGCCAGCCTGCGTGATCTAAAACGCGTACATTTTGGCCTCCACTCGTAACACGGCGTTGGCCCTTTTGCTAAAACGTTAAACAATCCACATTTTTGTGGATGATAATAAGTGTCCATATTAATTATTTATTCCTGATCTTTACGAACAGTGCGAAGAAAATAGCTAATGCTAGAAAATGCTTACACAGGAACTACATCCTACAACTACAAAACTTCAGTAAAATCGCTTAACCAGTTACTGAACTACTACTGTTTGTATTATTGATTTTGTTCTGTTTATGTTTATTTATTAGAGTGCATATTCATTGTAGGTGGTTTATTTCCGTTAATTGATCCGCGCTACTACTATCCTAGTGAACAGCCATTGTCTGCTGTATTCCTTGGCCACAGGACAGCACGTCAGCGGCAGTTATTTCAAGTACGCTGTAACGCCCCAGGATCGACATTCCGGCTGTCACTTGCAGCAATCTAATATAAACTCTATAAGACTATTTCGTTCAGTGGCCGCTGACCTCAGTTGCCTCTTCTCCAGCTACAGAATGCACTGAGGTGACAAAAGTAATAGGATACGTCGTAGCCGGCCGCGGTGGCCGTGCGGTTCTAGGCGCTGCAGTCCGGAACCGCGGGACTGCTACTGTCGCAGGTTCGAATCCTGCCTCGGGCCTGGATGTGTGTGATGTCCTTAGGTTATTTAGATTTAAGTAGTTCTAAGTTCTACGGGTCTGATGACCTAAGATGTTAAGTCCGATAGTGCTCAGAGCCATTTGAACCATTTGATACCTCGTAATATCATGTCGGACCTCCTTTTGCGCGTCGTAGTGCAGTAACTCGACGTGGAATCGACTCAACAAGTCGCTGGAAGCCCTCTGCAGAGATACAGACCGACGATGCCTCTATAGCCGTTTTTTAATAGAGACAGTGTTGCCGATGCAGAACTTTGTGCACGAACTAACCTCTAGATTGTGCCCCACGTATGTTCGATGGGAATCATTTCGGGTGGTCTGGATGGCCGAATTATTCACTCGAACTGTCCAGAATGTTCTACAATTGCGAAAACTTGGAGCCCGTTGACACGGCGCATTGCCAACCATTAAAATTGCATCGCTGTTTGGGAACATGATGCCCATAAATGCAAATGGTCTCAAAGTAGCCGAACATAGCATTTTCAGAGTGGTAGGCTACATATGGTTCCCAAGTTGTGCAGCGAGCGTAAACTATAAAATTACCAAATAAGCAGCAACCAGTCGCAAAATCATATTTTCTTTATTTACTTTTGCAAATCGATTTCAACTGATTAACAGCCACCATCGGTGCTTTCAATGTATCTTGTCCCCGAGTAGTAACACTGATGATTGACCTGTGCTTTAGACAGTGTTACTGTTAATCGGTTGAAATCGATTTACTAAAGTAAATAAAGAAAACATGATTTTGCGACTGGTTGCTGCTTATTTGGTAATTTTATAACATTTTCAATCGCTGATCGGCTCAGCTGGGCCAGAGAACCAAATCTATTCCATGTAAACACAACCAAAATCATTACGGAGCCACCGCTACCTCGCACGGTGCCTCGATGACAAACTGAGTCCGTGGCCTCGTGGGATCTGCGCTACAGTCGAGCCCTACCACCAGTTCTTACCAACTGAAATCAGGACTCACTGGATCAGGTCACGGTTGTCTAGTCGTCAGTTGTCCAACAGATATCGTCAAGAGCCGAGGAGAGGAGACAGAGGCAATGTCGTGCTGTTAGCAAAGGCAGTTACGTCGGTCGTCTGCTGCCATTAACCACTAGCGCCATAATCGGCACTCCATCCTAACAGATGCGTTTGTCGTTGATTTCTGCGATTCCTTTACGCAGTGTTGCTTGTCTGTTAACACTGACAACTCTGCGCAAACGTCGCTGCGCTCTGTCTTTAAGCGAAGGCCGTCGACCACTGAGTTGTCCGTGGTGAGAGGTAATGCCGAAATGTGGTATTTCCGGCACACTCTTGACACGGTATAACTCGGAATATTTAATTCTCTAATGATTTCCGAAATGGAGTTTTTCTATTCGTCTAGCTCCAACTATCCCTCCGAGTTCAAGGTCTGTTAGTTCCTATCGTGTGGCTACAATCAAGTCTGGAGCCTTTCCACGCGAATCACCTGAGTGCGAACGATAGCTGTGCCAATGCACTGCCCTTTTACACACTGTGGACACATTACTGCCGCCATTTGTATATGTGCATGTTGATGTTCCATGACTTAGTCACCTCAGTGTAAATTGGCTAGCTGGCACAGCAGCATGCTGGCCTGTAAGGTCTTCCTTGACTTTCCTGTATACTGCCGCTGCAGTATCTTCCAAGGTGCACCAGGATGACTCGTTCCTCAGTGGACGCCTGGGATCCAGCATATTTAATCCCTGACGACCACTACCCGCTCCGTCCTCGTTCGGGACTCAGTCGCATAGTTTGTGCTCTGGTTTGTCCACACTGCCGCAGGCGCAACCATCATTCATGTTTTGACTTTGTAAAGATACATAGCATACGGGTTACAACTTGTCAGATAGTTACAACTGGTCAGATACTCTATCAGTCCACTCGATGGGTTAAGAAGTCTCATTTTTAGTGTTTCCTTGTGCCCGAAGGTCTCATTCATATTTCCTCGGTTGCCATGTGTTATCTTGCATTAAATGTAAATGTGATGGCTGAGAAAAGTGTAAAGGCATGTGGAAGACTACAGTAAATAATTCACAAAAGAACAGAAACAGTATAGGCTTTTCATTTTAGCTGAGTATCGCTCTGTTTACAGGGCGTAGAAAAAAACTCGATCAATGACTAGATCCTGAAAAAGTCGATGGCAGGTACATCTACACCCATACTCCGCAAGCCACCTGACGGTGTATGGCGGAGGGTACCTTGAGTACCTCTATCGGTTCTCCCTTCTATTCCAGTCTCGTATAGCTCGTGGAAAGAAGGATTGTCGGTATGCCTCTGTGTGGGCTCTAATCTCTCTGATTTTATCCTCATGGTCTCTTCGCGAGATATACGTAGGAGGGAGCAATATACTGCTTGATTCCTCGGTGAAGGTATGTTCTCGAAACTTCAACAGAAGCCCGTACCGAGCTACTGAGCGTCTGTCCTGCAGAGTCATCCACTGGAGTTTATCTGTCATCACCGTGACGCTTTCGCGATTACTAAATGATCCTGTAACGAAGCGCGCTGCTCTCCGTTGGATCTTCTGTATCTGTTCTATTAACCCTGTCTGGTAAGGATCATACACTGGTGAGCAGTATTCAAGCAGTGGGCGAACAAGGGTACTGTAACCTACTTCCTTTGTTTTCGGATTGCACTTCCTTAGGATTCATCCAATGAATCTCAGTCTGGCATCTGCTTTACCGACGATCAACTTTATATGATCATTCCATTTTAAATCACTCCTAATGCCTACTGCCAGATAATTTATGGAATTAACTGCTTCCAGTTGCTGACCTGCTATACTGTAGCTAAATGATAAGGGATCTTTCTTTCTATGTATTCGCAGCACATTACACTTGTCTACATTGAGATTCAATTTCCATTCCCTCCACCACGCGTCAATTCGCTGCAGATCCTCCTGCTTTGTTACAACCTCTCGATATACCACAGCATCATCCGCAAAAGCCTTAGTGAACTTATGATGTCATCCACAAGGTCATTTATGTTTATTGTGAATAGCAACGGTCCTACGACAGTCCCCTGCGGTACACCTGAAATCACTCTTACTCCGGAAGACTTCTCTCCATTGAGAATAACATTCTGCGTTCTGTTATCTAGTGTTATCTAAGAACTCACAATTGGTCCGATAGTCCATATGCTCTTACTTTGTTCATTAAACGACTGTGGGGAACTGTATCGAACGCCTTGCGGAAGTCAAGAAACACGGCATCTATCTGGGAACCCGTGTCTATGGCCCCCTGAGTCTCGTGGACGAATAGCGTGAGCTGGGTTTCACACGGGTTTTTCGAAAACCGTGCTCATTCCTACAGAGTAAATTTCTAGTCTCCAGAAAAGTCATTATACTCGAACATAATACGTGTTCCAAAATTCTACAACTGATACGCGTTAGAGATATAGGTCTATAGTTCTGCACATCTGTTCGACGTCCCTTCTTGAAAACGGGGATGACCTTTGCCCTTTTCCAATCCTTTGGAACGCTACTCTCTTCTAGAGGAATTGAGATCGAGGCAGCGTAACAGCTCATACGTTCAAGTTGATAACGAGAATAATATACAGAAGTGTGAAAAAACATTGTGGATCTGTTAGATTAGCTTTTAATGAAGGTCCAGGCACCAGAGGAAAAGGAGATAAAACTCAGGGAGAAGGGAAAAAACTTTGAGATCTGCCAATGACTATGTAACTATCAGAGACAGAAAGAACTTGGAAGGACGGTTGATCGGACAGTGGATATACACGTCCTAGGCACACTGATGTGACCAACGCCTACGTCCACGTGCAATAACCACCACTCAGGTCGGCGGGTGGTAGTCCAAGCAGTGGAATAGCGCACTCATTGCAGAAACGGAGCAGTTTATCGGACGTCCGGAGGGGCATGATCAGTAGCATTCGGGTCAAGGGTGGAAGAATTTCCAAGACGGCTACCACGTGCCGCCTTAGTTACGGGATACCGTGCTTCTCGGAACTGCGCTATACAAACCGCCTTCTAAGCAACTGTGGTACACCAGGCACTATAGATGACAGGGATAAATGACGGCTGCAGAGATGTGCACTGGCGAACAGACGAGCAACTGTTGAGCATCTGACCGCACAGGTGACCCGAGAAGCTACCAACCTCAACGAGCGTTCAGCGAACGTCTGGTTCACGCACCCATGCTGGCTGCTACTCTTCGGCGACGAAGCCTGGAATTTACAGGCCTCTACCGCAACTGGACTTCCACTTAGTGGCAATAGGTGACCTTTCCTGACGAACCACGTTTTGTGGTTCATCAGACTGGAGCCGGCCGCTGTGGTCGAGCGGTTTTAGGCGCTTCAGTTCGGAACCGCGTTGCTGCTACGGTCGCAGGCTCCAATTCTACCTCGGGCATGGAAGTGTGTGATGTCCTTCGGTTAGTTACGTTTAAATAGTTCAAAGTCTAGCGGACTGATGACCTCAGATGTTAAGTCCCACAGTGCTCAGAGCGATCTGAACAATTTTTGCTACTCTGGAAGCTACAACGGATCAGTACAAACCTGCATATCTTCTTAGGGACCATGTCCAACCCTACATGCAATCTGTTCTTCTGCACGATAGCTCCTACCAACAGATCACTGCAACATGTCACACAGCTCGCAGTGTACGTGATGGTTCGAAGAGGTGCAGGATGAGTTTAGCGTACTTCCCTGCGACCAAATCCGCAGATATAAATCCAGTCGAGAATCTGTGGGACCACCTCGACCGGGTTGTTCGCGTCATGGATACTCAAACGGGAACCACAGCGCAGAAGCAGTCAACTGGCCTCCACATGGCTGTCGCTACCTTCCAGACCCTCACAGACACCTTTTGTGCAAGACTCTTACACAAGTTAGGTCATTTCGGGAGTAAAGTAACTGATGACAGCCGAAGAAGAGAGGATAAACTATGAAATGGAGACTAGCTATGGCGTTTCTGAAGGAGAGAAAACTGTTAATGTTGAATATAAATTAAGTGTTGGAAAGTCTTTTATGAAGATGTTTTTCCGTATTATAAACTGGTACGGAAGTGAAGGGCAGACAATAGGCAGTTTAGACAAGAAGCCTTAGAAACGTGGCGCTGTAGAGGAGTGTTGATGATTAAATGGGTAGATCAAGTAACTAATGAGAAGGTAGTGAACAGAATTCAGTGGCCAAACGTGACTATAAGAGGTCAGTGGTTTATACTGATCAGTCTGAGACATCTAGAAATCCTCAGGTTGGTATTGGAGTAACGTATGGGAGGAGGTGGTGGACGGTAAAAACTGTAAGGGAGACCAAAACACGAATGCAGTAAGTTAGTTCAAATGGATGTAGGATGCGGTAGGTATTCACAGATGAAAGGGCTTGCCCACAACTGAGTAGCGTAGATATCTGGATCAAACCAGTTGTCGGACTGAAGACCACAACAGTAAGACCAACAGGGAACAACAGCTATACAGCACGAAGAAGGAACTCCAACGCACACAAAGAAAGCCAACGTTTATATTTATGCAACTGAAATTTCTTTCTATGGCTTCCCAGCAACAATGTCATACGATTTAATTTAAATTCTTCCTAGCAACCTGATACCGAGAATCCAAACGGCCGCTGTGACCGAGCGGTTGTAGGCGCTTCAGTCTAGAACCGCGCTGCTGCTACGGTCGGAGGTTCTAATCCTGCCTCAGGCATGGGTGTGTGTGATGTCGGTAGGTTAGTTAAGTTTAAGTAGTTCTAAGTCTAGGGGACTGATGGCCTCAGATATTAAGTCCATAGTGCTTAGCGTCATTTGAACCATTTGAACCGAACGGGCTCTAACGGGGAACGTCACTTTTCCCTGTGTAATGGTCAGGACTGCGCTATCTTTTATTACTTTTTTCTATTCTCAACCCTATTTACTATAATTTTCTTGTTTCCCGATTATTTACAGAACTGAAAACTACAAAAATGGTACAAATGGCGCTGAGCACTATGGGACTTAATTTCTGGGGTCATCAGTCTCCTAGAACTTAGAACTACTTAAACCTAACTAAGCTAAGGACATCACACACATCCATGATCGAGGCAGGATTCGAACCAGCGACCTCAGCGGTAGCGCGGTTTCGGACCGCAGCGCCTAGAACCGCTCGGCCACCCCGGCCGGCGGAAACAACAGAAGCGGCAGTTCCCCAAAGGAGTCCTTGTATTCACGCAAGGCATATATTGAATAAAATGTTGTGAAATCGGGTTTGCCACTTCCTGGCCTGGTCAAGTAGGTACTACAGTGCTTAGTCTCCGGCTCGTCCACACATAATGCGTAGGACATAAAATGTCCAAGCATCCATGTGTGAGATTACGATCTAGTTATATTTGAAATACGAAGCATTTGTTGTCGTATGTAACTCACGATCAGATAGGTATACTATACATATTAGAACTGACAGGCTCACGTTGACGGGCCGACGGGGGCTAGCACCTCGAAAACATCGAAACCTCTACGATTTCTAAAATCTTAAATACTCACCTTAGTTATGGCGCCTCTTAAAATGTGCTCGTGGAGTTTAGTCAGAGCCCACATATGCTAAGAGACGCAGCGTTGGTGACTACTTGTACTTTATAAAAACTTTCACAAACCAAATGTGGCAATTCTTTTGGTAATGGAAAGACAGCGGCCGTATGCTGAAATCTCGTGCGTACGTGGTGGATAGCGTGGTAACTTTCCTGCAAGCTGTGTGATTCCATACTGTATGTCTCGTGTTTGGAACGATCAATAAACCCACGTGCTTCTGTAAATCCACCGTTTCTAGTCAAGATTCATTACTGAAATTTGGGTTCCCGTTGATAGACAAAATGATCTATCCGTGTTCTGCATCTCCTCAGTCACCTATACTTATTCCTGAATTGTATTATTTGTTATTTTAATATACGCTTGGTCTGCGTAGGCAGATACCACCAACTTCATTCTTTGAAATGATACGCCATATATAGTACGTCCCAATTTCTTCGTTTATGGATGCGAGGCGATCGCTTATAACGTGGCTGCTAGGGAGCAGCCGTGACGTAAATCTCTCCGGATTGATGGAAGAAAATTTGGAAATAGCAGTCGAGTTCATTTTAAAGATCTATTGAATACATTAGATCATGTGGGCGCAATTACCATACCGCTGTGCAAATAAAATAAATGAAATTGATCATTACTGTGCAAACAGCTCTGTCCGTGGCCATGTAACAGTTTCTAGCCGGAATATACATGTACCAAGAGAGAATAAAATATCCTAAAAGCAGCATTTTCTGTCAAAGAATAAAACTACACAATAAAATGTCCAAAGAGAGTAAAGAGATTATTGAAATAGACTTACTTAAAAACGCAGTTAAAAAGTGTTTGGTAAGCAATATATTCTATATAGTGGAGGATTAAGTAGCTAACATAAAGCTGGCGTTCGGTAAAAGAAAGTAACACTAGTGAGTAAGATAATCGACAGCATTAATAAAACATCTGTCATTTCACACAACACTTTCAGAATACCTTTCTTTCCTTATCGTTTCTTTTTTTCTTTTCTAGAAACCCTTAACCTCAAAGCTACGCATCGCATAATACAGGATAGCGCAGATAACGAAAATGCAATGATTTGCAGATACGATGAGGTGAAATGGACTTACGATTTATTTACAATGAAAAACACAAAATACATTTATAGAAGCCGCTGAAAGTGATCCCCTGCAACATCAATACAGAGCTGTGCACATGTAAGCATAGTATTCAGATACACCCGCTCTAAGTTCGGATATCGCTGGCGGAAACTTCACGGCTGATGTTGTCTTTCAGTTCCTATATTGTGTGTGGATTTTTTTCATGGGCCTTGCTCTTCAAGCGTCCCTATAGGAAAAAATCAGATGTTGTTAGATCCGACGAACGTGGTGAACATAAATGTTTGCTGACAGTTCGTTCCTAGGTGAGCAAATCATGGACTCGTTCCAGGGAGGGCTTAGACCTGTGGAACGTTGCCCCATCTTGGTGGAAGAAGCAGTATTGCCTTCCACATTCAGTGAGTTAAGCACAAAAACTGTCAAAAAATTCCTTACGTACAACTGTGTGAGCAATTGTGTCGAGGGTAGTGACAAAAAATTATCAGTTCAATGAGGCGCGTTCCTGTTACAGCGCACCTAACGCCGATTTTTTCATCACATAGTGCGCTCCTCACACACCATGTCCTGGCGCCTCATTGTCCAGTACCTCGTATTCTGTGAATTCAAATGACCCGAAAGATGACAGCGTGTTTCATCACTCACGATGCAATAGAAAGGGTCTAACAAAAGTAATGTATAATAATCTACACGTTTTTGACAATCACCTTCCCGTTGTTGTTGCACAAGCGTCATACGATATGCCTTGAAATTAAGGCTTTTCAATATCTGTAGGCAATTCCTCCTAGTTACATGCGCCTGTTGGGCGAATTTAAGTGTAGACTTCTATGGGCTCAGAGTAATTCTTCGGCGAATGTCTGCGGTTAACATCTGGTGTGTGAACTGAAGGAATTCTTTGTTGTTTTGCGTTTTGCAGAGATCGGTAAAAGCGCCAGTTTTCGTAGACTCTATGTTGCTCTCATTGCTAGTAGTCTTCTATCCGGATAACTGACTACAAAAATTTCGCGATTTTCCTTAAGCGAACCTGTTTTCACGTATGGTTCCATAATTTCAATTCTTTGTTCTATCGAGAAAATAATTTTGCAGATCGCAAAGAGAAATATATAACTTCACTAACTAAATAAACTGAAATGCTGATAAAAGATTGCTAAGAATCGATTATTGCATAAAACTGTCTTTGTGGTAGCTTTTATTATATTTCAGAAGTAGAAATATTGCGTTAGCATTCAAAGGGCACGCCGGCTATTTTTAACTGCACCGCCCTGTATAAGGGATGCTGATCTACTTTTTCAGGCTATTATATGGTAAGCTGCATTACGCAAAATGGGAAGCAAACAAAGACTCTGAGAACCCCATATCAACTGACAGTGTATGTAGTGTTACGTAATGAAGGAATGCGTGTGCAGTATATTTAGTGTGTGCGGCGAGTGAGAGTGAGAGATGAATGAAAGGCGTAGTACTTGACTTTTACTCGTGTATTACTAAACAATCTCGGTGAAGAGCAGTATTGTTAGTGAGGGACAAGCAAATGTTGAAAATGGCTCCAAGCACTATGGGACTTAACTTCTGAGGTCAACAGTCCCCTAGAACTTAGAACTAATTAAACCTAACTAACCTAAGGACATCACACACATCGATGCCCGAGGCAGGATTCGAACCTGCGACCGTAGCGGTCGCGCTGTTCCAGACGGTAGCGCCAAGAACCGCTCGCCCACCCCGGACAAAGGGACAAAGCAAGATGGCCTTGTACTGTGGAAGCTGGAGTTTCCAAATCTCATCCAACCATCTTCATCCAGGTTTTTTATGATTTCACTAAGTTACTTCAGTAAAATACAGGGATGGCTTCTACAGTAAGGCCACGGCCAATAATCTCACTCTTCCCTGTCAAGTCATGTAAATGGCTGTATATATGAAGCACTTTTTTTTTTTTATGGATCTGAAAACGTAAAACCAGGAAATGTCCAATATCCTTCTAAAAGTGATCTATGGATTAATGAACCTGCTACTATTGCTATTAGTATTTCTAACACCACTCCTGTACCGTAAATGCAAATGACTGTGCTCGAAACGTAAATCCGCACGACGTCAATACGGACTGCAGCAAACTCAACTCATTAAAAAGCTCTGAGACGTTAGAATTTTGAATGCTCTCACATTCATTTTGCAAGTCTAGATAATCCAAGCCTGTTCAGGACACGCAAACCGGTTACTTAGTGGAAAAAAAATGAGTTTAACATTGATCCACCAGGAACTGACAGGCAGGCATGACGGAACACCTAATTCTCCTCATTCGATTGTTGTTTAACAGTATGTAAAACTTAAAGTCGGCGTTCAACAAAATTATTAACCTGCACGTTTTAGCAATCTGGGTTTTGTCACTAGTAGGTCTGCGACAGAAGTTCATAGCACGTTATGTGCAACCGGTATGCCCAAGTCTTTTATAAACTTCCACTAGTGTACTATTTATATCATATGACTCATTATCCGGCACAAGTATGATAATTTTCAACAACTCCTCTGACGTAAACTGCCCCGTGAGATCTGCATTTGGCTGCTGCTAAGTTGTTAAAGGAACAACTCTGGATTTTTATTCTGACATGAATAATTCTGACACACCCCAAGCAAAAAACTATGTAACTTTTGCTAGGAGGCAGTCAGCTGACATAACCATTGTTACATTCTTGGAGAGCAGGGCATGTGGAAGAAATAGTATCGGTAGATGAAGAGTCAACGAAAAATAGTTGTAACTAATTAACTATGTCATACCGAACCAGTTTCACGACCCATCAGCACGTGGGGAACTTTAAGGACTCACGTCCTGTCGATGTCGAGGTCGTTAGAGCTGGAACACCATCTCAATTTGCAGAAGAAAGCAGTCAACTTTCGTTTCTAGGAACTCTTCCTGGGTTTCCTTCAAGTGGTTTATGAAAGCCATGGCAATCCTAAACATGGATAGTAGGACGAGAGTAGCGACCTACATTATTCTGTCATGAGCCACACATCAACAGCAACTCATTATCTGATACGTGTTGTTGTTGTTAACTGCATAATGACCAGCTGTGCTCACATTTTATTTAGTAGTGCTATCGTCAAAAATTCTCACTCTAACTGTTTCTGTTTCTATAAAAATTTCATGGTTTATTCGAAATAATAAGTGTTTATGACGAAATTCAAAAATGTCCTGAAAAACGTAAACTAGAAATGTAACTGTTTTCAAAACTTTACGTGTCATTTGCATTACAAACGACATTGAAGTAAAGTGTTTTAAATATGTTAACGGAAGTTAATCATTATACATTGGAACAGAATTAGGTTTCGTATGAACAGCTACTGCACTACAGTTACCGCAGCCAACAATTTATTGGCAAGCACGTTTCCAATTCATTAATCAATCACTAAGTGTGCACGTAACTCAAAATATTCAGTACAGGATCTAGAAATAACTAGTTACAATTTTTTTCCACTTTCGTTGGATATGCAAGAGCCTGCTGGTTCAAAGACAGTAATAAATGAAGCTATTCCAAAGAAAAATTTAACTTCGGTCGAGAAGAGAATATATTATTCGAGAGTGAACGTACTTTGTTTAGGCATTACAACTTGATAATGAATCCAAACTATTTCACTAGAGTATTAGTTTTCTTGACAAGAAATATAGTAGTGATGGTTCCATGAAATGGAAGGTCATTAACGAAAAAAATGGTTCTGAGCACTATGAGACTTAACATCTATGGTCATCAGTCCCCTAAAACTGAGAACTACTTAAACTTAACTAACCTAAGGACATCACACAACACCCAGTCATCACGAGGTAGAGAAAATCCCCGACCCCGCCGGGAATCGAAACCGGGAACCCGAGCGTGGGAAGCGAGAACGCTACCGCACGACCACGAGCTGCGGACAAGGTCATTAACGACTCTTCTCTTACTTTTGAGGGAGTCAGTTTCGAGCTGCAAGAAAGTTTATTATTTATTCAATCACCAGCAATGAGGTACGGCTGCGGCTACCTAGATGTAAATTCCAACTGTATTAGTCAAAGTAACTGTCCGTCTTGATCGCTGTTATATCTTTTGTCTTCCAAGACACGTTTTAATACACAATTCCTCAGATGAATTCATGCTAGGATACAAACATGACGTTAATGGTAAATGAATGTATCCTACGTATAGGTACAGAGTTCACATACTTTGCCAAAATTCTGAGCATTGAACTTGCGTTTTGACGCAGCTTGCCATATACAGCCTTCGTATCATACTGAAGTCTGATGAAACTATAACACCAGAACCTTCTCCAGCTGGTGTGAAACAAAATAAAACTTTTATTCGTCAAAGTAAGAGCAGTGCTGAATAACAGATGAACTAATTTAGTGCCACTGTGTTAAAGCTTCTTAAGTTAGGTTGTTCTCAGGCAGTGCACTAAAAACAGCATTATGGAGCGCTTTACAACGTATTATAATCAGATTTGTTCTCATTACCTCTAAAGTTTGTTTCATGCTGATACATTCTGTATCATAAATCATGTATCATAAATTCTCTTACAAGAAAAGCATCTAAATGCAGGTAACCTGTCTAATGTAAGTCACTAAAGGTTGTTAATTACTGGAGTCGTAACCGATGCAGAAACTAATAGTTGAACAGACAAGTGCGGAAACTCTCTCGTATTTATCTCTCATTAGTATTCACACATAGTTATCTCAGCTGCCCAAACATACAATGAATATCTTCAGTTTTATATTTTCCAATCGCTCGTCCTACTATTGCGAAGGGAGGACGACCTAGCCTCTTTTATAGCTCTTTAAAATTCGGAGAATCACAATATAGGTCAGTGTGCTTTCTAGCACTGAAGCACTATTTCACTGTCATCCATTAAACAAAAATTACTTCCAGAACGCTAGGCTCTTCGTTATTGGTCTGCAAAACAGCTTGATGGTAACCCATTAAAAGTTTTACAGAACTAACAGAAGAAACTGGGTCTCAAGTGGCAAAAATATACGAGTCGAGATCATTATCACTAGTCAATGTAGCTGTGCGTCGTGACTGCTACTACATCTTTCTTTTTTAAAAAAAAAATACATTTTAACGCTTAAGTCATAATCAGAATTACATTTAATACACTCTATACACTATATCGCGTCCGTGTCGGCCGGAGTGGCCGTACGGTTCTAGGAGCTACAGTCTGGAGCCGAGCGAGCGCTACGTTCGCAGGTTGGAATCCTGCCTCGGGTATGGATGTGTGTGATGTCCTTAGGTTAGTTAGGTTTAATTAGTTCCAAGTTCTAGGCGACTGATGACCTCAGAAGTTAAGTCGCATAGTCTCAGAGCCATTTGAACCATTTTATCTCGTCCGTCCTCACGTACAGCTATACCATGATTAGTCACTGTACAATTGTATGTGTGTACTGACCAGAATGTTGCTTTTACTTCGTTGCCCGTGCTTAGAACGTGAGAACAGCGTTTTCTGCAATTTTGAAAGTACACTGCACTTCATCAAATTCACTACCACTACTGCATTCCGATAAAAACAGAATTGTGACTACAAAAAAAGTGGTGTGTCAGGTACCCAATGGGCATGGAAGCGATTGCTTCAGTAAAATAACACTGTATTCGTACTCCATCTACATGGTTTGGAATCTCGTGAGAAGATTCTGTTCCTACGAAAAATGTTTTTCTTTTAATGATGTCAAGTCCCAATCCTGTATCATTTCTGTGACACTCTCTCCCATATTTCGCGATAATACAAAACGTGCTGCCATTCTTTGAACTTTTGCGATGTACTCCGTCAGTCCTATCTGGTAAGGATCCCACACCACGCAGCTGTATTCTAAAAGAACACGGACAAGCTTAGTGTAGTCAGTCTCCTTAGTAGGTCTGTTACATTTTCTAAGTGTCCTGCCAATAAAACGCAGTCTTTGGTTAGCCTTCCCCACAACATTGTCTCAGAGTTCCTTCTAATTTAAGTTGTTCGTAATTGTAATACCTAGGTATTTAGTTGAATTTACGGCTTTTAGATAAGACTGGTTTATCATGTAACTGAAGTTTATGATTTTCTTTCAGCACTCATGTGAACGACCTCACTCTTTTCGTTATGTAGGGTCAACTGCCAATTTTCGCACCATTCAGATATCTTTTCTCAATCGTTTTGCAATTTGTTTTCATCTTCTGATGACTTTATTAGTCGATAAACGACAGCGTCATCTGCAAACAACCTAAGACGGCTGCTCAGATTGTCTCCCAAATCGTTTACAGAGATAAGGAACAGCATAGGGCCTATAATACTACCGTGGGGAACGCCAGACATCACTTTTGTTTTACTCGATTACATTCCGTCAATTACTATGAGCTGGGACCTCTCTTACAGGAAATCACAAATCTAGTCACATAACTGAGACGATTCAATATTCCATAAACACGCATTTTCACTACACGGCGCTTGTGTGGTACAGTGTCAAAAGTCTTCCGGAAATCCAGAAATACGGAATCGATCTGAAATCGCTTGTCAATAGCACTAAATACTACATGTGAATAAAGAGCTAGTTGTATTTCACAGGAACGATGTTTTCTAAACCCATGTTGACTGTATGTCAATAGACAATTTCCTTCGAGGTAATTCATAATGTTTGAACCCAATGCATGTTCCAAAATCCTGCTCCATATCGACGTTAACGATATGGGCCTGTAATTTAGTGAATTACTTTTAGTACTTTTCATGAATACTTTGTGACCTGTGCAACTTTGCAGTGTTTCGGTACGAATTTTTCGTTGCGCGAACGATTGTATATGATTGTTAAAAATTCAAATGTCTCTAAGCACTATGAGGTCATCAGTCTCCTAGCCTTTGAACTACTTAAAACTAACTAACCTAAGGACATCACACACATCCACGCCCAAGGCAGGATTTTAACCAGCGACCGTACCAGCAGCTCGGTTCCGGACTGAAGCACCTAGAACCGTTCGTCCACAGCGGCCGGCCTGTGATTGTTAAGTATGGAGCTAATGCATCAGCATACTCCGAAAGGGACCTAGTTGGTATACAGTCTGGACTGAGGAGGAAAGGTTACTTGAACTTTTGGGCCTTCCCTGGTATCCAAAATAAATTCGAGTGCTTGTTATGTGCATCACCTGCTGTCTGTTTCACAAATTTGAAAATAACATAATACGAAATCAGTTTATCTTATTATTATTAGTATTTTGTTTATAGAATGCGTTAAATACGGATGTATGTTAGGTGATCATTTGTAGATGTTACTGTTATTCTGTCATATAAAATATAAATCCATACATATAAAAGTAGATGCGTGTGTGTATGTATGTACGTATTTTCCACATCTCCTCTTAAGTCACTGCCCTGAGTTCAAACAAATCTGGTTCACATATACTTTACTGTCAGGCATCAATCGCTGTGGGGATAAGAACCACCAACCTTTCAGAGGGGTGTAGGGATAGGGGTGAAAAAAAGGAGCGTGTCCCACGAAGTGTGAATTCCCAGACTTCAGTAATCCATTATCTGAGAATGACAGCATTTACCGACTTGTAACAAACTTTACACATAATTTTAAAATTTTACAATTTTTTTTTCTCGCTGACTACCCCTGCAAAATGATGAAAGGAAAAATATTTATGACTTACTTTTTTCCGATTTTTATACAGTAAAAGTACCACATGATTACTTCTTGAGGCATGATGTTATAATTTATTGCTTCTTAACTAATATTTTAAGTTGTGATACATTTCACATACCGCTGAATGTAAATCATAAATCACACCATTGTGCGACACATAGTTCAGGAGGTATGAAGTGATGAAGAAATAGATGCGCGAAAAACTGCCACATAATGCTCGACGTTAAAATTTATTCCTTCTTCGCTGCCGCTGAATGTATCTACAAAATTATATTTTTGCATAACCGATAGTTCGAGCGATATGACGTCATAAACACTAAACACATGGCCAGATTTTGCATGGTATGCGGGTAGATGCACAGCTACACATAAATGTCTGGAAAACGCCGTGTTTCTGCGCTACTATACAAATAATCTCGCAGCTGATAACGTCATTTCAGTTGCAGGAGAGGCCGGCCGTTGTGGCCTAGTGGTTCTAGGCGCTTCAGTCTGGAACCGCGCGACCGCTACGGTCGCAAGTTCGAATCCTCCCTCGGGCATGGATGTGTGTGATGTTCTTATGTTAGTTAGAATTAAGTAGTTCTAAGTTCTACGGGACTAATGACCTCCGCTGTTAAGTCCCATAGTGCTCAGAGGTATCTGAACCATTTTGAACCAAGTTACTGGAGAGAAAGTAATGAAGATAGTGGTTTAATGTCCAGTCCTCAATATAGTGGGACCACAAGTTTGGGTAGGATAAATACGGCGAAGGTAGTCAGTCATGCCCTTGCGAAGGAACGTTACCGGCATTTGCCTTGAGCCATTTAGAGAAATCACAGAAAACCTAAATAAGTTTTGCCACACTGGGTCGTCGGAATGGTTGCCTTCCCGAATACTATAATCGTATCACTGCGGCCCGTCGCTCAGCCATTTTGAAGTAAAGTAGGAGAGATATTCACATTACATTTTCTTGTGATGTATGGTTCATGGAATAGGTGGAAGATTAGGAAGAGATTAGTGTTAAATGTCCCGCTGACAACGAGGTCATTAGAGACGGAGCACAAGGTCGGATTAGGAAAAGATGCAGAAGAAAGATACCACGCCTTTTCTATGTCACAGTCCCTGCATTTAGCTGTAGCGCTTTCGGTAAATCACGGGAAACCTAAATCAGACCTCCCGAATGCGAGCCCCGTGTGCTGACCACTTTGCTTTTATAATTTAAGAAACGAGTGTCTAAGAAATCGACAGTTTTAGCCCAAGGTGTCTCAGTTAGCACAGACTGAGCGACCTACTGTATGAATTTGAGTATTTGTTATCCTTTTCAAGCTGTTTTCCCCTTCAGCTACAGTCATATCAAGGCTTTTTTAACGGGTCCTCCTGAATTCCAACATATCCAGAGTACGTTAAAGGCACATTCCGGAACGAATTCAGATTCCAGTCCGGCGGACCAGTTTGCAATTCACCTGGATAGCTCTGTTGGTAAGAGTATTGCCCGCGGAAGGAAAGGCTCCAAATTCCTCTTCTGCTGCTGCGCGTACTTTAAATCTGCCACAAGGTTTGAAAATAGCGCACAACCGCTGAAAAATGATACATTCATTTTGACTAGGTATCCAAAGCAAACATTTTCAACCTCCCGTGGACGATATTCATTTGGGTACTACCTCAAAAAGAGTAAATGAAGAAAAAATCGCGTTAAATGATCAAACTTTTAGAAAGAAGAGAGATTTCTGTCTTTGTTCCGAACAAAACTATTTTTTGCTACATCGTCAAAAAATATATTGTTGGACGCACAATATAGCCAGAATCGGCAGAGGCAACGTGTATGAGTAAGTCTATACGACAGTGTCTGTGGATTTCGTAAAAGTAGGGTTGAGGTGCGACGAGGTTGTATATTTACTTCATACAAGCATGTCAAAGAAATTACAGGTATTCCGAGTAAACTTCTGGTTTAGGGTACAGCAGGTATAGATCATCTAGCTGCTTATATTTAAAAAAAAGTAATGTTCTTACACTATTTTGCTTTTAAACTATTTTAGAAGCGCAGTCTTGTAGAATAACGTAAAGACTGTTTTCACTTACGATAAGTTCTGGGATAATCTCTGAGAACCAAATAGGCAGAAAATCTATAACATTTCCCTCAGCCATAATAAGCAAATGAATATATGTTTAATCATTGGTGCAGTTTGTAAACAGTGAGTAGAGATAACAATCAAATGCTGCCCGCTCGAGGAGACCTTACAAAGTAGATACAAAGAAGCTGCTGATATCTACGGTCAGATGACTGCAAGAGCATACTTCAGCATTATGACATTCGATTTCGGATGTACTGAGCTAGTTTCTTATTTTACGATTCCGTTATATGTTTCCTGAACAGCACTGATGTGTATATTAAACTGCTTCATTATTTTTAACATCGTTGTTTTCCTCGGATAACACGTCTAGCCCATCGTAATTACCGAGCATTTAAGTTTACTAAATGGCTGCGGAGCGTTTATTTTATTTGTAGTTTGAATACACATACAACTTATAAAAAAAGTTACGTGGTAGCTTCCGATATGATAAATAGAAGCACATTCGCCCTAGAGTAGTGTGATAAACTACGGGCGTAATTGGCTTCATTCGCCTTAGAGGAATGTGATAAACGATGGGCGTATTTGGCTTTACGCCCTTTTTCCGTCAAAGTGCTTAATCGATACCACCAAATTTGAATTACTCGCTCTTAAAATTTCAGCTGGACGTCTTTCATGTAGGCTAAGAAATCATCTTAAGAAGTCAGTGGATGACAGGCAGTTGTCACCTTGTTTACTTCATTGCGCTGTGTGTTACAATGAGTGAAGTGAGTGGTAATGAATCTGAAAATAACTTTACAGACAAAATGAAGAGAAGAAATGGCGAGAAAATTTGTAGAAACAAGAAAGGAATGGTTTTGAGTGCAAAAAAATTAAGCCTGTACATCGATGTTGCCCAAAAGAGTGCAGTGCAATAGTGGCAGGCGAGATCCAACGAGATCCTAGCGCACTATTCAGACTCTTGGGGTGATAATCTCAACAAGAAGCATTTGTTTCAGGGTGTGTGGAGAGACAGGATGTTAAAGAAATAAAGAAGATACCCAAAACTAAAAACACAGAAAATGTGTGGGTACATTCATTTTTTAACCTAGGTTGTAGAGTGCCTTTGTGCAGAAATTTGCTCCTTGGTGTGCTGAACATTTCTGAATGGCGTTTAAGAAATGTTTAGAAGATGGTTCAGCTAGGTGATAGCTCTGAAGAAAGAAAGCGTAAGTATGAAAATAGACACCATTAAATAGGTAACGGATTTGGGAGCGTATTAAGGAGCATTTAGTAACAATTCGTCACGCAAATTTACATTATGTAGCATAAAACTTGAGCAAGTTGTATTTTGAGAACCCAGATTTAAATATCAGGGTATTATTCACCCTCATTAAAGAGGCGTACCGGGCAAAATATGATAGTCAAGTTAATATGAAGTATCATGCATTGAACTTTACATTCGGACAGCCTAGTTCAGACATTTGTGACATTTGTTCTGAAACTACTACAAGACTTGAATGTGAAGAATACAAGGAACTCGAATATCGTTAAGAGTAGCACAAACAATCTGTTGAGGCCTATTATGTAGAGAAAAGCAGGTTATTGCACATTGTAAGTCAGATGACAATATACTGTGCTTAAAATTTGATTATACATAGAGACTTCCACTACTAAAAGTGATGATGCACGCACAGTTTTGTAAACTCTCATCTGGATATACGTTCTTAATGCACACTGCCATAATGATGGTTCAAGTGTTCTTTATTATTTTATGGAGTTCGAAGATAAGAAGGATCCAAAATCTGTCTGCACATTGCTCCATGACTTTACATTCAAGAAGCTTTAAGACTTCAAAAATATTAGGAAAATTAGCAAAAAAACTTGAAATATGAGTATCATTCATTTTCCAAGTAGGCAAACTGTACATTCAGTGGAAGAGTATGTCCTAGTCCTTAAACAATACAGAGAGAAACCAGCAAAAACACTTGGAATATATCACACATTTTCCAAGTATGGAAACTGCACATTCAATGGAAGCGTATGTCCTAGTCCTTAAACAATACAGGGAGAAACCAGAGCCATTTCAAGTCATTGATGAAAGTGAGCTTATGAAAGATTTGAAGAAAAGTTTAATGCACTTCTCATAAAAGCCACATGGGAAATTTCCTTTCCAGTTGCAGTCATTTATGAGGATGCACTTTGGCCGTGATGGCACAATCGGAGATTAAAAATCATATTTTAAGGTCTGTATGCCCTTTAAGTTCATTAAAAAGTCAACAAAACTCTCTGAAGTTACTTAACATTTGTCGTTAATAGAGAAACCAGCTGTAGGAACAGCAAAGTTGAGGGACATTCAAGACCTTTTGCGCTTCTTTCCTGATATACACTCCTGGAAATTGAAATAAGAACACCGTGAATTCATTGTCCCAGGAAGGGGAAACTTTATTGACACATTCCTGGGGTCAGATACATCACATGATCACACTGACAGAACCACAGGCACATAGACACAGGCAACAGAGCATGCACAATGTCGGCACTAGTACAGTGTATATCCACCTTTCGCAGCAATGCAGGCTGCTATTCTCCCATGGAGACGATCGTAGAGATGCTGGATGTAGTCCTGTGGAACGGCTTGCCATGCCATTTCCACCTGGCGCCTCAGTTGGACCAGCGTTCGTGCTGGACGTGCAGACCGTGTGAGACGACGCTTCATCCAGTCCCAAACATGCTCAATGGGGGACAGATCCGGAGATCTTGCTGGCCAGGGTAGTTGACTTACACCTTCTAGAGCACGTTGGGTGGCACGGGATACATGCGGACGTGCATTGTCCTGTTGGAACAGCAAGTTCCCTTGCCGGTCTAGGAATGGTAGAACGATGGGTTCGATGACAGTTTGGATGTACCGTGCACTATTCAGTGGCCCCTCAACGATCACCAGTGGTGTACGGCCAGTGTAGGAGATCGCTCCCCACACCATGATGCCGGGTGTTGGCCCTGTGTGCCTCGGTCGTATGCAGTCCTGATTGTGGCGCTCACCTGCACGGCGCCAAACACGCATACGACCATCATTGGCACCAAGGCAGAAGCGACTCTCATCGCTGAAGACGACACGTCTCCATTCGTCCCTCCATTCACGCCTGTCGCGACACCACTGGAGGCGGGCTGCATGATGTTGGGGCGTGAGCGGAAGACGGCCTAACGGTGTGCGGGACCGTAGCCCAGCTTCATGGAGACGGTTGCGAATGGTCCTCGCCGATACCCCAGGAGCAACAGTGTCCCTAATTTGCTGGGAAGTGGCGGTGCGGTCCCCTACGGCACTGCGTAGGATCCTACGGTCTTGGCGTGCATCCGTGCGTCGCTGCGGTCCGGTCCCAGGTCGACGGGCACGTGCACCTTTCGCCGACCACTGGCGATAACATCGATGTACTGTGGAGACCTTACGCCCCACGTGTTGAGCAATTCGGCGGTACGTCCACCCGGCCTCCCACATGCCCACTATACACCCTCGCTCAAAGTCCGTCTACTGCACATACGGTTCACGTCCACGCTGTCGCGGCATGCTACCAGTGTTAAAGACTGCGATGGAGCTCCGTATGCCACGGCAAACTGGCTGACACTGACGGCGGCGGTGCACAAATGCTGCGCAGCTAGCGCCATTCGACGGCCAACACCGCGGTTCCTGGTGTGTCCGCTGTGCCGTGCGTGTGATCATTGCTTGTACAGCACTCTCGCAGTGTCCGGAGCAAGTATGGTGGGTCTGACACACCGGTGTCAATGTGTTCTTTTTTCCATTTCCAGGAGTGTAGTAAAAGGCTGGTATGAAGAACTTCTGGAGAGAGGAAACAGTGAAGAAGCTTCTGATTCTGTATAGGAACATAAGCTATAATGGTGTTGAACATAAATTTTTTATTAATATGCTGTTTAACTAGATAATAAAGTAATAAAAGCAATACTTCAACTCAATTTTCATGATAATTTGTAGAGGTATCATGGTTTCATGGAAAAAGGACGTAAACCGCTCATTATATTTTGGATAATATATCAAAAATAGAAGAAATATCTTCGGTTGTAAGGAATAATTCTGGATGTTAAAAGTATGGTCTAAGAGAGAATTATTACATCATTGAAATATCGTTGTTCTTCAATAAGATATAAATACGCAAAGCTTCAACTCAGTCTTACCGGAAACGTATTTTTCGGGCCTACGCCCACAGTCCATCAAATTCCTCTGAAGCTCGCTCACGAACAGAGATTTGTATTTGGTTCTCTGTGCTTTAAAACTGTAAATATGTTCGGAAAATGTAGCTGAAATACGTATATTACACACAGACGATAGCCAATATATATTTAATAAACTGTTATTAGCATGGACTGTTATTAGCTCTGTAGCTCTATATGATGCCCTATTATGAAAAATTCCTGAAATTCTCTAAGAGAGAAATTGGTTGTGAATTAAACTATTTACGATTTCGCTTTTAACTACTGAATTTTACTAAACTTCATTAGCGATATATTTAGAACGAAATACAATTTGTGACAACTGCCTCCACGATGGATACTTTTCAGAGAAGAATTTAAATATAGTGTAAAACTAATAATTGTAGTTAATTAGTTCGGCAGTTCAGGATTGTTTCACCGTTGAGAACTTCAATCTAATAAATTTTCACTGAATCTTTTAGGTGGGAAATAAAATTGGCGTTATTTCCTGCGAATGACTCATAGGCTCCAGATTGATATTTTCAATCTACAGTGGAGTATGTGCTGATATGAAGCTTCATGGCGGATTAAAACCGTGTACCGGACCGAGACTGGACGTCGGGGACTTTACCTTACACAGGCTACCCTCGGAGGACGCACTATCCATCCTCACCACTATACTTCCGTCAGTAACTCGTTTCCCATCTTCCAGATTTCACAGAAGCTCTCTTGTGATACTCGTGAGACAAGTACTCCTGAAGTATGGTAGGTGGGAGATGAGGTAATGGCAAAAGTGAAGTTGTGGAGACGGGTCGTCAGTCGTTGTTGGGGACCTAAGTCCGGCTGTCTGTCTTCGTCGGCGAAGCGATCGGGACAGAGCTGTTTCCGTCGTCGCTGTGGCGCGCGATTTCCAGTTGTTTAAGTGATACAGTGGCTTTAGCGCAAGTGAGTGTCTTTCGTTGTAAATGACCAATTTACATCGAAATCGACGCTAAAAAATCAACTTCCCAAATGAATGTGCACATCCCAAACATCTCGATGTCGAGCGATTTCTTCGAGGCGACTTGAAAATCTCCGCACTGATCTTGTTGGAATCGACCTCTCAATTGTGAGCAGCATGGTTTACGTTGATTTAGTGACACGTTGCGTGCGACGTGATTTTAGAGAAGACGAGGGATGGGTTCAACTTCAGATATGTGGAAGGCAACACTGGTCCAGTGACTGTGGATCATGTGATCCTCGGACTCAGGACAATCTGCATATTCTAACTCCCATTCGAAGGGCCGGTGAACGATATTGTGGCTGCACTCAGGCCCTAAGGAAAGATTCACAGCCATGCCACGAGAACAATTTACCACTTCCCGTGTGCGACAGGTATGCACTGAACTCAGTGAGTCGTGGCGGCTTTGACCTTGGCGGTATGGCATTCCACCGGCGCCAGTAACTACTTAGGTTGCCGATATCGGTTCGATCGTCTGTCGCGAGCTAAGGTGTTCGGTCGAAGTGTGTGTGCGGTGGGTTTGGCGACGTCTATTGAGTCAGCTGGCTGAGGGGCATGTGGCTGGCATGTTGTGGCTTTTGGGGGACTCCGGCTGTACTGCCCCGGTCTCGAGAAGCGACGCGAGGTTCAATCGGTCAGGAGCTAGCCTGGCCGGCTCACTTAAGAATTGGTAGCGCCGGGCGGCGCATAGACCTACTGACGTTGCACTCAACTTGGTCTACAAGTTCCCGGCTTACTCTGCGAACTTAAGGTTTACGGCACCTCGACGATCGCCGGTGTGGGTTGGGGGCAATAAGGCCCTGGCTGAAATAACCCAAGTCGCGGATTCTTCACCCCTTAGTGGAGTTAAGTGTTGCTTTCTTATTCTGAGTACTTGATATTGTAAGGCCGTACCTGTGTTTTGTAGTACTCGGACTGTTTTTTTAAAACGCCTATCAGTGTTTGAGAGCATTACCATCGGTCAGTGTTAGTAATTGCAATATGTGTTCTAGGTCATTTGTCGTGCAAGATTAATCTCTGTTACCGGTTTCTTGATGGAAATAATTTGTGGCTGGATCTGTGTGGGAGGCAAGGTGGTACATGTTCATGTTTTTGTTACGATACCAGCAGGCGCTAATATGATCACACATATCTACTATTAATTTGTAAGAAATGTTAACTTTAACAGAATTGGTACCCGCTTTCCCATTAACTAACTTTTTCTTCCAGTATTGGTTAAAAACAGTATTGTGAGAAGTTTTATTTGTACAGAATACGGTTCCCTTTTCATGAGTGTCGGCAGGGCTGCTTTGGCGCAAACGACACGTTCCTCTTGCTTGGACCGGCCGGGGTGGCCGAGCGGTTCTAGGCGCTACAGTCTGGAACCGCGTGACCACTACGGTCGCAGATTCGGATCCTGCCTCGGTCATGGATGTGTGTGATGTCCTTAGGTTAGTTAGGTTTAAATAGTTCTAAGTTCTAGGGGACTGGTGACCTCAGAAGTTAAGTCCCATAGTGCTCAGAGCCATTTGCACCTGTTGCCTTGGCCCGGAACAGGGGCGTGTTTGTCTGTTGGCGCGGAGGCGCTACCGTCGTCGCACGACGTCCTGGTTGGCCGGCAGTCTGCTGCCCCTAGCAGTCGCGTTATGGTGGCTCAAGTTAAGTAATATTGATCGTTTCATGTTTGCCACGACGGAGTGTCGCCGTTTATGCGGGAACCAGTAGTTAAATCTGTTTGGTGAATTTAAAAAGAGCTGAGGAGATTAAGACGTGTTTGCCAGTCCTGACGTTCTTCCTCATTATACCTCTGTCCCTCTTCTTTTAAATCTGGCACTCTTATTACTACTTCTCAGCCCGTTAAGTTTAAGACCTGTTACTGATCAATATAAACTGCCGAACCTTAACTAGATCCACAGTCAATAGCTACAACAATTGCTGTGAAATTTGGCTGCTCATTCCTTGTTGGCGTTGATAGCAGTCTTCTATAGCTTTCAGCTTACTTGTAATTTGGAACAATTTTATAGATTTTAAAGCTTGTGTCATAGTTTCTGCTGGTGTGTACTTGTTGAAGTACATTTCAGTTGCATGTACTTTAACTTACCTGGATATCTGGGCAATAGTACAGTTATTAAAGGGTGTTTCAATGTTTCTGCTCGTATGTGCCATTTGAAATAAAATTCAGTTGCGTGCATTTTTATAAAGGGTTGTTGTTAATGTTTGGTTGCAGTATACGGGTGATCATTTGTGTTTATATTTTATATCTTCCAAGTTGGGCTGTTTGAGGGACTGTGTATTTTATTACTCAATGGATTTTCTTATTAATGGTTATGCATTGCTAAGCAGTCTTCCTACAGCTCCAATCAGTGCCGTGTCTTGTAATCATTACAGTATTTGGATGAATGTTGTACGACTGTAACGGTTACCAAAGCTTGCAATTTGGTAGTACACCTTACAGCCGTTATTGTAATTAATTTTGTTGATAAAATTTTTTGTTGAACCTGACTGCATCCACGCCAATTGAAGTGACTTTTCTTGTACTTAGGACTCTGTAATTCCGATTTTGTTGCCCTGTGTCTAATGGTACAATTGTTAAAGTCGATCTTTTTTTTTAAGAAAAATGAATTGATCAATTGTAAGTAAATCTAACGGCTTTATTGTAATTCATTTGGTTGATAAAATTCGTTGTTGAACCTACTTGCAGCCACACACAGTTGATGTGATTTTTCTTGTGTTGGGAACACTGTATTTTCGATTTTCATGTCCTGCTCTGTATGGTGTAATTTCCGTTATTATTTTTTAAATATTTGAGCCTTTTCAACCTTTAATGACTACTCTAATTCTTTCAATAAGTTTAAATAGTAATGTTAACGTTGTTGTAAGGCCATAAAGTGTATTATGTGAAGCAACAAATGACAAATATGTGGGCCCACCTTGCGTGTTTTTCCCTTAAGCGTATCGCAAACCTTGATGTGAGGTATCAGTTAGTGAGCATGTCCTGTCCTACCTCTACATCGGCAAATGCATAGCGATCATCATGTATGACAGCCAGCCAAATACTTTCTTGGTTTGCGAAAAAGAGTGTAGTTCGCTCAGAGCGTCTGCAGTGATGGATTGCCAGATCCGACCTACGGATCTGATGCCTTCTACCAATCTCTCACATATGTAGTGGCACTCCGGCTGTACCCCTGTAAGATGCGTGTGCCTCATCACCCACCGGATCGATTTCACCCAGCGACGTCAAGACGGGGTGGGGTGAGGAAAGGGAATCGACGCATAACTTAGTTCCCCCTCTCTCCATGCGAGAAGGTGAGTAGAAACCCCGTGCTGGTACAGAAGATAATGGGGTGGTTGTGACCACGGCCGTACACCCGTTATCTGACACAGAGACGCACTCAGAAACAGCTGTCACCAAAGACGTATAAGAAGCAAAACACGACTTAAGCCAGTGTGCCCACGAGACGGTCGCAAGCTGATGCGATCTCTTACCACCACGACAGCATTCTAATGGGCCTCCACACTGGATTATGTCCTTCCACTGGATCGGCCGAAGATTTTTTCTTGCCGAAAGTGCAGCCGCTGATTGCCGACCAACGTTACGGCAGACACTCTGTGTCATGCGAAGAATCCACTTTCGGAACGCGTATGAAGATCTTACCATTCACCCAATGGCTTGCGCAGATGCAATAGTCCCCGAATATATGTCCAACGGTGCACTGGTGACTACTGCCTTGGAGCACAGTAACTATAGAATTTGCTGTACAGTGAAGGGTGGCTCTACGTGGTTGATCTGCTGCTGCAGTTAAACCTCCTCCCCCTTTTGTTGTGAATATCCTTCTGCCTGCGGATTCGCTGCAAGTCTACAAGATTACCTCTATCAGTCTACGTAACCGTCACTCTTATAAAACTCCCAATTACTGCGTAGTATGCTCAGGGTGGCGGACTTGGTTACTGCTCTATTGCAGAAAGTACAACTGGAGACATTACCAGACTTCTACCTGTTTATTGCTTACGTCACTCCTGCTGCAATGGTAGGCAGTGGAACCGTTGCCATTGTGCGAGATGGAATAGTGGTAACAAATTTTACGTACTTGCGGACTGAGAAAAGATGGAACTGGTCTAGTTTTTATGCAGGAAATATTACACCTCTCTTCTTGGGCCGCTGTAGCCACATCGTTATTGACGGAGATTTTAATAGCGCCGTCTCTCAGAAAGAGAAAAAAACCAAATTACCCTCTATGCCATTAGATGTATATAGGTTCTGTACGAAAATTGGTACAAGTTCTGGATCTCGCGAATGGTAGCAGTGTAACAACCCAGGAGGTCACTGCAAACACATTCGTCGCCACTATCATCGATGATATCAGTGATATGCCCAATGATGATGCGACTTTGGCAACAGTTCCCCACACTCTCACTAGCACATTTGATGATACAGCGTCGGCATCCCTTTTGGATGGGAGGACGAGCAGTGACATTACAGACGCTCTTTCCCACGGGATAGTTTGTAAATCACCAGGAACAGATTGTTTTCTGTTAGAATAATACCGGATCTTTAGGATCTGATGGCCCTGCAGTAGAAGGAGATATATTATGAATTGCTGTCATTAGCGACTTTCATTGAAAGTCTCGTTATTCCGGTGACCAAACCAGCTGGAGGCACACAGATTGAACATTACTTCCCAATCACCCTCCTCAACGATGATTTCAAGATCTTCACCAGAATCTTGGCGACTCATCTTCAGCGAGTATTGAACCAAGTTACTTCATGTGAGCAGTCACCTTTCACGGGGTAGAAGACAGCAGTATCCACAAAGCCCTTAGTGACCATCACGATATGATAGCCCTTTTCTAGAACTGTATGACTTTGATCGTGTATTTTATAAACTCTATTATTGGTAAGCTTATACGAAGGCTGATCAGCGTATTAGGATGTGACTGCCAAGGGACGTATTTCGGGACGAACAGCTTATGCTTCAACATTCCTGGGAAGCGACTGGATGAAACACTCCTGCACATGCTGCTGTATTCAAGAATGTCGTTCAAATGGCATTTGATTTAGCAGCTCAAAAATGCGATTCTGAGGAGTATCCAGATACTGCTTTCGCTAAATTTGCCTATTGTTACTGTGAATATTGTTTCATGCACTTTGTTAAGGAACCTCAGGTATATTTTTGAAGTCCGATAGTGGGGGAACTAAGAGTAATACGTCGAAATCTTTCACCATCTTAATATGATACGTTAAGTTTCTGGATAGTACTTGAACACCGAATTCCTATGCGAGCTGAGAGACTTCCCTTCTGAGTCGCGACAGGTTGCCATGACTGATGTATTTTGTGTGCTCTTGTCGAAATATCGGTGGTTGTCAACTACCTCAACCGGCTGCATTCCTGTTAGTTATTTGATGTATTGTTATATCAGTGTAACTTCCCTCAGTTTACAACAATTTCTGAAAGTATTTATTTCCTTCTGGAGAGCAGTGATGTTTATTTGTGTGGAAAGACTAGTTAATGTTCTCCTAATACACAGCAATCCTAGCCACACCCGGTACTATAGCGGAAAAATATACTAATAGGCCTATTAAGTGGGGAAATTTTCCCTAAAATGGTGTCTTTCTTATGAAAATAAATTACTAGACACGCAGATTGTGACGGTGATATCAATGGCAACATGATTAATAACGAAACTTTCGTGTCATAAGGCTCATTTTTGCAACACTCCTGTCTGTTTGCTGCATGTCCTCTAAAACATTTTACAAAGGTCGTGGCGTGCTCCCAGATGTTCTTCCGACTCGTTTCCAAGAAAAATTCTCAGCACCTGAGGAAGATGACTGGGTTTGTCGTCGTAGTATTGTGCATAAATGGCTCTGAGCACTATGGGACTTAACATCTATGGTCATCAGTCCCCTAGAACTTAGAACTACTTAAAGCTAACTAACCTATGGACAGCACACAACACCCAGTCATCACGAGGCAGAGAAAATCCCTGATCCCGCCGGGAATCGAACCCGGGAACCCGGGCGTGGGAAGCGAGAACGCTACCGCACGACCACGAAGTGCGGACGTATTGTGCATAAAATGGATTCATTAACTCGATAGATCACCCGGAAGCTCACCATTAGTCTACCTCGAAGAGGAAAGTTGAGAAATAACATCATTTCACAAAGGTTCAATAACCTTCGGACGAAACGACTTAAATGGGCGTACGAGACGGTCTACTTCATCCTCCTTAATTACATGGGGCGTTCAATATGTAATGCGACACATTGATTTCTGATAGTCACTTTTCATTGAAAAAATGTGGAATTTGTTGTGGGACACAGTGGAATATTCTCGCTTCAGCCCCTACAGTTTGATGAAGACCCGACAGTTGGTAGCACTATACGGAGCAGTCTGTAACGGAGGTGCTGTTAAGCAGAGAGCTGTTAATGTGTTTCTTTGGCGGCAGACCAGAGCATCACAGATAGGCGCTTGCAGAATATCTGTGGAGACCTGGCAGTGAACAGAACGCTGAGTTATTGGGCGATGCGCCTCTCATCATTGCAACAAGGTCCCGCGAACACATCCGGAGTGCCTGCCCGTCGCCACAGCTGTGACTCCTGCAATCTTCAAATGAGCGGACAGTCCCTTTGGATACGATATTGCGTTGCCTATGTTATTCGGAATGACGATGCATGTCCGAAGGAACTTTGCATTGTAATTCGGAATAACACAGCCTCTGCAATATCGTATTTATTAGCCGACAGGCTCTGCAATATCGTATTTATTAGCCGACACTGAGCAAGCGCCTTTCAGGTACAATGTCTCTCCTGTACGGGATAATACATAAAGGATGGACAAGTTGTTAACTACATATGAAAGTTCAGGTGTGGCCGTATGTCGTGGTCGGATAGCCAAATCGCAGTTGGCCTTTGGCTTTGGTAAGGCGCAGCACGCCTTATTTGCATTTCGCTTATTGTGCTGTTTCCGAGCGAGCTCGCGTTTGTTTACTTCCGCGTTGCGGCTTGTCACAGGGACCGACTTCATTGACCAACATGGCGTTTACTTATCGTCAAGCCACAATTAAATTAACTTTTTCATTAAATCACGAACGACCGAAAGCGAATGAAGTTGAACGTTTTATACGGGATGAATACGTTTCCCATCATAAGACGTTCTCGGAATACATTTTTCAACCCTAAGTACTTCTGTGCACAAAATGCTGGATAATCAAGAGCTATGGGCCGACGTTGTGCTTACCGTGTCCTCAAGGGTGTCCGTCAGACAAAAAGGGAACTACTGAAACACATGCCTTCCTACGTGGCTATTGCAGGCTGCAGGGCTGTCGTCATGTACGATGGCCAGCAGCGCACTTGTTCCGTTCTGAATGTCTCCGACGAAGACTGGTTCAGACGCCGATGGGAGACGTCGCTTCTCCTGCGGCGCCCACAGTGTTACCCCAGCCTTAGGTGTCTGAGGCGGTGCTGCCTGCTACCCCCCCTCTGAATCGGTCGGTACCCGTGTTAGCTCCTCTTGACGAAGCGATGGACGTTTCGCGTGTCTCTCCTATACCCCTGTCGAAGGCAATACAAATGAACGACTATCGTAAGCAGGCACAATCTATGGTCAGGGCGCGCATGTGCGATGAGTTAGTGCAATAGTGTCCATCTATGTATCACATCGTAACGGAACGACGCCACCGTCGAAGGAATTTGATTAATATTCTTACGACATGAGGTGCAGCGTTTTGATACCCAACGGGACAACGGGTATGCCCTCCACGCACATTATACGCTGTAATCTGAACAACTTCACCGCCAGTGGAGAGATCATCATGACACTTCTTCAATTACAGGCCACATGTCCTGTGGACACACGTTACGTGTCTGTAATCCAGTGGTTTCCATTGCCTTCTGCATCCTCATGTCGTTGATCATTGCTGATGGCGACGAGAGAGGGACGTGAGCTGCGTCTTGGCACGATTCGCTGTCGTCTGGCGCTCTGGCGAATGCAGCATCATACTACATTCCTGGAGAGGGGTGAAATAGAATTCCTCAGCAGTCGCCGCCACGCCACAACCTCCCTTCCGTAACCAATCAAGGCCTTGAGGAGGGCAGGCTTTGCACAGAGTACCCAAAGCACCCACCATGACAGAGCAGACTGACAGGCATCACCGCCCTACCAACACTGCGGCGGTCTCCGTACTCTCCTTTGGCTCGGTTGCCGTGGATGCGATGATGGATCTGATTGTTTATGCCAAGTCGGCAGGTGTGACCGAGCGGTTCTAGGCGCTTCAGTCTGGAACAACTACGGTCGCAGGATCGAATTCTGCCTTGGGCGTGGATGTGTGTGATATCCTTAGGTTAGTTAGGTTTAAGTAGTTCTAAGTTCTAGGGGAGTGATGTCCTCAGATTTTAAGTCCCATAGTGCTCATAGCCATTTGAGCCTTTTTTTTTTTGTTAATGTCATGGAGGACGAGGTCCATGACGCAGGCAAAAGATTCCGGAATAGCCCCCATTCGGATCTCCAGGAGAGGACTGCCGAGGGGGAGGTTACCACGAGAAAAAGATTGAATAATCAACGAAAGGTTAACGTTCTACGAGTCCGGCCGTGGAATATCAGAAGCTTGAACGTGGTAGGGAAACTAGAAAATCTGAAAAGGGAAATGCAAAGGCTCAATCTAGATATAGTAGGGGTCAGTGGAGTGAAGTGGAAGGAAGACAAGGATTTCTGGTCAGATGAGTATCGGGTAATATCAACAGCAGCAGAAAATGGTATAACAGGTGTAGGATTCGTTATGAATAGGAAGGTAGGGCAGAGAGTGTGTTACTGTGAACAGTTGAGTGACCGGGTTGTTCTAATCAGACTCGACAGCAGACCAACACCGAAAACGATAGTGCAGGTATACATGCCGACGTCGCAAGCTGAAGATGAACAGATAGAGAAAGTGTGTGAGGATATTGAAAGGGTAATGCAGTATGCAAAGGGGGACGAAAATCTAATAGTCATGGGCGACTGGAATGCAGTTGTAGGGGAAGGAGTAGAAGAAAAGGTTACAGGAGAATATGGGCTTGGGACAAGGAATGAAAGAGGAGAAAGACTAATTGAGTTCTGTAACAAGTTTCAGCTAGTAATAGCGAATACCCTGTTCAAGAATCACAAGAGGAGGAGGTATACTTAGAAAAGGCCGGGAGATGCGGGAAGATTTCAATTAGATTACATCATGGTCAGACAGAGATTCCGAAATCAGATATTGGATTGTAAGGCGTACCCAGGAGCAGATATAGACTCAGATCACAATATAGTAGTGATGAAGAGTTGGCTGAAGTTCAAGACATTAGTCAGAAAGAATCAATACGCAAAGAAGTAGTATACGGAAGTACTAAGGAATGACGAGATACGTTTGAAGTTCTCTAACGCTATAGATACAGCAAAAAGGAATAGCGCAGTAGGCAGTACAGTTGAAGAGGAATGGACATCTCTAAAAAGGGCCATCACAGAAGTTGGGAAGGGAAACATAGGTACAAAGAACGTAGCTGCCAAGAAACCATGGGTTACAGAAGAAATACTTCAGTTGATTGATGAAAGGAGGAAGTACAAACATGTTCCGGGAAAATCACGAATACAGAAGTAGAAGTCGCTGAGGAATGAAATAAATAGGAAGTGCAGGGAAGCTAAGACGAAATGGCTGCAGCAAAAATGTGAAGACATCGAAAAAGATATGATTGTCGGAAGGACAGACTCAGCATACAGGAAAGTCAAAACAACCTTTGGTGACATTAAAAGCAACGGTGGTAACATTAAGAGTGCAACGGGAATTCCACTGTGAAATGCAGAGGAGAGCAGATAGGTGGAAAGAATACATTGAAACCCTCAATGAGGGTGAAGATTTGTCTGATGTGATAGGAGAAGAAACAGGAGTCGATTTAGAAGAGATAGGGAATCCTGTATTAGAATCGGAATTTAAATGAGCTTTGGAGGACTTACGGTCAAATAAGGCAGAAGGGATAGATAACATTCCATCAGAATTTCTAAAATCATTGGGGGAAGTGGCAAAAAAAAGACTATTCACGATGGTGTGTAGAATATATGAGTCTGGCGACATACCATCTGACTTTCGGAAAACCATCATCCACACAATTCCGAAGACGGCAAGAGCTGACATGTGCGAGAATTATCGCACAATCAGCTTAACAGCTCATGCATCGAAGTTGCTTACAAGAATAATATACACAAGAATGGAAAAGAAAACTGAGAATGCGCTAGGTGAAGATCAGTTTGGCTTTAGGAAAAGTAAAGGGACGAGAGAGGCAATTCTGACGTTACGGCTAATAATGGAAGCAAGGCTAAAGAAAAATCAAGACACTTTCATAGGACTTGTCGACCAGGAAAAAGCGTTCTACAATATAAAATGGTGCAAGCTGTTCGAGATTCTGAAAAAAGTGGGGGTAAGCTATAGGGAGAGACGGGTCATATACAATATGTACAACAACCAAGAGGGAATAATATGAGTCGAAGATCAAGAACGAAGTGCTCGTATTAAGAAGGGTGTAAGATAAGGCTGTAGCCTTTCGCCCCTACTCTTCAATCTGTACATCGAGGAAGAAATGATGGAAATAAAAGAAAGGTTCAGGAGTGGAATAAAAACACAAGGTGAAAGGATATCAATGATACGATTCGCTGATGACATTGCTATCCTGAGTGAAAGTGAAGAAGAATTAGATGATCTGCTGAACGGAATGAACAGTCTAATGAGTACACAGTATGGTTTGAGATCAAATCGGAGAAAGACGAAGGTAATGAGAAGTAGTAGAAATGAGAACAGCGAGAAACTTAACATCAGGATTGATGGTCACGAAGTCAATGAAGTTAAGGAATTCTGCTACCTAGGCAGTAAAATAACCAATGACGGACGGAGCAAGGAGGACATCAAAAGCAGACTCGCTATGGCAAAAAACGCATTTCTGGCCAAGAGAAGTCTACTAATATCAAATACCGGCCTTAATTTGGGGAAGAGATTTCTGAGGATGTACGTCTGGAGTACAGCATTGTATGTTAGTGAAACATGGACTGTGGGAAAACCGGATCAGAAGAGAATCGAAGCATTTGAGATGTGGTGCTGTAGACGAATGTTGAAAATTAGGTGGACAGATAAGGTAAGGAAGGAGGAGGTTCTACGCAGAATCGGAGAGGTAAGGAATATGTGTAAAACACTGATAAGGAGAAGGGACAGGATGATAGGACATCTGCTAAGACAAGAGGGAATGACTTCCATGGTCTAGAGGGAGCTGTAGAGGGCAAAAACTGTAGAGGAACACAGAGATTTGAATACGTCAAGCAAATAATTGAGGATGTAGGTTGCAAGTGCTACTCTGAGATGAAGAGGTTGGCACAGGGAAGGAATTCGTGGCGGGCCGCATCAAATTAGTCAGTAGACTGATGAAAAAAAAAAAAAAAAGACGTTACAGAACAGCAATACAAAAATACAAACATCCTTACGCGGCTGTTGACAAACGGTTTAAAGTGAACTGCTGAGGTCATCGGTCCCTAAGCCTGTTGTAACCGCGACCAGGACGGTCACGGGGTAGCACTGAAGGAAGGCGCGGCGGACCAGCAGAGAGGCCCGCGAACAACAACACAACGGAAAAGGACAGACACGACCGACGTAAGACAGAACGAATACGACAAGACTGAACAACAGAGCCACAAGGAAACAAACTCGTAAACGAACCAGGAAAAAACAGTGTAGCGCAAGCGAGGTGTAAACCGACGTAAGCGAGATTAGACTGAATGGATGAGCTTTTTTTTTTTTTTTGTACTTTATTGTTATTTTGACACCTGAACAACCAGGTAGGCTGATGGATGAGCGTGTGGCCGGCGCTTATGTACGCTCTCGGGGACGCCGCTATTGGCCGCTGGGACCACGTGTTCCACTGTGGCGCTCGCACACTAAAAGCGGGCCAGGAGGCGCCATGGTTATAGGTGCGTGACTTCCTGCGGACAGTGCTGCTCTTTAGCGTGTAGCTGATACTGTCCGATGCCTCGGACTCGATTTCGCAATTGGCCTCAACTGCCGACGTCTACCTTCCAAACTACGAGCTGGGCTCTTAGGTCACCGTTTATGAGCGCTCGATTTTCTGTTTTGCACACAATACGTAAATGTGTGTTAGGCGTCACTTATCCCCCACGTGGCGCAGACACTTTCTTTTCCACCATCCACGGCCCGCCCCAACCTAGTGGCATTGGGTCCGTTTCGTTTGCCACGGTTTGCTATTCAAGATAAGGTATGAAACTCTCACTCCCCGGCGGTGCAAGGGCGGTTTAGGTCAGTATCATGTGTCTTACAGAGCGGTACCCCTTTTCATTGGCTCTCACATGACGTTGTGGCGCCGTAATGCTACATGCCCTTGCACCAAACTCTCCCTCAGCATCTATCCAACTTTCGGAAGTCCCGCCGTCCTTCTTTTACTTTCGTACTGTGATACTTCCGGCTCGATTGACATCCACGAAGGCGATCTATGGTTTCCTTCAGCAGCGCAGGTCACCGAACGTGATTGAGGGGAAGCTTCCCCACGTCGACTGGCTGGCCGTTTGGCGATCAGTGTGCGCTCCTTATTTTGACACTGACGTCCTGTCGGCATGGTACCTTTCTGTCATTGGGAAGCACGTATGCTGGTCACGCCTTCACAGTATTAACCTCGCAGACACCCCGTTGTTTGTCGACTGTGATGTTATTGACAGAGGCGAGCACCACCTGGTATTCAGATCGGCCTGATACCTACTCAACTGCTCCTCTTTCCGGACACGGCATACTTCCGGCAAGCAAAGACGAACTCTATGAGGTGGATTTGTGGACACGCAGCACACCGTATGTTTGCCGATGGCGTGAAAAGTATCCTTGACTTTTGGCAGTTCGTTAATGAACGTCAGTGTGCAGTTGTCCTCAATCCAAAATACAAACAATTTTTCTCCAATTTCCTCTACAGTGTCTTCCTTAACCCAACCCACAGCTGGGGTGTTCCTGTCATGAAGAGTTGATCCCCGCCTCTTCCACAATTAGGACCGATATGTTCACTAGTAACCGGAACGTTCTTCGTAGTCTGGCGTCTTTCTGCACCCTCCTCCTTGCGTGACGCCAGTTTCCTGATATTCTCTGTGGTATTAATGAGAAAAATAAATAAATAAAGAAACGAAAAGAAAAATAAATAAATAAACGGGGTTATTGTACTTCTACTACGCTTTCCCTATGCTTTGCTGGTTCCTGGAGGGTGGGAACGGGAAGTGGCGGACAGGCCTCGGGTTGCGCCCCAGCCCACTTTGCCCCCACACCTCCTTCAAAGAAAAAAATTATGAGGCGACCGCTCGCTATAAGCGAGAAATCGGGGTTCGAGTCCCGGTCCGGCACAAATTTTTACTGTCGTTATTCCATTATACAGCTCATGGTAGTCCATATTCGCAGCTGCGAATACAGTCCATGACTTTCGTTAGAGGTGATCGACGGATCACAAACATACAGCTCACTGCATAACTGGACGTCTCTTTTGGTAGCGCTGCCACACACTTACTGCAGTTGGGACAGTCAAAGGTGTGTGCCGCTGGGTTCCTCGCCGTATAACAGGAGGCCACAAGAAGAGCAATCGATGGAATGACGCTACACCACCTCTCCTCGGAAGAAAATCTTCAAAGCCGCATCCTCGGTCGGTTAAGTCATGCGACGGTGTTCTCTGACTATGAAGATGTCCTCTCTTTCATGGTGCAACGTTCAACTCTGAAGTGTATTGTACTCCCCTCATGAGACTGATGAAGCGACTTCACCATGTTCCTCGCCACAAAAATGGAAACGAACTTCTTCTCCACGACAACGCAAGGCCTTACACAAGTCCGCGAACCCGGGAGAAAAGCACAAAACTTTACTGGGGCGTTATTCTTCATCCACCTACAGCCCGGATCTCACATCTTCCGACTTCCATCTGTTCGGCCCAAAGAAGGGTGCATCCACGGGAAGCAGTACGTGGTTGATGAGGTTACTTATGCTGCAGGACGTTGGGTCCAACAGGCACCAGTAGAGTTGTACAGGCCCTCCCAGTAACGTTGCGTGAGGAAGTTGCATTGAATAGAAATTATGTTGAAAAATAGAATTATTTAGCCAAAAGAGTGGGTGATAGTATGGTATATTGGAATCCTGTATAAAACCAACCTGCTTTCAGAAAAGAAAATGTGTTACATTACTTATTGGACGACCCTCGTATACCTTGACAAATCCCGTAATTTTGAACTGGAGCATTATTATCTCAGTGAGCTGGTCTTGGACTGGGAAACGCAATTTAAAAAATTGGTAACACTGGCTGAAGAGGTCCAGAAATTCTAAGAATAGCCATCGAGGAGCAGAGGCAGTGACCCCCCCCCCCCCCCAAACACACAGTCTCCACCAGCCCCCGCCCCCCTCACCCACCCACCCAATTATCTAGAAGCCCGAATCCTACCCGCCAGCCACAAGTGTACCTTCAGTATCTGTTTGGTCACAGTTATCACTGACTGGTCGTAAGTGTACTCAGAGCCATTTGTCGTGAAGTTTCAAGACTGTTTCACCTTTCGCAGCGAAGTAGTCACCTCAACCTCGTCCCGGTTTAGTTCCTGCGTATGCTACTGCCCAGAATCGTGACATAATCAAGCCATCTAGTCTGTTCATTAGACAAGTATGCTTAGACCACGGTGTGGCATGGAGAAGTACTGAATCACTGAGCCCTATGCATACTTATCAGTGGGACAAAGACACTCAATGCTACAGGCTTTTTGTGGCTTTTTACAACGGTAAACATATCCTTTCCTTGGGAATAACATACGTGGAGTGCCTACAAAATAGCGAGACGACGGTTGTAAGACATTTCATTGCAAAACCACGCATATTCAGTTATTTTCACCCTCAATATACTCCCGTCTTCTACCTCTACAACGCTCCATGCCAATTTTCTGTCGATGGAAACAGTGCTGGACGTGTTCGACTGTGACCTCCTTGTTGGCGGCTGGCGCTTTATCTTTCACTGTTTCAGCGCACTGTTATCTTGTTCTTGGTAATGCAGACTTGATCTTGAGGAACAGATAAAGTAACGTGGTACTAGGTCAGTCGAATGATGTCGGTGGTCTAGCACTAGTAAGCTGTACATCACTACAAACCTCTTAACTGACGACGCACTAGGAGCTGGAGCGTTGTCTTGATGCAGAACCTCTTACTTGTTCTTCTAGAATTTTAGTCGCTTTTTCTTATTTTCTCGCGGAATATAGCAAGTACCACATCGTAGTAATGATGATTCATAGTTTTCCTGGTGAAGCTAAATAATTTCATTACTACCGAAAGAACTGTCATCAACTCTTTCATTCTTGATTTGCTCAATTGAGTTTTTTTCCCCCTCAGTGAGACTGGGCTCTTCCAGTGTATGGATTGGCGCTTAGTTTCTGGATAATCAGTGAAAAACCGAGATTAGTCATGTGTTGTCAGTCTTTCCAAGAAATTTGGATCATTTTCAGTGGTACCCAAAGCGTCGATAAATATTTTCACGAGCTGTTTTTTGTTCGATTGTGAGAATTTTCGGCCGCAGTTTCGCAAACACTTTCCTTATGATAAATCTGTTACGTAAAATTTTCCATTAGAATTCTTTATCAGTTCCTAAAGTTTCAGTGATAGATCGAATAATCGACTGACGGTCAGATCGAATCACATTACCTACTTTTTCGATAATTTCGTCCGTTTCTGATTTTGAAGGGCTCCCCACGCTTGAGTCATCTTCAAAGTCTTCTCGGACATCCAGCAAACGCTAGAACGAATCAGAAACTCGCGTACATGATCAATAGTCTTCACCATACATTTTTGTTAATAAACGATAGGTTCTACTAGCAGTTTTTCTTAGTTTCATGGGAAACGTTACGACAATTCGTTGCTCTATTTTTTACACGTACCATTTTTCCGGAGAAACAAAATAACACCTCTCACACAAACAAAGGCCACGCCCACGGTGATTTGTCGACAGAGACCATAGAGGCGAACTCTGCTGACAACGCTTCACGCTTCCCAGCTGCTAGTCTTTCATCTTTGGCGTCTGTGCTTACTCTGTGACACCATCAGTCCCGTTATTTTATAGTCACACCTCACAAACAATGAGTCGCCTGAATGGGTAAATTCTCTCAGTCATGAAGTTTGTAACCGGATCGCGCTCTAGCTACCGCCGGGTCTGCGTGCTGACGAGTCCTCTGCATTTGGCTCGGTCCTCCCACCACTTTTCTTCCTCCATTTGATGCCAGGTCACACCTCTCCTTTCCACAGATACTATCACGTCCGTTATCCACCGTGTCCTTGGGCGCCCTCTAGGTCTTTTTATATCCATCTTTGGTTCTTCCATAATTTTGGGAAGTCTCCACCCTCGCATCCTCTTAACATGGTCGTTCCATCTTAATCTCTTTTTTTCAATTTCTTCTCTCATATTTTCTTGTTTAAGGTCGTTTCTAAGATCTACACTCCTTACTCTGTCCGTTCTTGGTTTTCCCTTAACTGCTCTGAGAAATTTAATTTCCCCTCCTTGCAGTCTGCTCCAGCCCCTTTCTGTCATTGTCCATGTTTCTCCTTCACAGGTGACCATAGGGAAGTAATAACTCCTTTACATAAGGAATTTGGCTTTTTCTGAAACTTTCTTATTCCAAATCAGGTGTTTTATTGTTTGGTAGAAATTACCTCCCTTCTGTAATCCATTAATTTCGTTGGTTATTCTTCCGTCACCAGATATTTCACTCCATAAATAAGTGAAACTGTCAACCAATTTGAGCGGTTCTAAATTCAAAATAATATTCCCGTTGATCCCTTTGTCTCTTCCAAATACCATTACTTCACTCTTATCTTTATTTATTTTTAATCCATACCTTTTCATTATCTCCTTCCACGCATCAGGTTGTAACTGTACATCTACCTCTTTATTGCACAATATTACCATGTCATCTACAAAAATCATCTTTTTGTCATTTTATTTCACTGGTCATGAAGTATGTCATGTATATGCTCTCAACACCAGTCTTCTAAAGGTAGTGTTTAATGTAATCCATGAGTTTGATACTGTTGCCTCATCATTAAAAAATGTCACATTTAATTCGCATAATTTCCGTGATATGGGTTCCTGAAGGTGTGGATTAAACTCATACGTTATCTTAGATGGTGTTGTCTTTTGCCTTCTGTCCAAAATCTGCTTCAAAGAACTCTTGACATTATCGGTCAGATTCAATTTTATAAAACTGGATCTTGGTAGATAATATTTTCCCTTGTAGATGTAAACTGTAGTGTGCTCGTTTACGTTACTAACGCCATAACGAAATCTTGACATAACAGTATATTTCACATCCACGCTATCACTGATACCAATGACCATGTTTGTACATTCTCATTCTGTAGGAAGCACCCCTGAACACCAGAGAGTATGCAACGTAGTGTACAACAGGTCTTCTTCTAGTTAGAATCAGTACAATAACACTACCAAAATCTTCAACACAGAAACGGAAGATACGAGTTGATAATACGATAACAGTAGGGAATAGTAGGGAGCGTCGAATCCAGCAACAGTATCGCGACAACCTCAGGTCAGATGATGAAACAACAGCCAATCGACAATTAGAGCGTGAAAGTTTGTGCTTTTTAACTAACATGCCCCAGTTATTACCTGTTATGATGAAGAAAGCTGTTGCTGATTAAATTAGTTTAAGTTAATGATGTCCGCTGAATAGCCAGAAAACAAGGCAAATTTCACATTCCTAGCCATGGCTCATTACGTGAGATATAATGTTTCCGAGACGTTTACTAGGAAACGATTCACTGTTAGAAGTACCGCAATAACAATAATTTGTTGCGTTAAGAAGGTGCACTGCTGAAACAGCACTGAAGTAAGACAGTCGACATATGGTACCGAAGGTGAAATTTTATTAATAATCAAATCTAACGGCCACATATTTTAATTTTGATAATGCACCGAGACCATTAATGAAATTTTGTTCCAATAAGAAACAAGCAAACACCGTCTGAACAGGTTTTGAAAGCCTTAAGGTACCAACGGACCGCCATGTCATCCTGAGCCCACAGGCGAGGATACGTAGGCGCATGTGGTCAGCACACGGCTTTCTCGCCTGTTGTGAGTTCCCGTGATCGGTGCCGACACTTCTCAGTAACGTAGCTCCTCAATCGGTGTCACGGGGCTTGACAGACCCGGACGGACACCCGTCAAAGCCACAGCCGAGCCAAGCCTGGCCGTGTTAAGCTTCGGTGATATGACGGGACTAGTGTTACCACTGACTTTGTTCTGATACAGCCAGTAAATAAGTAGCAGTGGAGCACACCCACAACTGCTCTGCTGGACAAAGCCACACTGCTAGACACGTTCACTTACCACACAGTCTTCCCCATGCTCGTCCCTGATTCTACTTCCCTGCAAGGCCCTGCCACAACGACTGTACAGTTCTGTTCTGTAGTTTATCTGGAAAACTTTACTCATTTATTGTATCAGAAAACTACGTTGACAGCGCTGTGTATATTAGGGGCGAGCGTAAAGGCATTTCCCGTACACAATCGCTCCCATCAGACACCGCGCCGAGTGTCAACTTTGCTTGCGCGTATAATAGATAACCCCTACCCTCCTCTGTTCTCATTATTAAGCTGTTTTTATCCAAAATATGTAGGAATGAAGGTTTTGATCCTATAAATTAGAAAGTAAATGTGGAATCCTAGTAAAATATGTCACAAATAAAAACACGTTTTGTCAAGTAGCTTCAGAAAGCAAAATTAATTGTACGTATTGTACATACCAAATGCTGGAGCGACGAAAGCTGCTATTAGCATCAAGTTATGCCTCTTTAGTTCAAACGATACTACCACATTAGATCTCCCTCCGACTTCTCCGGTGTATGACGAAAGCTGCAAATTGTCCCATTTCCGTGAAACCAGCTCGTAAACGAAATCCACCTGGAATACATGAAAAATAATTTGTGACTGGAGCTATTTGTAACAGAACATTGTAAATACAAGGAAGTTCAGACTTTTATGTGATACTAAACAGGAAATGGGAGTAATTTAGCTCAGTACTGGCTGTCCATCACTGTATTTGGGAAGAGCAACTTGGGAGAGATTCACAGTCACACTGCAGAACGGAAGGTCTGTCTGCCAACCAATAGATTTCTAACGTACTGTGGGTAACAGGTATCGTTTTTTTTCCTTCTTATAATGTTTCTTGCTTTGCAATTGATTACTGTCACTTAATAAGTATACTGCGGTAAGGAAAGCCGCAAGTATTGTAACTCCGAGGCACACATACATTAAGCTCATCTACATGTCTTTCATCACTGTAAAAGGAATATTAGAATTGTATTTCTCTTCGTCTAATGTTCACGTGTCTCTTTAACATCAATGTCACCACGAGATTTTCCACGCTTTTACTATATACCCGCACGTACTAGGTCAGTAAATGAGTTGTAGATTAACTTCATATTTAAAAAAAAAGTCAATAGAAGCTGTGAATGATCGGTCACGAAGAAGTAATCGTGCCTTACATTCAAATGCAGTAGCGATTATGGTATCGAGAACAGGCCAGAAACTCCTATGCTGTTCCCACCCTTACCAAAATCTTAAATCGCCTTACATTATACGACTTCCTTTGCTGGGCAAATAGATTATATTTTATGTTGAGCATTATCAAATTAACAGACAGCTTAAAGATCATATTGGGAAACAGATGTGTGTGTTTTCATTTTTATGCAGAAGATTTCAACACGACAGTATAAGGTGTCACGTGTGTCGCATTTTTAAAATTTCTAAATACTGTGTGGTTATTATTAAAGCTCAGCTACTCACAGAAATCATGTGTGGGCTGTAATTGTAGAATGACAGCGAACGTAGGTAGATGTTCTGATGCGTTACTGCGGAATTGGTTTATGACGGAAAAAAATTATTTCCAACCTTTGCCAGCAGATATAAATCTGGCGCCGTCAGTTCAAGAAAGACGTATAGAAATGTACCGAAGTCTTCTTTTTAAAAACAAATCATTTGCCAAGATCGCTTTGTTAACACAATTATTGGATTACCAGGTTCGGCTATATGTACTGTTATCCTCAGATCCAAAAAGCCAGACAGATGTAGTCACTTCATATGATGCTTATCCACTCTGTCATATACGTACCATACAATATGCATACAAAAGTCGTGGTATTACAGTGACATGCCACATATACCACGTGTCATTGTAATGCCTCGACTTCTTTAAGCATATTGTATAGGCCTCATGAGACAGAGACTTGTAAGAAATATATAACTACCACTACTCGACTTAATGGACCTGAAGATGAACATATTGCCGAAACTAGTAATCCAGTAACAGCGTTAACATGGCGATCTTCATAAATTAATTAGTTTTCAAAAGAAGACTACAGTGCAAAACTACGGATCTTCTCCCGCACTGAATGATCGTGTCAGGTAACCACAACGTAAATAAATGTTTCCTAATGTAATTTATTAGGAACTGGACATGGACAGAAAGGCGAGAAAGACATAATGTTGATTTGATTATTAAGCGCCGCTTACACAATTTGCTCAGTACGAGCACCGGAAATGTCGACTAGACGCTGCATCCGTAAAACAACTTTATCAACAATTGCTCACAGCGATTCCGATGCAATATGAACAACGTGTTCCTGTGTCCTGTCCTTCAGATCAGGTAGAAAATGAACACCTTCTTTTAGACCCCACAGCCAGGAGTCACATGGATTTAGATCAGGTGATCTTGCAGGTCATGCATCTTTAAAACCTGTTGAGATAATACGTTCTTGGAAGTTAGCATTAAGCAGATCTTACATGAACAAGGTGGTTTCCACACAGTTGAGCTCTTGCAAATCAGAAATCTGATGCTGTACACGGAAGTCTCGATAACGTGCAGATTTCGCGATACAGTGTCGTCCTAACCGCCGTCTGCTTCACGTCTGCTGTGCAGCGAGCTACCTTAATTTGAGTATTAACTGTATTTTTCTTACTTGTCACTTCTTCTTCCGTGTGTTTTTGCTTTTAGGAAGCTTTAATTGTCGAGTGCTACTAATAGTGTTCCATAGATTTCGTGTTTGTTTTGAATACAGTCAGAGTCCCTTTAGTCAACCATAGTGCCAGTAGTGCTAGTGTTTGTTTTCAATACAGTCCAGAGACAGGTAGTGCTATTTTCATTGCTTTCTACAAGAAGTGGCTAGCAATCACAGTTTAGTCAATAATCAGCCGCCTTTAGTGAATTAGCAGTCTAGTTAAAAGTTGATTAACTCTCTTCAGTAAATAGATTCCTTAGGATGGATAGGATGTGTGACTGCTGTGTACGGACGCAGGAGGAGCTGGCCACTGTTCGCGAACAGCTGAACGTGTTGATGGCCGCGGTCAGCCGTCTTCAGGCTGCTGCCTCGGAGTGTAGCGGCAGTGGGGAGTCTGGTGCGTCGCATGGTACACCCCAGGTGTTACATGCTTCACCCACTGTCCCTGCTGTCGAGACATCTTCGCGGGTACCGGGCGCGGTTGGGCCACCCTCTCCCCAAGGGGAGTGGCGGGTTCAGCGGCGTTCGCGGCGCACGAGGCGGAGGGTAAATGTGGAGGCTGGCCGTGTGGCATCGCCCGCTCTGACTGTGAGTGGACATGTGGCTGCTCCTTCAGCAAGGTCCGAGCAGGCACACGGGGGGAGGGGTTTATTAGTTATTGGGAGCTCAACCGTTAGGCGGGTGATAGAGCCCCTTAGGGAAATAGCTGAAAGGTCGGGGAAGAAGGCCAGTGTTCACTCTGTCTGCTTGCCTGGTGGTCTCATCCGAGATGTGGAGGAGGCCCTACCGGCGGCGATAGAGAGCACTGGGTGCACGCGACTGCAAATTGTTGCTCATGTCGGCACCAATGACTCCTGCTGTCTGGGTTCAGAGGTCATCCTCAGTTCGTACAGGCGGTTGGCGGAATTGGTGAAGGCGTAAAGCCTCGTTCGCGGGGTGGAATGATCGCGGTCCTCAGGTTTGGAGCCGAGTGGAAAGCGTAAACCAGAGGCTCAGACGATTCTGCGGAGATCTGGGATGCAAATTTCTCGACCTCCGCTATCGGGTGGAGAAATGTAGGGTCCCCCTGAATAGGTCAGGCGTGCACTACACGCCGGAAGCGACTACAAGGGTAGCGGAGTACGTGTGGAGTGCACATGGGGGTTTTGTAGGTTAGAGAATTCCCTCCCTAGGCCCGACAAGACGCCTCCTGAGACGCGGCAAGGTAGGAGTAGGCAAAATGCAACAGGGAATAACAATATTAATGTGCTTATAGTAAACTGCAGGAGCGTCTATAGAAAGGTCCCAGAACTGCTCTCTTTAATAAACGGTCACAACGCCCATATAGTAGTAGGGACAGAAAGTTGGCTGAAACCAGATGTAAACAGTAATTAAATCCTAAACTCAGATAGGAATGTATACCGCAGAGACAGGCGGGACAGTGAAGGGGGAGGCGTGTTTATAGCGATAAGAAGTGCAATAGTATCGAAGGAAATTGACGGAGATCCGAAATGTGAAATGATTTGGGTGAAGGTCACGGTTAAAGCAGGCTCAGACATGGTAATTGGATGTCTCTATAGGCCCCCTGGCTCAGCAGCTGTTGTGGCTGAGCACCTGAAGGATAATTTGGAAAATATTTCGAGTAGATTTCCCCACCATGTTATAATTCTGGGTGGAGATTTTAATTTGCCGGATACAGACTGGGAGGCTCAAACGTTCATAACGGGTGGCAGGGACAAAGAATCCAGTGAAATTTTTTTAAGTGCTTTATCTGAAAAATACCTTGAGCAGTTAAACAGAGAACTGACTCGTGGCGATAACATATTAGACCTTCTGGTGACAAACAGACCCGAACTATTTGAAACAGTTAACGCAGAACAGGGAATCAGCGATCATAAAGCGGTTACGGCATCGATGATTTCAGCCGTAAATATAAATATTAAAAAAGGTAAGAAGATTTTTCTGTTTAGCAAAAGTGACAAAAAGCAGATTACAGAGTACCTGGTGGCTCAAAACAAAAGTTTTGTCTCAAGTTTAGATAGTGTTGAGGATCAGTGGACAAAGTTCAAAACCATCGTACAATATGCGTTAGGTGAGTATGTGCCAAGCAAGATCGTAGGAGATGGAAAAGAGCCACCGTGGTACAACAACCGAGTTAGAAAACTGCTGCGGAAGCAAAGGGAACTTCACAGCAAACATAAACATAGCCAAAGCCTTGCAGACAAACAAAAATTACGCGAAGCGAAATGTAGTGTGAGGAGGGCTATGCGAGAGGCGTTCAATGACTTCGAAAGTAAAGTTCTATGTACTGACATGGCACAAAATCCTAAGAAATTTTGGTCTTACGTCAAAGCGCTAGGTGGATCAAAACAAAATGTCCAGACACTCTGTGACCAAAATGGTACTGAAACATGAAAGGTGGCTACACTGTGCCACTGCGCCAGAGAGTGCGCCAAAGAGTACTATTAAGCCGCCTCCACAGTGCGTGTTAAGATCTCATGGCAGTCAGTGCTAGCAGAGAGCTCGTAGAGGACAGTGTGTGTTAAGAGCTCGTGGTTGTCGTGAAGTTGGAGTAAGATGTTGTAGTAAAGAGTGTTCCATGTTTTATGCAGTTATTTGATGAGAGATAGCAGATGTTATTGTGTGCATTTCGTCAATATATATGAAGGTAAAACTTACAATGTCTTTTTATTATTCGTGTATCTGAAATAATGTGTCACTACAGGTTCAGTCAACAAAGCATCTGGCTTGTGTTCTAGGATTAGAGTGTAATTGTGATTTTCTTGCGTAATTATAGTTTTTCTAAATTTCTTTTGTCACGTCAGAATAGTTGGTATTTAAAAATTCTTGTCTTGTTGGAAAAGAACCGTGCCAGATGCGTACGTTGAGTCACACTCCCACATACAGAACAGTTACATTTGTGCTTGGATTTTGTAGGTTTTATAGTTGCTGGGGACTTAATTAATTAACTGTATTTACGAAAATTTTCTTACATTGTTTGTTGCAGTCAGATAGCGTAATAATACTAGTCAGGGCCAACCGATTACGAGACTTGCGTAATCGGACAGACAGTTACTAAAACAAAAAAAGTATTTTCAATCATATATATTTAATTAAGCCCCCATGCAAACAGAGGATGACAGACTAAAGGCCGAAATACTAAATGTCTTTTTCCAAAGCTGTTTCACAGAGGAAGAGTGCACTGTAGTTCCCTCTCTAGATTGTCGCATAGATGACAAAATGGTTGATATCGAAATAGACGACAGAGGGATAGAGAAACAATTAAAATCGCTCAAAAGAGGAAAGGCCGCTGGACCTGATGGTATACCAGTTCGATTTTACGCAGAGTACGCGAAGGAACTTGCCCCCTTTCTTGCAGCGGTGTACTGTAGGTCTCTAGAAGAGCGTAGCGTTCCAAAGGATTGGAAAAGGGCACAGGTCATCCCCGTTTTCAAGAAGGGACGTCGAACAGATGTGCAGAACTATAGACCTATATCTCTAACGTCGATCAGTTGTAGAATTTTGGAACACGTATTATGTTCGTGTATAATGACTTTTCTGGAGACTAGAAATCTACTCTGTAGGAATCAGCATGGGTTTCGCAAAAGACGGTCGTGCGAAACCCAGCTCGCGCTATTCGTCCACGAGACTCAGAAGGCCATTGACACGGGTTCACAGGTAGATGCTGTGTTTCTTGACTTCCGCAAGGCGTTCGATACAGTTTCCCACAGTCGTTTAATGAACAAAGTAAGAGCATATGGACCATCAGACAAATTGTGTGATTCGATTGAAGAGTTCCTAGATAACAGAACGCAGCATGTCCTTCTCAATGGAGAGAAGTCTTCCGAAGTAAGAGTGATTTCAGGTGTGCCGCAGGGGGGTGTCATAGGACCGTTGCTATTCACAATATACATAAATGACCTTGTGGATGACATCGGATGTTCACTGAGGCTTTTTGCAGATGATGCTGTGGGGTATCGAGAGGTGGTAACAATGGAAAATTGCACTGAAATGCAGGAGGATCTGCAGCGAACTGACGCATGGTGCAGGGAATGGCAATTGCATCTCAATGTAGACAAGTGTAATGTGCTGCGAATACATAGAAAGATAGATCCCTTATCATTTAGCTGCAAAATAGCAGGTCAGCAACTGGAAGCAGAAAATTCCATAAATTATCTGGGAGTACGCATTAAGAGTGAATTAAAATGGAATGATCATATGAAGTTGATCGTCGGTAAAGCAGATGCCAGACGGAGATTCATTGGAAGAATCCAAAGGAAATGCAATCCGAAAACAAAGGAAGTAGGTTACAGTACGCTTGTTCGCCCACTGCTTGAATACTGTTCAGCGGTGTGGGATCCGTACCAGATGGGGTTGATAGAAGAGATAGAGAAGATCCAACGGAGAGCAGCGCGCTTCGTTACAGGATCATTTAGTAATCGCGAAAGCGTTACGGAGATGATAGATAAACTCCAGTGGAAGACTCTGCGGGAGAGACGCTCAGTAGCTCGGTACGGGCTTTTGTTAAAGTTTCGAGAACATACCTTCACCGAAGAGTCAAGCAGTATATTGCTCCCTCCTACGTATATCTCACGAAGAGACCATGAGGATAAAATCAGAGAGATTAGACCCCATACAGAAGCATACCGACAATCCTTCTTTCCACGAACGATACGAGACTGGAATAGAAGGGAGAACCGATAGAGGTACTCAGGGTAGCCTCCGCCACACACCGTCAGGTGGCTTGCGGAGTATGGATGTAGATGTAGATGTGGATACACCTGAGAGGCTTTCTTGACGTATTCTCTTTAAAGACGAACGACCCAGAAAAGAGGTGCTTGTGAATCCACATCACACAGTCGCATACGGGGAGTGCGATGGTTCGTGATTTACAACACGCGTTATAACAGTACAGTAAATTGGGCAGTTCGGTGTATTCACTGCACCCTGAAGTGGAGAATGTGCCTCGTCAGTCCACAGAATATTGCCCAGCCACGTGTCATGAACGTATACTCGTGCCAGAAACCGAAGAGCAAATTCAGAACGTTGCTGCGGGTCGTGAGGTTTCAGTTCCTTCACTGTCTCAATCTTGTACGGGTACCAGTGTAAAGTAGACCCCTATCCGATGCATGTGCTGAATCGTCAGCTACAGCAACACCAATCTCATCAGTAACTTCCACCGGAATAGGACGGCTTCCTCTCCCGGGTACCACACCAAGCTCACCCGTCTTATCGAATTTCATTATCATCTTCTTTAAATCCGTTAATGACACCGGGACCCTCCTCAGGTCTTTCAATAGACGATACTCTCTGAGCGCAGCACTGTAAATGCTGTCGTTCACGGTAATAAATTTCACTAACTGCCCTCAGCATCTCTTCTCCATTGCCATAGTGTCCACTCTCGTTGTGGCGTGTCAAATGACAGCGTGGATGTCATACAGTCATACAAACTGTGTACAGTGCTAGATTTGCACCTGGTGGCCCCAACTGAAACTGATTTGTTTTTCGGCGTAAATCAGTTCCGCATTAAAGGATTAGCATATCTACGAGCATTCGCTGCCATACGAAATTAACTGCACATACTACAACTCTGTGAATAGCATCACTTTATAGCTATTCGGTATTTAAGAGCGTCCAATATCTGTAAGTATCTTAAAACTTCTGGGATAACTAGCATCTCGAGAACGTAGATCGTTTCATTGTAGACTTGTCTTTCCCTATTTCAAGAGAGCTTCAAAGAAATCGAAAACTCTTTACCAGCAATGTGATGCAAGTTTTACTTATAAATACATATTCAAACTTGAAGCGATTTCAGGGCACCGACGACCCCGGTGTAGCCTTTCTTACGTGATTAAAAGGATACGATGACCACAAATTCCAGAATTTGAATCAAGAACAGCTGCCAAAATGAGTAACGTAGAAGCAGATATCCTCGGAGTAGTGAAGCAACTTAAATCACTTAACAAAAGCTAGTTTTTATGTCCAGACTGTATATCAGTTAGGTTCCTTTCAGAGTATGCTGATACAATAGCTCCATACTTAACAATCATTTACAACCGTTCTATCGGCGAAAGATCAGCACCTAAAGACTGGAACGTTGCACAGGTCACACCAATAGTCAAGAAAGATAGTAGGAGTAATAAACAAAATCAATGAGACATATCATTAACGTCGATATGCAGCAGGATTTTGGAACATATGTTGTGTTCAAACATTATGAATTACCTCGAAGAAAAGGGTCTAGTGACACACACAAATAGCTCTTTACTAACACGAAGTGCTGAGTGCTATTGACAAGCGATTTCAGATTGAATCCGTAATTTTGGATTTCGAGAAAGCTTTTGACGATGTACCATACAAACGGACTGTGGTGAAATTGTGTGCTTGTGAAATATCGTCTGAGTTATGTGACTGGATTTGCGATTTCCTGTCAGAGAGGTCTCAGTTTGTAGTAACTGACGGAAAGTCATAGAGGTAAAACAGAAGTAATTTCTGGCATTCCCCAAGGTTGTGTTACAGGCCGGGTGCTGTTCCTTATCTATGTAAACGATTTAGGGGACAATCTGAAAGCTGTCTTAGATTGTTTGCAGATACCGCTGTCGTTTATCATCAAGTGAAGTCATTAGACGATAAAAAATTGCAAAACGATTTAGGAAAAATATCTGTATGGCGCAAAAATTGGCAATTAACGCTAAAGAACGAGAAGTGTGAGGTCATCCACATGAGTGCTAAAAGGAATTCGATAAACTTCGGTTACACGATAAATCAGACAAATCTATGCCGTAAATTCAACTAAATACCGAGGAACTATGTGACGAAGAACTTAAACTGGAAGAACATAGAAAGTTGTGGGGAAGGATAACCGAAGACATCATTTTATTGGCAGATCACTTGGCAAATGTAACAGATCTACTAAACAGACTGCCTGAACTACGCTTGTCCGTCCATCTTTTAGATTATTGTTGCGCGGTGTGGGATCCTTACAGGTAGGATTGACGTTGTACATCGTGACAGTTCAAAGAAGGCCAGCACGTTTTGTGTTATCTCGAAATATATGAGAGTGCGTCACTGAAATAGTACAGGATTTGGGATGGACATTATTAAAACAAAGCATTTCTAATTGCGGCGGAATCTTCTCACGAAATTTCAATCACCAAATGTTTTGTTGACCCCATCCAACAAAGGGAGAAACGATCACCATAGTAAAATGGAAATCAGAGCTGGGACGGAAAGATATAGGTGTTCGCTTTTTCCGCGCGCGTATGAAATTGGAATAATAGAGAATTATTGTGAAGGTGGTATAACGAAACCTCTGCCAGGTACTTAAATGTGATTTGCAGAGTATCCATGTCGATGAATACTTCCAGGAATATCGCGTTGGTAGATAAGTTCGTAGCATTTTTCCATGAACGGATACACGCACCAGTCATGAGTAATATTTTCTCCTTTATTTTTTTTAACAGTCTGCCAACGCCGGGGTAACTTTTGTACTCAGCGACTGTAGAAATCACATGACTTTGAGGCGAAGAGCTCGTCGAGCAATGTTCGGAGAGAATTTTCATCCGGAAAGGAAATTCCTTGAAGTATGTTCGATAGAGAACCTAAAAGGAGAAAATCTGAGGGCGCAAGATGAGGTGAATGAGGTGGCTGTGGAATGACTTTCCAGCCAAGCTCCTGTATGATATTTTTTGTCAGTGTAGCAGAATGGGGACGGGCGTGACCGTATAGAAGCGTCACTTCAGTCTTCCTAGTCGGTGTGCTTAGACTGCGTCTGCAAGACGTCTTAGTTTTGACAATACTGTCAGCAGTCAATGTCACATTGTAGGGACGCAATTAGAAGTACACCACAGTCTCGTCGTTTCGAAAAATGCATAACATTGTCTTTTGTTGACGCTTTCTGGTCTTTGTATGTGGAATTGCAGCTTTTTTTGGATTTAACCATTCCTTTCTTTTTCCTTGTGTAAGCATAAAGACACCATTTCTCTTCACAGTAACGCTACAGGATAGGAATGATCTTCGTTGTTCACGAGCCAGTTGATGACGAACAAGCAGAAACGCACACATGGTCACCCGCTGATTTTTCATTTTGTCTTAGACCATGTCATACCCATACACCCGACTTTTGAACCATCTGCGTTGCGCGCAAGTGTCACAAAATGATGAAAAGGTCACAAATGGCCACATCTGCCGTCTCTCGAATGCACCAGAGTGGATCATCGTGGATTAGTGTGTTAAAACCATCTTCTTTAATGCATGAAGGTCTTCCTGAATGTGGAGAGTCGCTAATGCAAAACGATCAATCTTAAGACGAGAAAAGCATTTTCTTGCCATGCTCTGTCCAATAGCATTATCCCAGTACATAACGAAAATGTTTCTGGCAGCCTCCGCTGCTGTCACCTCTCTATTGAACTCAAACAAAAGAACATATCAGAAATGTTCCGATTTATCAATTTTTCGCTCAATTTTCTAGCGTCCACGGCTCCACCCACTATTTTCGAATGAGAAAATGACATTATTTAAACTCAAATCGTAACAGCAAATTACAAATAAAAATAAATGGTAATTTATTGAAACCCTCAGCTGTCGGCAGGTGTGGTTGACATACCTCGATGGGGCAGTTGAAAATGTGTGCCCCGACTGGGACTCGAACCCGGGTTCTCCTCTTGCATGGCAGGCGCTCTATCCATCTTTATTTATTTATTTATTTTATTCTATATAGTTCGTTGCGTTTGGTCTAGGCGGACGTCACAATACATCTGTTCAAGTTAATGGTTGATTTCTTGACTCAGTCTTTTATTACAGAGAGCATGCAGCCCTCTGACCGAACACGCTGAGCTACCGGCTATCTGAGCCACCGAGGACACAGATAATAGCGTGACTGCAGCGACTTATCCCTTGCACGCTGCCCGCTAGACCCACATTCTACATATGTAACGTACCTAACAAGATATTTGCCCATCCACTCATTACTCGCGCCCACTAAGGTGACGATTCCCGTAAGAGTTCGGGCAACCTGTGCGCATTCGCACATACGACGGTCAATGGCCGGGTAGCCTTTAACTATATATGAAGATAGTTACTGTTCTCTTCATATATAGTTAAAGGCTACCCGGCCATTGACCTCCGTCTGTGCGAATGCACACAGGTTGCCCGAACTATTACGGGAATTGTCACCTTAGTGGGCGCGAGTAATGAGTGGATGGGCCAACATCTATTAGGTACATTACGTATGTAAACTGTGAACAGTTGGGAATGTGGTTCTCACGGGGAGCGTGCAAGGGATAGGTCCCTGCAGTCGCCTTATCCATCTGTGTCTCGGTAGCTCAGATGGATAGAGTGTCTGCCATGTAAGCAAGAGATCCTGGGTTCGAGTCCCGGTTAGGACACACATATTCAACTGTCCCCATCGAGGTATATCAACAACACCTGTCAGCAGCCGAGGGTTTCAATAAATTATCATTTATTCTAACGAAGCTGCACGGTCATCAATGGGATCTGTTCGTTCGAGAACAGTTACTGTCTTCATACTAATAAAAATGACAATCAATCAATAAACTCATGGTAACCAGAAAACCAACATGTAAAACAAAATCGCGGTGAATTTATGCATCAACCTAACCTACTACGTACAGAGAAAAGATAAGGGGAAAAAACTTCAGATTTTTCTATGCCACTTTAAAACGCATGATGAAAACTACTCATAATTCAAACTTAGGTTTCCGGGTTGCCAGCCGAGTCAAGGATGCGCAATATTTAGTCGTTTGTCACAGTCTCCTTTTTCATGCTCTTTGAGCGGTAGTCATTTGAGAATTTTTAGTGTTACGTCCGATTTTTAACCGACCCGAGAGTTTTAGCTCCTGAAACGTCCTTTGATGCCAATGTGTTTTTCTGCGACCCCACTATTACTACGTGAGCCGCACGATATCTAGATGTTTATAAGCTATTACTGCGTGAAAAGGAAATGAATGCTAGTTACCAACACGCGCTTATATTGGTTTTTAGTGGGCCTAACGATGGCTTAAGTGTTGACCCAAATCTAGTTGTTTGAAATGAGTACCTTCGATGATATGACTGTAGTGGTTCGATTTACTTATTTGTTTCATCATCCGATGTCCCATGTCCGCGAGAACGATGGATTTCGAGAAGTCCTACAACGGTCATCGGAAGAGTCTAGGCCGCAAAGAAGCCTTTTGGTTTGGGGAATTTTTAAGTAGCATTCCGTGGGTGCTCTCGTTATTCTGGATGACACAGTGGATCTACACAAGTACGCATCTGTCCTTACAGACGATGTCCGCCGCTGTATGTAGTTTGCTTTTTTCTGGTACGATGGCTTCTGCCATGGGGACAATGAACTGTGTCGCAGTGTACGTGCGCGGTTCACAGAGCACCAGGATGAGTTTATTGTACTCCCCTGACCACAAACTTCGCTGATATAAGTCCTCTCTAGAATCTGTGAGACCACCTAGATTGGGCTGTTGGCCTCATTAATCCTCAACCGAGAAATCTAGTGCAGCGGGACACGACACGGTATTCGGCATGGCTTTACACGACTGCGGATCGTAAAATGTAAGCTTTCACGTCCGGAGATATCACAATTAATGAAATATTTCGGGCATTAACAAGCCAGGGTGTGAATAGGACACACAAACAAGCTGCGATCCCTACTGAAAAGTCGTCCCCAAATCGGTTTGACACGTAGTGTTTTAATGTGAAACTCATACGACCACGGCATAATTGCCCGGAATATTTCGTTAACTGTCATGACTGTTGGGTACCACCCAGAACCTCATTGACCCTCTTCCTGCGCGTCTCGCAGCAGTCCACGCTGCAAATGGTGATTAGTCAAGCTTTCCAATCGAGTGTGCAATCGATTTGTTTACGCGGGCAATACTCATCGCCACTCAGAATTTCAGCGCCTGAACGCAGCTTCCACCTGAGAAGAAATACTGTTCGCTCATCCTTGCTGGACCTAACATACCAATCACGTACCTTGAGTCTGCTGATGTACTTGTTTGCGACAAGCAAGTTACCATTTAGGAAATGCGAAGACGTCATGACATTGCGGATTGTCAGCACGGCGACCATTTAATTGAATAAAGCCGTATAGATTGCTTCCTCACAAGAAATATGCAATCACTGCACACGCTTTTAGGAAAGTAATTTACGTAACTAATACAGTGGCCACTGTGCGGCAGCAGGCAGACGCTCATCGTCACTGCTGCGCCTATAGACGGCACAGGACATTGGGTGGCAGTCTAGTCCCTGATGTCCTTACACCATCACCAATGAAGTGAAGGCTATGAGGGGATCGAACTTTACACTCTGCATGTGTTCTCATCATAAACACCCATTAACATATGTTATGATGCAAGTTATTAGCTCCTCCTTTTGTCATTAGTCTACTGTACTAGTCCTCAGATAGATTTAATTCAGCTCACCAGGAATTTCTCTCTGTCAGCTTCTTCGTCCTAGAGTAACACTTCAATAGAACATCATAAATTACTTTTTGCATATAATCCAATCTCCGTCTTCACCTACAGTTCTTATCTTCAATGACGACCTCTGGTTCATATGGTTGAAAAGGCTCTGAGCACTATGGGACTTAACATCTGAGGTCATCAGTCACCTAGAACTTAGAACTACTAAAAACCTACCTAACCTAAGGATATCACACGCATCCATGCCCGAGGCAGGATTCGAACCTGCGACCGTAGCGGTCGTGCGGTTCCAGACTGAAGCGCCTAGAACCGCTCGGCCACAGCGGCAGGGCGACCTCTAATACCATGGACGTTGTTGATCTCTCCTGTCTTATCACATGTCATATCATCATGTCCTTCTTCTTGTCAAATTCTTCAATGTATCCTCATCCTCGCCGACTCTACAGCGCATTTCTCCATCTATATTTATGTGGTGTCTGTTATTTCTGACATATCCGAAGGAACAGAGACCTTTTTGATTTAACAGCCACTTTTAATAAAATCACCAACGAATTACAGACAATGACTGCGAGGAGGGCTTGATTTAAATCTATGGTGAAATTTGAAACCTTTTTCGGTGGGCTGAGATTCGAACCCGGGTCTCTTGTGTACTAGGCAGATGCGTTGACCACTGCGCCATCCAGTCACAGTGGTTACATTGGTCGGACAAATTTGTGGAGGGCTGAGATACGAACCCGCGTCTCCTGCCTGCTTGGCAGACACGCTGCCCACTGTGCGGTCCAGACACAGTGGTCACATTGGTCGGACATGTCCGGCAGAACAGAAACCACATCATTAAGTTGAGTACGGCCAATGATCTTTTCAGTGCAAATGCACACCATGTTCTAACTCTTAGGGAATCGGCGAAAGGGCAGGAGTAATGAGACAATGGGCAAGCGGCTATACGGTAGTAGTGTGTGGGTAAGTTTAGAATTTGGATCTGATGGGAGGTATGCTAGGGTAGTCAGCGCAGATGTGACAACCACTGTGTCCGTAAGGCGGTCTTGCGTCTGTCATAAGATGCAGCGCAGTTGCCTAACGAGCAGGCGACCCGAGTTCTGAATCTCAGTTCTACACAAATTTTCAACTTTCCCCGTTGATTTAAATCTATGCCAAATCCCAGCCAATGGACACCACACACATCCATGCCTGGGGCAGGATTCGAACCTGCGACCGTAGCGGTCGTGCGGTTCCAGACTGTAGCACCTAGAACCGCTCGGCCATCCCGGCCGGCTTTTATTAGCAGTCTACATAATTTTCAACATCCTTCTGTAGCAACACATATCGTCTGCTTCGATTTTCTTTCTTTCCAGGTTTCTCCCTGGCGATGGGTCACATCCAGACGATGCTGTGTCAAAAACATACATTCCAAGAAATGTCTTCCTCTAATGTTTGATACCAGTAGAGTCGTTTTTCCCAGGAATGCTATCTTCAACGGTACGAATCTGATTTTTTTTTATTTTCTTCTTGCTTCGTTCTTGATATGCTATTTTAGTTACAAGGTAGCAGAATTTATTCACTCCGTTCACGTACCCCTATTTTGGTGTTAAGGTATCCCTAATTTCATTTCAGCTATTTGTCATTCCTCTCACCTCTTTTGGTATACTATCAATCCATAGTATGTGCTCATTACCGTTCATCGATTTCAACAGACCCTGTCACTTTCACAGCACTCAATTGAAGACTAGTATAAAGTGGATTGCTAGAAAACATAGAACAATAATCTGCATGGTTGCAAACATGAAAACATGAGGCCAGAATCAAGAATGACTCTTCCTATGTAACATTTCAAAATAGATACAAAAAAAGCCAATCTTTACTCGACTGTGCCCCTATAGAAATCCTTCGAGCAATTTTGAAATAAAAACGAGTAACAAACAAAAATACACGTCAAGCAAAATGAGAATTATTGGTGTTATTCTCATCAGCGAACAATTGTAAGTTAAGATGGGATGTAAAATCATGGCAGTATGTCAGACGCCAGTGCGTTGAAGCAATAGGACGACATACTTACATTTTTATTTACTTCATTAATTTATCTCAATGATAGTAACTTACTTCACTTCTAAATATAGTAAAGTAAGTCATGCTTCAATGAACATGTCAATTGTTGAATTTGTGTACTTTATTTACCTTCTTCACAGATGTACCAAATAGAATTATCCACGCACTAAAACACACTGGTCATATGAGCAGAATTCGTTAAACGTTGTCTTTTGCATATACATCTATACTTTGCAAACCATCTCATGTGTATCACTGTAAATTCCCCCCTTATCCGTCCCGCTAATAGTGCGTGGGGACAATAGTTCTTTTCTTTTTTTTTTAATTTATCGGTTTTCGAGACGTGCCCATAGAGCCGTGTCAATTGCGGAGGGTCCATCATGACGAGACGAAAGTGAGGGCAACATAATACCCAGTCCCCGAGATGAGGAAATCTCCGATCCGACAGGTAACCGAATCCAACAATAGTTTACGGTCTTTCCTCAAGGAAGTAACCCACTGGTCGACTGCTCTAAAAATATATACGCTCTTGTAATTTTTAACAGTAAACCACACCCTGATACAAGCTTGTGTTTTAGCAGCTGGCACTGGAGTTGGATGACACTTTCTCGTTTGCTAAGCGAGCCTATAGATCTTCTGTTTCTGGTATCAATCGTATTTGTTACTCATATTAAGGTACTGGTGAAAAGAGGGTAAGCTGTACCACCTGAGGTTTCTTCCAATGATTTACGTTAAGAAGTTTGACTTTGTTACTTTTTTGTAGTCGTTTCATTTGAAATCGCTCGTATGCATGCACCCTACTGCCAGATATTTGTGACTGCTTCCAGTGACCGTTCGGCAATTTTGAGCTCATACAGTAACGGATCGTTTCGCCTTTTAATATGCGATATATTACAATTGTTTGAGGGCCAACTGTCAATCCCTACACCTGACTCGATCCTCTGCAGGTGTTCCTGAATTTCGCTTCATCTTTCCATCGTTGCAGCTGCTCTCTATACAGCATCACCTAGTAAAAGCCTCATATAGCTTCTTTTATTGTCCACTAGGCGATTTATATATGCTGTGACCAGTGATGAGCCTATAACAGTCCTCCTGAGATATGAATTTACTTTCATTTTTACCTCCACAGCTTTTCCTGCATTGTGTGTTATACGGTTAGCGATACTTTCCACGAACTCTTCATCCCAATCACAAACCTGACCTGATACTCTGCCTGCTCGGTTACAGAGCAGAACTGTATCGAACACCTCCTTGAAATCATCTTTTGTCCAGCATATCTGGCCTTCTTGATCTCGTGAACGAACAAACCTAAGTGGGTGTCTCTAGTTCGTTGTTTGTGGAATAGAGGTGGGCTCCTGCAGAAGAGAATTTCCGGTCACCAGAAAGATAAAGGGTAAAGTGTTTGGCGCAACGCCCTGACGAGGCTGCTAGCCTGATTGTGGCACTATGACAAGGACGGTAGTGAGACCGTTCATAGCCCCGACGACCTTTATACCTCCGAGGTAAATCCCCAGTAATCATCTGATAGCAGAATGAGTCGATATGGAGAGACTGGAACGAGGAATAATCCCCAGCCGTGCCAGGGCCTGCACGTGGAACCTTCATGGGTGGAGTCCAGTGTTCAACTAGCGAAACCAGACATCACCAGGGGACGGTCTCGAGGCTATGTCAGTTCATCCGGACCACTGACGGTAGTTGACATTGCTTGATGAAACGTATGTAACACCAGACGCTGTGATACAGTTTAACTATAAATATTATATTTATATTACCATTAGGTCCTTAGCACCTACAGAGAGCTCTCGGTTACCACGTTCCTTTAATTAACTACAATTTAAAAATATTGTAGTGACATGGTCTTGTTTGTTAATATTTTCTTATTTCGCGCCGTCCCAAGATTTTAGATTTGTTTGTAATTCAACGTCTTTTTCATTTTCGGATACTGTTTCCATCAGTTTTCAGTGTGGCTTCTAACGAAGGAAAAATTGTAATATGCTGTCGTTTCGAAAGTACCATTCACAATGGTGTCTGTAACGGAGCTGCGTCCAAGGCAGAGAACTGTCACTGAATTTCATTTGATAGGAAATCAGAGCATCGCAGATGTTCATAGGGGATTTTTGAATGTCTACGGTAATGTAGGAGAGAACAAAGGCACTGTGAGTTGCTCGGCGGGGCGTCGGTCATCATCGCAACAAGATCACGCAAACCTGTCCGATCTCTCGCATTCTGCCCGGTCGCACACAGCCGTGACTCCTGCAACGTGCGGACACTCCCGTTCGAGGTGAGCGGTGGATCACAGTCAAACGCCTCGCCGCTCAACTGGACGTCTATGTTGGCAGTGCTGACATACTCGGCCACCAGTTCAGGTACTCAAAGGTGTGTGACCACTGGGTTCATCGCCGCGTAGACACACCTAGAGAAACGACTGACAACCTCCGTGGAATTGCTTCCACGTTACGAGGCTGATCATGATAACATTTTGTCGAACATCGTCACAGGCAGTGAAACATGGGTTCATAACTTCCAACCGGAAACAAAACTGCAATCCGTGAAGTGAAGCCACACAACCTCTCCTAAGAAGAAAATGTTCAAAGTCGCAACATTTCATCCACATCCACCCTACAGTCTGAATCTCGCACCTTCCCACTTCCGTTTGGCTCAATGAATGATGCACTCCGAGCCGGCCGCTGAGACCCAGCGCTGCTGCAACGGTCGCAGGTTCGAATCCTGCTTCTGGCATAGATGTGTGTGATGTCCTTAGGTTAGTTAGGTCTAAGTAGTTCTCTCTCTAGGGGACTGACGACCTCAGATGTTGAGTCCCATAGTGCTCAGAGCCATTTGAACCATTTTTTCTGCACTCCGCGGAAAGCAGTACTTGGGTGATGTGGAGATTATTGATGTAGGAAGACATTGGCTCCAACGTCGACCAGTGAGTGATAGCATGCGGCTATACTGACCGACTGACTTCGACAGAGGAACTGTAACAGGTCAGGTGTATCGGGACGTCATTTTGCACCAGTATGTCCGCCTTTTCTGAGCGCAGTCCCACCTGCCACCTGATGGTTGATAACGCACGGCCCCACCAAGCTGTCATCGTAGAGGAGTACCTTGAAACAGAAGATATCAGGAGAATTGAGTGGCCTGCCTGTTCTCCAGACCTAAACCCCATCGAGCACGTCTGGCATTCTCTCGGTCGACATATCGCTGCACGTCTTCAAACCCCTACGACACTTCAGGAGCTCTGAGGGGACTGGTGTCAGAATACCCCAGCAGCTGTTCGACCACCTGATCCAGAGTATGTCAACCCGTTGTGGGCCTGTATACGTGTGCATAGTGATCATATCCCGTATTGATGTCGGGGTACATGCGCAGGAAACAGTGGCGTTTTGTAGCACGGTTTTCCCAACTTATCACCAATACCGTGGACTTACATATCTGTGTCGTGTGTGTTCCCTATGTGCTTATGCTATTAGCGCCAGTTTTGTGTAGTGCACATATCCTTAATTTATGAGCATGAGTGTAGAACAATAAGGTGAAAGTGGTTCCACATTCCCTAATAGCCATACAGGACCTATCGATGTGCGAGCGCTACGTAAATGGCAGAAGTACTGACCTCCATAAGTTCGAACTTGAGCTTCTCGACCGGCAACTTGGAGGCGAGCCGCAGGGTGCAGTTGTGCCTGCTGTAGGGCCAGCGAGAATTGTCCTGCTTGCAGTGCGAGCGGAACTGGGCAGGCGGCATACACTGCACGTAGCCAATAGAGGACAGGAAGCACCTTGTGTTGACGAGAGACGATTCGTCTGGGTCGTCCTCCCACCTGCAAAACACACAATTCCATTGTCGTCATTGTCGATCAATGTTTCAAGCATAAATCACACACACACGCACACGGAGCCCTTCACGGTGGCATTCTGGTACCTGTTGGTACTCACAGCAGCTTCGTGAACTGGCTACAAACGTCCTCGTGGATCTGAAGTTAGTCGTTTAGACCGAAACCAGTTACTGTAAATAATAAACAAGTATCTACTGTGATCTGCCCTGGTTCTTTTCATTTATACTGTTAAATGCGATCGCTGTCGTTCTGATATGGCATCAGTACCAGTACATTTATACAAGGAACCTTTTTCTGAAAGTAGGTTGATTCCATTCGTGATTCTAAGAGAATCAATTTTCGTCCATATGGAGTCTCGTCTCAGTCGTGTGACTGCATTCGTGACTTCGTCTCAGAGAAGCGACAGTTCGTAGTGGTAGACGGTAAATCATCGAGTAGAACAGAAGTGATATCTGGCGTTCTGCAAGGTAGTGTCATAGGCCCTCTGCTGTTCCTGATCTACATAAATGATCTAGGTAATAATCTGAGCACACCCTTAGATTGTTTGCAGATGATGCAGTAATTTACCGTCTAGTAAAATCATCAGACGATCAACTCCAATTACAAAATGATCTAGAGAGAACTGGTGTGAAAAGTGTGAAAAGTGGCAATTGGCGCTAAACAAAGAAAAGTGCTAGGTCATCCACATGGGTACTAAAAGAAATCCGATAAATTTTGCGTATACTATAATACTCACAAATCTACGGGCTGTCAATTCGACAAAATACCTAGGAATTACAATTACGAACAACAAATTGGAAAGACCACATAGATAATATTTTGGGGAAGGAAAAACAAAGACTGCTCTTTCTTAGCAGAACACTTAGAAGATGCGACAAACCCACTAAAGAGACAGCCTACATTACACTTGTCCGTCCTCTGCTGGAATACTGCTGCACGGTGTGGGATCCTTACTAGGTAGGAGTGACGGAGAACATCGAAAAAGTGCAAAGAAGGCAGCCCGTTTCGTGTTATCGCGCAGTAGGGGTGAGAGTGTGACAGTCACTGAAACAAAGGCGGTTTTCTTTGAGGCGAGATCTATTTACGAAATTTCAAGCACCAATTATCTCTTCAGAATGCGAAAATATTTTGTTGACACCCCCCTACGTAGCGTAGGGAGAAATGATCATCATAATAAAATAAGAGAAATCAGACCTCGAACGGAAAGATTTAGGTATTCCTGTTTCCCACGCGCCATTCGAGAGTAGAATAGTAAAGAAGTAGTATGAAAATGAACCCCCTGCAAAGCACTTAACTGTGAATTGCAGAGTAACCATGTAGATGTAGATGTAGACCATGTAATTCCCACGCACTTTTGGCTAAAAGACCTTATTTTTCAACTTAATCTCCGTTCAATGCGGCGGCGATACGTCACCTTACGGGTAGGGCATGTATGCTCGCACGGTGCTACTCTGTTGGTACATTTGGTAACCAACGTCTTGCTGCATCAGTAATTTTTCCATAATCCACGTAAAGCTTCCCGCGGAATCGCTCATTCATTGGGCCAAACAGATGGGAGACGGAAGGTGCGAGATCAGGGCTGTATTCCAGTTAAGTTTTGTGAGCGCCTGTCGGAGTGCACAAACTTGTGTGACGCCTTGCATTGTCATGGAATAGAAGTTCGTTTTCGTTTTTGTGTTGACCAACACGCTGAAGCCGTTTCATCTATTTCGTTAGGGTTTCACAGTACACTTAGGAGTTGATCGTTGCACAATGAGGGAGATCGAGAAGACCGTCACTATGCCTTTACTGGCTGAGGGTGTGAGTTCGAACATTTTCTTCTGAGGAGAGATGATGTGCCACAACTCTATCGATTGAATTTTTGTTTTCGATATGAAGTGATGAGGCCACGTTTCGTCGCCTATGACTACGTTAGACAATAACCTGTCACGATCAGCATCGTGACTTACCGATGGTCCTTCGTTGCTCTTTATGATCTTTTGTTAGGCGACGAAGAACCCCAAGTGGAGGACGAATTTGTCAGCACTGCCAACAGAAGGAAGGAAGAAAGATTGGATTTAACGTCCCGTCGATATCAAGGTCATCAGACACGGAACACAATTTCGAATTGTGTCAAGGATGGGGAGAAACCGTTGGTGCCCTCTCAGAGGAATCATTCCTGCACTTGACTGGAGCGATCGAGGGAAATCAGGGGAAATCTATATCAGGATGGCTGGACGCGGGTATGAGCTCCCGAATGAGAGAACAATGTGCTAACCACTGCGCTACCTCGCTGGGTCACTACCAACAGGGACGTCTAGCAGAGCAGAGAGGTAGAGAGGTGCTTGATTGTGAGCCGTTGATCACCTCGAATGAGAGTGTCCGCACTCACATTCCAATACTGTAGGAGGTTCAGGGCACTCTCTTGTCCTAGGTATGGGAAATTGTCCCTAACGGCGGAAGAATCAGCAATGATCAACGACATGAGGATGCAGAAGACAATGGAAACCACTGCATTAAAGACACGTAACGTGTATACACAGGACATGTGGCCTGTAATTGAAGAAGTGTCATGATGATCTCTCCATTGGCAAAAGATTCCAGAATAGTCCCCCATTCGGATCTCCGGGAGGGGACTGCCAAGGGGGAGGTTACGATGAGAAAAAGATTGAATTATCAACGAAAGGATAACGTTCTACGAGTCGGGGCATGGAATGTCAGAAGCTTGAATGTGGTAGCCAAACTAGAAAACCTGAAAAGGGAAATGCAAAAAAAAAAAAAAAAAAAAGAATAATTCAAATGGCTCTGAGCACTACGGGACTTAAATCTATGGTCATCAGTCCCCTAGAACTTAGAACTACTTAAACCTAACCAACCTAAGGACATCACACAACACCCAGTCATCACGAGGCAGAGAAAATCACTGATCCCGTCGGGAATCGAACCCGGGAACCCGGGTGTGGGAAACGAGAACGCTACCGCACGACCACGAGCAGTGGACGGGAAATACAAAGGCTCAATATAGATATAGTAGGGATCAGTGAAGTGAAGTGGAAGGAAGACAAGGATTTATGGTCAGATGAGGATCGGGTAATATCAACAGCAGCAGAAAATGGTATAACAGGTGTAGGATTCGTTATAAATAGGAAGGTAGGGCAGAGGGTGTGTTACTGTGAACAGTTCAGAGACCAGGTTGTTCTAATCAGAATCGACAGCAGACCAACGATAGTTCAGGTATACATGCCGACGTCTCAAACTTAAGATGAACAGATAGAGAAAGTGTATGAGGATATTGAAAGGGTAATGCAGTACGTAAAGAGGGACGAAAATCTAATAGTCATGGGCGACTGGAATGCAGTTGTAGGGGAAGGAGTAGAAGAAAAGGTTACAGGAGAATATGGGCTTGGGACAAGGAATGAAAGAGGAGAAAGACTAATTGAGTTCTGTAACAAGTTTCAGCTAGTAATAGCGAATACCCTGTTCAAGAATCACTTGGAAAAGGCCGGGAGATACGGGAAGATTTCAATTAGATTACATCATGGTCAGACAGAGATTCCGAAATCAGATACTGGATTGTAAGGCGTACCCAGGAGCAGATATAGACTCAGATCACAATATAGTAGTGATGGAGAGTAGGCTGAAGTTAAAGACATTAGTCAGGAAGAATCAATACGCAAAGAAGTGGTATACGGAAGTACTAAGGAATGACGAGATACGTTTGAAGTTCTCTAACGCTATAGATACAGCAATAAGGAATAGCGCTGTAGGCAGTACAGTTGAAGAGGAATGGACATCTCTAAAAAAGGGCCATCACAGAAGTTGGGAAGGAAAACATAGGTACAAATAAGGTAGCTTCGAAGAAACCATGGGTAACAGAAGAAATACTTCAGTTGATTGATGAAAGGAAGAAGTACAAACATGTTCTGGGAAAATTAGGAATACAGAAATAGAAGTCGCTGAGGAATGAAATAAATAGGAAGTGCATGGAAGCTAAGACGTAATGGCTGCAGGAAAAATGTGAAGACATCGAAAAAGATATGATTGTCGGAAGGACAGACTCAGCATACAGGAAAGTCAAAACAACCTTTGGTGACATTAAAAGCAACGGTGGTAACATTAAGAGTGCAACGGGAATTCCACTGTTAAATGCAGAGGAGAGAGCAGATAGGTGGAAAGAATACATTGAAACCCTCAATGAGGGTGAAGATTTGTCTGATGTGATAGAAGAAGAAACAGGACTCGATTTAGAAGAGATAGGGGATCCAGTATTAGAATCGGAATTTAAAAGAGCTTTGAAGGTCTTACGGTCAAATAAGGCAGAAGGGATAGATAACATTCCATTAGAATTTCTAAAATCATTGGGGGAAGTGGCAACAAAACGACTATTCACGTTGGTGTGTAGAATATGTGAGTCTGGCGACATACTATCTGACTTTCGGAAAAGCATCATCCACACAAATCCGAAGACGGCAAAAGCTGACAAGTGCGAGAATTATCGCACAATCAGCTTAACAGCTCATGCATCGAAGCTGCTTCCAAGGATAATATACAGAAGAATAGAAAAGAAAATTGAGAATGCGGTAGGTGAAGATCAGTTTGGCTTTAGGAAATGTAAAGGGACGAGAGAGGCAATTCTGACGTTACGGCTAATAATGGAAGCAAGGCTAAAGAAAAATCAAGACACTTTCATAGGATTTGTCGACCTGGAAAAAGCGTTCGACAATATAAAATGGTGCAAGCTGTTCGAGATTCTGAAAAAAGTGGGGGTAAGCTATAGGGAGAGACGGGTCATATACAATATGTACAACAACCAAGAGGGAATAATATGAGTCGAAGATCAAGAACGAAGTGCTCGTATTAAGAAGGGTGTAAGACAAGGCTGTAGCCTTTCGCCCTACTCTTCAATCTGTACATCGAGGAAGCAATGATGGAAATAGAAGAAAGGTTCAGGAGTGGAATTAAAATACAACGTGAATGGATATCAATGATACGATTCGCTGATGACATTGCTATCCTGAGTGAAAGCGAAGAAGAATTAAATGATCTGCTGAACGGAATGAACAGTCTAATGAGTACACAGTATGGTTTGAGATCAAATCGGAGAAAGACGAAGGTAATGAGAAGTAGTAGAAATGAGAACAGCGAGAAACTTAACATCAGGATTGATGGTCACGAAGTCAATGAAGTTAAGGAATTCTGCTACCTAGGCAATAAAATAACCAATGACGGACGGAGCAAGGAGGACATCAAAAGCAGACTCGCTATGGCAAAAAAGGCATTTCTGGCCTAGAGAAGTCTACTAATATCAAATACCGGCCTTAATTTGAGGAAGAAATTTCTGAGGATGTACGTCTGGAGTACAGCATTGTATGGTAGTGAAACCGGAACAGAAGAGAATCGAAGCATTTGAGATGTGGTGCTATAGACGAATGTTTAAAATTAGGTGTACTGATAAGGTAAGGAATGAGGAGGTTCTATGCAGAATCGGAGAGGAAAGGAATATGTGGAAAACACTGTTAAGGAGAAGGGACAGGATGATAGGACATCTGCTAAGACATGAGGGAATGACTTCCATGGTACTAGAGCTGTAGAGGGCAAAAACTGTAGAGGAAGACAGAGTTTGGAATACGTCAAGCAAATAATTGAGGACGTTGGTTGCAAGTGCCAACTGCTACTCTGAGATGAACAGGTTGGCACAGGAAAGGAATTCGTGGCGGGCCGCATCAAACCAGTCAGTAGACTGATGACCAAAAAAAAAAAAAAAAAGGAGTCACAGAGGTTTGCAGCCAGCCGGCACGCGAGGGAAGAGACAAGTTTGCGCGAAGTGGTTGCGGAAATGACAGGTGCGTCGCTCAACGACTTTTCGTGGTTTTGTTCACTGCCAGATCTCCGTAGACATTTTCCGAGCGCCTATGAATATTTGCAGTGCTCTGGTTCTCCGCTAAAGCAAACTAAGTGACAGCACTCTGCTTGGAACTCATTCTTCGTTGCAGACGTCATTTTGAAGGCAATGTATAGTGTCACCAATTATAGGAACTTCGTGAAACTCTAGGGGCTGAAGCTTGAATGCTCCATGAGGCTCCACAACAAATTCCGCAATTTTTCATTGAAAACTGGCCGAAAAAATGTATTCCATTCGTACTGAACGCCCCTTGTTATCTTATTTAAGTGTAGAGTAATACCTATTCATCACATCAAAATCAAAAACGTCTTTTGACCTAAGAATGCAGTTCGTTTTTAGGTCCTTCTGTTTGGTAGTCCCATCAACGGGCCACTAATGCCGACGTGACGTTCGATCGAGAATAGTGGCCACACTTCTCGGCATGAAAAGTGTCCTATATGTGTAACCCATTAGGAATTAGTTACCTCAGTCCACTACATACGATACTACAGCACAGAATGAGCTCTAACCCACTTTGTAAAGAAAGCTATCATCGATCATTCTAAATCTTTATCACAATTTTTAATTAAATAATTTATATTGAATTTTTTTAAACTGTGTTTTTTCTGTTGTATTTGGTCTGATGACCAAATATGATTGAAAACGATCTACTCCAGCAGCTTGGAAAGGTTTCAGATATGAGGGCATCAAGATTTGTAGAAAACATGTCAGTGAGCCATAACAGCAGACGTGCGATGTAGTGTCGTTGGATATTGCCGTATCACTTGCCCTAGGAAGGAAAAAGTGGCCACTATGTAAGCATTAGAAAACATGGATATGGTTCCTGAATCTGCATCTGACTAAATACTCCGCAAGCCGCCTTAAGGTGTATATTGGAGAGTACTTCTGGTACCACTAACTGTTCACCAGTGAATGGAGCGTGGGAAGAATGACTATCCATAAGGCTCTGTATTAGCCTTAATTTCTCGTCGTGGTCATTTCGCGAGAATTATGTCTCTTCCCGTAAGATCCTTCCTTTTTTTTACTTTTATGTCTTTAGTGTAATACCTTGTAATATATAAATTCGAAATGTGTAAGATGCAATATTCTATTAATAATCATGATTTGGTGAAATACGTCAGTGGGAAAAAGTTGGTTACATGGAGAAAACGGCACCCAGATACCGTGCAACACCACCGCTACACTTTAGAATTGCATCAGTTATTTATTTCACCAAGAAAAATAAGGACCAGTTTTCTACAGAGCTCAGTTACGCCGGATACAGCTGAGGTCGGTCGTTCATGATTAGATTCCGTAGAGCTGCCATTTTGCGGGGACATTGATTGCTGCGTTTAGCCCGTACTTCCAAATTTTTTATGTTATTAAGGTTCAGTGATTTAGTTAGCCAGACGTGACGGTGAAGTTGGCTGCAAAACACCTGTTAACTGATGATTTATTCACGACCGGTTTAGTTGCGTTAAAGCAGCCTCTTAAGGTGAGCATAAGCCGAAGTCTGTACGTTTATAAAAAGTGAATTAAGGTCAGACAATAAAAATTAACCAAAATAAAAAGTAATAAAGTAGTGTCACATAGATCAGCAAATGGAGACACTCCCAACGTTCGTAGTCACACAATCCAACCCCATGCAGAAGGGAAGTGGTCAAAAAACAATAAACGGTAGAGCACTGGGGCGAATAATACAGGGGATGAGGCAATGTATTAGAAAAAAACGTTAGGTACTGTAACAAATACGATAAAAATGTGAAAAATACAAGAAGCATAAAATTAGATATCATATGTCTGAGAAATGGAACCCATTAACTAGCCCCATCATTACCAAGATAAAAACCCCTTCAGAACGAAAAAGTTATGCAAGATTAGAAATCAGGAAGCAAGAAGTTGATTAAGCTGTTGGCATACATGAGCGTCCATGTGGAAATCGAATGCAAGGAAGAAAGGTATTAAAAAACTGTAGTGTGCGATGGAAGACACTAGCGCCTCCGTCCATACGGCGATTTCCGTCAGTTTAATATGGAGCTGACCGCCTCCAATGTTCTGATCACGCGACAGCCAACTATAGAGCTTGTAAATTTCCTGTTGTATTGGTACACTGGAACGTTCAAGTTATATTAGGTGGTTCATTAATCTGTTATTTTGGTTTCATAGGTTTGGCCGTTGTAAATGGAGGTCTCCTGTTATCTGATATTCACTCTCGTTTCTGACCAGTTTGTTGCCGGTAAGATGCCTTAGTTAAGATTCATGACCTTAGCAGATTTTTTAAATATTTGTCGTCCTTCTTCTGTTTTCAATTTGTACAAGGATGCACATCTTGGCCCAACAGCCTAATTAACTTCTTGCTTTCCGATTTTTGATCTTGTATAACATTTCCTTTCATGCAGCAGCGGGGGAGGGCGCTTTTAGATTTGTGGTAACGGGGATGTTTAATTGGCTACTTTTCTCTGGCAGATGCTCGACTCACGCTATTTTATGCTTCTTGCATTACATTTTAATCAAAAATATTACCCGATGCTCCACCGGTTACTATTTTTTAATCACTTCTGCTCCTCGTTGGGTTGGATTTTGTGACACCAAACGTTGTTGGCTTCTCTGCGTGCTAAACTACGTGAAAGTACTGCAAGTATTTTCATTTGGCTTTACTTCTATTGGCTGTCCTTATATTTATTATTTTGAGCTTTTCCTCATTAGAGAGGCTTATCAACAACATAATATTTTCTCGGAAATTACAATATAAATAATAAATGTTCTTAAACTATATTTTCCAATTAATCCTCCAGATGTTTCGATCTTGTGTGTCATCTTCCTCTGCGCCCATTTTCATAGGTCGTCCTTTTTTTCTTCTCCCCTCCGGTTCCCACTCCAGTATCAGTTTTGGTATTCTGGTTTTCTCCAGTCGTCGTACATGCCAGTTCCACTGTAATTTCTTCCTATCCATTACGTCCTATATTCTTTCTTCTATTTCCATTCTCCTTATTATTTCGGTGTTCCTTATCTTTTGTTTCCTGGAAATTCTTGCCGATTTTCTCCAGAAGTCCATCTCGGGAGCTTGAATTTT